>NC_134187.1:11133322-11757741 GCF_964188355.1 Buteo buteo | reverse complement strand
GTTCTGCAGTAGCCCCTAGTGATTGTTCACCTAAGAAACCAGAATTTGTGGTTGTGTCTGTTAATTGTAAAGAATATTTTCAAGAGTGGCCAGAAACATGTGTTTTCTTTGATCAACACGTCTCCCATCTTCCTGGGGACCATCTGAGGTAGCCTGATGAAATGCCTGATAGTAGCTTTCTGGCTCTACAATGAAGTATACAAATGGACTGGCCCAGGCAGGTGAGATCTAAAGGGTGACCCACCACATATGGCTGGAGGTGGGCTGGAAGGTATTTAATGGCCAAGAAGTCCAGATCTGAGAGGAGAGTCAATACATTGTATAATTCCTATCAAAATGGAAATAGGTATTTGTATGCAACACCTAATACAATCAGAGTTTGTTGGTGGTGTTTTCTTCAAGGCAGTAGGTTTAATAGCTTCTTGATGATTGCCATATGTACAGTCTGATGTAGATCATCAGCTGGAGTTCTTCATGCTTACAAGGCATAGTGGAACACATATATTTGCAGTGCCACATTAAAACTCAATTGCCTGCTGCTTACCCTCAGAAATTCATTGTAAGCAAGACATAAGTTTTAAGAGAAAAATACATAAGGATATGTTTATGCTCCAAAGTGGAGGTTTAGATTGACTTCTAGTGAAAGACTGAAGCAATTTCTGAGTAATTAATGGGCTTCCTGTGATTGTTGATGTGATCTCACCCGTAACTAATGATGGTCACTTAGACGCACATGAGATAGATGTGGATCAGTCATCCAGCACAGCAGATACAGCATGTAGTTAAGATATGGGAGGAATGGCAAGTGAATCTGTATGGAAAGAGGAGTAATTAAGTAAGCCTAACTTCACTGGATAACAAAAAGAATGTGCCATAAAGTTCAGAGGTTTTATATTTTTCTTTCTTGTTTTAAAATAATTATTAAACCATCATAGTTTAATGGCATTATATTTATAATTTGCAATACCAATATATATGTGAATTTATGTATATACCTCACAAGGCTTAGAGCTAGATAGGATGATTGTACTGCTCAGTCTAACTCTCTGAGTATTTCAGTCGATTAATTTTCATGTAGAAGACCCAGCTGGCCAAGGCAATCCTCTCTATCCTCGCAAAATGCTGTTCAGTCCTAAGGCTGCCACTTCTCCAGCAGCGGCCCATGTCTAATGTTGGAGAGGGAGGAGAAACACACCAAAGTAAACAACCCAAAATAACCCACTAGGTAAACAGAAAATGAGCAAATAAACAGAAGAGGTCCTAAAGTTGTTCATTGGGATGGAAGAAATATTTTTCTGATTTCTTCAGGCAACAAGCTGAAGCATGAGATTGAAACACAGCCACTGTCTGAGCCCAGAGCAGTTGATACTCTTCAACCGCTGCAGCAGCCCACACACCCCAAACTTGGTAAGAATGGAGATTTACTGAACCTATGCCCAGAAGAGAACCATAAACCCTTAATTTAATGCCTATAACCTTAATCCCAGCAGCTGCCTGGAAACACACTGTAAAAAGTTACTGAACCCTTCCAATTGATGAGGAGGTGATCATGTCCCCTTAGTATCCATACTGTTTAATTGTCCTCACACAGAGAATGTCTCCTCTTATTACAGGGCCGATTTGTCTAATTTGACCTTCCAGCTCTGGATAGATGTGAGCGTTTGACAGAAGGCTTATGTCGGCAGTTCTGCTCATCTCTCACCCATGTGCTTGCGTGGCACGATAGCTCACCCAGCAGACAGAAAACCTTCATGAAGGCCATGTTTAATAGCGAGAAGAACAAAATACAGAAAGAATGGGAGCATTTGCTAGTAGTTGCCTGTGAGCTAAGCAAGTGAAAAGCAGAAATTGGCTTTAATTGCGAGCTTTTTAACCATCAGAATGATGTGGTTAGGGGAGTTGCGTAGATCTCTTCCTAAGTGAAATTCCGTGGGTGTGAACAGATCCTGTGAATACATCACTAAGCCCTGCCAGGACTCCACCAAGAAACAGTACATCTCCCTGGAGCATGGCAGACCTTTCAAAAGCAGTAAATTGCAGATTTCGGTCCTTAAAGGACTTTGTTAGTCAAAGCTTTACATCTGCAGATTTAAGCATTTATATAAGTTGAGCTTTTAGCTAATATTATTTAAATAGTGCTTGGAATGTTGTAGGCAGCCAAAATTAGTCTTTCCTCTTAACATATGGTATGGTATGGTATGGTATAACAGAACGTTTAAGCCTTTAATCTTGCTAAGTAGGAGAGAGAGAGAGAAATCAAACGTTTTTAAGTCACTAGGCAGCTGATACCAATATTATATGCATGTGAAGTACGGCAGCTAGTGTTGGAGAAGCTATGTTTTTCAACTGGAAGGGAGAACTGTTATATTATGGATTGCTTAACAAAATCCGGGTATTTAAAAAATCCCTTAGAATGAAAGCTAACTTACACATATAAGACCAATGACTGCTTTCAGTGCTCTGCAAAAAAGTACGTTTAACTATGCCAAGCCATAACTAAGTCACACAGATCCAGTGCGTGACAAACCATTATACAGTAAACCCACAGACATCAAAGGTTTTGTTCATAAAGTTAAGCATAGACATTCACCTTGCAAAGCCAGGACCAAAATTTCATTTTCTAGAAGTTGTTTATTCTTTGTCTTATACAGAAATTTCATGAAGGAGAATGAAACTCGAAGGTTTCGTGTTCAGCTTCAGGCCATTCTAATGTATTCATTTGAATTCAAGATGAAAATCTCTACAAAGTTTTCTCTAAGTTCTCTGGATTTTTATTTTGGGCACAGTAGATTACATTCCTGATCTTGCAAACACTTAATGCATGTTCTTAATTTTGTGCAACCCTTTGATCCATGTAACCATAAAAGTTTACTCTTGTGTGTTAACATTTGAAGGACCAGGCACGTCAGAGTAGCAATATGTGTTTACTCTGTGAAATAAAAAGGAACAATACCAGAAGCTGGAGTATTTCACAATCTAAAACCAGACAAATTATCCTTTGGGGCACATCTAGGAAATCTCAATTCCCACGCTTTTCTCCAAAATAGTACTTGAAGTTTAACTACTGAAGTAACTAGGTAGCTACTTTAAATGGATGTATGTTTCGAATGGCACAACTGAACCTCTACCCTTCTGCAGTGGAGAACCCCAGGACCCTTTTGCTTCTGCAGTACAAAGGTGGTAAGAGACATGGGACTGCCCAGGTGTGCCTGGGGCAAACCTGCCAGTGAGGGGAAGGAAGGTGGGGGAGAAAAAACAGGAAGAATTAAAAGGTAGTAACTCCTCATTATCGCAGCACATGTGGTTTGCGTCCTATGAGAAGGGACAATTCTGCAGCTGGTCATCACTGTTGGGGCTGCATCCAGCCTTGCTCTACCTACCAGAAGGGGGAGAGAGTGGCATTGTGTAAGGAGGTTTCTGCTGGTGCCATACAATATCAAGTCACTGCTGTGTAGGAGAGAACAAACAACACAAAACAAAACATGCAGTTCCCTTGCTACATCTGTGCAAGACCTATAGACATCAGTCAAGGTGTGAATGGACTCTAAACAAACCAAATGGATAGATATCGTCCCTCTTCTACAGCTAAAATCCCATTTGTTTAAATACCTGCCATTTGTTATTAAGGCTGTGCCAAATAGAAGATTGCATTTGGTAAAAGATAGAAGTCATGCTTTTAATTAAAACAGATTCTTAGAATGTTTCATTTGATAAAGAAGTCTCAAGATAACTTTGTTCCTTAGTGGGGCAGCCCTGTTGATTTTGTATTAATCCAGCAGATTTCTGTCACTTGGAAAAAAACCCCAAACTATAAAGTGCGTGATTACTCTTTTTATCTTTATTCCATTTTCCTCTGGCTTCATTTTAAAAAATAATTTCCTTATCTGCCGTGCAGCCTCGGCTCAGTCCTTGTCAGAGACGTGTTTCTTCTTTGACACTATCAGCATTAGTACATTTGCTGAAGTTAAACTATCTGTGTTGTCTAGAAAGCGGTTACTTTGCTGGCTCTAGACTTGAAAGAAAAGGGAAAAAAAAAGTTGGCAAACTGCTTTTTAAACAATGCATGGTATTTAATGAAGCATTCCCAGCTATAAAGGATGTAACACCACGGGTGAATTGCAAAACTAACATTAAATCTGAGTTGCTCTCAGAAGTCTATTTTTGCCTTCCTGACATAACGGTCCCATCCTGACACCGCTATCTCCTCTCTGCCAAGCAGTAGCAGATGACAAGCCTTTTGTGCTGATTTCTCAGTGGAAGATCAATCAGTAATGGTGAAACTGGTTATAGTCCAAGAGTAACTGTATTTCACTTACTGTCTTGGGCCAGAGGTGGTCAATCAACAAGCGGAATAAAAATTTCTTTCTGTGTTTTCCAGAAAAAATTGACTCACAAGTGCTTTAAGTCAGGGACCAAACCAGAAAGTAAAGCCTGCAGCTTTTCACATATTACCTTACCCTAATCTTTTGTTTCTATACAGAATTTGGCATAACCAAAAAACTAACTGTCTCATACTTCATCTTAGATATTTGATGGCATATAAAGACAAGTGCAGCCCTCCCACACACAGAGAGGAATTCAGGAGCCCATGTTTAACTGTCTTCCTGCATAATACCTTCTCTAAAATGTATTTCTTTACAAAAGGTGTGATGCTGCTTCAGCCTCAGATTCCATAGATCCTGCCCTAAAAGATGGTTAACAGCCTGAAGGGCAAAGCAAATTTTCAAAAATCAGCAGGATCTGCATCACAGCATGTTTGTGTGATTTCTGTAATAAGGAGGAATTTCAGCACCATGATAATTTTTCAGTATGTTTTTTTAAAAAAATCTCCCTTTATCCTCAATGAAGCACACTGATGCTTCAAACTAGGAGGCAAGGAGGCGTAAAAATTCTTTTAGGCCTGGAGTACTTTCTTCTGCAGGACATGTAGTGCCATTTAAGCTTTGCAGGACACGGTAATAATCATATAGCAATTTCCTCGTCCTTCCCTGAGTTGTTACCAGATATTTCTCCTCTCCTCTGTTTGTGCTTGTGGAGGGAGGAAGTGAAAGAAGGGAGAGGAACCACTTCTAGAATGAGATAAATTTTCCCCACTGATTGGGAACAAAAGAAGTCTGACCTGAGTTCTTTGAACCCTCCAACATATCAGGGGTGTCAAAAATAAGATGATGCTGGGACAAGTAAGCATGAGCTGCCTCTGTTAGAAGGAGGGAAATAAATGCAGCACAGGTTCAGAACACCATCTGGGAGAAAGGCACAGGAGTAACTCGATATTAAATTGCTTTTCATTTACGTCTGCCAAATGAAATGAAGTTCACTCCCAGAAGAAGGCTTGAAAATAGTTTTTCTGAGGACAACTTTACTGTGTTGGTAATCAAAAGGATGAGAAAGATATTCAAAGAGCAGAGCTTTTTACGTGTGGGTATGTCCATATAAATGGGTGCAGACTGTATGCTGAATGGCCCAGACATGAACCATCTGCAATTTGGAAATTACAGAGCTGTCCTAGCACCCAGTTCTAGTGTAAATATATGCTAAAACATACTAATGTGCTGTGTGGTGTCTGAAATGCAGATAGATTTTGTCTGTCTGCTCAGAAAATAGACAGAAAGAGGTCATCCCTTCCATATATGCATGTGCAGCATTATCATTAGCTCATAATGCACATTAGCCAACTAAAAGGAATCATTTCCAGGAAAGTAATGGATCTGTTAGTTCCTTTAGTTCAGTAGCCAACTTTTCCTTTTGTTCCCATGATGATTATTTCTCATAACATATGAGAAAAGTAATTCCCTTTGTCTAGAAACATTAAATAACCGTATCATTAGAAGTTCAACACCTGGTAATTTGTAAGCTAGATATTAATACTCTGAAACAAAACTTCAGTGACATCCAAACTGCATGGCCAGTTTTGACTTCAAGTACTGTGGAGTGAGAAAGGCATGGGTTTTTGTAAATTAAATATTTTTCTGGCAACATTTTCAGAAAATTCCTCCCATTTTTTTATGATAACTCCAGAACTTTTTTCACTAGCTTTTTGTAGAACTAAGATGCTTCTGCCTCCCAAACAAGCGACTGAAGCCTTGGAGCTACAGGCAAATCAGTGTTAGATGGTGTGTTCCTAAAACCATCAAGGAACTTAGAGTCCATCCAGCAGCTGATGTCCATGAGCCAGTTCATTACGCCTTTAATCAGAACTGTGCACAACTTCTTGATTTCCGTTCGCCAGAGTCTGGCCCCAGAAATAGTGACAACAGCAAGGCAAGAGAAAAAAGATGAGTTTAGAGCTCTCCTGCTGAGATGGGGTTACATGAACCTGACTCTGCATTAGGTAGTGGGGACAGCAAAAGTATCTAATTTTCTGAGGAAGAAGAGAGAGCAGGCCAGCTGGCAGCTCCTGAGGACCACAGGGAGCAGGAAAAGAGCCAATTGGAGCAGATAGGCTAAAGGGTTGGGAGGTGCTTGGAGAGAGACCGTGGGAATGGGCAGAGGGAAGGCTTCGGGGGTAGGTGGGAACTGAATTCCAGAGCTTTGGTCGACATGAGTAGGGAGCTTGCTTCTGACATGATAAGACATGTCAGACATGCTGGTAAAGGGATTTGGGGGCAGAGAGGGACAGGAGGGGAAGGAGAATTTAGCTATGGCTTTAATGAGTGGAAAAGCTAGAGATGAGAATATCACAGAGCCAGCGGAAAGAAGTAGTCAAGATCTGAACCTGGCTTGTACTGGCAGGAATTGGTAGAATTTTGAATAGCAAAAAGGAGTAATTTCTTCAATTTAATGACAGGGTTCACATCAGAAATAGATATGTCAATTTGTACATGGAGGCATGTATTTTGCTATCTAGCTGCACACCAATGCGCCTAGAAGTGGTGATTTCACAAGTTCTGTTTTAAATCATATTCATCCAAGTTAATGACGTGCAAACAATTAATGAAAATTTGGAGCAGCTTAGCTAAGGGAACATGGAGTTTTAAAGTGTATAATTAAAAATGAATTCCTTAAAAATACAGTATATTATCATAAAATATATTATGAGAGAAAATGTAGGTAGTGTGTTACACACAACAGATCAGGTGACCATAATGGTCTCTTCTGTCTTTTGTATGCAGAAAAATAATAGACAGAGATCTAAACTTGATAATCTGAAGGTTTTGCTGGTCTGTTCAGGATTGGCTTCTTAGCAGGTCTAAGGAGATGCACGGGCAAAGCCAAGTTAAAAACCAGATTTGATAGACTCATATGTGAAGTGGTACTCTCTGGTATCATAGAAAGGCCTTCCATAAAACTAGGTCAGCTTTCATTTGGTAATTGAAGGTGGGTCTCACCTGCCTGGGTAACCCATGCCTGCCCTAGAGGGAGTCCCATTTGCCATTCTATCGTGAACTAAAATTAGGGAGCTTGAGTTTCTCGAGACATTCAAAGGCACTAAGTTTCCCCCATTGATGGTGCGGGAAATTTAGAAACCTCCTTTAGAGTGACTGCCCCATTAAGAATATAATGTTGTAGACTAGATGCCCACATAAGGTTCACTGGATCCTCGGCTGAAAGGGCTGCTCAGCCATCCCATTAATGTCCTATCCACTGAGACAACTTGAAGTAGCACTTTTCTCTTAGGTCTGGTATTTGTGAAATACTTGTTAAATCACCTCAGATATCATTAGATGGATGCCAAGGAAATTTAGGATGAATTCCAGTTCAATGAAAGTAGCTTTCCAAAAATCTGTACATTTTGGACACTCACAAGTATATCAATTAAGGAATCTCATGAGACGTTTACAGGGCCAGAAAATGTTGTTCTTTGCGATTCAGGCTAAAAATATTTTCTCAGGAGCCCCGTATGTTTGAAATATCATCTTTGGTGAGTGAGAGCAGAATCACATATCCTAGCTGCTGAATTATTAATATTTGCAAAATGTATAGTATTATCTCATAACAAATCTGCTGTTTGCATTCCCTAGTCTATACTGAAAAGCTCCCCTCTTTTTTTTTTTAATTTTGCACTATTTTTACAAAGTATGCTGCTGACCTGAGCACAGTTTGATTGCCATATTTCTCCTCTAATAACAGCTAGCAGTTCTCTTCTCATGCTTTATGAAACACAAAATCAAGACAGAATAGAAATAGAGGGAGTAAAATGCAAGGTCAGACAAGCAATGCGCAACAGGACTAGGAAGTGAAGCCAGACAACCTTGTGCTTTCATTGCAAGGTCTTTCTCCTCCTCCAGCCCTTTTTAGCAAAAAAGCCTAACACCTTGGTGCTTTGGGCAGGTTTCCATACTCGGCACATCTCTGGAGGTCAGAGGAGGGTGGGAAAATCTCGCTTTGTCAGTGCGTGGGAGGGCTTTGACAGCTGCAGGGCGGAGCTGGGGCCCATCTAACCAATTTGGCAGCCCTTGCTCTGCTCTGGCCTCTGGAGATGGTGACCTGGAATGCAAAAGCCTCCTCCTTTGTGTGGTCTCCTGCCTATACATGCTGCACGAGCCTAATGCTAGTCTTGCTAGAAGAGATAATTAAAGAAATTATTCAGTTATGTAGAAATCTTAATCAAAACCCATGAGCTCAGCACAATCCATAAATATCTCGGTGTTATTTCTGGGAGTAAAGTTGAAAAACAGGAGAAGAAACAATGAAATGAAGGAAAAAATTACCTTACTACAGCCAATTAGTGTGAAGAGAGTAAATATGTCTTTGTTGGAACTTTGAAAAAGGAAAGTTTTGGCCTCGTCTCTACTGTGGCATTATCTCAGACTAAGAAATAGGGTGATGAATTTGTTGGGATACTCGCTGGAGAAACTACTTGATTGCAATCTGGCCTGCTGCTTAAGGAAAATAAAATTGAGTTCTCATCAGGCAACAAGCCTGTATAAGTTAATAGGCTTTAATAATAGCACCTCATTACATTTTTATAAAACTGCCTGGGAAATGAATGCTGGAAATACAAAGGAAAGCTCTACGGGATCACAGTTATAAAGCAAAGATAACATAGTCAATATTACAGCATTTCAAAATAATGCATACACTATACTGGATACCACACAGAATTCAGTGACTGGGATTAAGGCCAAGTAAGCTTTTTTGAATGGATGTCCAAAGCAGATGGGAGACCTGACTCATGCTTTGGAGTAGAAAAATGATTTCTGGGACAAGGTGTTTGGGAAGCCTGATAGCAGTCAGAAAATTAGGGGGTACTAGCCTCAGTGAATGCTGATGTATAGTAACAATATTGTGGTCACTATTAAAAAAGTTGCATTTGCCAGCAAATAATAATAATCATTTTACTTTCGTATCCAAGACACACCACTTCTTTCCCATGGATTTTTAATACCTCTGTGCAGTAACTATTGACAAACATTTGTATTTTTAAAATATGATCAGCACTGTGTTTGTGAACTTGGAGGCATTTCTATTCCCAACAAGTGGTCATTAATCAATGCAGTGGTGAAGAAACTGCGAGAGTCAGTGGAGGTAAGAGCCACAGATAACACTTCTGAAAGGATCCATGAGCAAACAGCACACACTACAGAAGATTATGTTTGTATCAGGGAGGTCATCCACATTGCCTGTAGTAAGGGTCTAATTTAGGTGTTTCATGTGGGAGTCAGGGCTCCCAAGGCTGACTGATGGAGGCAAGCACCTCTAGAGGATGATGTAGAATATCTGAGTTGGACTGTAGTTAGGATATTAATTCAGACACCTTATTCTTTCCATTTACTATACACAGAGCCTGGGCAGGTACCTAAAGCAAGGGATTAAAATTAGTCAAGGCAAATTCCATTCCATCTGCTCCAGTTTGTTCAATGTCATGAATTGCTGCGGTCTCTGGGAGCTGTGTATGCTCCATACTTCGTAGAGGTGTTTAGTATATCAGGGGCAGATCTCCTCTGATCTTGTGTTCTCAGTGGTAATGCTGTATTTTAATTAGTAGATCAAATTTATCAGCTTGTCACTGTCAGTTGCAGACTAGAGATGAAGCTTTCGTGGGACACTCACTGACTGCTCTGGGATAGCGATATATCTTATCTTTATCTCATCTGAGGGATGTTCTTATGTGAGTTTTTGATGACAACTCTCAATATGTGTGGCTAAATCTTACCTGATGGAGATGGCTATTTTGACTCCGAGGAAGGTTTCGTAAGAGATGGACTCAAACCAGTATGTGACACTTTCCTTGAACATGGGGAGATGCTTCTCCTCTCCCACTGAGGAGACCCGAGGGCAAAACCAGAGCCTTGACATTGAAACATTTCAGAAGGCAAAGTTCACATCTCTGGCTTCAGCAAAGACCGAGTGCAAGTGTTCATTAAATATTAAATAATAGTACGGTTCAGATCTGAATCCAAACTTCTCATCTTGCACCATTCCAGCTAAGCTGGTTATGAGCGGGAACACTGCTCAGAAACCCCTTTGAACTTTGGAGGAATTTTGGTTCTGGATCTAAAACCTGACTTCAGTAGTGTGTAACAAGGGCTTACAGTCAAAAGGGAAGCATGAAAGGAAATCATTCAGGATTATTTTTGTAACATATTGGAGTAAACAACAGAGAAAAAGAGGTCAAGTCGTTTGTGACTTGTATTCTAATAGCCAAAAATTGTCTAAAAATACAAATTAAAAATATGAAACAGGCTTGTATGAGTACATTTGAACTACTATTTCACAAAAGTTTTAACTGCAGAAAAAAACTTTATAACACCACCTGCTGTTCTGCTGGTTTTGACCTGACCCCTTTCTCCTTTTCTTGTTATTATAAACAGTGAGCTCTTTAAGTGAGAGCTGTTTAAAGGATAGGGGGCTGTAAGTGTTCCTTCCTAGATCCCAGATGCAGTGGGAGACTGATGGGCTTTTTGATCTTTATTTTATGAGTGTCTGATAAATTGCCTCTGGCACCTGGCAACTGAAATTTCACTATCTGAAAACTAACCCTTATGTCAAACAATGTGGCCAGTCTCATACTCTGAGTTAAAGAGCTGCATGCATTTAAGTACAGGATGTTTTCCAACATTCAGTACAGTATGTGGTGAAGCCCTGCTTCACATATTATTATTATTAGACAGATCCTCAGCTGATGTAAATTGGCATAGCCCCATATGATTAAAGGAGCTGAACTGTTTTACATCAGCTGGCAACCTGGTCCAAAGTGCAACACACATACTTTTTGATTTAAAATAGTATTTTGTATGTGATTCTTCAAAGGTTGGTATGGTTCAACTTTTTCAATATATTGCTCCGTGGCCTCTGTTTTTTGTTTCTGAGGCAAGTAAAAAAAAAAACCAGTATTAAGATAAAGCATCATGGGTAATGTTTTCTGCTTTGCTTGTTTGTTGGCTGCTTCAGATGGAAACTAAGCTATCGTGTATTTAAAATCAAAGTCTCAAATGGTGCTCTGGCTAATGACTACCAAATTGTGTTACTATTTGTGCCCTGGGGGAAGACACCCTCGTCTCCACTTTGTTTCTCATGTGTTCTGGCAAATGATAGGAAAACTCATGCCTGTTTTTGTCAGAACTGGAAAGATCAGCAACAGATCTGCCTGAAATACTGAAATTTCTGTCTAGTAGGTAATCCCAACATTTCATATTTTTTTCATCCTGTTTTGCAACAGGGATTTGTGAGGGAGAATTACAGAAATGGAGGAGAGGGCTTATCATGAAGAACAGTGATGAAAACAGTGGAAGGGATACAGATGAAGTGGAACCACTGTAAGGAAATAAGAGCAGAGGCAGGAGCTCACATCTTTAAATAAACCAGAACATGATACAGTCTTAAGTACAGAAGTTACGGGACCACGCATGCTCCATGCATGGGCAGCCAAGGGTGGCTCAGAGGCCTCTGCTGGGCTTGGGAGCAGGAGGAAGGTTTTGAATGCTCCCTTGATCAAGGGAGTTTGGAAACGCCGGCTGGGTGAGAAAGAGCATTAAATCTGAAATAAAGCAAGAAACACTGACTGAAGAGCCTGAACAGCAGAGTAAACAATGTAAGTCAGTAATAGTAAATGCAGGGTTTCCTTGCTGTGTCCTTGCAGAGATTGGAAATCTGAGGTAGCTCAACAGGAACATCAAGGTGAGAAGTCAGATTAAGTTTGTGTTTGCCTCCTTATGTAGGATCCATTTTCTGTGACAGGCATCCAGGTAGCACCAACATGACTGAATCTACAACCCAGCCACATTCACAGTCATATTTATTTTGTGTTGACTGAGACACATGCAAATTTTATTTTTGTCCAGAGGGGAAAATGCTGTCACCTACCACATGTGCCTCTGCTTTGCTTGCTACCAGTCCCCATCACCCCCATCTGCTCTGCTGAAGGGGCTGGGGCACTGACTTTAGAAGGATGGCTGCATCCAGCACCTAACGTTTAAGTGCAGGTTGGATGGCTCCATGGGAGACATCCTGTTGGAGGATGACATCCCACCCAGAGTGCTAATAAAATGGTTCCTTTTACAGGAAAGCTCATGCTGGCAAATTGTGTTTGAAAACAATGCTGTTTGCTTAGACCAGAGCATTCTGTATTTTCTCGCAGGAAAGGCAGTGGGGCTGGCGAGGCACTGAGTGAGGACTCCAGACATCCAAGCTCTGGTGCTGGCTTTGCCTCCAGGCTTGTGTGGGGGTACGGCCAAACATCCCTGGAATTACTCTGCATCTCTTCTTCCCCCCAGCCTTGCCTATTAAAATGGGATCATCTAAAACCTAGCACAAGTTGAGCCTGGATCTTAGAGGAGGCTGTTAGTTGCTACTGAAGTACAAATAAAAATAATCCATAATTCTTCCATAGAACATTTAAAGCAAACAGTCTGGGAACAGAAACAGCCACATTTTACTTCACTGAAAAATCACATAGGACAAAAGGAAATGCAGATGTTCTGACTGAACTGTCTTATGAGCTGTTGACTAGTTAATTAATCAAAGTTGTCTAGTGATTTATTGATTAACAGAGGTTCTGCAGTCATGAACACATCAGATTTCACAATGGAAAATTTAGCAATGGAAAAAGTCTGGTTTTTTAGTTCCTTCCTCAATCAAGACAGAGAATGGTATGAGAACTGAGGACATTTCATGTATTAAGCTTATGCCAGGCAATCTAATTATGTGATAGTATTGCTTAGGCAATTTTGATTGTTTTTTTCCATGTAACTTTTTCCTAAGTGGAGTGATTTTTTTTCATATTTTACCAGTGTTAGCAAAACCCCCCATATAAGAACTCCTGTAATGTCTTTATGTACATACAGTAAAAAATATGCAGTATTCCCTGTCATTGTAGTCACATTAGGTAGTCTAATAAAGGATAAATACTGAAGAAGTTGCCTTTTGTGTAGTTGGGATATCACAGAAGTAAAATATATTTAAATTTTCTTGGAAAACTGAGAGCTACCTTAACTATCAATTGTTGCCTTGCCACTATAGCCATTCCTATGATAAGGAGGACATGATAAGGGGTTTTTTTTTGCAAACATCTGCCTATCTGTAAAGATATCCAAGTATTTAATTAATGAGTGCAAAGGGCTGTCAAATATAGTTATTTGAATTGTTATTCAGATGATGCTGAAGTCTGTCACTATGGTCATATGTCCTCAAAGATTAAGTTTCTCTGTCATAAGACAATTAGCAGGAGGCCCGTCTTGCATGGTCATAAATCTCACCTTTGTACTTGGTGGAGGTCAACTGTAAAGAGGTCTATTTCTCCAGTGCACAGATATGTTATAAGCGTCTCTAAGGACAATTGTGCAAACAATCATACTGGATGAGACACATTGTTGTATTATGCAGGAATGTCCCCCAGCAAAGCAGAGGGGGACAGAGTGAAAAAAGGTTGTGCTAATAGTCCCCTAATAACAGAAATTGGTAGAAAGTTCAGTGTCTGGTTTCATAACTCATCAACAATGCTAGATTTAATTATTATGTTGTACTGTATTGTTTTATATTGTATTGTATTGTATTGTGTTATATCACACTACGAGTTGTTATATTACATGTTATTATTTATAGAAGCAAATCTGATTGCAGAAGAGGAAAGGTGATATGTGCGTGACTCTTCATTACCTCTTTCTGGCTTCTGGAGCAGCCCATTGGAACAGCCCCCCAGCTTCAAAAGTTAGAGTGGCCTCGATGCTACTCTATTTGACACAAGCACTGAACTAATCTTTGGCTCAGTAGGTGCTGAGGGAATTCCATCAGATGCCTTAAACACACCTGCACTGACAGCTTAATGAACTTAAAGGATGAGGTAATACCATTTCAGTGACAAGAAATCCTCAGATTCTTGTGCTGATAAATTAGTTCTGAGAATGCAGCTAATGTTTTCCCACTGGGAAGAAAGAAAATAGTTTTTTCCATTAATTGCAATATCTGGATATTCAATCTGGATATTTTTTTTAATATAACTTTGAATTACCTATGTTAAAAAAATCTTAAGAGCTATTTCTAATAAAGAAGTGAAGCATGCATGAAAAATATGAAATTAAATATAAACATTATATTTCAGATCAGTCTACCGAAAATACAAGTCATCTGAAAGGATAGGCCTATTTCTAGAAGTATATAGTGTATATAGTCTTATACATATATCTGTCGTATCTTGAAGAGATAAAACCTCCACATAAACCAGTAAAAAGCAATTACTCAAATAACTAAAGAAAATGTAGCTTAATTAAGGAGTCTACTTTTTGTGTTCCAACAATGAACATATTGTGGTGTTCTTTTAAATGTTTGAACAGTAAAATAATTTTAAAAGCAATTTTTTAAAAGGGTTTTACTTAATAACTAGCTTGCTCTCTTTGAACTTGCACTGCATCTTTCTTTGCATACAAGATTTCTTCCAATGCCCAAAGAAGCTCTATGAGAAGTATTGGTGTAGGATGCACAATAATTGCCTGAGGATTAAAAATCCGCAGTCAGAAGACAGAAAGTACTTCCCTCCCAAAATCATAGGGCAGACTTCTAATTAAGCATCAAGTCTGAAACATATAAAGAACTAGTCCTGCCTCTGTATCCAGCTGCTTTCTGCCATGTAAAGCACCCATAGGGTCATAGGCACTTTTCCCTGAGAACCACAAAGACCACAATGCTCTCATCAATCTATTAACAACCAACAGGAAAAATATGTATCTGAATACTGAAACAACGCATGGTCTTCAAAATCATCTCCTCCTTTATTCCCTATTTCCCTGAAGTCATTTACTTTAGTGGTCAGTTTTTGTCTCTGCATGCATTTTATTTGACTTATCCCAGCCTCACTAATCACTGTGGCAACTAAAGTCACTAATCTTCCCAAGTTGCAGCCCGCCTAAAGCCAGTGCTTGACACAGGCACCTCGGTTAAATCTGCAAGAGAGATGGGGTGAATTAGGGTCTTCCAATGCTACAATTAATAACAGTTTGGCTCTGCTCCTGTACAAACTTGACATAGTCTTTATTACACCTAAGGACTACAAGGTGTCTACTCCAGCAGTAAATATTACACCCAGAGTTCACAGGATTTGGCTCTGATGTTTCATACATTCTGTAATGCGTGCTACAAAAGGGGTGGGGTTTTGGCTCGGAAATGGGAAATTTCTTCACAGAAATAGGAAACAAATGCAGCAGCCTCCCTTCGACACCAGGCCGCAGAACCCCATTTTGAGGCACACGATATCAACATTTCGCAATGGTTGAGATGCATGAAGGGGAACCATCTTGAGTTCAGCTGCGATCCCAAGTCAGTTAGTCTTGCAGCCTGAGCCCTGTTCCCATTCCCAGCACACACTGGGGAATGGAGGAGAGATCCAGCTGTGGTAACGTCTCCAGAGATACCTACCAGGGCATCTGACTGCTGCTGGGCAGAGCAGCACGCAGGGGCCATGGACCAGCTGAGACTTCCCGGCTGCACGGATGTCCTCTGGGAATTTTTGGTTCCTTGAGGACCTTTCCTCCTGGTTTTTCCTGGTTTTCTCAGCTTCCTTTGTTTTTTTCCCCTCTTTTCAGAAGCGGCTGAAGCAAATGCCATGAGACTGTAGACTTCCCCAAGTCTCCCCTTCCTCTCACCAGTTTTGTGCTGCAAGAGGACACGTCACTCTCTGGTCCTGAACTGACACTGGTTTGAGCAGTGGCTTTGTAAATCCAGGTCCGGCTAGACCCCGAGGAAATCAAACCTTTGATCAGTCACACGGCACCATAGGTGATGTGGCATCACAGAGTCAGGGACTGCACTTTTTAGTCAGGGGTTACCTTTAATCTCTAATTTGGCAAAATAAAACAAAACAAAGCAGAAATCCCCCTGAAGCATTTCATTTTTGCCTTTAATGCCAGAGAGCTTAAGTGTGGCAGTTTGGTGATGTGCTATGCAAATTAAAGCTGTGAAAAAACAAGGCTAGTTAAACACAAGTTTTTCTTTAGCAGGTAATTATTCTTAGCTGTTTCCACATGCCTCCTTACAGCCATGAAACCCTGGTACATAACGATGAAAGACTAATTTCAGAACTCACACATGCACTATTTTGTTAGCAGTGGAAGCACAAGCAGAACATCTGGGTGCCAAGTTCAAGCAAAGTGCAAGGGTTTTTTCTGAATTCAATGTTGGTGTGTCCCATCATGTAACTATGATATATGATAAAAGGAAAAATCACAGCCAAACTCAACCTTGTTCAAAGCAAGGTGCTAGTGAAAGGATGGGATGGAAAATAAGTACTAATGGATTAATGTTCCATGATAAATGTTTTATTATAAAAGCTAGTGAGTGATTAGATAATTCTTGCTTCCAAAAGCAGGATTTAAATATTTCTGCTTGGCTTGCAACCAAAATAAATACATCACTTAACTATCTGGTTTATAGGAACATCTATATGAACAAAAAAGTAATAGAAGCTTTCTTTTGTACAGTAGGTGTAATAAATAGCCAGTTATGGCAATATGCTGCTTACTGTTTGGATACTGGTATTATACATAAAAAGAAGTCATTACAAGTATTAAAGATATAGCCAGAATTCTCCTCTGTGCAAGCTTCACTGTCACTAATTGAAGTAATTATTCAAAGGGTTGCACAGTGAAAGTTCACATAAGAAATCTTACATTTTAAGGAAAATGAAGATACAAATATTGAAAAAATCTGAATATTTAGATTTTTAAAATCTATACAGACACTTGAACCAGAATGATTTTGATTTCCACCAGTACAGCAGATTTTGAACACAAGTGGACTTACCAAAAGGATGTAAAGATATTAAATATAATCACTTATAAAACTTTCCTTCTATGGATATCTTTACTCATTAATGGATCTCAAAGGACTTATAGTGGAAATTCATGCTATGCCTGTTTTGCTGATGAAGAAATTGAGGTATTCAGAAGTAAAACAGCATATTCAGTACCAGCCGACTAGTCAGACCCCAGATGTCTCAGGTCCAATTCAATACAATGTTTACAGGATAGTGATGGCACTGATTGCATTGGTTATACTTGATGCAAACGGTTGAATATACACTTGACACTTTCTGTTTAGAGAACTGTCTTTAGGGGGACAGTGTCCTCAAATCAGATTGCACCGGTGCCTTCTGTGCATTTTCTCAGAATAAGCAACATCACTTCAAATAACATCTACAAGAATTCAAATAATCTGGGAGGCCTGGCTGGACCTTGAGGAGAGTTGTAGGAGAAAAGCCAGACCCTATCACATACACGAAAATACTCTCCTCCTGTGTACAATTATTTAAATGTGGATAAGAAGGACAGAAACAATGATGCAATCTCTAAGTCAAGACATTGAGTCACAGCCACAGTTCATTGACTTAACAGACAGTGAACAAACACAAGGATGTGTGAGTTATGGAGAGAAGGGCACAAAAGTTGTTTTACTACAAGAGCAAATTAAAAGAAAGAGGAAAGCAATACGATGCTGAGAAGCATGATCATGCTCTTTCCTTCTGTCAGTTTAGCATCTAAGTCTGCTCTCTCTGCTTCTTGTTGAACACCCTTGATTTTGTTTGCTTCAATCTGACTGCCTGGCTTAATTGGGGGATGCGCCAGATGCCAAGGGAATAGAAAGGACATGCATGAAAGTCAAAGCAACCATAAGTTCATCAGTAGATATACATGCTGAGGTCTCGCATTTTTAAAGAATGACCTTATGATACTTTAACATTACAACACTCCCAAAGACTATACTTAAGGGCTCTGGCTGGTCTCATTGCTAAAGGCAAACAGACCATTGTCTTAGTCCAGGCAGCCCAGGGAAAAGTGAGTGTTTATACATTTTTCTCCTAGCTGTCTAGGACATGGTATGTTTAATAAGTATATTTAGTACATGGTGTTTGCTGACAGCGGGATGCTGGATGTGCTGATCGGTCATTGCTCCGGCTTCTGCAATCTCACCATGTTGTGCTGTGCACAGGATCAAAGAACAAGAGCACAAGTGGACCTACAAAGTCTTCAAGCTCCCTGGACTTTGGGGAGATTGTTCTGGCCAGCAGTTTTGGGCGCAGGCAGGGCAGGTCTAAAACTAAGCAAATATGGGTGTACCCAGTCTGTGCTGAGGTCTGTGCTATCACAGCTGGGCTGCAAACAGTCCTCAGATATTCCTTAAAACGCTTGCTCAGGAATGTCTACTCACACTACACTCACTCCAGTGTAAACACACCCTTAAAGCAGATGTAGAACATGCCCCAGGGGGAGATAATGCAACACCCAGTGATGGCTGGTAAATAAAGCAGTCTGTGTACAGTCACTTTGCCCTGCGTATTCGTACTAAGCTGAAGGTCAGACTTCAGCTCAGACTTCAGCTCAGAGAAAAGCTAGTGGAGCATGACAGCCGTATAAAATACGATATAATAAACATATGGGAGTGTTGCTTTCTTCTGCTGCTATCGGTCTCTTGAATGTCAGTGGAACGAAGATTTCGCCTGTGTTGTATTGCCCTACAGTAGTTTTACAAACAAGGTAGATTTATGTGACTTTGGAATTAAGCTACTGCTGCAAAAACAAGTCCCGTAGAAATGTTTGGTGTGATATTATTTACAGAGAGGCTACACTGGTTCCTTTTGTATTAATGCTGAGGCTCTTGAAGTTATGCTGAGCATAATTCTTTTCCATTTCTGCTTAGGGAGGGGTGGAAAAGTTATACTTTTATGGAAAGATCCACAATCCTAATATCCCCAGCAAAAACTAAGCCCCTTTATGAAAGGACTTGAATTAAGCTGTGCACTGTAAGCCAGTAGAGGAAACTTTATATTGAATCATCTTGAGTATACAATGCAAGCTATTAGGAGATTCAGCTGGCAACGCTGTGTAGCACATCCATGAGTAAAGATAAGTCACCACCATTGCAATTTAATGGAATATTTCCTCTGAAGTTCAATAAACATCAGAATTTGAGTTTGATGGCTGCTGAAGCCTATTTCCCAAAGTTACCTGGGCCCCTAACTCCCATATAATTGAAACAGGAACTTTGATTGCTTTGAACAGCTTTGATCAGAGGGACCCAAATTTTGTATCTATCAAACTTCATCATATTTTCCAAACACACTTCTAATACTAGAATGTTGTGAAACACCGGAGAAAGAGCTGTTCACGTGGATGTTTAACAATTATTTCAGCATTTCCGTTGGAGCCTGAAGACAGTGTGCCCAGGAGCTACCTGAGGAAGATGCAGAAACACCTTTTCAATATGTGGTGCAGAAGTGGCATGAGGGCTCCCATGTATCACTGTTGCCTGTCATATTGCTGAACTTCTTAAAAAGTAAAATAGGACTATCATAAGTAAATGCGTGTGATGTGTGTGAATGCAAGAAAATTTCCTCCCTTCTCATTGCTCCGTGTGAAGAGAGCAGTAACAAATTGCTCGGAGTGCAAAGTTTAGGGTCAGAAAGAGGGTTTTGTCAGAAGAGGGCCTGGGATGGACTTGTAAGGGTGCTTTTAAAAATGACTTTTCCACCAGAAAATACATATTTTCTAGTGCTTATAAAACTGGGAGCATTGGGGTGTATTCTGCAGTATTTTGAATCAAAACTGACAGACAATGGGGTGCATGTTACCATCTCCGTTTGTCTGAGGTTGAGGGGTGGAGGTTTGGGATTTTCCAGTCTTGGAGCAACACAGAGCAACAGATGGGTGCATTTACCTGGGCTAACTGTGGGCTCTTATCTCAGGCAGGTGTAAAGTTTATACACCGCTGGGAAAGGCGAGTTTTCTTCAAAGCACAGATCACACCAAGAGCCTAACTAGGATTCTCCAAACCACTTTTTGAGGTGCCTAGCTGTCCTTAATGACTATAAAGAGAGCGTAGGATGACTATCCTCTGAACTTAGTTGCTTCCATTGGTATTGTGAGTATCTGCTGAGTGCCACCTGGAAAGGATTTGCTTCCTCCCAACCCTCTGAAGACTGACCCCATTCACTCAGGCTGTGCTCCTGGGAGAGCTTTTGCCCCTGCCTGAACTCAGATAGAGTGAAGGTTTGTTTATATCCAAACTGAATGAATATTTCCAAATAGTCGAGGGTATAGAGCTGTGTGAAAACTGCAGCTCTGACTCCAGGGAGTCTTGGTTTACAGTGAACCTCTTCGGCAAAGAAATATGAATTTTCTGTTTCCCCCCACTTCTCTGATTCCACCACGATGAGCCAGAGGAATTGAGCCAGGGAGGGGGCTCAGCTCTCAGGGCTTTTCACTGGAAAGAAGATGCTGACTCCTCATGATGCTGGTAGTGGGCTGAGTGTAAATCCACTTTCCCACCTCAAGGATTTGCCTCTGACCATGCACAGAAATTTATAGTTTGTTTTTAAAAAAAATATTGCTCTCCATCATCCATAAAAGAGAGAGGCTTGTTGGAGCTGCACACCTCCCAGGCATGGTGCTATTGGTTGCCCTGCCAGCCCCGTGATGTAAATTACCTTTGCACTTTGTAATAGAGTCAGCACCATGACAGGAACTCACACATCACTCAGTTGGCTAAGGGTAATAAAGAGGAAAATCAAAAGGAGCATGAGTTCATGCTGGAGGTATGTGCAATCAAGGAGAGAGATTTATGACGAAAGCTGAGTTATAATATTAAAGGGTATAAACAGCTTCTTACTGTTATGCTTTCATACACCCTGTGTTCCTTCACTAAGTACAGTGCTAAGTTTGGGGGAGACTTAGCTGCGAATCATTGCTTTCTTAGAAAGGGCTCTGGAAAAACAAACTTGCATTTATGTGGCATAAAAATCATTGCTGAGGTCCAGCCTGCATCAACGTGGGCGAGTGTGAGGTAGCAACCTGTGGCTAACAGGCATCAAAAGCATGTTTTGAAAGTGGTGTGACAATCCTCATTCGTTGACTGTGGCTTAGCATCTACAAAACCCACTTGCTCTACTCACCAAACTGCAACAGCCTCAGTCATCAGTAGCCGCTCATGTACTTACCAGAAACAGAGCCAAGTGCCCTCAGTACAGAAGGTATCCAATGCGTTCTTCTGAGAATGTCATGACTATAACGCTACCTGGGCATCCTCTGGTATAAAGTAGGGATGGCTGTACTGCCTTGGGCCAAAGCTTCACCCCTCCCAATTTCAAGCCTCTCAAGCGAATCACGGCAGATGCTGAAGGAGGCTTGTACAAGCAGGGCACGACACAGGGAGCTCCTTGGGCCCACGCTGGTGGCTCCCCACACAGCTGCTCCACGGCCACCACAGCCTTTGGGCACTGTCTCCTGTCCCCAGTGAGGTGGGCCAGCAGCCCTGCGCCCTCCTTCCCCTCCACGCACACCAACCCCTGCCTCCAGTGAGGTAAGGGGTGCTGGCTACACGCTGAATAAAAAAACCCTTGTCACTTGGAAGTATCTCAGAACAGAATAATAGAAGAACTGAAATGCCACAGAACAGCAAGTGTAACAAATATTGAGCCATTTCAATGTACTTTTTTGTCTCTGCCTCCAGTGTAAAGAGCAGCAATTTGCACTTACTAGCAGTATCTGATCTGAGTTTTCCTGTAAGACTGCAAAAGGAACCTTTCTGATTTTTTCCAGTGGTGTTTATGCTCCTTTTATTCTCATCTGGGAAACTAACAACAAGTCCAGGCAATGAGATCTCTTGCCCACTGTTTGCTCACATCGTCTCCTTGTCAAGATGTAGCTAAGAGCTAGGTCAAAGTCCTACAGGACTGTGGTATATAGTATATGCGGTATGTGAGCCCTTCCCCTGGGATGCCCGTTTTGTACCCCATTTCACCACACAACTCCACTAACTGTGTTGGGATAGAGGACGAATCAGGTTTGGCCCTAGGGAAATTGTCTCATAGTTTGACACAAGGGTAAAGGGAAAGCATGGAAAACATCAGCCCACTTTTTATGTTACACTGAAAAGGATGAAGCAGATGTTTTTAAGTAAACATGGGCTCTTGTTATGCATTTCTGAGAAGTCAAGAGAAGCTTTTTCAGAAGCAGGAGTAGCCCATGAATTTAAAGGAGTTTTAAATACTGTACTTTCCCATAAAGCTATAAAACTCTGGCAGAAAGCTCAGCAGCCAATCAATGAGGAATGAACCTGAGCATGTTATAACTCAGATTACCAATAAAAATGTCAGGCTGAAATCAGAAGTGGGTAGTTTTATAATCTCGAACTGAAAGTATTTTTTTAATTGCTTTCAAATGGGGAACTTAACAATATAATTAAATATATGTATAAAAAGCCCCAAAGTGCTACAATCTGCTTTACTATCTGACTTTGTCAAGCTGATTATTATTACAATAGGGGAAATGGTGGATTTGAATGTCTTTTCCCTGGCACTGCAATTTCCCAGCTGTTTTATTGGGATTGTATTAAAACTAGACAAAATGGACTCTGCTGCTTCCATAAAAACCAGTTGAGCATTAAGAGTTAATACCAGCATTTTAAAATCATTAAAACCAGCCTATAGCTGTAGATTAGTGTGGGGTGAGATGTGTTATTTGAAGCAGGTGTGATCTGTCAGGAGCAGTGTTTTGGCATTTTACAACCAGTGGGGCTACGTGCACAGCTGTAGACTGAAGAAAAATGGACCAACATGGGTACAATGGGCTGCTTTGTATATAAGCTGCTATTTTGCTAATGCACTTTTAGCATATCTATAGATAAACAGTTCAAATATTGATTGGTATTTTCTGGTATTAATAGGTTCACTTTAATCTGGTTTAGTCTCTAAAGTATATTACATTGATCAGTAACCACTGATATATTTTCTTAGAGAGACTAAATTATGCTCTTATCCAAAGGATATGTGCGTAAACAAAAGTGCCTGGAGGAATAGTTTGGATAGTGAAAGAGAGCTGAGCATATGCCAGTCAGGTGTAAACTGCTGGAAATAACCTGTTACTGTTTATGGACCAGGCTGTACAGAGCACTTCAGAATAGACTTGGTTGGGAGCCAGTGATCAAACACTTCTTTTGTTGGAAAATGCCAGTGTGGGGAAACAGAAGTATTTCATAGGAATGTGTCAGCTCTGATGAAGTTTTGATGAAATACAAACAGGGTCCTGCTGGAAGTCTACCATGTTCCTGCCAACCCGTGCACAGGTTGTCGTTGGACCAGAAATTGCTTATTCTTCTAAGGTTCATGTTGATAGGGCTGCCCCAGCCTCCCCAGGTCCTGACCCTCCCTAGTGCTGGTGGGGCTGGGTGGTGTGGAAACCTTGGCTGAGGTCTTGCAAGTGAGCTTCCAAGAATTATTTAATTATGAAAATTTCAAAACAATATCTCCGTTATGACAAAACAACTTTTTTACACGGATTTTCTTTTCCATGGGGTGTTTTGATATTTCTAGTTTTCCAAAAGGCATTGTTGTGGTTTATAAATATTTTAAGTAAAGGTATTTTCCCATGAAAGGAAAATCTCAACTTATTGTCATATAGTTGATGGCACAGAAATGTTATTGAGATGGTACACATGGGTTTTCCAAAATTTCACATAAGCTCCTCAGATTTCGACACCAACATGTTATTTGGGACAGGAACATGTAGTGGTACTCCACTGTTTAAAGTAGCGGAATACTTAATGTCATAATAGAAAGCTTACCTGATATTACTGTTTACAAGAGTGTTATTTATTATACTGTACAACTAGTGGAAAATGTTTTTTATCATATGTGGTGAAAACAAAATATAATTGAAGCATGTAAACTCTGTACGTTTATGGAAACACTGAGTTAAACACCGTAAAAACCGATAAGTAAATTGGATTTTAAGAGCAAGTACAGTTCTGGGAGTCTGACAGGTTATAGATAACATATAGATAATGCTGTTTCATTTGCTGTAAATATGAGGGCCTGTTTTTCTTCCCACCTATACTCATTTTTTTACCACTGTAATTCCTTTTGTTGCAGTGGAGCTACTAGTGATTTATACTAGTGCAAATAAGAGTCAGAATTGGGAACATTACTTTCAACCCAGCAGTGTCCATTTAACTGTCACAGTGGGTAAAGACAAGAGCTCTCAAAGAAGGTTGTTTATCCTTATGGGAAGGGACAATAAAAACCACAGGGGATTTCCCTTCTGGCCTGGGTGGAATTTTAAGGGATGGAAAAGGGTAATTTTTATTCTCCACTTTAATTAGCCAAGTCCTTTGATGTTAGTGGTAGATATCAGTATAAATCTCAAGGGCATGAAGTTAATGGAATTACATTAAGGGTGAATTTTCCTCAAGGAGCAATTCACACACTCTGCTTTGCAGCTAAGAGTGCTATAGGTCAACAAGGCTTTGCTAATTATTACAGATCATGTCAAACATGACTACCTAAACCACAGAAATATGCACTGTTCAATTACACATATATATCCAAAAAGACAGTATTATTCTGAATCTTTCCTGTTGAACAAAATACCAGAACTTTTTTACTACTAGACTCCAGCCAGGAGCACTGATACATTAGCTGGAGGATTCTGAGTATAAAACAGGCTCTTAAGAGTTTAATCCCCATTTTTGTACTTAAATCTTGGATTTTTTGCATTCTCTGTTACTGGGACATTCACACGATCCCTGGTGACTCCTGGGACACAAAATCTGTATCCTGCGAAGCCAAAGCAGCAAAGCCAGCACTGTCACATAATAAATAAAACTGTGGAAGATCAAATGTTATAACATCCTGAAGGGTGAAGTAAGTGAAGTCAAGCTAAGGAGGAATGTATTCAGAAAGGCCTGTGAGGCAAGACCAAGGATTTTCGGTTCAGATTATCACACCATGGGAGTGTGAGGGCATTAGTTCCATCATCTCTGGTGGTAAAACCGAGGTGGGGAGGAACAAGGACACAAAGATCAAGGAGGAGAGCTACCACCAACACTTTCCATGTCTCCAGTGTATAACAGCGGCCACCATTAAAAAGCCAGCAGTGGTCACATGAGGTTATATGATATTGTTATAACCTCTCTTTTGGGAAGAGAAGCTATTCTGTGGCAAGACTTGGAAATGACTTTTGCTAGAGACGGGTCTCTGTGTTTGGAAATGGTCCATGTCTGTTGGAGAGGTCTGCAGTTTGCTCTTATTGATGGTGAAGTTAAGGTAGAAATGAGTTAGAGGGAAAATTGCTTTCTAAAAAAGCAGTGGCCAGAAGAAAAAAGTCTCTATGTATACAGTGGCTCAGTCTGCAATAGCATTAGGTTAAAGACTTCCTATGCTTTACTATCATTAACACATTGTAAACACGTGAAGCTAACTATTCATAAAATAGCATCCATTTCATGGGCCAGATCACTCCCCTCTTGTGGGAAACCACGCAGGAAGAGAAGGGGGAGTCTCTGGGGAATGTGAAAATTTTCAAGATTATTCCTTAAGGGGAGATAATATTTCTCCGGTCCATAACCAAACAGCTCATTTGAACCTGAGAACTGGTATGCCTGCAAGACTGCAGTAGGGTCCAAAATGCCCCCAAAGCCCCATGATTCTGCACCACAGCAGTACAGTAGAAGGTAACTCTGGGGCTAGAGTGAATCTTGTGCTTCTTATCAATCAACAACCTGATGCTTTTGCAAGTCTTAATCTGGGAGAAGTTAAGCAGAAAGTCATACATAAGATGTGTTAGGTAATTTAGTTGGAAGTGATGAGGTCTCAGATAAAGTAATGTGACAAGGTCTGGGTTTCAAGGATGACGTAGATATACTCGAGAGAGAGAAAGTTAAACACAGTGAGAGAAGATTTAAAAAACATGATTTCTGAAGAAAAGTTGAAAGAATTGAGTTTATTTTCTCTATCAGAGGAAAAAAACTGCAGCATACAATGCGGTATTCCTGCCTGTAATACATGTTTTGGAAAGGAAAGTAGTAAATTGTTTTCCACATTCAGAAGGAATAGAAGAAGCAGCTTTACAGCAATGACGAACAACTCAGTACAACTCTCCCATGTTTTGTTCAGTAAGGATATCTAGGCGAGGGTCTTTTCACTGGAGGCTCCAGATCCAGTGTAAACACAACATCTGTCACTCCAGCGTGACCTGGGTTACACTTGATCCTTTTTCCAGGTTAGTGGATACATTAGGTCAGGAGTCTGTGGACAATGACAGATTTTGAGTAATGCCCAACAGCATGACGGCAATGTCAAGCTGAGGACAGATACCATCTCACCTCTCTGAAAGACAGCATCTTTTGGTCACCATTACATTTCCAGCCAGCACCGTCAGCTGCTAAGCAATGACTGCCGCATTTCTCATTCTGTATTACACTGCAATTCTGGAAACCTGTGTCCAGTCACTGCTGTAACTCCTCCATGCTTTCTTGTTCCTGAGGCCCTGATCTCAGCCAAATGTTTGCTGAAAGCATGAAATAGGTGCTTTCACTTCTCTGCTGATTTCTGGGGCAGGAGGGTGGGAGGGAAGAGGGATCACCTCCACCCCTGCGTTCTTGCACTCACACGTCCCAAAAGCCATTGAGCCAGTCTGGAAGGTGCAGAGGCTGGTGTTGGTGTAAGCCTTTCATTTCCACTTAAAGAGGTAATAGGTGTGTCTGTTATAGAGGACAGTCTGGTCCTCTGTAATGAGATATAAGTTTACAGGACTACTAGACTAATTGTCCCAGCACAGTTCTGAAAAAAATCATGTGGTAGCGAACATAAATAAAAGATCTCACAGTCTCTTTCAATTAATATTACTTGTATTGCACATGAAATGTATACAGTGCTACATGAAGAAAAGCACATACAACCAGTGCGAGCAACAACTTCCAGCTCTGTAAGAAGCGGGAAACACATTTTTTGCTCAAATGGGGTTTGACTTAAACTAAAGGCACTTTGGGCAGCTGCTAAATTGTATTCTGAACTGACATTTGCAGACATCTTATCACATCCAGATTGAGGCAGAAATTGGACAAAGATGTGAATGTCCATAGTCCATCTGAAAGCTATTCCTGTATTCACAGTGGAACTGTTGATATTAGAATTAGAGAAACACCTCCTTTTTCCAGTATGTTGTTTCACTCCTCCACCAGCAGCAATTCTGTTTCCCTGTAGCGAGCCCCTCTTTTGGGCTGCCTGTGCTCTGGCAGCAAGGACTGAGGTGTGGGGGGACCCACTCGTTACCTGTCGCTTTCTCCACCATGAGACTGACAATCTGGGAAAGTCAGCATCATGCCCAGTGCAGCAGAAACGTAACCTATAAAACTTGGTTAAATGATTACATTTTATATATATGTGTATACTTACGTATATGTATAATTTTCTCTTGGAAAAGAGCTGGCAAAGTACACCTGGGCAGAATAACCATCTCAGCCTTCCTTTAAATTTTGTCTTGCAGAAGTTTTAACAAGCAAGAGAGCCCACTGCTCTGCCAAGCAGTGGTGAGGCAGAAGCTCTAGGCTGTGCTTTTGCCTGTGACTGATGGACTCTCAGTCTTGAAACCAGGCATACAACTTCTCTGAGACCCAGTTGCTATGCCAATAAAACAGACTAGTGAAAGATATCTCCCAAGGGCATAGTGAGGATTAATAAATAGTTGAAAGAGCTTTGAGATACTCAGCTGAAAGGTACTTGATACTGTCAAATAATTGTTATATTCGTTATTCATTGATAAATAGCTATTTGGACGTTTCTTGGGAAAATGTGGACATTTGAAAAGAGGCCAATAATATTCTTTACAGGAAAAGCAATGACCATAAATTTGAACATGCTTTATATAGGTTACATCTGAAGACTGAAAATATATCTGTAGATTAAATTACTACATTTGTAGAGTATAAAAATAGGATATAGTCATAATCCTCCTTTGAGTAAAGCAGGCAAAAGGAAAAAAAAAACCCCAAAACAGCTGCTACGCAAAGTTTCTAGATGCAGAGTTCAATAAAACCTTGATGTATGTAGGATGTATAAGCAGAACTGAACTTGAATATATTAATCTCCAAACCCCTTTATTTTGCAGCCAAAATATGCCTACATGGAGTAGATTAAAAATATTTATACAAGGCAAAATTCCAAGGCTAGTGAACATCCTGTTGCCAAAGACATTTTGCGGACAACAATATATCATTTTACCAAATACAGTAGTTACTGCTTTCACAGTGAAAGAATATGATAACATAGATATATACACATGCAATTCAGAAATTATATTTGTGCCCACAAGTCAACTGAAGTGTCTCGTATGGCCATGCGGGAGACCAGATCCTACAAGTGACTGCAGATGCCCTCTTTTCAGGTTGTGAATAATTGTTTGAACTCCAGGGAAAAGCTGTGTGAGTCAAAAAAATGTTGTTTAGACATGATGGATGTCTTTGGTTGCTAGCTGTAAACTTGGATTGAGTTGCCCTGCTGCACCACAGATTTCCTGAATGAGGCTAGGCAATGCTTTAAGACCTCCACACCACCTCTAGAAACACTACTGGCATGACCGGCCAGAGTTCAAGCTTCCTATGCCCCTCAGCAATGGCTCACAGACACCCATTCAGAAGAACAAAACAAGGAGCATAAGAATGGGTCAGACCAAACCCACGCTCTCCAGAGTCCCATATCTGATAGCAGGCTTTGAATTATTTTTATGCCATGAATGTGCCTGATCTCCTTGAACCCATTCCTGCATCCCAGGGCAATGAGTTCTGCCATTTAATTTCTCACTATTTGGTACCGCCCACTTCGATTTCTTTCGAATCTGCCATGGGTTTATCCATTTGGTGAAACCCACTCTTGAAAAAAAAAGACAGTGACCATCTGTTTCCAGTTCAGCTTCTTGTAGGGACATAATTGTACATAGCTCTACAAGATCTTCCCCAGGCTGAAGACTCTAAACCAAATTACTTGTTTCTTCAGTGGAAGTAGTTCCACAACAGTAACCATCTTTATATTCCTTCTGTCTCTTTTGCGATGCTGCTATAACCTTTTAGAGATGAGGGGATCAGAACGCAATGTTCAGGCTGCACGTGCACCGAAGATTTATATCATGGCATAATGACAGTTTCTGTATTTTTTCTTTTTTCTTTCCTTTTTCTTTTTTTCTTTCTCCTCTATTCCTTTCCAGAAATGCCTTCTGTTTTATATGCTGCTTTGGTACAGGCCTTCTATGGGCTCAACCTCCCTCTGGTGGCTCCTGTCTGTCTTCTTTGGCTATAGAGGGAGCTCAGGGAAACTGTGATCCTAAAGCATACACAACATAAGCACTCTGAGTTAAATTACTAAAGTAAGGAGGAATTAATCCAGACTTCTGTTTCTCAGTTTGTTGTGTACAAAAACCCCAAAGGATACTATGAAAATTACCCTGAGAGACACACAAACAGTATTGTAATAGGACCATATCAAATATGTTTACTTAGATTAGGTAGCCATACTTGAACTTAGCTAAATTTAAGACAGTGTGGTTATCTCCAGTTCTGGCACAATTATTCTATTTTTCTACCATTTTTATGGAGAAATAGAGAGGCAAGGCACATGGAAAATACTAGCATTAGATGGAGATGTTAAACATGCCTCCAAAACCAGGTATCTTAACTTCCTTCTTAACAAAAATAAATCTGAAAAAAAAAAAATAAACAAAAGACAATAAAATCTGTCTTTTCTGGATAACCTTAGGGGAAAAAACCAAACTACTGTGCATTAAATGTCATAGTTTTCATCCTGGCACAGTGTCATTAATGACAGTTAACATCTTTGGGTATTCTCATGGCACATTTTGGAAAACAATCTCTTGGTCTTGCTTTTAATGTTTATTCTGAGTTTCATAAAGTTATTAGAAGTTTATGAAAAGAATGTAGGGAAACACTATTGCTTGGCAATTTTTCCATCTGAAAAGAGACTATTTCTTAGATTAAAAAAAAAAATCAATAAAATTAATCCTTCTCTCATATTTCATTTTGAACATTTTGGTTGGATAAAATTGAGAAATTATTCCAATCTTGAATTTTGAAGTATTTGAAAAATAGTTTAAGAAGTCATTTCAATACAAAGAAATGTAAAATGTAAAAAATTTCATTTCAAAGTGTGTACTCTCTTCATATTGTTTAGAATTTTCAACATAAAATTGCAAAAACCATTTTGTTTTCCAAACATTTGCACTTTGTCAGGATTTATTTGTTGGCTTTTTTTTTTTTTGTTTGTTTGTCTTAAAACTCTTGGGCAAGTAACTATAATCTGCTCTAATTATAATGCCCCATTGTACAATAATTAGTCCCATTTTTTTAGCTCCACATACTCTGAACACAAACCTTATCTTAAGGAAACCAAAGCTACAAAATTGACCTTATAAAATAAATAAGTATCAGGGACTGTGCTGTTTTGCCACACAGAATAATAAACAGCTTCTGTCCATCAATAGAGCCAAGTATCCAAAACTTTTTAAACTGTTCCATGGTACCCATCACTGTCAAATTTTTTAGATGATTACACATTCCAAAAACACTTAATTTACAGTGAAGGAAGACTGAACTCTGCTTCCTATCTTCACCAAGCTTTCAAGCAGAAACAAATACACAGGCCTCTCAAAACCTAAAACAGAAGTAATAAAGTACCAAAGAAAAAATGATAACTTCTCTGTTCCAAAATAAAATCTTGCAGCTACTTTCCAGGACATCCTGTTTTGATTTTTCCATTTAATCTATTCTTCATCTCTTTTCTAGCCTGATCTGGAGCATCTTCATCCTTCCTTGCCTTGCTTAAGTCACATCTCTCTCACCATTTTCTGTTCTATTTGAAGTGAAATTGTTCTGCCACTGTTTTTCAAACATTTTCAGTAAAGAATTTAACTCAGAAACAACACAGAAGTGTTTTTTCTTAATTTCTAAAAAAAAAGGGGGATATTTCAGTCAGAGAAGAAGCCCTTTGGATGGTTCAGAGCATTTTGAAACCAATGCCACTGAGGTACCTCCCTCATGTAGGCATCCAAATACCATACTTTTGTTAAAGTTATGTCCTGTTCTGTGCTTTAGGCATACGCTTAGGTATTGCGCTGCTTCAGGACTCCAGACAAAGTGGAGTGACACTCAAACATTACCATTTGCTGCACAGGCAAGACCTGATCCTGCAAACATTTACACACGCTAATTGGTAGTTCTGATAGTCATAGGTTAACATGAAGTTGCTCAAATGCATGAAGTCCAGAAGAATGGAAACGTAACACAGAATTAAACATAACCCCTCTTTTCTTTTCCATCCAACTCTTTTTTCCTGAGCTACAAATTGTAGCAAATAATTGCTGACTTCAGCATTTCCCAAGACTTTTTCTTCCTCGCTATTGTTTGGTAATGACACTTTTCTATAGTAATAGTAAAAATATTTTAAATGCAGTATACATTAAGGCTGTTGATTGAAAACTACTTCAAGATACTTATGAATTGCCCTTGGTTTTGTTTTACCTCTCTTTGCACTCTATATTCTAGAAGAAAAACGCTTGGCCTGCCTTTTCTTTTTTTTTAAATAAAGAAAACCCATTCTTTTCCAATCTGGCAAATAAAACTTAATAAAATTATATTCTTTGATCTCTACCTAACAAAGAACTGTATATTGTTAAATGAAGTGGAACTGCAGCTACACAGTTTGCTGTGGACACACACTCCTGGAATCAATTATCTATAGATTTTAGAGGAGCACAAAATTTACAGACTTTTCAAATGGGAACTGATGGTGAGCTGAAGGAAAAACACAGATGTTTCATAGTGGTGCAAGGACAAGAAAGAGATCAATAAAACACTATGAAGGAAAATTTTAAAGGAAATAATGCTTCCAGATTTATGTGTAATATTTCATTGGGCACCACTGGAGGAAATAACTTGATCATTTGCAGAGATAAATCTGTACATCTTTTAAAATAGTTTCTGTGATGAGTTACTAAATAGTGTGGAAATTTAATTATACTTTTAATACACCTAAGTATTAAGCAACTTTTGTATGTATCACATATTGTTAATAAAGTGGTGATATAATGTCCAGTCACAACACAACAGGAATAGTGCACCATCCTGCTAGAAAATGTAGAGTAACCACCAAGGGTGATAGAAACTGCCGCTTTGCTGTTGCAGCTGCAGCAAGAGCCATGTCATTTTGCTTTGCTGTACATTTAAAATTTACTAGTTATCAGGGTGAACAAAATCCTTGTAAGTTATTCTAGTGCACCATCAGCAGATAACTTCTCTGAGAAAATGGTTTATAAATGAAGATCCAGCTGTGTAACCATTTGATACCAGACTTATTCATACCCACATTCAGGAAACTGTTACTGGAACCTGGAAAACTGGACATAGGTTTGCACAGGCTTCCTATGCATTCAGTCAGGAAAGAAAGGATCTCCAAAAAGAGATTCATATTCAAACGGAGTTCAGGCTATGAATCTACATATTAATTTGCAGGCAGATAACTCAGACATCTGCATCTGAGTGAAATTACCATAAGATCATTTTGTAGTTAATGGAGACAAATAAGCTTGCATAAGGCTTAACTATGCAAAATAACTCTGACTTTTAAGGCAGCAACTTCAGGATGAGCTGAACTGCACCCTAGAAGCAGCTCAATCTCTCCACTGATTATAAAGACAGCCTAGATGACTGGCTCGGATGCTGACATTTATGCTGTAGATACCTAGTCATACAGGGTGCCTCCGCCTGTGATTCAAGCCAGCTGAACAGTAGTCGGGTCCAAATCAGCAGCATTAGCTGTGATTGCACACTGAATCTGGACCTGATTCACTTTGAGTGGGTATAGGTCTCAGGCAGAGTGAGTTCAAAGGCCTCCTAGGCACATCCCTGGGATGTATGGGCAGAGCGTTGAAGCTACGGCTTAGAGCTTTGATAAATATAACATATGTAAATCACATGCTTTAAAAAAATTAGTATAGATCTATTTGCTTTTCAGTCTAGTCTCTAATTTGGTCATTGTGGATAAATTGCCTTCAGAAATTTGACTTAAAACAGAATTGCTCTTTGGTAAGGCATTCAGAGTGATAGACGGAGACAAAAAGAAGACATGGAAAATAGCAGTGAAGGCTTGTACAACTGGCAGAAAGGTAGAATCAGGAGCTGAGATGGAGCAGCAGCATTGCTGGTCACAGAGTTTAGTGTGGAGAAAAGCAAAACAAATACAAGGTTTTTCAACGAAAGGAGAGCGGGTATGGATTTAGGGCAACAAGTGGGGAGGATGATCCTAGCTGTTTCACTTTGAAAGTTCCATAGAGAAGTCAAGTGTCTTTGGGGTGTCATAGAGAAAGAGCTTGATGTAGATGAAATGGAAAATTATGATGATCTCACAAAGATATTTTGGGAGCACATTATAAGGAGAAAGTAATAGATTTTCAGTTGGAAAAAAGATATGGTGCTACGGCAACAGCCAAGGTGCAGATGAACTTCCCATAACAGAGTGGTTTGCCTGAAAAATGCCATAGCACTGCAGTCCTCCAACCCACAGGCAACAGGCTGGTGAACCTTCATAAATATAGGAGGTTTCGTCTTCCTATCCTTTTCTTCTGCTCCTTTTTGAAACCTATTAATCTTTACATTTTGAGATAGATAGGTGAAAGTGAAGACCATTCTGTTGATGGATTTGCTGGCCGCAGTGCTCTGACCATCATACCATCCTAGATAATCATCATATTCACTCCCTCGCTTGAGCGTGGGTTGCTGCAAAAGTTACACATTGCTGTGGAGAACATGAAGAAGAGCCTAGCTCTGTCTGTGGTTATCCACCCATAAAAGCAACTTCTAAGTGTCTAAATGTAATTAAAATTAAGGACTTGTAATTCTTTCATCTGGTACAGATGAATTAATTAATTCAGGTGCCCACAAGGCTGGGCAGCTCTAGGAACTAATTTGTTCTCTGGGTTTGAATAGATTTCAGGACATGGCCTCAGTGCCACTCCTGATGAAATGGAAGCAGCAATTAGGAGTGGAAAAAATCGGGATGATGTTTAAAGCCATGGCTCCTGTTTACAGCACAAGCATGTGCCAAGCACAGCTGCACTCAACATTTATCAGCAAAAAAGAGACCTCCAGCTGTCTTGTTGACAGGTACTAACCTTGTATTGCTCTGCCTCAGTAATAGATTGTACTTATGATCAAAAATAAAGTATTCTCTTATAGTCCTGTAGTCACCCGCCCTTTCTGCCCTTTAGTCATCAGTATTTACATACACATTCAGTAATTTAGTGCTCATGCAACTGTGCAACCAATAACACTAGATAGCACTGTTTCTTTTAAGATCTTCCTTACAGATCTCTGGTTGAAACTTAATCCTGACCTAACATTGCCCTCCTCTTCTAGATGTGGGAAGGTATTTGGAAATATGATGGTACTATGAAAGCCTGTAGAGCTGAGAATGGGGACATTTAAGCTGAAGTGTTTGATCTTTGCACCCGGAGTTAAGCATCATTTAGACAGCAAAGTGGCTTAATTTTCTGAAGGGCAAACTGACCACAAATGTGCTGGGTAATTAACATTGCAACAGTCCATTTAAGTAACTTAATAATGTTAACCCTGATTTACTGAGTAGGCCTCTGGCTCACAAATCAATGGCACAGCCAGAAGGAGATCCCAGAGCATGTGACTCCCCCTCCAGTGCTCTCATCGTTAAGCAATGAGTCAAGTTTAAACTTCTACAGATATTTTGTGGATAGAACCGGTAACCTCCAGCAGCAGGTGGGGTCAAAACCCAGGCATGCCCTCACCAGGGACCTCCTAAGCAATATCAGATCTGCCCGCACCTTCGTTCCCTGTGCAACTTCCCAGGTTTTGACCGTCTCACAGAGAGAGTCAAATCCAGCCTCAACCCAGTAGTGGCAGTAACATGAGCTCCCCCCAGGGCCAAAATTTCTGATCACACACTCAGAAATATCTATGTGAACAATCCCCCTTTTAATGTTATTTCTGTATAAATTATGCACTGCTCCCTTCCAGCCAACTTTTTTTTGTCAGCAAAAGTTATTTGGTAACGTTTTTGTTTTCATACTGAGTTTTGATTAAAGAGGAGGAAAAAAAAAGCCTCATTTCATTTTCACAGTATCTCTCGGCAGAGCAAGCACTCCTGTTTCTACTGTGGGATTTTGTTTTTCTCTACAGTATGTCTTGACAAATAGCCCTCTCTGATTACTGTGCTTGCACAAGATTTCATTATGGTTTTGATAACATGCCACAATCTTTAAGTTTCTGTTTGATATAAAGAGTCTGTCCCTGAACAGTAATCACGAGAGAGTGGGGAATATTGAGTGTTAGAGTTTCCATATTTTATGAGCTGCCAAAATAAATGATTTAGAGCAGAGAAGCCTGTATTAGTAGCAGATCTCCAGCTTCACTAAGGCAAGAAACAGTGCTGATGGGTAGGCCGGTTTGTGGGAACTTATTTTTGGGGCTATTGTTATGATTTCAGTCTTTAGGGCCCAGATTCCCAGGTGGTATGAGTTGACCTAGTTGCATTGTCTTCTGTGCAGCTGAGAGTTCTCCACTAGTTGATGATTCTCTCCGTAGCCCACGTCTGTCTAAGCATCTGGGGCTGATGAGACAAGCCTCTTCCGGACATCTCCAAGGTTTTCATCTTACCACTGCCCAACATGAGCAGCATTTTGATAATTTGCCGTGCTTCTTGGGTTCTCTGATCCCTGCTACATTAATTCTGTATCTGACTGTAGAAGTTGTATCAGTCAAAGGGGAGTCAAGTTAGTTTTAAACTTTGGCTGGCTGCAAAAGAGGAGTAATACACCAGAGATCAAAGGGAAATATTTTCCAAGGATCTCATCCAAGGGAACTCCTCTTGGATGAAAATATTCCAAGGGCCACACAGACTGAAAAAAGTCTCTCCAGAGGCCAGAATTGCCCATTTTCCGAATCTCTGTGTTAACAACTTCCAATTCCCTGTTTGAGCAAACTTCTCTGGTGGTTCCTATTTCAGTGTGTTGTTTATTATCTGTCTACTTGGGAAATTATATGTAGGTAGTGTTTCCCACTACATTAATTTTATCTTACACATATCTTAGAAAGTAACACTGAACTGGTCCCTGAGTCTGAGATACAAGGTTGTGTGAAGTTGTGTTGCTGGGAAGTTACTCATTGCTGGGTAGATATCTTGGTCCAGTCAGTGGAGTTTCACTAGAAGTGAATTGAATTGAGATGATAGGATGTTATCTCAGCAGGATTGTCATCACTTTTTTTTTTCCTTAATGGAAAAATTAAACGCATCTATAATCAGAGAAAAGGACAGTGTGGTTCATCTGTAGCCATGCCCAAATTCTGTATAAAATGGGATTGAGTTAGGATATTGGCACCTAAATTCCAGATTGTGGCCAGACTGTGCACTCCACTACCTTCTCTCACAAGCCAGAGAGTGCCTGAAGGACTTCAGTTTGCTGAAATCATTCCCAATTAGTCATGGTGATTCCCATTCTTTGCATACTGCACTGATGAGTAAAGACCTTGCCCAGGAAATAGCATCCCACAGGCAGTTCCTTTTCATTATTTTACTGAATCTACATCAGAAGAAGGAAGGAAGGAAGGAAGGAAGGAAGGAAGGAAGGAAGGAAGGAAGGAAGGAAGGAAGGAAGGAAGGAAGGAAGGAAGGAAGGAAGGAAGGAAGGAAGGAAGGAAGGAAGGAAAGAAAGAAGGAAAGAAGGAAAGAGGGAGGGAGGGAGGAATTTAGATGCTCATTGTCATTGCTGTAAAGGATGTAGGATATAACAATCAAGTTAAATCAATTGTCTGCTACGTATTGTCTTAAGCAATAAAAGTTTCGCAAGTCACATTAACTTGGTGATTAACTACACACTCCTGTGTAATCCTCTTATTTTCAAATTACGCTTTCAAAGATTCTTGCCTATTTTAAGGAGTATACTAAGGTAATTTTTATGTAGCTTCATATTCTGACAGGAATTCTTCTGAACTTTAATTTGACCTTTATATGATGTTGAAGGGGAGGAGAGAGGAGGGGAGGGAAAATACTAAATCACAGAATCAAGGAAACTAGAAGGGATCTCTGGAGGTCATCTAGTAGAATACCATGATTAAAGGAGGACTATAACAAGAGTAGATCAGACCAGTTGAGGTGAAGTCTAGCTGGATATTGAAACCTTCCGAGGACTGACCTTCCACCTGGGTATGGGTTCCAGTGTTGCACTACTCTTCTATTGAAGAAGTCCTAATGTCCAAGGTGAACTTCCCAAGCTGCAAGTCTTTGCTCTTGATCTTTGCTAAATCTTCTGCTACTCCTGAGAGTAGTTTGGCCCCACTTCCTTTATAACTATCCTTCAAAAAGTTGTAGGCTGGTGTCAAAACACCCCTTTGCCTCCACATCACTGCTGAATGGAGGGGTAACTTCCCTCCTTCCTCTGGCTACACTCCTCCTAACACAACACGTTATGCAGTTTCTCCCACTTGTGATAAGAGCACCCTGGTGGCTGTTAGTCTGACTGGTGTTCCCTAGATGCCCAAGGTCCTTTTCAACAAGGGTCCTGTTCAGACAATTGACTCTCTGACTTGTGTTTACTCTGTTCCAGGTACAAACCTTTGCATTTATCCTTGCTGAACTTTGTAAGACTCCTATTAGCCTAATCCTCAAGTTTCTCAGGGTCCCTTTGGCTTGATACTCTACTGTTGTAGAGTGTATGAAATGCTGCCTTCTCTGTCTAATTAAGTATTGTCCACACATTTGACAAGGCTGGATTCTGTGTCGTTACCCAGGTCATTGATAAAGATACTGAACAGTGCTAGGCCTAGTAGCAGCTCCTGGGCTGCTTTGCTTGTTGCTGGCTGCCAATCTGATGTTGAGCCACTAATTAGAATGAGGTGCTTTGGCCAATTTTCAACCCATCTTGAAGACAGTTTGTCTAGCCCAGATTTCCTCAGCCTACACATGAAAATACTGGTCTATACACATTAAAATCCCAATGGTGTCAACAGTTTTACAGAAGTCAGAGTGTATTACATGCTATCTGCACAGACACTCATTTCTTCATCAAAAGCAGTTGGGCTGGTGGTGTGTGATCTGCTGATTTTGGCTGTTCCTGATTACCTTCCTGTCCTTCATGCTCATGGAAGTAGTGGTAATGTGGTGGTGGTGGAGGGGGTGGAAAGTTCCTCTGATGGAATACGTATCAGTCAAATGATACACCAAAATGTTCTACCACTCTGTGCAAATGCTTAAGTATGACTGCGCATTAAGCCAGTGCTGGTTTTGGTGATTCCAAATAATTCAGCTCCTGCAACTTTACTTCTTCGCCGAGCTTTACTGTTGCTGAAAGTTTGATTTGTCTTGACTCAGAAAGAATATAAGGGTGTAAGGATATAAGATCGTTTATAATTATGTATAAATATATTTTTAGCAAATCAGTTTGTTCCTGGCACCAAACGAAGCTGTCTCTTACAATACCTGGTCCTCCCTGCATCATACCCTTTTCCCCTATTCTTTTTCTCATGCTCTTTGATAAATTATTTTAAATATTATTGTTATTAAATATCACTCTTGGACACAAGTCAGGATGAATAGCTCATTTCACATCTCCCACAGTTGTTGTTTTAGGGTTTCCATAAACTCAGCTAGACATCAATGTATCAGTTACATTTGGGCCATGTGTTCAAGACTTGCTTTAAAGCATTAGGACTAACATCTCATATTTTATGCTGTTCAGTATATTATATTGTAATGCAAAAAAATAAATATGAAAGTCAAAATTAAAAGGATTTTGGTTTTGGTCAAACTGAAACTTTTCAATTGACCCCAAATTAATTTCATCTTGCAATTTCCCTTTAGAGAATTTTTGAAATTTTCAAGTGGGGAAGAAAGCCAAGGTTTTAAATCCTTTGTGAAAAAGATTTTCATTCCCTGCAGAGCTGTAAAATTCAAGTAACAAACATGTACATGTTTTATCCCCTCCTAAATCACATGTCAGCTTCCTGCAGGCGAATGCCAGCAGTTCCTGTCAAAGGTATAAGGTATAAAACTGTTCTGGTAGGAGCTGAGCTTCAGAGATTTCCTGGCTAACATGGGGATTGTAAAAAAATCCAAAATAGTTTGGGAGGGAAGGCTGTACTCATGTGAAACATGGAAGCTCTGCTCCAAGATCAGAGGTGATTTTTAAAGGGTCAGGTTCCTCTGGTTTGTTAGAATGGCCTTAGGCTTTTCTTCGGAGAGATACAGCTTGAAGAAGAGAGTGTTAAGGTAATAAAAATGACTCCAGTTACAGGATTCTTCAGCTGGAGCTTTCTGAAAACTTTGAGAAGAAATATGTGTCCTCACTGGAGCTCACACAAGAGTGAGTGGATAATGGATAAGGTGAGAAATGATCATTTTTCAGGAAAAAAATCCAAACCATTTCAAAGAAACTGAAGCCACAGTGATAATAAATAACTAAATAATAATTGGTTATCTGTGCCAAGCTGTCTGAGAATGTCCCTGGTTTAGATGAGTGTAAATCAGCAGATGTGCAGAATGAGGAAGGTTTGCTTTAGAAGTAGCCCTTAAAAAGAGACAGAGATAGTCTTAAATTAAGTAAATGAAGGATATATTCAGTGTTTCACTCACGGTCACAGCAGATACAAATAATAGAAAAATACTACTCTATCTAGTGTATCTTCTGGCCTGTGCTGGATTTTTCTCCACAGATTAGCCTTTTACTATTTTGATTTTTATGAAGTTAAAGGTTCCAAAGAAGTGTACACAATGATGGATATTATTTTGGAGACTATTCCATAAATAAGTCTATAGAATGTTTTTATCAATGAGGGAGCTTTTCTGATCTTAATACTAAGGGCTTTTTTACCCTAAAATGTAGCATTTGCAGTAAATATAAACTGATTTAATCTAATAATTTCAAATCCTATGTAACTGCTTTTTTTAGCTGTAGACCTGGTTTTTCATTCATTTCAGCTGGCATATACAAATGTTCAGCCTAGGTACCAAAGGTCAGGTAAGTTACCTACGTTAGCTGTGGAGCAAGGGCATCCATGGATGCAGTGGTTGATCTGCCAGAAATCCACACCCTGGCTCACCTCACTGCAGCTTACACCAGTGACCTGAGCCCATTTCTGTGAGAAATGAATGGAAGCCACTGAAATCAAAGGAAGCAATCAAATGTTTGTTCATACTCCTGATTAACTCATTGTCTCTAAAAACTATTTAAATTAAATTCATATAACTTTCCTTCTAGCCATAGCTTATTTTTTCCTTTAACTTAATAACAATATTTAATAATTAATATTTAATACTAATTAAGTAATTGTTATTTTATAGGTACCCCACTACACACACTTTTTCTCTGGGTGGATATTCCCTTTCTTCACCTAGATTCTTGAGAAATCTTGTAGACTTGCTTTGTGTCCCCAGCACAGGGGACTGTGAGCCAGATTAACCTCTAGCTCTTGCTAGTTTGCTGCTGCTTGGCAGTGCAATCCTGATATTAATGTCCATTCGCTTTAAATCAGTTACATGCAGTTGAGGAGGCAGAGACAAGTAGTTCCTGAAGTTGCGTTAGTGAAACAATCTTTTCCAGCATTACTAATTATTCAGAGCAGCAAAAATGAATACTCTTTGCAAAGAGTTGCAGAAAGATGGCTCTCACACTGCTAAATCAATAATAATAGTAATAGTTTAATAGTACTAAAATGGCAGATACAATTAATTGTTGATAAATGCACCATCATACATCTATGGAAAGCAATGTTCATAACACCTATAATATCTACCCATCTCATACCACCTTGTGATATAAGTTTAGGTCTTTCTGTCTTTCTCTTATGGCTAGTAACTTGTAATTTGGAAATTTTCAAATAAAGACAAGATTACACGCAATCTAGTTTGAATAGGAGCTATGGCCTGTAGGTGGTCAGGGCTATCAGATGGTCAGGCTGTTTAGGAAAATGTTTAACAGTCAGCAAATGTAAAAAGTTTGAAAATTAAGATCATCACGGCCAATTAAAATATACAACTGTCACATTTAATTCCAACATAATCAAGGAAAAAGATTATTATCTTCCCAACTGAGGTGTTTTTAACATATTTTAGACACAGTGTTTCTAATACATTTCAGACTCATGTTTTATCTAATGTGCATTATCTTTCCCAGGTTTCTGTCAGTTATTGAATTCTCGGTTAATTATCCACATTTGTATGATTTTTTTTCCCCTGTGTTATGATTTTTTTTCTTTTTCAATTTTCTTCTCTTTTAATCTATCAGGCCTCTCTAAGTATTCTGTGTCCTTAAAAAAATTGCAAATCTTCCCAATCAGCCTCTGGAGTGCATACCCATTTTAACAACGTGAGAAATCCCGTTGATGTATAAAGAGTGCCTTACGTGTTCAGAGAGGGGCATGCACTTAAATATGGTGCTGAACCAGGGTTTTAGTACTAAGCTCTAGACAAATCCCTTCTTTTTGGAGCCTGCTGCGCTGGTGAAAGACATTCCTGCTGTCAGGTGCTCCTCACCCCTCCTTCCTTGGCTCCAACCAGGAGGCTTCCACTTCTGCAGCTTCACTGGCAGAGCAGATGCTCCTGTGGGGAGAGTTCAGCCCAACACCACAAACTGCCGAAGCCGATGGTGGCAGCCACCTCCACCAGCCCCACTGCCTCGGGAAGGGGCTGCCTACCATGGCCCGGCTCCCTTCTCTCAGGCACTAAGGCAGAGGTGAAGCTGGGGAAAGAGCTAACGCTTATGGAGCTCAGTATAAAAGTGATTTAAGGTACAGCGTGCCGCACGCCAGGAAACACTTCATTATGGTTGTAGGTGTTACCCAAAGAGTGCTAGTGTGTTTAGCATTTTAGATTTTCTACCCTATAACACATGACACAAGGTTTATGCTGCACATGCTTATGTCAGAAAAGGTGTTATAAGTAGAAAAATGGGGAAGGAATTAAAGAGAACAAACAGAGTGCTTGGTGTACTCAGATTCGTAAGTAGCTTCTCCAAAGTAATATCTTTTTAGAAGACAAATCAGAAAAAGACTATTTACTTCTCTGTGAGCCAACGGAGCAAAAGTGACTCATTCGACATGACTGAAACATCAGATATCTGTAGGATGCTTAGTGAACAGCCTGCTCCTATATATTCAGTATGACACAGCCATTGGCAGAAACAAAATTGAAAAGTAAAGTTTGTTTATTTTGGGGACAGCTCATTGTATTTTTTCCATCAGTTCTTCCTACTGTAAGCTAACCTGCATTCATTTAGGGCCAGGCACATCACTGTAAATTATGTCCCACAAAGCAAGAGATGGAACAAATTAATATGGGCAGGTTTTATTTTTAAAGCAACAACAAATGGCCACAATCAACAACAAAAAGATCTCATTATAAACTGGAATGATGAATAAGTTACACACACATAGGATCCCCTTCCAAGAAAGGAAGGTCAAATAGTTAAAGGAATTTTGAAACTTTGACTGAAATCTATGCGATTACTCAATATTTCTCTCATCAGTTGTTATAAACCTATATATAAGGATGAAAAGCTCATTTAAGGCAGGAAGGATAGCCTGCTGGAAATGGCACAGCATTTGAATTTAGGAGTAGTGCTGTCTAAATAACTAATCTTTCCACTCTTTGGCTAAACTTAGAAAAAAATTGTTTCAGGTCAACCCAAACTGACTTTTTTGTTGTTTTTGCCAAAATGAAAATGAAAGAAAAGATATTTCAGTTCTGATCAAATTAAACACACTGCTTGACTTAAATTACTTCATTTATCTCATAGTTATTTTTTTCTTCATTTCAATTTTACATCAGTTTTAGGTAGTCTTACTCTCAAAATGTGTCAAAGTGAAAAATCTGAACTTTGCTTTTCTAAAAAGGGGTGAAAATAATTCTTATTTCAACAACAGGTTTTATTTGTGATTTGCATCAATTGTTAGCCTTATACTGCAGCTTCCCAATGTCAGGAAAGTCTTTTAGAACTTTTTCATATCCTAGGGATGTAACAAAAATTAAATCTAATGAGCAGGGTGAATTGTCTAATATTTGTAAGAGACAAGGAATTAGGCAGATACACGTAATTGGTGGTTAATAAGCAGGCCCAACAATATCTTTCAGTTAAGAAGATTTTTTTTTAACAACTTGTCAATTTAAATTGTGAATCCTCGAAGAAGACACCAACCTCAGGATGTCTGGAGTGTACTGCAGGCAGGGGAAATAGACTGCATTTATAACTGTGGAGGATGAATCCTCACTTCTTTTTAGATCTACCTCTATTAAAGGAGCTCCTTGAATACATATGATTTCACCTCTGCCTTTCTGCCATTTCCATGATGAAAAGAATTAACAAATACAAGGAATGTGTCTGGGAAACAGGCAGACTTGCCCTGCCAACATGGTACTAATTTGTTTCCAATCCAGTGGCAAATTATTCTCTTCTAAGAAAGAGGGAGGAGGGAACATTTCTCTCAGAGAGAGAGAGAAAAAAGAATTAATAAGTATTTTGCAGAAGGTGAACTTAGAGGTCCTGACGCAAATCCTGAACAAATTACAGGGAAGCAGAACCAGCTGGTGGGAGAATACCGCTGCAGTAAGCACACCGCCTTGACCCGGCCTGCCAGCACTCTTCAGTTCCCAGCTTTACCGTTTCTAAACACCTTGGCAAAAAAAATAGGCAGAATGTGTTGCATTTATTCAAGAAAAACAAGAGGAGATCCAAGTTCTTTTATGAGCGAACCTGAAGAGGACCCCGGGGTTTCTATGCCAGGTCACTCTGCGTGCTCTGAAAAGCTCAGCAAAGGCAGCTTGTTAAAGGGAAGCTTAGGAGAGAGTGGAGAAGGCAGAGTGGTCTCGTAAGAAATGGAGGTTACGACGCAAAGTTCATGAGTACAGGAACACCAGTGGTATGGGCAGAGCTCACACGTCTCATTACCTGCTAGACCGTTAACGTACAGTGACTCTGTGCATGCTGTAACGTGGTATGGGGAGAATTTGTCTTTGTTTTTTGTTATTTTAGCTTAGTTTTGTTTTTAATTCGCTATCTCAAATTGCCCATAAGAGGCAGCCTGGCCACCATCTCCCTCTGAGAGAGGGAGACCTTTTCCAGAGGGCTCTCCAAAGGCATATACCCCTGCAGGTGCAGCTCTGGGGAGACATCTCATCATGGCACGTAAGTGGCTAAGAGCTGCATGTATCCCATTACTTCTTTACTCCGTCCTCTGTGGCCAGCCCCCGAGCCATTACATTTTTTATCCATCTGTTAGGTGTTGCCTATGTAATTTTTGGAAGGATGGGTTAGCATTTTCTCATATAACATCAGCATGGCTGATCCCTAGCTTGGATGGAGCTCAGATCCTACCAAAACCTAAATATTAAGTAATAATTTTTACTTTATATAGAACATAGAATGTAAATGAAGTGAAAGAAAGAGAGTGAAAGAGAAGGGGGAAGGTTGCAATAGTGGAAGGATCTTTACTGTAGCAGGCTATTCAATAACTGAAATCTGGAACCACATGAGTACTGTTTTTTACAAGCTGAAGTATTGAGTAATTAAGGATTCTTGAGAACTTCAGGTTCAAAATGGATGGTTTTCTAGGAAAGATGCAGTAGTTCATCCAGGAACTGCTGGCTCACTGCAGGACTCCTCTGGCAAGATGCTGTGACCTGCAATTGTGGGAAGCCAGATTAAATCCTCAAAATGGTCCCTCAAGTTCTTCAAATGTCTGTGTCTGAATACTCCAGCTCCATTTACAAACAGTTAATGAGTAGTTAGTAAATTTTTCACAGAGTGTCAATAAAAGGCTAATCAGTCCTTGTAGTAACAGTATGATTCTATAACAGCTTCTATTGATGGACTCTCTCTAAGGCGGCTTGTAAATCCTTTGTTAAAGGAGTCTTAATATAAAGTGTTACAATGACAATAATACTCTGAATGTGCAACCAATTCTCCCTCCTGTGCTGCCAGCAATGCTGATAATGAGCTAACAGAAGCGCTGCTGATTACTGCAATGAAGCCTGCAGGGAGCGAAACCCTAAAGGCTTTTATTAGCAACACCAAGACACACTGCTGTTTCTTTCCAAACCAAAATGAATCACCTTTTCTATTTCTGGACTGGAACAACTGTTGTTTGCATTGCAATACGTTGCACAGTATGGTACAAAAGTGCTACCCGTGCTATTACTCGGCTCCAAGTATTCTTCTGAGTTTTAGCCAGGTAGTCCATTTACTCTTTTTTTTTTTTTTTTTTCCTAAAATGGGAACTATAAGCTTGGGGACTTCAAATAGGGCAACCAGGCATACTCTTGTCTTTTCTGAACAGGTAAAATGCTTTGGAAGACTTTTATATTAATAGCACTGGAAAATAAAGTCCTGTGTGTCAGGTAAAACAACGGTGTTGCAACGGTCTCACTGACAGCCTGACCCCTACTTCGAAGTAACTGTTTCATGAGAAAAGGAGAGTCTTATCCAGTGTTTGACCTATATGTTGAGGCAGCGAGCAAGAAACTTATGTAGGAGAGTAGGGTTGAGAAGTCCTGGATTTTCTTTGTGATATATATTAATGACATAAAATATCTGTTTCGATCCTTTGCTCCTTTCATAAAGGCTGTAAATGACACAGAAGTAATTCAAGTCCCTATTTACTATAAATTTAGACTCAGAATGAAGACATGAGGTAAACAGTTTTGAAATGGCTTCTCATGCATGCTCCTTTCAGAAAACCAGAAGCCACATCCAGCACAGTACTGCACGGTCGCAGCTCCCCTTGGCTCACATGGAAGCTGTTAATTGCCCAACACCTCCAAAAATCAGGTCTGAACTGTCTCTGGCTGGGACCCAACAGATGAATAAATAGATACAGTTCCAAATGTGAGGGAGTCATGAAAACCTTGGGCTTTGAAAGTGAAAATCACAGTAGCTTATCCTTGTGCCTCTGTTGCACACCTTAAAAACAAAACATGTAAAGTTTAAAGACAAGATGGGGGCAGAGGGAGCCCTTGCTGCTGGCTTTTTAGGTGCTGTTGAAATAGAGCCAACAGAGCAGCAGAAGGGATCTTCAAGAAGCCAAAGTGTTATTAATTACTATTATATTTATGTGCTAATGCTGGTAATCTTAAGTAACTGTTTGTGAGAATGTTTCAGCCTGGCTGAATCCAGAAGTATTGTGTAGATGCAGTAACTGTCAAGAATATGAGCTGTGGGGCAACAAAAGCCACCTGCATTGCTCATGAAGGTCTGGAACCAAAGTACCGGAAAGACGGGGTTACATGCCAAGAAAAGAAAAATCCATTCTGTATGTTCTACATATGGACCGAGGCATGAGGCCCATTAAGATGAAAAGCTGCCGCTAATTTTAGTGGGATGTTTCTATGACTAATAGGCCGTGTCAGTTATAGGTCCTCTGGATATGCCACAGTGCCTGCTAGGAACTGAAGAAGAAATGTTTGATACCCAGATGGACACCCTGGAAAACTGACATTCCCATGAGCTATCGTGTACCTTTAAAACGATGCTGTAGCAATGGTGATGAAAATAAAATACAATCGGGTCCTGCACTTTCATGGCTGGAGGCAGTAATCAGTGAATCGTCACATTGCCAGGGCTGACTTCATCTGTACTTTGGCAAATCTGTGCAGCAAATCTGAAATCCAGGTATTATTATTTTCAGTCAAAATTCCAGCAGCTGACATCTCTTGCTACTTTTCAAGTAGCCCCTAGTGACTCGCCAATACTAAAGGACTTTGCCATATTTGCGGGAGCACAGCCACTAAAAATAGTCAAGCATGTGCCTACAAGATGGCTTAGTCTGCGCAGGGTTATAAAACACACACTGGACATGTGATTTGCTTTGCTGTCGTATTTTCTGAGTTGTGAGCAGCAGGCTGCCAGAATAGAACTCATTTGGTGATTTCTTCAGAGCCATAAGCTTAAAACTGGTTTTTCTGTTCTTAATTTATGTCATGGAGTCTCAACAGCAGTTTAATTTGAAGCCTCAGAGTGGGGGAAAGCCAGCTACTGATGTCTGCAGGCTGGTTGAATGCGTGCTGGCAGAGGACTGGAGTCAGAAGCTACACTGGTAACTGCTTCAAAGAAGTGGCTGCTCAATCCTCAGACAGTCTGATCGTTTTCTTTCAGCAGGTGACATAAGAACTGGAGCAGGAGTCTAGAAATGCAGATGGGAGCATCTGGATACTGTACCTGAGAGTTACGTGGCCCACTTGGTATAAATAAACAACATGATGCATACTACTGCAGTGATTGAAAATGTCGCAAAAACATTTTCACTTCCAGAGAAACAGTTCATTTCTTTCCAGATTTATATTTGAAAATGTAGAAAGGGGCTTGAACACTTTGAACTTCAGAAAATTTAAAGGAAACCTTTAGTTTGAAATAATTTCATTGTTAAGAAATGGTTTAGTTTTCTTCTTTCTTTCTTTCCTCTGCACTCCTTATTCTGTTTAAGATCGTATGCATCAGTGTTTTCTTCAACATACCGAACCATGACTAGAAGGAGAAAATACCCAAAGATTTCCTAACAAAAGATGCTGTCACAAGATACATGTTCTAATGTCACAGATTCACCCATAAGCTTCTAAGATCTGGATGTCTCTCCAAACAGTATTAAGCCTTGTAATCTTCTGTTTTCCAATCTTCATCCACTTAAAAAGAAGCTACTTTTTCCATATATATATATATATCTATATATATCTATATCTTGGAAATGGCTGTTTCCAAATCCACAGAAGTTCATAAATCTATTGACAAGAGAGCACTGCGATAATGTGGCCCGTCTGTTGAAAGGCAGCAGATTTCAGGCCTTAACACATCATTTCTTACATAGAAGAAATTAGCAAGGCACATCAGGGTTTATTTTTAGTGTTGTTTGTTGAATTTTACCATATAAATCAGTCTTGACAGGAGCTTGTCACAAATAGCACTGCCACAAATCTTTGCCATGGAGAATTTCAACCCAAATATCAACGTGGGACTCCTAGGACCAAAAAAGAGAAAAAAACCCAAACAAAATAAGTTAGATATATGCTAAGACTGAAATCAATCTTTCTGCTACTTGCAACAGCTCCTGATGAGAGACCATGACCGTTCCTGGGGCGCAGCTCTAACAGTACCCCCTGGTGATGGGGGCTGCGCCTCTGCCACAGCTGTCGAGGGAAGATGAGCCCTGAGAAACAGCACGACTAGTGCTCAGCTGGGGCAAATCCTTTTGTTACTGTGGAAGTCAAGAAACTCTACCAATAAGTGATAGCTGATGATCTAGCCTACATTGCTGGGTATCTAAGAGTTTCCTGGTTAGGGGTTTTTGTGAATCAGTTTACTTTTCCTCTATATTTTTACTTTGGTTCTTTTCTTTCCTTCCATTTCATGAAACTTCCTAGCTGTCCAGAAATTCCTCAAAATGGCTCTTCCACATCAAAACCAGAACCTTGTTCTTTCTGGAAACGCATCAGCACACCACAGTTTATTCTTTCTGCATTTTTAATGCCTGTGGTTTTGAACAAAAAAGTAAGTAGAAAGAGGTATTATTGGGACTTTGTAGAAAAAAACAAGCTTGTTTCCTAGTTTGCATTTCCTAGTTTGGATGGAACTAATCTCTCCTAATTTTCTGTTTATAGTGCAGGCACCTAGTTCAGAGGTAGTCATTCTGGGTCTCCTTTATAGCCAACGGAGATAAAATAGGTGCAGTTACGACGGGAACAATCTGACCCATTTTTGTGTCTACTTGTCCAATGAGCCCCATAGTACCCCAGAAGTACCTACTGCCACCCACTGAGCAGGAAGGGTGCCTAGGGCCACCTCCAGACCCCAGGTGGCTGCCTGGAGCCTGATGGCTGCTGTCACCTTGCACCACTCTGAACTGTGCTGGCGTGGGCCTGAGAGATGGTTCTGGGAACCTCTGCTGTCGTCTCTACTTGCAAGACTTTGCTCCTGCCGCTGTTTCCTACTCTGTGAAATTTTTTTTGCCCACCGTATCATGGGCATGAAGTGCAGGCAATTCTTTACTTTGAGGACAGGCACAGGGAAATCTAAGGAGCTACTGCCTAAGTCCTAAAGGCTGCCCATACCTATTGATTCAATTTTCATTTGTAGCATCTACATATGTAAGCAGCTACAGGGTACAGGTGATTCAGCCAACCCCCTTTTCCGCATACTGTGAGAGGACAAGAATGATACCATGGCTACCACTTGCTTCTATTTCTTAGTTACTCATATGCCTGTCCCAGGGGCTCTCTTCCTCCCACCATACCCAATTTATGTGCATATGACATATTCATGAAAACCCAAAGTGTATCATTTACTGCCAGCCAGCTTACATTGAATAAATACAAAAATGAGACTATATTACAATGTGGAAAGTGTGATATCAAAAATATGTGCGTAAGGGCTCACCTCGTAATTCATGTGTGAGGGAATGAATATGACATAGCTAAGAGTTTTCATGTTAATTTTTTTCAAGCAGATTTTAATTGTTAACAGGCAGGAGCTGTGGCTCTGTGTGGTCCCTCTCCCATCTTCCACTTCTGGCAGTTGGAGGGTGTTGGTGAGGAATGCTGAGTTTGAGTGGACCTTGATGCTCTCGCATCAACCCAACAAGCAATTACAGAGATGGAGCTGTTAAATGAGTTAAAATTACCTGCCCCCCCCAACCCCATCTGCAACCACCAAACTGATGTGTCTCAAGGCAGCATCCCTGCCTCCCCAGAGCCAACACTTAATGTCTAATTAGACCACAGCCCACTCCTCTGGTGTGTTATGGCAAATCTTGTGGCCTATTGGGTACAAACCTGGTCCCACTGCTGTCAGCCAGGGAGTTGCCCACATTGTCTTTGATGAAGAGGATGGGAATAGATGTCGTTGATTAAAGAAGCCTGTTATGATTCTGTTTTAAGTGTCTTGTACAGTGAGTTTTCCAATTAAACTTGGGCATTGTAATGCACTATAGGCATTGTAATTGTAGTTACAGATGTTTCTGACTCTCAGAAAAGATTTCCTTATGTGTTGTAATGTTGCATACTCAATGTGGAAAACAAACCCTTTACTAATTTTTTTTTTTTTTTTGTGCATGGGGAGCAGAAATGTCCTTCAGTTTCAGCTTAAGACTTTATTTTTGTTGTTTTGCTTTGAGTTAAAAATATTTTAAGATTTTTTTTTTTAGGGAAAGAAAGATATTTTTCCAGCCACTTTGACAAGGCATCATAAGCCAGTGGTGATGGCTGGATATTTTAACAGTATTTTCCTATCTGTAGATAAAGTTATAATGAGGTTTTCTCTTCAGTAGCTACTTCTGATTTTTGGAGAGTCCCATTAGCTCTTACCTGACCAATAAGCACATGAATAGCTTTGAGAGAGCTAGCAGAGCAGTGACTGTCACATTGAGACACATTTATGAACACATTCCTGGTTGTTGTGGTTTTATGGTTTGCAGCAATGCGCCTGCTGAATTCTGTTATATTTTTGTAAATTATACTTTAAAAAATTAGCAAAATACTTTTCCTTCTTAATGTCGAAAAGATATAATAATCAAAACGTAATCTAATGTGACATGGCACTATGAAACCAGTCTTGCAGAAAATCGATTCCAGGAAGCAGTAGTCCTGGGAATGGTTTCCATCCACCCTTCCATTCTCCAGCTCATGTCAAAGGCTTTTGAAGATTTAAATGGAGATATTATCAAACACAGTGATTCTTTTCACCTTCACTTCTTTACTCTCATCTTTTTTCCTTTAAATAAAATTAAATGCATCATTAAAAAAAAAAAGGTGAAGAAATGCAAGAGTAAATAAGAATTGGTCTGCCTGTTGTACAGATAATACAATATACCTGCACATGCAACAACTTTTTTTTTTTTTAATTTTTTTTAACAAAATAGCTTATGAACAAAAAGAAACAGGGCACTTCTGAGATATTAATGAAAACTCAAAAAATCTTCCCCTTTTCAATTTTTGGGCATGTGAGTGGCAAGCACATTAAAAGTCCTAAACAGTGGCAGTCTGCCTGTAGCCCACACACATTCTTTTGCAGCATGGGACTTTCCTGAATGAAAAGAAAGAAAGGGGAAAAAAGTAGTAAGAAGGAGAGATGAATGTTATCTGGAATGCATATGCCTATGCACAAGCTTCATAATGCTCACAGACAGCCCCTGGGAAATCCAGAAATAGGATGTGGCAAATGCTCGGCATGCATTATGGTGACTTAGAGACATCATTGTGGCAGGAGCTTGATGTTCCTATCATGAGAGATGGGTTATAGAGACATCATTGTTGGGAATCAGATGAATACCTTTTTCCACCTTGATAGGAAAGCCTTCCTTTAGATAATATTTAGCCCATGGTCTGTGTTTTTTTAGGACCTAAAAGAAGAGCCTGAGGGAGAACAACTGTCTCTTGAAAGGCTGCAGATGTGTAGTCACCAAAGATACAACTGCATTAAGCTGAGATTCTTCCTTTACTAAAGAGAGAAGAAGGGCAAAGGTGTGTGAAGGGAGAGTTTATACATTCTTCCTTGAATTAGTTGTGTTTATAAGAGAAAGGCAGTGCTTTGCAGAATGTGAGTCTTGGAGATACTCTGAGAACAGTTATTTTATATGCTGATCCAACTGCCTGCAATTATGGTATGTGCTACACATTTCGATTTCATCAGCATTCATAGACCAGCTACATATCGTCCACAGGACTGAAAAACATAGCTGAGCAGAACCAGGACTGTTTCTTGACATAGTTCAGAGATGTTTTGAAAAGGCTGAAGTACTGTCATCTTCTTCACGGCTGACATGTCCAGGTGGTGCACTCCTATTATGGGCAGAAAGCTCAGGGGGAGTACATTTAGATGTGAGCACTAATATATGTCCTTTTCAATGTTACTGGAATAGATTTCCATATCCACTTGAATATATTGCCAGGTATGTGAGAAATGATGTGAGGAAATTTGGGTGAGCAACTTAGGCCTTATGTTTAAAATAATCTCTAGAAGTCCGAATTATATTTGCAATATTTATACTTCATATAATGCTTACTGGGTGTATTAGACATTTACTTGACAAAGAAAACATCTGACAATGTCAAAATCAGAAATTTACATAGTCAACTATGGCAGACCAAAGTTTGGAGGCTTAATATTGTCTGTCCTCTTTGTCCTGAGTTTTGGTTGATCCACATTGATACATAGTGAAAAAAACCAAGGTCATTGTAGTTATACATGAAGGTAGATTCCCTTACACGTATTAGCAAATAATTTGTATTAGCATATATTCTAGGGAAGTCTGGCTACCCTATTACCTTCTGACAACCCACTTGTTCTAAATTAATTTAAACAGCACTGAACCTGTGTGCAAGAGAATCAGAGCAGGCATGAACGGCACCAGCGTTGCCCGGGTTTCCCTTTCTACTTCTGCACTCGAAATCCACGCAAAATGCTGTCTTGCCCCAGCGTGAGGGCTTCTCCATGCACCATAGCAGCAAACAGTGCTGTAGCTCAAAATTTGCCAGTGTTAGTCAAGGACAGTGACCTAGGTGGCTGACCGCCGTTAGGTGTGCGCGGGGTTTTCCTTGGTTTGGGGGCAGGAGGCAGAAGAAACGGATAACCCAAGAGCAGGCAAAGCCCTCGCAGATGGCATCTGCCGTCGCCGGGGTCTGCAAACAGCCTTCTGCTCGTCTCGCAGCTCAGTTAGACTTGGGACCTCGGCAACGTTCCCGAGCTACTTAGTGGGGAAAACGGGCACTTGTGGGGTGGCATTTCTGCAGCCTGTCGGGTGTCTGCTGCAGAGTGAGCTCTGCTGGGTTCCGACGAGCCTGTCTGTCCCACCCACGGCCTGGAGTGGGTCTCTGAGGGGCACCCCTGCTGTGGGGCTGGGACACCTCGGCCTGTGCTGGGGCACCCAGCGAGGTGTGGGCGGGGGGGGTGGCCCTGGACCACCCTGGCCACCCCGCTGTCCCCTTCCAGGGCGAGGGGCCGCTGCCCACCCGGGCAACCCCCGCAGCAGCCCCGCAGCCTCCGCAAAGGCTCGGCGGGGGAACGGGCAAACCCGCAGCGGAGTCACGGGGGGGAAAAAACTCGTCGGCGAAGCTGTGGAAGGCCCTTTTCTCCCGCTGGTAGGCAGGAGGCGCCATTTAACAGCTTGTGAAGGGGAAGGAGCGGAGCGGCGAGCGGAGGCCGCCAGGCTGCTGCCGGGACCCCCCAGCCCGGCGCGGCGCTGCGGCCGGAGCCCGCCCGCTGCTCGCCCGCTGCTCGCCCGCTCCGGTCGCCGCCACCAGCTCCGAGCAGCAAACGGTGCCCAGCTCCAAAAGCTGCCGCTTCGAGGCTGAGGCCACGGAGGAGCCTGCAGCAGCCCCTTCGGCTCCTGCCCTGTCCTCGTCGTGTCCCGTCCCCCCCCGGGTGCGGCACCCCTCAGCCCCCCCAAACAGCCCGCTCGGCTGGGCAGGGAGAGGCGGGGGGCATCTGCTGGTGTCCCCAGCTCGGCAGAAGGTGAAAAAAAAAATAAAAAAAATCAGCAAGCTACTGACCATGAACATGGGAAACTCATCCGAAACCACAGCGTACGCTCCCTAACTTACGGTTTTAGTATTCGAGGTCCTTGAGCGCAGGGGATAATTTTGCAGAATAAATATTAAGGGGAGATGTTAACACAGATCTTGCCACCTGGCAAAATGCAACCGAATACGCCACAGATGAATTAGGGTGGGATTCTGTCTGCCACACGCTCCAGGGCTCCATCTGCTCTTCTGCCTCCCAAAAAACTTGTCTCTGCTTTTGTAGGTAAATTAGTTAAATGGGAAACATTCCTTTTCCTTCTCGTTACAAAGGAAAAAAAAAAAAAGTCAAAATCTGTCATCTGGTTAGAAAATTTTGAAAAATACGTTTGAGGACTTTTTCCATTCATATGGTCCATACGTATGTGTCAGGGAGCAGAAGGGAAGGAGAGAGGAGAGGAGGTGAAAAAGAAAAAAGAAAGAGAAGATGGAGGAAAAGAGAAAAAAGAATAAAAGAAGAGAAAAGAGGAAAGAAAAGGGGGAGAGGAGAGACAGGTATTTCCTGCAAAACTTTCCTTTAAAAAGAATAGTCATTTTCAGCTGAAAATGCTTCAGCAGCCGCAGCAAAAAAAAAAAAAAAAAAGAAAAAAAAAGTAACTGTAGCAAGTAATCAAACCACACAAATAAGTGTACTTACCTGCATAGCATGATTTCCTTGTTTGTGTAAAGTTTATGGACTGCTCATATGTCAGTAGGATGGATTCCTGGTCAAGAACTGATTTATTTCTTGGAGTAATCCTAGCGCAAATTGGGTATAAGATCAGGATAGGTGTCTGGCTTCAGTGATTCCCAATTTTCATCATGAGCCAGCAGAACTGAACTCTGACATTTCTTCTTAAACATGCTTAGTATTAAATGAAACCGGCTCATTTGACCTAACTTTGTTCGCCGTTCCACGGAGATAATATTAAACTCTGCCCTGACATGTATGCACATTAACTCAGATGATCCAAAAGGAAAGCTGAACTTGTGCATGCATCAGAGGGTAGAATTTACCCCCGTGCTTATAATAACCAGAAATTTCAATTACACGACTGGCACATGGAGAACTTTAAATCCAAATGATTGCTGAATAAAAGCAATGCTGGCTTTATCACTCAGCCAAGCCAATTGGAAAGAATGTGTAAACTTTACCTTTTCCCTACTCCATCTGCCTGCGCCTCGGAGCTGCCTTTGCATAAACCTGACCAGATTTGCCATCTACTGCACACAGCTACCCTGTGATTTTTATTTTTATTTTTTTTTTTTTTTTACCCACAGCAACCACCGATTCCGATCAGAACTGGCGTTCTCTTGAGATATTGGGGGATAATACCGGGGTTTAAGGCTTATGGTTTGGGGACGGTCGTACGAACCAGCAGAAGCCGCGCTCCGAAGCAGCAGCCGGGGCAGGCGCACCGCGCCGCCCGCTCGCCGGGACGTGACGGGGTCCGGGGGGGTGCGAGGTGCGGGGGGGGGGGGGCAGGATTCGGTCCCCCGTCAGGCTGCCTGGTAGCAAAGCCCTTCGGTGCCGGGGCGGGGGATTTTTTTGCCGGGTGAAGCTTCTCGCCTCCTCCGAGGTTCCCGCGGGGCTGCGGGCTTTGCCGCTGACCCCCGGGGGGAGCTGTAGGCTGCCGCCAGCCTGCCCCCGCACCGGGGGACACGGGGGGGGTCAGCTCCTCACCGGGTAAATCACCGCCTCGGCTAAATAGGCTACGGTGGGAAAGCAGTAATCCAAGCACCGATGGGGAGTCGAAGCGCTTTTTTTCCACCTACAGCTGAGAATGCGTTTGATAAGCAACACCTAAAACATGTTAGGAAGGAGACAGTTTGTTTGCCCGAGTGTGACTTTCTTGGCAGCAGGATTTCTCCCTAATTTATAACCATTATGTAAACTTCTGACTTCCAGATTCACACTGTGAAAATATTCAAGATGAACTAATCAGGGTGGAAATCTGAAATTGTTTCTGCATGGTTTATATCCCCCATCTGGCAGCGCAGAACAAACAATACGACCCTGATGGTGTTTACACGAGTTACCTTGTTGGAGGAAATGATTGTACTTAGAAAATTGTCCTTGCTCGAGAAATTTAACAACTTGTTGGCCTAAACAGGGCTTTATATCTTTTTAATCTCTTCTTCCCCCCACCCACCCTTGTATACATTTGAGGAGGGGGAAGTTATTAACCATGAATTAGAGCTTTCACACCACATCTGTCTTTTAACCATGAGCTGAACTTAGGTTAAATGTTCAAAAGTTACAGTTGGTCCCTCTGCTTACTTTCTCTCGAGAGCTGTACTGGTGATCGTCCTCAGAAATCCCTATTATTATTCTTATTACCTATTAAGACATTCAGGATGGCTGTCTTGCCTGCCCCCCCCCCCCCAAAAACCTTGGCTGTCAGCAGTTTCAAGTGGCTCTGTAAATGTAATGTGCACATTCAAAAAGCATAACCGTGCTCCGTGATTTTCATTTTGCTGCACCCTAAGTGGAGTTTCACTATAGCAAAGTTTATTACAGCCAGTTTTCAGGGTATTTGATTGGATTTGCAGCTCTGTCACTCAGCGAGGTTTTCTTTTAGGAAGAGTTAGAGAATAGAAGGAATTGCTTGACAAATACTAATAATGATAATAAGACAAATTTGTCTTCGGGAACTCTGGAGTTTTCAGCAACTTTAGAAGAGAAATTTTGTTTCAGTCATTACCTTGCAGTGCAGAATATTTCACATGTTTGTAGCAGAGCCTGAATCTGCATCCAGAAGTGTTCCAGAAAAAACATAAACACATAACGTTATACTGTGAGAATTCATGACCCTAAAATGTAATTGTTTTCATAAAATACCGTCATTTAAATTAGAGTTATTGCACAAAGTTAACAAGGGGAAGACAATATGTCTTTTTTTTTTTTCAAAACCTAAAATAAGTGAGGTCTTGTGTAGTGAACCGTTTACATTTTTTGGCTCTAGTTTGTATTATTCTGTAGTTTTCAGTTGGCCTTCTAGTGATCACTGTGAATTAATGAGATATGACTCTGTCATGTGAGCTTTCCAATAAAATGATGGAATTATATTAAATTTATTTTACTATGAATTCCATCTATGTTCTCCCAGAAAAATTCCTGGACACAAATAATTTTAAAAACAACAAAAGTGGCTTGTCTTTCAGGCTGAAGTTTAAAATTATTTTCCAAACACTTAAAATCGTAATTAAAAAGTGGGTTTTTCTTTCATCCTAATATAAGAAGCCAAGATAATGCATACTTGGCATTAAAATTTTGGAGGTTTTCATACAGTTATTTTTTAGTCAAAATCAAATCTATATCCTAAATTATTTACATTAAAGTTGTTTTATGTTTCTTAGGTTGAAGGTTTAAGATAATTCGAAGCAAAACAACATATCCAATATCCCAAAGTGACTCCGCATTAAGACCTGGCTTGTAAAGAGTATATATTTAATTTGGATTTTTTTTTTTATTTTTTTATTTTTTTTTTTAAATGAAATAAGTGTTCTCTGTTGGAAGGACCTGCAGCTATATAAAGCAGTAAAAGGAGTGAATCCTACGGCAAAGCAAACGTACCATTGACTCTTAAGGAAACAGAATTAGGGTCAAATTATAGGAATAACAAATGGGAGATTTTAGGCATATGAGAGAAAAGCTTATATCCTGAATACAGTGTAGTGTTAGAGAGATCCTAAGGGTGTTTGAACATGACAAAGCTTTAGGAATTAGGAGACATGCAAGAACATTGTGAAATTTCAAAAAACATATCCAGTTAATTTAAAAGACTGAGTTACATATTACTCAATAGAATGCAAGGAAATAAAAAGAAAGGATTTTTTTGGAAGCAATTTTTGCCTTGTTTATAGGTCTAACGTGAAGAATGCAGATTTTTCTTTTTAATCACAAAATTACTTTTTTTCTGACAGCTGAGCAGCAATTAATTGTGAAAGTTTCAAGAGCTATTTTGAAGTACACAGTTACCAAATAGATTATAAATTTGTTGACATGAATGCTCTTATCATTACTTACAGGAAACATAAATTCTAGGGGAAAAGAAAACCTGGGGAATGTTGACTAATAACTAAAATAATACGGTAGAATGAATGTTAATTTCAAATCCTTTACATGATAAAAAAAAAAAGAAAAAAGTGAAGGTAAACTGCTGTTTAACAGCTTCCCACTGTTATATAAACTTTCAAACAACCATGAAATGTAGGTCTCTGGACATCACTTAAAAGAACCACAAATAAACAGAGGGTCGTACCACACTTCTGTTCCCTGATGTGTAACTAAAAGGTTTAGCTAAGACCAGAAAGTGTCTAAAACTCCCTTTTGTTTATCTACCGCCTTGTGTACCATAAACACAAATAAGCAAAGCGGGGCTGGAGTGGGGAGGTAGGATGCTGGCTGCCTGTGAGTAAGGCACAGAGGAGGTAAAAAGCCCATTAATGTCTCCAGAGGGTCATCTTACCTTTGTGCATGCAGCAGGCTGGGACATTTATGTAGCAAAGAATCACCTACTTAAAAAATAAGGATGCTGCACTTAACACTCCTGTGCCAGAATATCTCCGGGGACTTGTATATCTTTCATGGAAATTTGCTGAAGTGTAACAGTTTAGCAATTACTAGGGATTTAGTATAATGGTGTCCTTTTAACCGAGTGAAACACAAGCGGGGCTATTATACCTAATGTACCTTCAGGCTGCAAGGCTGCATCCTCTTCAGACTTACTATGATCATGACCAGAAATTTGCAGTGGTCCTAAATCATACAAAATTCCTCAAAATTGATGGTGGCCCTGTGTAAGCTGGAATTTCCTCCTGGGAGGAAGTGTTAGTACCTGTGCTGCTATCAGTGCTGCGTGGGCCGACCTGGGGAGGAGGCTCCACTCCTGGGGAGAAACCCAGCTCTTGGTGATGGCACAAACCCACTACCATAAAAAAACCATCATCAGCTCTAGTTACACTGGTCTAAACTAAGAGTTATGCAAGTTATCCAGAAGTATACCTGGGCAGAAAGATTTTTTGCTCCAAAGATACTACTTGCAATGCTTTTATCGCTTGATGTCGAAACAATATAAATAAAACATTATAAACAAAACCTGCAAAGGTGATTTTCTTTGCGTCTTACTCTGAAACTATTCTACCTTTCTCACCTCCTGCCAAAAAAAAAAATAAAATCCTTTTTTGGGGGATTTCATTCTTGCTTTTTATTTAGCAAAGAAAGTGTTTAGCACTACGGTGATAAGCCGCAGTATAAATCCAATAGCCCACTGAATGTAGCATGTTCAGGAGAAAAGTGGGGCCTCTGGTTCAGACACAGTAATTAATATCTATTGGGGTATAGGCTTTGTTGAAGTATTCTTTATGTGAAATCAGGTACTTACATGTGCAGCAATTAAGTTGATATATATGTGTGTATTATTTATTTATTTGCGTAACGTGTGTGTGATAAATTACCATTACATGGAGATCTTTTAAAACCTGTTACTAATCTCAGTGTTGGTCATGTAACCTAAGAAGGAATGAAGACATAAGCTGTAGCGATGATGGTTATACAATTCCGCGACAACATAATACAAATGTCATTACAGCACAGGGCCGCACGCAAGCATTTTGACTGCTTGCAGATTTCATTCGGATGATAAAACAAGGTGTGGGGGGCTGTAGCAAGGATTAATCAAAGGATCCATTTGCTCGCTCGGTTCCTGTTTACAGGAACATTTCATGGCAGGAATTCACTGGTGGCATTTCTAGAGCGATGTGGTAGGCGGGAGACTATGTAAAGGGTTACAAGCTGTAGAATGAAGTCAATAGCATGCGAGCTACCCAATAATAATGCAAATTGCAGGACTATGTACAGGAACAGAAAGGAAAAAAATATTCCCCATCTGGGCAGTTATTGAACATTTTGGACCATGGAACACGCAAAATGGGGTGGAGCAGAGATTTTCCTGGCTTTCCTTCCACATCAATCAGTTTGTTGGGGATTGTGCACAGCAAACACAGTTGTGCCACTCAGAAAAAGACAATGGATCAGAGAAACAGCAACAACATTTTTCCAAAATGACTGGTGGTTCTGGGGTCTCATTGGACATACTTTGAAGCTGTCACACTTTCAGGAAGCATTGAAGCCCTATTCTCTGAAACTCAGGCCCTCTCAGTCAACTGAGGGCAAAACACATTGTGTTAGGAAGGCTCCGAGTGAGGGACATGAAAATCCTCATCCAAGATAATTGCGTTCGGGGGATTTCTGCCACTGGAGTAAACAACTCTGGGAATTCAAATTTACTGTTCTTATTCTTGATGTGAGTGATTTTCAACCAAAATGAAGAAATAGCACATTATTGTGAAACAGCAAAAAAAATATTAAATTATAGATATCGTCTACAATGAAAAGCATTTCAGGGAGTGTGCTGAGCCCACACCTTTGCTGTAAGAATTAATAACACACAAAGTCACTTTTTCAAGTCATGCACATATTTTTTCATATAACATATACAGGTTAGATACTATTGGGATTTTGTCACTGAAATGTCTTTGTGTTGACTGTTGAATGGGATGTGAAAGGCTTAGGGCCCAAAATGGTGCTTTTCACTTCTCAAATGCCCTACAAAGGTTTTTGTGGGTTCTCAAGACTATAATGGACTTTCACTTTCTTGAAATTCAAGCTATTTTTCTGATTTTTTAAAAAATCAACTAGTGTAAGAAAGTTCATGTGTCATTTAGAAGAAGACCCTATTAGCCCAGGATTAGCACTAGAGGTTGCTGAATTTTTTAGCTGAAGATTTTTCCAAGGAAAAATCACTTTCATCAGCATTTTTTAATTGTTCAAAAAGAAGCCAGGAAATAAAAAATGTTTCTAGGTATCAAAGTTTCTTTTCAAAAAGAAAAACCCAAATTGTCCACTTTTGTTTTTTCTTCCTTTTTTTTTGAAACTGAAAGCAGTCAAACCCCAGTTTTATGTTCAGTTGGAAAAGTGAGAAAAAAGGGAGAAATAGTTTCTCTTTCAAGAATGTCATCAATACGTTTAATTATTACTGGAAGCTAAAGGCTTTGCATAATGGAATATTTTTCTTTTTCTTTTTCTTTTCCTTTCTTTCTTTTTATATACTTTTTTTTTCTGTATCTGCCTTTACAAGGCTGTAAATTGTGATTAATCTACCAACCTATCACCAGGGTTGAATTACATTTCATACTGTGCTGCAAGACTAATTAATTTAATAGCCTTATGTAAGTGCAGCCTAGCTGTGGCATTTTTAGCCTCCTCACACACGGTGGTTTTGAGACTCTGAACCGAATCCCAAACTTTTCAGGTTCATGTTGTGGGCAGGCCCAACAAAGTGCCAGCTCTGGCTGCTGTGGACTGTGCACGCTTAGCTCTGCCAGACATTGTTCAGATTAGTCGAGCACAAGATGGACAAGCACAAATGTTCTTTCCACACCCATCCTCTCAACCCTGTGTGTGCAAGAATGCCCCATTCCTAAAAATTCCTTTCTCAAATATCTTCCTGTATGACTACCCTAAGTAGACTTCCCAGTTTACCTTCTTCTCCTCATAGTCCAGACACCTTCAATTCTCCTTTGAGCTTGGACCAGAAGCAACAACAGCTCCTGTGGTCTGTAATATCCCTGCAGTTGTCTGATGCCCCAGAATTCAATGGAGCTTAAAATAGTAGATTAACTTGGGAAAAGTTCTTCCCCATCAACTCAGAAGTCTCATTAGGAAGGAATTGAGCCCCGAGTATACTTTAATCTTCCTATTCTTATGCAAACAATGAAAAAATCATGATATTGGAAGTGAAATAATAAAGTTCTTTACTCAGGGAAGGAACAAAATTCCTCTTTCCATGCACCAACATGCATGTGCACATCTGACCTTATTTTTTGTAACAAACACAGACAAGGATTTTCTCCATGTTCTGATATGCGTTTCCACGATGACAGAGCTGGTTTTGTACATATTCTGCTCTGTATTTTATAACATTACTGTTGGCTTCCTGCCCATGGTGGATGTATTCTTGAACTGCTGGTTTGGGCTGTGTCTTTTTTTTTTTTTTTTTTATTTTTTTATTTTTCTGATTTGCATAGCATGAGCTTTTATTCGGCTAGAAATCCTGGCCTTGTTTTTTTCCACAACCATGGAACTCATGAAGCAAAGAGCAAGTTCATGAAGTGAAGACAAAGGCAGAGCTTCCAGACCAGGCCAGTAGATTTCTTCACCCGCTGTGCATACTCTCTTCTTGAAGCTCATGAACTACCCAAGACATGAGTTGGATAATGAAGGTATCCTAATCCAACTTGGAAGGAATACTAATTTCCCTTAAAGCTAAATTAGCTCCCTATGACTGTCATGGGGAGACCACTGTCACCTAAAGCAGTGGGATTTCATTGCCCAGGTTATCTCAGCTCCATCAGTCAACAGCTTTACAATTTTGACATTTGGGAGAAACAGTTGTAAGATTTTAATGAGAGCAGACACTTACCACCCCCAAGTAGCTAAATAGGCTAAAAATATCCCTTGTTTTGGTATTCCTAGGTTCCCTGAGGTTAGTGATATGTTTAATTTGCTGTCCGTTTGAATACAGGAACTCCCTTGACAGGTTTTTGACAGTGGAGAGTTTTGTTAACAGGGAGGTTTGAGTCAAGTAACATACCCACTCAGTCCCCTTCTTTAGCTATCCTCAACACTATATTGCTCCCATTTTGTTCATAAAATGAGGGCCAACAAAGATTCCAGAGATCTGACAGGTACTCTATTGTTCTTTATTTTCAAAATAGAACCATTCCCCAACAATTTTTTTTTCTACTGATATATTCTGCCTCAAAAAAAGAAGAAAAAAGAAAACATGAATTGAAGAATACTCTACAGTGCTTGCTGTTGTGAAGTTTTCTCTTTTCAGTTCTCCACCTGAATTCTCTTACATTCCTTCCTTACTGATTATGGCCTTGTGCCCTTTGCTTAATGAAGTGTTCAGAAACCCATGATGAGCTACAATGGGCTGAGTGTGGTTGAGTTTGTGGCGGAGTACAGGCTTTCCCTGCTTGTTCCATGTTCGGAGTTGTAGTGGCAGTAGCCACCCTGCTGAGGATGTAATCAGTCCTGAGACCAGCAGCTTCTGGGCGGTAAGTGCAGGCAATTTGCATATCAACTTTGATTTAGTAGGTTACATGTTGAGCAGTCTAGAGGAAGGGTTACATGGAGAAAGAAAACTGCTATTCAGATATTAAACTTGCTTCCCTTGCATGAGGTGCATCTTACCTTTTATATGGAAAATGCATACCCCAAACATTCTTTTCTCATTCCTGCCTGAGGTGCTCCAGACCCACACTTAGTACAAATGTTCCATTGAATAAATTTGTGGGTTAGTTAAAACATCCCTGTTTTCTTTCGCAAAAACAAAGCTTACTTTTTTTCAGTGGAATAAGGTTCCAAGCGAGTGCCCTCAGCATTGGTCTACAGCTACAGTTTCTCTTGGGGAGGTTGAACAACAGAGAAGGTGGGTGTAGACCAGCCCTCAAAGACACACTAACCTGAGAGGAAATACGGAGAACTGCTCTTACTGTTTGGGAAATGGCTAGAGGGAGGATCACTTTTTTTTAGTCCTTATTGTGTTCTTAGGGATGCTCTAGGAATATCTGCTGCCCTCAGCATTGCTGGTGAAATAGGCAGAGGAGCCCAGCACGGGCATATGGCATCTGTACCCAGAGGAGAATTAGCAGAAAGCAGGGAAGACCTGGAAAGCAAAGGCATCAGTAGTCCCTGAACTGAAAGCAAGGTTTAACAGTCTGAAAAATGTCATCACGGCTTTACTGCTTGCTTTCCCCAGCACTGCCCTATGCAGTGTGCAGGCACCTGGCAGGGGTTTCTGCACTCCGCTCCACTGCTCAGCCAATGTGTGCCCCAGAGAGAGGGTCTGCACATGGTTGGAAACTCTTGGAGGTATCCTGAGTTGGGCTGAGTTACCTAAAATAATTATGCAGCACTGTCAGGAACATATGCGCAAGGTCTTGGTATTCCCAGTGTTACCATTATCCCCCTGCTAGCTACAAAATATGAAGCTTTAAGTGGGGCGAAAAACCCTTCTGGACATTTTTGTTGCTCTTTTCTTCCACAGATTTCCTTTCACTTGGTAGGGTCTCTGGGATGAGGCATCCAGAAATACAGCGTTCCTGTGCTGAGGTGTCTTAGTCATACAGGCTAGGTTTATGCTAACAAAGCAAATGGTGCCAGTGCCTGTTCTCTGACCATAAGGCCAGCTGGCATTGTCTTGACATTTACATATTATTAAGCTGTCTTTATTTCCAAAACGGGGTCTATTTCAAACTGCCTGTTCTGAGTGGTCATTCTCCTATGCTAACTTCTGCACTGTGCCAGGAAATTGTTTGGGAAATGCTAGGTGATTTTAACACAACCATGCCAGGGGCCATTCTTACAATTTAACCATGAAAGTGATCAAGTTGCAGTGCCCAGAATATTCCCTGGCACTGGTTAATTTATTAACATAGGTATAGTCATAGAAAGGGACTATTGTGTCCATAACTGGCAATATGATGCCTTCTCGCTTGCGAGCCAGAATTTATTTTTGGCAGGCAAATTACTCCACAAACTCATGTCTGTTCTGTTCCTGTGTATTAGAATCACATTTGAGATAAAGATTAAAACAAGAGGGCAAATTAACAGGCTGTTTATCCATCTTCAGTGTTCACATATTCTGGGTAAGAAATTGGAGGCTGCCTATTCCATTATTCAAGGTTTGATTTATGTTCTGAAGTTTAGTTGATCTGCACTACTTCATTTTTCATTTTAGAATAGACCCAAGGACCCTGACCCTCTTAAAAAGAAAGAGCATTAGCTTTGTGGTATTGCTGTACAAAAAGTAAACAGCCAGTTTTATGAGGAAAATGTCTTCGGGATGCATAACTCTCGCATGCCAAAGCCTGAATGTGGGATGCAGTGTGTGACAAAGACGCAAAATGAGGGACATACAAAAACTATTCATCCAGTAAATTTAAAATGTGGTGGGACCCAGTCCTGCAGTATAAATAAGTTTTGCTGTAACCTCAAAATTATGATTCTTTATTTCTGCTGTAAATGGTTGTCAACAATAAAAGTGTGGTACAGCCACATTTGTGTGGAATGCAGGAATCTGAGTCTAAAACTGGATGTTGGAAAGGAATGTCTGAATATATGTTATATACCTATTTAGTTCTTGTTATTGTTCATGAAAGTCTTAGTTTAGAAATCGCAACTGATTCTTTTACTTATTATATCACATATTTTGGACTGACTCCTCATTAATATAAACTGGATATCAACCTGAAAGCAACCTGCCAAAGTGCAAATGAGGGACATGTGGGGCTGTTCTGATTTCCACCAGCTGAGAGTTTGGACATTTTTTTTTTTTCTTTTTTCTTTCTTTTTTTCTTTTTTTGCTTTTCCTTTTTTTTTCCCCCTTCATCTCTTTTTCATACAGGAAAGTGGTTTTAATTCTCAGCAGCAAGATGCAAACAAAAACTGGTAAACAAAATATTAGTTTATGCAAAGCTTGTTTAACAGTGTTATTCAATGTCAGGAATCCTGCTGCACTTAGTTGCTTGGCTAAAGCAAGCCAATCAACTGGAATACTAATTTATGTGTCTGAAACCTTGCTGTAAATTGGAACTTGTAAGGAAGTGCTAATGCAGCCTCTGCTGTGAGATAACAGTGAAAGTGTGGTTAGTCATGTAGCTAACAAGCAATTTATGCTGCTTTCTTTACTAAGTATATGAATTAAAATCCATTAGATGTGATAGTAATGACCTGTTTCTAATCCAGATGGATTTTATAGTTGAGTAATAGCTTTGACTTCAGTGAAATAATTCCTGGATTAATCTGATGCAAATGAGAAGAGAATCAGGCCCCAAATGCTGCAGTTCTAATGAAACCCTTCTCCCTGATCCTGTCTCTGACCTCCCATACTTTATCTTCCAAAGATCAGCTTTGTGGTGTTAATTATGGGGTAAGTAAGCAGTTACTTCCTAGAGCAAATCAGCAAAAGTCCAGGTTTGCTCTAGAGGTCCCAAAGATCAGAGCTCTGTGTTTCTTCAGGTTTCAATTTACCAGGCTCAAAACACTTAAAAGCACAAGGAGGAGAGGCTGGGGAGTGATCGGTTTACAAGTGACCTGGGAGTTCACAGTCTCCATCCCGTGAAATTACAGCCCATATAATAGGTCTTGTGCAGACAAAACCGCAACAAATTAACTCTAGCATCTTTGTTTGGAGGAGAAAAACACCTCTGCTTTATCAGCAATTCCCAGGTTGTCCTTCACTGTGGTGCCAGACTCTTTTTTCCAGAAGGAATATTTTGGACATGACACACACTTCACTATTCTGCCAAGCAGGCGTACAGCATTTAACAGTAGTACGACTAGGTTTGAGTCAAAACTAACACCCCAGCCCTTCAAATGCTAACATGCACCAAGGACTTCTCTCACACGTGTAGTTACACTGAACCACATCACTCCCTGGCTGTTACCACTCAGCTGAGTTCCTACCAAGTTTTCATGGTCACAAAATTCTTCTGTGACTGGTATGTATTTAATGGCATATAGAAGTGTTTGAAAGACTTAGTATATAGTCAGTAGTGTGTTTTGTCATCACATGTCATCCAATGTGCTTATAGATGGATCTGGGAATGTATATGTGTCTATATTCTGTTGACCTCCACCAAACCCATGAGCATACTGAGTGACTGTATCTAGTGGAAATTAACAAAGACAGATCAGAAGCTTTGGCCTGTAGCAAGAAGAAGGTGCTTAAAAAGGCCTGTCATCTGCAAAAGTGCCAAAATTTTTGTTAAGATGTTTTGAGAAAGTATTTTCTCAAGTCATGTTCATATTTTCTACTCCTTTGTCAAAGGTAATTCTTTTTTGCAGATTTCAAGACTGAAAAAAATTTGCAGACTTCAAGACTGAAAAGGATTCACAGATTTCACTGTGAAATCTGCCAACTTTGCAAAACCAGGCAATTTTAATTCTGGGATTTGAAAATTTACTGTTAGTTCTAGCACTGAATCCCATCACTGCTTTTCAAAAAACTTGTATTTGCAGCTAGGGTGTACTGCAACAATCCTGAAGTTAGACTGCAAGCCCAGTTTCAAGGTGGTTAAATTCATGTGTCCAGGAAGAATACATTCAGTGGTGTATATAATCTGCAGCAAAGAATTTAAACAAAGACCCTGGAGATGGAAGCACATTGCCTTCTCTGAGAGTAGAAGTTGTTTCTAGGCCCTCACCTACTTGTGCAATTTCCTTGGCAAGGTTCCAGAAGATAACTTCTCTCCATATAAAAATACCACATAAATAGCATTAGGAATATGTTTGTGTGGGGCTCTGTGCTTAAGATGAAATGTTGCCTGATCCTTCTGTGTATTTGGGGAATAAAAAAGAAACTAGCTTCTATTTAGAAAATCATTAGGGCCCAAAAGGACCCAGAGGGGTGCAAGTGTTGCTGCATTTATGTTCTCCAGAAGTACACCAGTCTGTAAAAGCAGGGAGGTGAGCAGGAGGCAGAGATGCACAAAGGAGAAACAAGCACCTTTATGTGCAGGCGCTGAGAATAAGAAATATCTAGGAAATACTGACCACTACTGTGTAGGTGCAGTGTACATGCTTAGCTCAAACCAATCAATTATCACAATTGTAGGATATTTTGCACTCCAGACATTTGAGCAGAATAGTTGGACAATCACTTACGTGTTTTTTGTGACTTCTCAGTATCTGCACGTATGGAGACTGAAGAATACGCATGTTAACAAAAGTTCCAAAGCCACTGGAGGAGTGCTTAAGGTTGTGCTTGGACGTACTCAACGGCCGTCTGCAAAGCTGTGCAGAGGGCTTCTGTAAAGGCGGCCTTTGCCTGCCTATTGAAGGTGTTTAGAGCCACGGTAGGGGAGAGGAACTTTGGTGATGAAACCAGAACAGGATATCTCTGATAGGACAGTCATGCAGTGCCTGAGCTAATTAGGGATAGGGCATGGATGGCAGAGTTCACTTTTGGGCAGAGAGGAAGAATGGAGCAAGGTTGCTTGGGAAATTGAAGAGCCATCAGTCCTGCAGATGACACATCGCTATGCTGGAGACAAGTGGAACAAAGTCAGAAAACTTTACATATAACGGGATTAGAGTGACTGTAGGCTCCATGGTGGAACAAGACAAGAAGATTATATTCTCACTCCGCAATACTTGCAACATAACGCTTAATCCTATCGACTAGTTGCTACTGTGAGGCTTAGCTAGCAGGCAATAGCGAATAGCCCTCTGGCCAGCTGAGCACAGCACTGCAGAGCTCCCTCATGCTCCTTGGTGCCTCAAGAGGCCGTTTTTGCAAACAACTTACTGGTGCCCAGATCCTGGGAGATGGTTAGAGGCAGTTTCTCAAACTGCCCTTTCTCATTTCAGCCTGCAAAACAGACCTGAGCATCACATGCTGTCTCACCTTGGACCTTAGCAGCCCCAAGGACTTAAAAACCTGCCAGCAAGGGAATTGCAACCTTGTTTTAGGGCTGTAAATTTTTGCAGTGTCGGTAAGTTAGAGTTCAGATCCAGAATGCTGACCTGAGCTTGACATGCAATATAAATGTATCCTATGATGGGTTTATTACATCCTGAAGTCTGTTGTTGTTGTGGATCCAGACTGCAGACTTTTTAGCTGTATCCTAAGGTTTCATTTTTACCAGCAAGTTAAACAGGGCACAGGCACAGACACTAAAACTCCATTATCTGTAATGTTAAATGGTGCCTTGCCTGATTTTGACTCAAGATAACTAGCACTCTCCCTGATGATTCCCAGGTGTGGTTTGGGGGTAATGTATGGGATGAAGATATTCCCAATGTTGAGCCTGAATGTGGGCACCTTATTTTGGAGGTGAAGAGAGTTTAATACTATGGAGATATCCATATCATGCTATGCTAGCTTTAGGGGCACAACATCATTTATTTCACTAGCTGCAGGCTCTGAGGGGAACCCAGGAGCTACCATTCTTACCTGGCCTAGACCCCCAGCTCATGGAGAGGCTGTCTTGTCACTTGAGAGAAGATAGAAAGCTTTTCTGTGGAAAGGGTGCAAGGACTGTTTCCGTACATACATGCCCTAAGGCAAACCCTACGCTGAAAATGTACAGAATAGCAATATGGTGAGGATGACTGAATGGAAAAGTCTAGACTGAGTTGCTGCCTAGTAGCTGCTCAAGACAAATTCTCTGAGATTTCCCAACAACTGATTGCAAGGGTGGGTGTGTATGAAATGCTATTTCCTACTAAGTTGTACAGCACGTGGTCTTGATGTAACACTTTTCTTGTAAAATCCTGAAAAGGCTGAGCTGTGATATGTGCTTCAGCAACGAAATACTCCAAGGAGCGTGAAGAGAAAAAGAGTGAAGGAAGGTGAATAAGTACATCATAATCCATTATAAAATATCATATTTCTGCCTAATATGGCCAGCAGTTATTACCACAGCTTTGGATCCTCCGGCTGTTATTGCTAGAGTCTCAACTCTTTCAAATCCTTTTAGCATCTCACTCCAGTCACAGCAATATAGAGAGCTGGAAGAGACGTCCTGGATCATTGAGTCCAGTCCTGGGAAAGTGCACTGTAGAGTCCCCATTACAAAACTGCAAGACCCTTCTTAACAGTAGGCATCTTTCAGTCTTCATCCCTGCCAGCATAGCAGTGTATCAAATCTTTGTTCCTTTGTTGATTCCAAAATTCCCACTTCCAAACTGCATTTATTCCTAGGGAGTTTCCACCCATTCATTCCATCATCCTTAGCTCTTCTGTTTTCTGCTAATCTCCCTAAATTGTTTGCAATCCACAGACATATCCCTTCACAACAGCATCATTTCCACATGCTCTTTGAAGTCTTTCAGCTGCCTCCCCTTCTCTTCTGAATCCAAAACAAAGTTCTGGTGTGTACATTCAAGACCCTTTCTCGATTACCTCCTCTTTGCTTATCCACAGTATTTGGTTTCTTATAGTTACCCAGTACAGTCAATGAATACCACTGGCCCTTTTCTCAAATGAGTGTTATAACTTTATGCACCACTGGCCCTAGTAAGAAGCAAGAACAGACACCTGAAGCCACAAGCTGGCTTCTCAGTCAAATAACCAACATCTCTCAGAAGAGACAGGCATCTTTGTGGGTTAGAAACTTAATAATCTGTACCAGTCCAGAAAGAAGTCACCCATGAGAATGCAGTGAAGCCTGTCCTTTCAAAAATGTTGGCAACAAAACATCAAAACTAATCTCTGCCTTCTTCAGATAAGTGATTATAATCAAGACAGAGAATAAAGTCTTCTGCTACTGATGTAGCTCCTTCTCTAATACCTCTATTTCTGTGCAAGAACTTGACTCATAACCAGCACAGAAAATCTACTCAAATCTGAATAAGTACTTAGGCTGCAAAAAAAGAAAATGAATGTATTGACACTTCAAAGACAAACCCACTTTTTTTCCAAATACTACCGTGGCTTCAACTTTCATAATTTTTAACAGATCACTGCTATAATTGTTTGTGCAATGAGTTTTGAGACTTTTCTAGCTGCTTTGCAGCTCTTCTCAACCTGTCCTTGTTTGCAGTGTAATCATGACATTCTTTGTCCTAAACATGCAGAAAATAAAGCTAAAGCATCCTTTGTAAAATGTTCTTACATCAATTTAGCAGTTTTAGTTTTTCTTAAAATGTATGAACGTTCTCATTTTGCTGCAGAAAAAACCTTAGATACCTTTATTCTGACATGCAAATATGTGAAATAAAAATGTTTCAATGCAGCTGTCAGATACTTACTAAAAATATTAGTTCAGGTTACACATATTTAGAGCACTGAAAACATGGGATATGAGAACTGAGTCGAGAAAGAACGTTTTAATTGTAAACTAGTGGTATAGAAATTTTTAAACAATAGTAATGAGACCCAGGATATAGACATCTTGAATTCTGCAACCCCTATTAAACAAAGTACAGCCAGACGCAACAGTTAAAAATACGTAACCACACAAGTTCCCCATTTGCCCTCTTTTATTTGCTCTGTGTTTTCAATTTGTAATGACAATTTTGTATCAGAACAATAAACCAAGAGGATCATCTTTCTTTTGCCAGCTGTGACCCAAATGACTAGATTTGACTGTCCCATGAATGGAAACTGACAAATGAGACTTCAAAAGACTTCCCATTGCCAAGTTTAACAAAATTCTGCTATCTTTTAACCAAATATTTATGTATTACATGACTGTGTTTTATTATATTTATGTATTACATGGCTGTGTCCTATTAAATTTAAGTCTCCTCTGATCAGCGATACTCTCTTTCAGTGTCATTTGTAGTATTTGGTTTCAATTAATATACATGGAACTGAAAGAAATGCACAAAACCTTGTTTATTTTCTAGCAGTTGATGGTAACTGATTAAATCATTGCACATGGCATGCTCTCCATCCCCTGTTTACTGTACAGAGCAGCTGGCAGTCCGCACCTGTCAGCCTAGGAGAGAATCTCATAAAGCTGCCAGTAAAACAGTGTAGCTGAATACACATCTGCTAATAAATTCTTTTCATCATATCCTAATCAAACAGCATATGTAGTTTATGGCCTTGCTAATAAAGGGTTTGAAATATCTGCTTGTGAACTTGATTTTATCAATGCCAACCCGTATGACCAGTTTTTATTTACTCCTCTGCCCAGTGGAAAGGTGTGTGGTGAAACAGGGGAAGCACAGGAAAAGGGGAATGAAAACTGTTCATTAACATAGACAAAAAGTAACCCTGTTCTTTTATTAATCTTCTTTGCCGGTTAATGGACTGGTTCACTGCTCTGCTTGCCAGTCAGTCTGTTCCTGACTCCAGCCACCGTGTGCAAATACTTTCCAAGTGGTTCATATGGGCAGTTTCCTAATAGCGTCTACTGTAACACACAGAGCATGATTCACAATTTGAGTTTCAAGGTGGTCATGTCCAACTGACTGGTTGGATGACCGGAGTTTAAAATATCGGGCAAATAATGTTGGAGGATGCTTTTTATCGAGGGTATAACAACAAGGATGCTAACATGGTAGTGGCTTGAAGGCTTGATGTTGAATAACATAATGACTTTTCACAGGACTATCCACTGATAGTGATCAAGAGTGGCTATAACTAAAATAATGACATTTAATGTTGAAATGAGCATTTGTGAGACAGATTTTGCTGTTCAGATTGGAAAAGGTCTTGTCCAGGATGACTGTTCTGACTGATCTTCCTTCTGAACAATGGTCTTTCCTCTACATAAGCCAGTGTTGTTTTAATGTGTCAGCATGGTTTGTCACCTAACATACTCTTCCTCCTTGATGTTTTGGTGAGGTATATAGCACAAATATATTGCACAGGCAGAACAGCTCTCTGTGGAGTTGCTGACCCCACTGCATTAATTTCTGGAGTGCAGTAGTCCTCAGTAGCTGTACAAAAACTAGTGGTTTCTTTTCCTTTCCGGTCCCAAAGATCTCTAGCAAGTGTCCAGCACAGTTTGTCCTTTGCCCTGGTTACTTATGCTATCCTACATCTCAGCAAGGTATTTCACCGTAAGATAATATCTTTCACACTGACCTGGCAAAATATCACCCTTAACATAGCTCCATGCCTTTTTAGGTTTTCTAAAGATGTATAGTACCATCCTGTAGCCAACTCTTGCATATCTGTATCGTTAACTACAGGCACACATTATTTTTAGCCTTACTCTTTACCTCTTGAGCTACTATTCCATTGCTTCGTATGGGAAAAATGCTGCAATTATGTATTCAAATTAAAGATCCTCTTCAGTGTCTTCCTAATCTTTCTCTCTCAAAAACCTCCTAAAAAGTGATGTGAGTCTTGGAGTCAGGAGCTGGATGCAAGTGCAACCTCTGCATCACTTTTCACAGCACTTTGCTGCCTCAGGAGCCCCTGCCCACAGCTCCTTTTCACTATAGCCCACTCACACCTGATGTCTAATTTCTGTGTTACCTTTTCTTTGGTACCATTGAGTTGTACAACAAGACAATGTCAAGCCTCGCTTACTTTCTTTTATTAGGTATCTAACACTGTCCTAGCCCGCACATCTCCCTTCACTTGTGTGGAGTTGGTATCCATGTGAACTACAATAAGTGGAAATTCCTCAGTATTCTTCAGGATATCCTTTGCTCTTTTAGTCACACAAATCTTTTGAAAATTGTTATATATGAAAGACAATCACACAGATGATTCAATTATGACTGTAATTTTTTTGTGTCATCTTCATTCAATGTCTTTTTTTTTTCCCCCTTCTTTTTTTGTTTCTTTCACATTATGCTACATTGTCATCAGCAGGAAGTTTCACTCACCTTGTCTCATTGTTTTTGTGTCTCTGGACTACAGATAAACCATAGGACTGTTATCTTCTCTGTATCTAGCTCCAAAGAGCCTAAAGAGGAAGGAAAGAAAAACAAAGTTAAGACACTGGCAATGTCACATCACTTCCTCTCTGAATTAGAAAACACTATTTTCCTGCCTTTGGAAAAAACTTTGTGTGAAGAAAAAAATCTTGAAATTTGAAGTTCATAAATGTTATTGCTACTTCAAAGGAAAAGACGCCACCCTACCCCCACCACCCCCTGGTAAAACATCTTGACTGTGCATATTTTAAATACAATTTCCACATGCAGGATTTAGAAATATTTTAAAAATAAATGTATTTAATACCTTCAATATCTTGTCATTCCTTCAAAATGTGGAGTGCTTTACATGTCTGGATGATTAACAACCCCCTTTACCATTACATTAGGACTGACAGAGGATGTCAGTGAAGAGTTACTTAGTGTTTTCTGCAGTCTCAGCAAACTTCCCCAGAGAATCAACCTTTATCAACAAGAATAATTCAGTTCCTCATACTTGTGTTTTGTAGATCCTAAGAAATATTTTTACTTTATCCATGATGTTTATAACACTGACAATTTTTATTTTCACCTTTCTTTGAGCAAAGAAAACATAGTTTCCTGAGGTGATTGGCAGTACTGTGGGAGGACACATGGCCGAGGCACCTGATAGAAGAGAGCTGCCACGAAGAGAAAGAGAATGGATTTTAGTGCAGAAGCAGCTGACTTAGCCAGAGACACCTAGAAATACCCTTGAAGAACTGTAACTGCCCCATAGCTATCTCTTTTCCCCATCACCTTTCTCCTGATACTGTTTATTAAGCTCAGACAGATGTTTAACATATGATTTCCCTGCCATGTTTGGAAAACCGAAGCTGCAGAAAAAGTGTCCAGCTGACAGGTTAGAATTTAAGAGTAAGTCTAGGATGTGAGAGGTGTCCCGCATCCTGGCTCTAAGAAAGAGAATTGTATCACAGTTTCTCAGATGAGTGTCCTGTTCAGGCAAGCGTCTATCCCATAGCCACCTCTCACATTCAAAGCAAGCTGTCCTTTCACCTTTTGGTAGCCAATATCAGATATACTTTGTACATATGTAGAGGATTAAGCTTGACTAGTGAGGTAGAGTTTCCTAGCAAAGCTTGAAAATAAACTGTGAAGCCTTTGGCTGTAGCCTGAACACGACCCCTGACCACAACCTCTAAGCAGTTTGTGACTTGCAGAGCAAGCTCATGGCTGAGGAGAGCTTGAGCATATTGACTGGCAAAGACCTAGGTATTTATAGAGAAGGTGACACCTGGGAAACAATTCTGGGAATGATTCTACCTACATGCTACAGGAGGTGTCTAAAGAGACAGATAGATTCTTAACCAGTCTTGAATGTGTGGCTTCTCTGAAAGCCAGAAATGAAGCCTGCGAAATCAGGTATTGTAACGTTGGCGATTTCCAATCAGCAGCCTAGGGATTTCCACATAGGTTATAAACAGTCAACAAAGAATTGAGGAAAATATTGAGTAGGGATTTTTTGGACAGAAGGATAAGGAACAAGATTCAGCAATAATCTCTCTGAATGGGGAAAGGTTCTACTGGATAACTATAGTTTATTTTTTTTATAGATCCTCGTAGAATCATAAAACAGATCCCAGATGCCTAGCTGATACAGGATAAATTCTCATTTTAGTGCTACATTTTGGTGCAGAGACCATTTCTGGGCAGCAAAACATTATAAAAAAAGTACTCAATGGATATGGGATTGAAGCAGACCTTTTTAATTATTTAGGCTGTCACGTAAAACGGCCAGTGGCCACTATTTAGAATGTTTTCAAATTTCATGACCAGGGGCTGTACAATGCATTAATCTCAAAACTGGGAATATAATCCCTCCTGGGCCTGTATTTGGCTGTAATACTTTAAGCAGATATCTGTAATTTTGTAATCAAAGCCAAACCAAGATGAACTCTGACCAGAGGTATTCTGAGGTGGTTTCTATTTGCAACTTCTGAAAAGAGGCTTTCTGCCATAACACTCATTTTACTTTTCAGCTTGTGAAAGAGTCAACAGATAAAAGGCAAAGACTGCCAAAGAAATGGGGTAAATATATTTACTGAGTAAATATTGTATTATTAAACGAAATGTGTCATACTTAGTTTCAGCACATGAAGCAAAACTGGCAGAACTGGACAGAGATCCTTCGATTTAACTGTGGGGTTTTTGACTTTTACAAGCACAGAATGTGGTTTTGTGTCTGTCAGAATTTTTAGACGGATATAACAAGCTATTTTTCGCAGTAGTGGAAAACATGGAAAAAGAATCCATTTCTATCTTTAGCAATCTGGGATGAAATATGATAATATTCTAGCAGGTGAGTCTGGGAAGAACAGAAGAAGTGATCTTATCTCTCCATTTGACCCAAGAAAAGATCAAGTAGACCAAAACCATTCCTGGCATGTTTGTCTAACCTGTTCTTAGAACCTGTCAGCGAGAAAAACTCCACCAGTTGCCAGGCGAGCTATTCCAGGGCTTAACTCTCCTCAGTGTCAGAAAGTTCTTTCCACTGTCTAACCTAATTCTCCCTTCCTGCAATTTAAACATACTGTTTTTCTTCCTGTTGTCAGGGGACCTGGAAAACAGACTATTCTGTTCCTCTTTACAGCAACCTTTTAGTTGCTTCACGCCACGGTCCTGCTTCCCAGGCTGTCCACACTGTGTATTGGGTCACCTCCAGGATCTGTTCTAGAGATGAGCAATTAGGTGTCTCCTCAAACAACCTGTGGTTCTTTTTTTAGGTAGTCCAAGGACTGATCCAGTGCATCAGTCAAGCACCCAACACCTCTTCCTATCCACTAAACCTGGTTCTTCAACTTATACTCACCCCATTAGACCTCACGCCCTTCTTTGTCCTCACACCATGTCCTTCTACCCGTAATCTGTACCCATGTTGTCACCGTGTAGAAAAGTATAAATGCGACAGATGGTAAAGCAGCCACTTTTCATATCTAAGGCAAGCTGAAAAAGTATTTCCTCTTAAAAAAATACCGAAAGTTTCAGGCCTAAAGATAGGCCACATGGGGGCAGGAGGAGATCTAGGCCTTGTGGTAGGGTACTTCTGGCTATCCTAGGCTGAGGTCAGAAAGGGCATGTGAGGAAAGAAAAGGACTATGAGAACATCCCTGGCTGCTGACAGAGATGTGGCAGGGCAGCCATGGCTGTGAGCCTCGTGTGGGAAGAGCGCGACAGACAAACTTCGTGCAGATCATGGGAGGCCAGTGAATTAGTTTGTGCAGCAGTCCATGGGGTAAGTACCAAGCCAGGCTTTACTCCAAGTGCTGCAGTGTGTGGCACAATCAGTTCACATTACAGGGAGAAAACAAAAACATAAGCCAATTGTTAGAAATTAGGAATGGAATAGAGAATTTAAAAAAAGAGAGCATGATGTGCTACTGTGTAAATTCACAAAAGCTAGAAAATCTGCCCACAGTGCTGCAATCACACAAATGCAACAGCAGGACCGAAAAAGATTCAGGCAAAGGGAGGGGTATAGAAGGGCTTCTTTGCAAAGAATGGCTAAAGAAATTGGGACTTTCAGGTCTGGGAAAGCAATGACTGGGGGGGATATGGAAAAGGACTCTACAGCCTAGAGTGATGCTGAGGGGGCCATAAGGATTGATTGTTTAGCTGGAGCTAGAAGAAGGGAAGCACAAAACCTAAGAAGCTCATTCACTTGGGGTGCAGTTAAGCAGTTGAGTTCCTTGGCATAGGATGCTGTATGTGCCAAAATTCAAAAGGAGAAAGACAAATTCAAGAAAGAGAAATCCACTGAATTCCGGAACTAGTTGGAGGTAGGTGCAGTTTTACTAGCTGCTTCCCCTGTTCTTATGCTCTTACCTTGGCATCTGCTTTTTGGACCTGCCTTTGGGGCTAGGTGGGCTTTTTGCTGGATGCCATACAACCACTTCAGTGTAGGAACACTATGGATGTGAGCCATTCTGAGCCAGCTGACTTTTCCAAGAAAGAGATCAGAAAGGCCTTAGGGACACTGCCACGAGGTTCTTGCTCCAAACTTTGGCTCTTCCTACCGCCCACCCAACCCTTCCATCCTGCTGCCCTCAACCTCACCAGCTGAGCCATCAGCAGCACACGCTGCTGCCAGCAGGTGACATGTCATGCTGCTATTTCTTCTTGCTCAGCAAAAGCATTATTCATCTGTAGGTTCCCCCATTCTTTTGACTGGCAAGTTTTTGTGGTCCCTCATAATTTTCAGAGATAATCTTAGGATTTCCTAAGAAAAGAGATGCTTTCCCACATCCTCCAAAGGACAGAGGACAGGATTTCCATATCACTATATTATTTCTTGTACAGAAAGACTAAACCTATGCTGTTAGTAGAATGGTGCAGGGCCTGCTTTCTGGACCTGAGAGTGGATGGCACAGCATGGCACGCATCTGTACCTCTAACCTCTTTCCCTGCAAAGCAGGTTACCCAAATCTAAACTGTCTATTGGGAATTATTCCTGACCTATATAGTCACCTTGAACTGCACTCAGCTACCGCCTAGGGCAATGTTAGTTGACGTAGACCATAGGTGTGTTAACAATTTAACCATATGGACAATTGCATACCAGAGCTTGGGCCTTCTCTGTAGCACTACCACAACAGTATTTTAAAGTTGGAACTGGGTTTGAGAAAAGAAAAGTATTCTTAAGTCTGACAATGATTCACTAGGGAGTGCCAGATACTTATGAGAAATGTGCAGAGGTGTCCCATTATTGACAATTTGGTAGAAATAGTCACTCCAGATGAGAATTTTCTCCTTGACCATCGGTAGTCAACAGTTCACATCTGCTCTGTATAGGATCTTAGGTCATGTTCAATCTTGTACTGTAAGGCCATCTTCTAGTAATGTAATGATTTAGCTAATGCTTGGTCCATTCTCCACCTCATCCTTCTTTCAGAGGAAAAAATATGGGAAAAATTGTGTCTGCTCAGTAAGGTTTCAATTATGGATTTTGATGTAGGTTTTTTATATCTTTGCTGCTCTCTATAAATAATAGAAATGGCAGCACAGAGAACTGTATTTTGAACTTCAAGAATATGGTAAATTGTGTGCTAACTCATTAATTACCTAGTTAACCAATGAATTTCCAAGTCTCCCTGTGCATTATTTTACAATTGTACACTGAGCAATCTTAAAAATATGATCTAAAAAAAGACATGCCGAGATTTTTTTCCAATTGTCTTGTAGCAAGGAGTTCCACAAGTGAAGTGATTTTTAAGGAGAAAAGATTTCTGTTATTATTTTAAGCATATTAATATTTTTGCTATTTTCAGTAAGGATAAATAGATGTTCCAAGTTACATGTATCTATAACATTAATTATGGCACACAGTTAATGCATGATGTCTGAGCTAAATCCTACCCTTTTTAGATGCTCCACAAGTGCATCTTTTAAGTCCTTAATAATTTTCATTGCTTGTATAACGTTTTTATTTATGTACTTAGTCTATCTAGGAGAAGCATTATACACTTTAAAATATATATAGGTGAAATGTGCTTTGGTATTAAAACGTTTCTTAACAACAACAACAAAAAATTCAGTAATAACTATTTAATGAGAAAGTTTAGTCCAAGCTTCGTACATGTTAGCTGTTCTTAAATCACTACAGAAATGGGTTTGGACTGCAGCTTTTCCTTTCAATTTAAGTTGGTGAGCAACCAAATTATAATCAACATCAATAAAGCATACAGGCTAGAACAGTAAAAAATAATGTTGAAACAAAATAGTTCATGTCAGTTGAAACAGGGAGATAGATTCCCAGGTGGCTCGTAAAGAAAAGGAAAATAGCCATAATGAACAGTACATTGAATCCAACCCTCTAGTCCTTCCTGAGGAAAATCTTCCCTTGACTTCAAGCCATGTTGTTTGTGTAAAAAGTTGACCAGGACTCTGGTGTGGGACATCTTGCTTATTTCCAAACACAAAACCCCTCAATCTTCACAAGCCCTTTAACTCTGTGTGTGTTCGTGTGCCTGCTCTCAGTGACTGAGGCTTGTTGTCCATTAAGAGCTGTGACTTATTTCATTCTCAAGTGTTCTTCTGTTGTTAGGAATATTTATTCTGCCTTGTTTTAATATGGAGTTCAAAGCAAACAGGAAAACATCCCAAAATTCAGAATCACAGCGAGATCTTATTTTGCACTGGATATCATTTTGTTCTGTGCCCTCCCACTGGGCTGGATTACTGGGTGGTGATGAAAAGTTGGGCCCTTAGCAAATAAAGACATTCAACTCCTCATCTTTAATTCCCTTTTGAAAATCTCTTTTTAAAACATAGGGAAAGCATAAATTTTTATTATTAGGTTTTAAAATATGTTTGAGCCTGAAACAGATGGAAGACAAAATCTAAATAAGTGTGTGTAAACAGCTACACATTAGGCACAGAAGAAATATCGCAAACCTCTACCTCACATAATCCTAGCAGAAATCCAGGTACTGCCTTTCCTACTGAACTAGATTTACTGCTCAGGAATATTTGTCAAAATGCCTTCCTGACACTCAGACACAAAACCTAGGTAGGATTCACCTGACTGAATGCATGCATTTTCAGTGGAAATCTCGACATCAGAGCTAGTTATTCAAATTCCCTTTATAGCCTCTTTTTGTTCCCTTTATAACATCTCCCTTATAGTAAAGAGAAGCAGGCATTTTTCAGGATTAGTCTCATCCTAATGCAGGTTTCTGAAATGGGTGAGATGAATCCAGCACCCAAAGTGTCTGTTGACTCTAAAGCAATCTTAGGCAGGCTACCTGAGGTTCAGAGGTCTACACTGTAGACAACTAAAGTTAAATGAGTTGCATCCTACATAAAGTGTTTAAGTTCAGAAGGAATAATTGGGCAACTTAATATATTAAATTGAGCAAAAATCTCTGACTAAAGAATAGCTTTTGTTTGGCTAAAGCACATCTTTCTGAAATGCAGCCAATATTAGTATGAAGAGAAGGAGAATTCACTACTTTCCTTTGTAGCTGCTTTTTCTGACTAATCTCCCTCACTGCTGAAAAATGTGCCTTATTTCCAAACTAAACTTGTCTGGTTTTAGCTTGTACCCATTGATTTTCTTTAGACCTTTTTTCTTTGGTTTAAAGGTCCTTCCAGTGTTCAGTGTTTTTCCTAATGAATGTACATGCATATATAATCAAGCTACCCTTAAATCTACTATAATCTAAACAGATTGAGTATTTCCAGTGCCCCACTGCAAGGCATTTTCTCCATCCTGAAATGATTTTTAAGGTCCTTTCTGCATCCTTTCCAATTTTTCAACTTTTTTTTTCCCCTGAATATGGACACCAGATGTGTATGCAATATTCTAGTATCAATCTCATCAATATTACATGCAGAGGTAAAATCATCACCCTGCTTGTATTTGTTACTCAGTTTATACAATAAAAGGTTCATATATGAGGGTTTTTTTCAAAATTACATTAGGAACTTCTGCTCTGTTGCTTGTCTCTTAAGATCTATTTTAGAACAGCTGCAGAAGTTTGGCTGTATTAAACTGGCTAGTTGAAATTGTCTCACCTGGATAAATAAGTCAGCTAATTTTGTGTATCATTATATGCCCTTCCACCAGTTTTTGTGTCTTTCACAACCTTCTTCTGCCAATATTTTAGGAATATTTTACATTGGATGTGGTCACCCTTGAGGCAATTCTTGAGAGGTGACACTAGAGGCAGAAGTGTGCCCTGTGGCTAGTTACCTTTGGAAATTGTCAGACAGTTCTTAATCATATCAGTTTGTTCTTTATCAGTTTTTCGATTATTTTGACTGGGATTGATGTCCAGTAACCTGCCTAATTTAACCTTTTTGGATATTGGCACAGCATTTGTAGTCTTCTAGTCTTTTGGAATTTCTACAGTATTTCAAGATTTATTCAAAAGTAACATTAGTGATTCAGCTGCCTTGTTGGGAAGCTGCTGCGGACTTTTGGATTCAAGCTATTTGGCCTACTGATATAAAAATATTTAACAGCTTTTGTCTCAAATCCTTCTTGGTATATGAAGGACTGGAAAGATCTTAATCATCCTCATGTGAAGCAATTAAATGATCCTGTTTTTCCTCCCAGTATTAGAAGGCAATATTTACTGAACCTTTATTCTTTTTCTCTATCATTATTAACAGATTTAACTTCCTTAACTAATGACAAGATTATATCACTTCTTGCATATTTTTCTCTTTTTAATAAAAATTTTAAAAGATATTTCTCTTTTTCTTAAAGACAGCAATTATTTCCCCATGCTGTTAGCTTCTCATATTAATTCTTTTGTTCAGAATTTCTCTTTCATACTGCTGACTAAATCTGCCATTTATGTCTATTTTCATGTGTTATACATTGCTTTTATATTCCCAATTTCTACAAAATGAGGTTGGGCTTTTAGCCAAAGTTTGTTCTTTCTTGATTGTGAAATCATGGGGGTCTAGCCATCTAATAAACCATCTAAATAAACCTTCTAATAAAGTCATCTAAAAGAATGCCTAAGTTTCATTCAAAGCTCTCTGCTTACATTTCACTTTCCAGGAATTTTGCTCATAACATTCCTCACCTTTTGGAAATTATGTCTTTTTAAAGTATGAACTTTGTGACTAATCAGGAATTTTCTTTGTTTATCTTCTTAAAAGAGGGCAGATCACGGTTGCTTGTCTCCAGGCTGCCACCATCCTTCGGTCTAGAGAAACCATCTTTGGTCTAGAGAGTAATTCACTTGTATCTAACATTTAAAGGCTGCATTTAACATAACAAAGAACACAATTGTCATAGGCAACATCTTTACATGAGTGACTATGCTTTTAATTTTTAAGATTCTGGTGTTTTATTGCTGTTTGAATTGAACATCCAACCTTCTTCTTCCAAGCTGAAGCTTCCACATACCAACATAAAGAATTTATTTTGTTGGAATGTGTAAGATATCTTAGAAACAACAACTAAAATGATTGGGTTTTTTGTCACCTGAATTTTAACAGACCCTGTCCTGAATAGATATTGTACAAACCAAACTGTTTTGTTCACTTAACCTCAAATATTTAGGCATACAGAATTATAACAATCCTTTATGCCTGATAAAGTGATAAGCTCTCTTAACAACAACTAGAGCTGCAGTGAACTTTGGAAAACAAGCCCCCTAAAGCTTGTAAGTTTTATTGCCATTTTCCAGGTGGGCTTATAAGGAAAAGGGAGGCCTTAAAATGATGGAAATAGCCAAAGCACACTCAAGGGTAATTCAGAAATTTGAAAGCACAGCAGCCAATACAAATGTCATGCTATGGTGAAGATACAAGCCAGAACAACAGCCTTGCATCTCTTTGAAATACGTACTGTTACCTTTCACTAGGTGCATCTTGGAGGAGACACGTCAAGCAGTACAAGTGTCTAAGAGACAAAGCTAGAGAGAATGCTAAAGAAGGAAAGTGTATTATTATTCCAAATTCAGGCCATCAGTTCTGCTATCAGTTGTGTAAGACAAGATGTGTTAATAAAAGGCGCTTTCTTGATTTATATAATGAAACAATGATTTTCCCTTCATCCCCTCCATCTGAGAAGGAAAATGGGTAGGAGAAATTGCAAAGAGGTTATTACAGCAAGACATTCAGACATCCTCTTGCAGCTGCTAGACGACTTGCTGGGTCCTGACTCATGTTTCCACCTCTTCCTGAGCATGAATTGCTGTGGATCACGAGAATCGAGCCAGTGCTTAAATCCCAAACCCCAAGTGTAGGTGTCCCACATAGAAACTGAAGTGCTGGTGTGCCTTATCATTCTACATACACTATATCCACTGGTAGTCCAGAAAACACACTGGAGAGTGTGCCATCTTCTTTCTGCTGAACTGCTTGTGCAATCATCATTTTCATAACATCTGACTGCTACCCTGTCATTAATGTCAGGTACTTATTTCCCTTTAGAGATCCCAAAGTTATGGGCAAAGACCCAAGGTGTGGAGGGGTGGGGCAATTTATTCCGGGCTACACGGGAAATCTGTGGCTGAAGAGAAATTGAGTCTCCTGAGTCCTGATTTCTTATGTACAAGCGGTAGTTCACAGGGCAAGTTTTAGCAAACACAGCAAGTTGTCCTGCCGTGATCCAATTTTGTGGCTAAACATACAGTTAGATCTAATGCTTCCTGGCTGTGACAGGTCCCATACGCAGATCATCCTAGGACATTTCTGAAGGACGGCACCTACTGTAGGGGCTTGGTAGTTCTGCAAACAGCCTTGCTCCCTGCTCAGGAGAGGAGCAAACTGGAAAGATGGTGGTTTAGATATTAGTTATTGCTTCCAAAGCGTGAGGCCTACAAAGCACAGGGTCTGATACTATCACCATGTTCATATATGTGTACATCTCCTAAGGGAGTCCCTTACAGAGCAAGAAGAGAGAGGGCTGAAAGATTCATAAAAATATGTAAAAAACTCATCAGAGAAGAATCAGTTTCTAAAAGATTATATTTAACAACATTTTTCCTGAAAAGTTTCAGTTTTCACGTACTCTGTTTTATTACAAGATCTGGAAGAGACTGACCAGGAAGAGAAGATAAACTGCAAAACCTGTTGTAGAGCTTGGGAGTGAGGGGCACAAGAAAGTCACTGCACTTTGATGTGTTTTTATGGTTCCCTCTAAGAGATTTTTGTGTGTAAATAATGTAGCTGAGATCACCCAGAGTAAAGTAAACCTTTTCCTTCAGATGCTCTGATTTCCTTCAAGAGCTGTTTGTGTATGCATGTGTGTGTGTGTTCCTGTATAGCTGAGAACAGTCAGTGAATTCAAACACTTTCAAACACATTGAAACAATACTTGAGAATTATTTCTGAGCCCCCCCGAGTGTTTGGTGCTTTACAAAACAGAGGAAATCCTAACTACTACTTCTAGAGCATTTTGTCATATTGTCTAAATTACAAAAATGGAGAAATCCAGCTGCTTCAGGGCCTAGAGTAAAGAGATACAACTTTGTTATAATCATAGGGATATTCCCCATCTATGTCAGATGAGGATCACATACAAAGATGCCACTTTTTAAATTGATGAGTTTTACATTTGCTCCAGTGTCTTACCCTGACTCAGTCAACTATAATGAAAGAGGAAAACCACAAATATGATATTCGGAAGAGACGCTATTGCTGTTCCACTGATCTCATTGGGCAGGGCTGTTTCAGCACACAGCCTCAGTTACATCAACGACTGCAAAATTCAGAAGGTATTTCACATCTCTCAATGAGTGGCAAAGAGACATTGCTTCTTTGTGATTGCTTCAGTCCACAAGCTGCACTCTAATGAGCCAGCACAAACTTTTAGGAGCACTGACAGTTCTACATAGCTCTTCCCTGACCTCTACGGAGTATTTGACACCACTAAGGGTTTGGCAATAAATAATCAAGGGGTGATTCTTATGAAATTGTTATATTCCCCAACCCAACCTATTTTTAATTTGAGAGTAAACTGCCATTTCCATTAATGTCAGTCACAAACTTTGAGGGTAGACCTGCATTTTGTATTTCCACAACTGACTTTCCTGAGTCAGCTTCCAAACTAATGCAGTGTACACTAGTTTGCAATGGGGCTAAGCTCTTGCTTGGGTTAGTGTTGATTAGGTCTGTTGATCTGAGGATAGACCACAATTCTTTCACAAATGGAAATATTCTTGGTCATCTTTCCCCACCCACAGAGGGCACTTGTTTAAAGAAGGATTTGCTGGGTGGGTAGAGAACCTGCCATTCACTACTCTCAGACAGAACTGTCTCTGTTTGCCATCATCCCTTCTTCAAGTCAGTGCTGTCAGTTGCATTAGTTATTTCCTGAGCACTACTTTTATCCAATAAAGAAAAACAAATAAACAAATGAGAAGCATGTTAAGCAATCTCTCTCTGTTCCCTTCAGCAAGCATAATGGAACAACTGTGTAAATAAAACTGTCATTTTTATAGACCTCAAGCCAACATAGCTCTCAAGTGCACCAGATTCTGTGGGATGTGGTTCCACATTGTAGTGGCTGCAGCCTGTCCTATTGCATGACCAACACAATGTGTGATTTCTTGACCACAGAGAGACTTACCCAAGGGCATTAGTACCTGCTCTGGGAACCAAACATCATGAGTTTCTAGTCTCTGTCAGTTGTGGTGACTGCTGCTTGTATTTCCATGCACTTCAAAGCCCTATTCTTGAGCAAGGTTTTATATCATACCTTAGAACAGCATTTTTCCATTTCCCCAAAAATTATAGGTTTCATAAGCTCATTTGCAGTGAGCAGGGAACTTCCTCACCCAGCAGTAAGGTAAATTGTAGCCACTGAGTACCTTTGATATCAAGGAAAAAGATGGCATGGTTTTGGCTTTGGCTCATCATCTTTCTAAACTGGTTACTAAAGGGCAGTTTCTGTCATGTACCACACATAAGACTGAAAAGTTTGAACCTGATGCATAAGCAAACATTCATATGGAACAAGTAATGGATAAATTGTCATCTCCTCTAATGACTGACTAGTCTAACACAAGTGTCTTTGAAATATAATGAAAGATACATGTATGGAATATTTTTGGTTGCACATGACAGAGCCTTTTGAAAATGTTTTTCCTCTCAGACTCAGACAGTATCCTTTGAATAAGTTTTATAAGTAAAAGCTATACTGACTTCATTATGGAAGCACTGATAGTCTGCAGCTGAATGCTTTTAGTGAAAAAACCACTAACTTCTTTGGCATCTATTAGCTGGATTGGGAGCTGTGAGATATGTTATCCAATCAGCCACTTGCACCTGGTCAACTGACATCTTATCCAACAGTGCTATAGGTGAGCTAAGAAACAAGGTATTATCTTTATACTTGTCATTCACTGCTATTAACAGTAATGAATTAATTAACTGATCCCTGATTAGCCAATTTGTGATCACTTCGTGGTAGGCAACAAAGGTAAAAGTCAGAACTTAAATGGTTACCATGTCATTTCATGCTTATTTTTGTATTATCATTTGGCAGAATGTTATGTACCAATTTAAAACAGCTGGTCCAAGTGAGTTAAACCAGTTTAATATCCGGGATATATCACCAAGGGGATTACTTATTAAATTATAGGAAGTGATCTTCGATTTCAATAGTGGTTTATTATACAAAATTGTTTTGCCTTACAACAAATTGTAGTTTTTGACCTCAGAGTTTGTATCTTTCATTTTAATATTGTGGTAGTTTATTAGAATCATAAATATTAAGATATAAAAGTTTATTATCCCAAAATTTCAACAGAGACTCATTGGAAACTATTATTCCCAAATGTTTTTTTGATGACAGTAAAATGTACTGTAAGTTAAGTGAAAACTTTTATTCAACAGTTCAGCTACAATGCTATTTCTCTCTGTTACAGAAAAAAGACCACACCATTTCATTAGACCCAAATTTCATGCTTCTATCATTCATGTAATATAAGCTTTGCTGCTATTTTTAAAACAGTACATCCAGATTCTCACTTCCTAGTAGGTTAGGTCCATGGGTTTTGATGTAATTACTCCTGATTTACACTGGTTTGAATGAGATCACTAACAAATTCCAATCTCATTCAGTCACAAGATGATAATATGGTTTCGGGTTTCCTCACAAACCATGCATGACTTTTTTCTGAATATGTCTTTGGATGGATGGAAAGGTAAGGCATAATGCAGACCTGAATGAGTAGACTATGACAAGGCAAGCTAGATGGAAAGGCTTTGTCTAAACCTGGGATATGAGTAACCTCTTGTGGACCTCGTCATTCCTGTAGCCAGTCCCATATTTTAGTGTTCAGTCCTGGAGAGCAGTTGTACCGTATTCATTTGCTTTGTGCTGAGTGGACTGCAGAACAATTTCTCAGTGGATCAGGGCAAAAAATATTGAATAGATTTGGCATAAGACTTGCCTGCCTGCTCTGTGACTTGTTAGTCTCCCTGCACAGGATTCATCTGACTGGCTGGAGATATTTGTAACATAGGGAGGTTTTTTTCTTTCTCAAGTAGTCACCCTTAGCTGATGATGAAAAGTCACCCTTTTCATCCATGAGAAAAACAGGCGTTTCTGGGATATGAGTCAGCTTACAGACTTTTAAAATAGGCCAGATTAATTGTGTTCCAAAATTCTTAACTTATTTTCATGGGTGATGAAGGCAATCTATGGTGACTAACTCACTTATAGTTATCTACAATGTTGACATTAAAACTATGTAAGCTCTACCCCACTGCAAGACCATAGTCTATCCAGTTGGGTGAGAAAATTGCAAACTAACTCTTTTCTCAACTGTCAGGATATGATCTCAAGACTGAAAGCGATTTAGCACTTTAGCACAGAACTTAATCAAGTGTGATAGGTTCAGCCAAGCTGTTCTCTTCCCAGAATGCAGGACAGTCTCTCTGTATGGTGCTGCTCTACACTGTGTAGATGCATGGGCTGCTCAGCAGTAACATATGACTCCTGACACTGTGGGCCACTGCTCAGTGGGCTCACACTGGTAATATTTATCCAGCAGCAGTCCTATTGTAAATGTCAATCTATAGCATTTGGTGGTTGGAGATGCCATATTCCAGAAAGAAAATAACACGACTAAGCTGAGATTGTATAGACAGTAAGGTTGAATTGTCACTTCCTCTGCAATGAATAAACAGGCAATATTAAGATGTCCAGATCCTGGAGACAATTCCAGTCCCTAACTGTAAAAAAACCTACAGTGATTCATAGTGCATGTTTTGGCACAAAGTGTGATGAGTGATGCAGCTGGACACAAAGTTTTCATTTCTTCTCTAGCCTCCCTCTACCTCCTTGCTGAGGAGATGCAACGAACTAGACATGTCTCCATACTTACTCTTTTGCAAGTGGAATTTCTCTTCCTTTGAGTAGGCATAGCAAAACAACACATTTCCACTGAGCACTGTTTTATATATGTTGAAACTATGATTTTGATGCCTTTCTGGTAAGGGCAGACTGAAGGTTTGTCTTGCCTTTTTAGCCAAGTATCACAGCAATAACTGTGATATTAATAAGGGCAAGAAGTTGGGAGTGACTGTGCTTTTTATCTGTGAAGCTGCACAGAGCAGAGCAAGTGGAACAACTCCTTTGCTTATATTTTTAAAAGGTCAGATTCCAGGCCTCTTATTCATGGTTTATACTACTGAATAGAATCATCTTCTGTATGAAATCTGAGTGATATTTGCACATAACATTGCATGCTAGCTGTGGCCCAAGCCCCCTTCTGTCCATAGCCTTTTGCATTTGAAATGGTTTGTGCTTTAGACTTGGGCTAACTGGCTGGAACTATGGGGCTAATATTGGGATTTCTTTTCCGTGTGGAAAAGAGCTAAGTGCTGACTCTCAAAGAAGGTTAAGGACAAGCATTAAAAGGCTGGACGTCTTCTAGTACTCATGTGTAAGTCCCCTAACTGGCTTGGTACAGACAAATTCTCTAGTCATTCACCAGGAAAGCATCAGAGAGTAGCCCAGTCCACTGCAGAAAGGAGAACTATGGGAAGTATGACCTTAGGTGTCTGTAATAACACTTAAGTAACTACATCACTTGGGAGGACACTGTCATTTTCCTTACAGCTTTATGGCTAAAGAATGATGACCAGTATACACCAATACTGGTGTCAATCTTCTATAATTCTGTCATGAAAACATATCTTCTGTGTGAATTTAGCTAAGAATTCTTTTTCTAACAAATAAGAAACTTCTGACTTTTTTTACTTGCTTTGGTGAATTGTTTTAAGCATGATTTCCTTTCTTTTATCCTCATGGTAACCCTCATAAAATATTTCTATTTCTGCCTGTCCATATCTTCCGATTCCTCAACCTGTGATTCATTGTCTGGGAGATCTGCTGGGAATACTGAGTCAGGTTTTCTTCTCCTTTAAGCCAGGATGACTTGCACTGCTACTGGATGTACTACTAGCACATATGGTAATAACACCTGCTCCAAATTCTGAAGTTCCCTGAAACAGCTCTGGCTTGCACTTTGAACTGCTTCTCAACTAATCCCTTCTTTTAAAGAGGTAGGGAAGAAGACAACAGTGGCTCTTTGATGTTTTTAAACAGTACCACTGCTAGTTTTTTTCTGGCGATTACAGAAGCAGGGGTTTTTGTAGTGGATCCTTAGCTTTAAAATATTTTGAGCATGGCTCTGTAGTGAATTTGAGCTCTGAATGTGTATTTCCATCATCAAACTATTAAAAGTAATTGATCTTTATTGTTACATTTTTCTTATTTTTCCCTGATTTTCATAACGTTTTAATTAAAAACCTGATGTATATTATTACCAAAATATGAGTAAAGATGAGGATATTAGAAGAAACAGCAGAACAGAACATACAATGAATGTGAGGCAATGTGGAAAATTATCAGAATACGTTTTCCATTAGTTAAATGACAATTATACTTTTATGCATGAATGTGTATAGATGGCAGTAAAGACTTCAAAAGATGATATTTCTGACAGCCAGCACTGCAAACTCAAGCTGAAACAAGAGAGACAAGCTTTGTTCTTTCTTCACACCCTTTCATCATAAGAATTAATAGATAAGTTGAGTAATCAGAATATAGCTGGCATCTTTGATGACATATGAAGCAGAATGGAATCCATCTTGCTCCACCATAGATTCACTGTCTTTCTGCTGCTGACAACAAAAAACAGTTTATCTTGGTGAAACAAGCAGATGTGATCTGAAGATACAGCTGAGGCAGGATATGCTGCATATCAGATTCGCATTGCTATTTTTCTGATGGCAAAGGTACTTTGAAAAGTAAGGTTTTCCCCCTAAAACCAAGAAATTAAATCTCCAGAATTTTGGTCTAGCCATTCATTTCAAAATAGTCCAAGTGTTCAGGTCTGTATGTAAAACAAGTTAAAGAAGATTTCAGTATAATTTGTCAAACCTCTCTCACTTTTAAGAGCTGTTAAATTTGCAAAAAAGCACCCATCTTTTCTTATGCATTGTATTTGGAAATTTACAACATGAGAGTCTCATGCTATACATACTGCAAATGACTGAAAAAAAAATAATGCTACAGAATCTAATAAGCAGAAGAAAACCATGCATCTAGGTGTTCCCAGAACAGTCTCATTGGCTGTGGATGGCTTTCACAGGGAATAGTATGGCAGAAACCTCATTAAAAAAGGAATGATGTAGAATCTGGCAGTTTTCCCCAAGTAAGAAATTGTCAAAGCATCAGGCAGAGGGTTTGACCAAATTGTTATGGAAACAGATGATGTATGATATCTTCATGTAAAAAGTGAGAGTGACATCTGCTTCTCTGCTATATACCTTCTGCAAAGAGGAATGCAATTGGATGGGCACATTAGCTGCAAACTGTGTGAAAAATGCCATTTTGTCCATCACCAGATTGTGAAGAAGGGCAAAAAATAGGAGCCCTTGCTTCTACTAGTCCCTTGCTCCTCAGAACTGGCTGAGATCTGAAACAGATTCATAGCCATCGAAGAGCAGCCACAGATGGAATCACATCTCACATGCTTACCAGTGAGAGAAGCCTGATAATTTTATGCAGGCTTTCCCATCCTCCCCACTACTTGGCTTGCAAGATGCGATGAACTCTCTTCTTGTCAAGTATGAAATTGCCTCCTTTGCAAAGGACATGAAATAAAGCATTGCTATGTAGTTTGAACTTCTTAAAGTAGTAAAAAGATAGCAAACTTCACAATAACTGAGGTTGGGCATTCTGGCCTTGATTCAACAGTGCACTTAAATATGTGCTCAAAATCATCCCCATTAAGCAAAGCACTTAAGCACATTCTTAATTTTTAACATATGTATAAGTGCTTTTCCGAGTAACGATAGATTTAAGCACATGCTTGTGTGTCATACTGGATTGGGGCTAAAATCAGCACATATTAGTTCTTTCCAACAAATCAAAGCATCTGTTTCAAAAATAACAATGGGTTCTTCATAACAAACAGCTGTCCTCATCTACAGGGTGTTTCAACCCAAGGCATAACTTGATGACTTGATGTGCATAATAAGAGAGATACTGTTTAGGACGGACTCAAGTTTGCAGGAAAGATATTGGTCCTTTCTGAAGATGAAAGCTGAAAAAAAGGGCCATTACATCTTTTGTGTCTGTAAATCTTTCTTTGTAATAAGAATAGAAATATATGGATCTAAGCGCATGCTTCAGGAGAAAAAGAGGAAAATGTCACAGTTTGGATTTCATGTCTTTTCAGTGCTGTATTTAGAACAGCTAGAATTTCAGTTTGCTAAAACATTTCCAAAGCTATGGCTATTTTCATTTTTCCATGGGCAAAGGTTTACATATTTTTAGTGTTAATTCACTTTAATAAATAGCCACCCTTTAAGAAGCTGTACAATAGAGAGAATAATAGTTGTAAGGCAAATCGTCTAGGGATTAAGGACTAATAATATAACACTACTCATCCCAAAGGATCCCTAAACACTGGAATGACTTTATAAAAAGATATCAGTCCTCAATCACTCACTCTTTCCCTTTTGGGGTAAACCACAGTAATGATTTGTCAAGGCATAGCATTACATTTAAGAACAGAAGGAGAAGGATATTATCTTTGACTACAACAAAAGAGAGAATTTTACGTACTGTAGACAGAATAATTACCCAAATTGGAATTGGCCAAGGCAGAGGAAAAAAATGGAGGAGGTGAACAGAAGGTCAAAATGAAGAGATGGGTGACTTCTAGAGAGCCATTTGTCACCTAAAGGGGAGGGGAGGAGGGGAGAGAGCAGCAGAGAAGAATTATGATTCTCTGTGGAAATCAAAGCAAAAGTATGCATTCCTGCCTTCAACATTGTTGTTTGGTAATATAAGGTTGTGGGGAGCTTGACAGAGAGCCAGAAATAAGTTTCTTTTACCCAGAGAGACAAGACAGATATATCTGGGAAAGAGGCTTGGGAGCCCTGTAACATGCTGAACTTGAGCCAAATATTATTGGAAAGGACCTGGGAGAAAAGAGAAACTCCAGGCACTGCACTGGCTTTCTTTGTTGGAAAGATCAGATCTTTTCGTATGCAATTTGAGATGTTATATATATTTGAGTGTGCATGTGTCTCTGTGTGTGTGTGTGTGTGTGAGTTATTTTGCTTTTACAGGAGCAGCACTTTACCAGAAGCGAAGTTCATCTAGGTCTTTGGCTATCTATCTCCAGACTTTGGGGTCAGCATAAATTTCTCCGTAAGCGGTTCAGACCATGTATTTGGCATCTCAGAGCACGATGGCATGGTGATATTGATTGAAGACTATTGGTACTACTGAATGGTTATTTACTATCCATAATCATATATGGTTTTTAAATCTCTTGCATCCTACCTAACAGGATTTTTCAGAGCAAAGACAATTCTGTTGAAATATAAAGGTCACAGCTATACTTTTAGAAGATTAAGCAGAAGGATTTCTCTGGACAGAAGGATGTGAGTTAAGGTCCCTAGGTATGATTCAGAAAGTAAAAGACCTATAACAATTATTCTGTGGCTTCATTGTTACTGCACAAATTAAAAAGGGAGAGATGGAAAATCTGAATGTTATGCAAATTGTGTATTTTGCAATTATGGCTATGTAGACTATCTATGAGTCCCTATTTACTGAAGATAGATCATTTATCACTTTTAGTAGAGTAGGAATTTGGAAATCTAAGTTTTGCAAAATCTTCCATTCCAAAATATGCTTTCATTTCAATCCGTTTGAAAGCAGCCATAACAAAAATGGTTTGAGTCAGTTGAAATGTTGTTTTGGTAACACAGAGATATTTTCCTTTAACTTTTTTATTACATCAGATAATACTCATTTTGAAATGGAAAATCATTTAAAATGAAACATTCCTTTCTCTTTGTTTTCCAAATTCTTCTGAACCATTTTTTTCTGCAAACATAAAGGAACCAACCAGATATAGGCAAATATAAAGTCAGATTTTAATGAAACTTCACATTCTGACACAAAAATGGGGCTTTGGTACAAGAAAAAGAACATCCCTTTTACTTAGCATAAGGAAACCTTGTTTTCTTTGTGTCCTTGGAAGGACAGAAGGCAAGTAAAGCCTACTATGACTCTGGGGCATCTGTACAAGTTTGTGGACATGAGTACTGAAGAAGCTTGAAATTAAATTCTCTACCCTTAGAAGAATTATTTTACTTACTTAGCTGACAATGTCATTTAAAAAACCCCACACATTTTTCTTGACAGTTTTAGCCTTAAGCATATGTACATGCAAACATATAATAGATGCTCTGGTTATTGTCACCTACTTCTAATTTTCATCGCAGGACTGTGTATCTATGGCTTCTTTGGCTTCTTTGGTCCTTTGCTTCTTGTTTTTTGTACCATCTCTGTTCATGCACAGCAGCAATCAGTTCTTCTAATCGCTGTCCTTATACATGCTAGTAATACAAAGGGAATGCCTTTTACTTCCAGTATGCCATTGCATGTACTTATAATTTTGGTGATTATTGTTTCAGCTGTTTGGCTCCATTGATATGTCTCTGAATAAAAGGCTGTTCTTACACCTACCAGCTTTGATGAGGTTTCTCCTGACCTCCAGCATAGCTTTATAAATAGCTATACCTATCTATCTTTCACTTAAAATGCAGGAAAAGAGTGTTGCATTAAAGAAACAAAGAGGCCACTGTGTTGGACAGGTTGGTTGTAAAAATATTTTTAAATTATTTCAGTGAAGATACCTCCTTAATCTGATTTTCTTCAAGCTAAATAAATATTTTTTAAGGTTACATCTACTCTGACTAAACCATTTTGCAGGTCTCCTATAGACACATGTATTAAGAAGCCTGACATGCTTATTCTGCATGATTGTGCAGTGTGGCACGATGTATCCTGGGCACTTATGTGAGTTTCATTCCCTACCTGTCTCTGGCATTCTTTTCTACCTGGGAAAAAGAATGTAAACAAGCTAGCCTCTGTGGACTCAGTTTTTTCAGAGACTGAAAGGTATTTCTCTTGCCAAGTGGTTTCTCCGCCACCCCTATTGTTGTCTGCAGGAATCCCTATAAAGGAATACTTTGCTTATGGTAATCAAATGCACAGTGCCAAACTTTCCTTAGCAAAATGACAACTAAGAGTATGCATCCCATACGGTAATTCATACTTGGTTACTATCCTGACTCTTGGCAGGTTTATCCGCTATGCATTGTAGAAAAAAATTACATCAGCTAGAACTTAGTTTTTCTTGTGATAACGTTAATCTGGAGGTTTAGAACCATGCCTGCACTGCACGTACAGCAATGATGTGGTGACACGGAGAAAGCCAGATATGTTGAATTTTTACCAAGACTAGTACAACCCAGCTTTGAAGTTCCCTGGCACTACGTTAACTCTAACACAAATTCACTGGACTGTAGTTACATTTTGCTAGTTATGTCTGTACTAGTAATTTAACAGTGCTAGGATTTGTTCTCTGGTGTGGAGGCCAACTTGCACAGTCTAGCTAACCCATGATCTTATCATTCAAAACGAAATGGTTATACTAAAACTGACTGTTGTGAATGGTTTGATTCCCAAACTGGGCAATATTTTTTGGATAGTGCTAGGCAGACTGACAAAATGTGTGTTGAAACTTGCCCTAGCAATCAAGAAAATCCATTTCTGGCACCTGGGTCTGGGTCCTAGCAGTGTTTAATTTGTCACTATAGACATAATCTCAGAGTCTACCGGAGCTCTTTGCTCTTCAATCTATACTGACACATTAGAACAATTGCAGCCTGGCAATTAGCATTCCCAAGTCAGCCAGGTGTCTTTCTGCATCACAAATTTAGTGATACAACTGTTTCAGCAGAGTTCTGCCTGTAGTGTGTTAGTTGTTGTATATGTGTGACAATTAATAGTCTCTGTATTAACACAAAATTGAAATGGAATTCAAAACAAGAAGTAGGGAAAAGAGAAATGGAAGGACTAAGGCGGCAAGAGAGGGAACCAGTACTGTAAGCTGAGATTTCTTGTAGAATAATTTTCAGACAATCAGTATTAACAAGATGCTACCTGCCTAGCTGCTATTAGATGGCAATTTTTGTCATGGCAATAATAAACAGCTTCAGATCAGTGGACTGGTTTTTTTTTTTTTTCTATGAGGTTCTACAGAAGCATTTTCTCATGCATAAGATGCAGAAATTAGGTTTGGGCATAAATATAAGGCAACGTTGGAGGGAGCAGCTGTTGACAGAGGAAAGCAAAAACTCACCTTCTAAGCCAATGGCAGGTAGGTTGCATAAGATTACAGTGAGAAAGACTTCAACATAGTTCTGGTAGAATATTAGGGAAAAAAAGAAAGAGGAAATTCTACTTTACTGATAGATGCTGACCTCTTTACAGGTGTCTTTATACATAATGATAACTTTCTCATAAATCAGCAAAGACTGGATGCACAGTTAATGTAAACTGGTACTCCGTTGAACTGATCCAAAGCTGGTGCACAGAGTTAACCCTTCCCCTGTTAGCTAGACTTATATATTTTAGGAACCTTGCCAACCTTGTCACAGGCTCAGTACAGGAGTAGCTCTTGCATGTGTCCCTGTGACGCTTTAGCCCATGAATTTTTGAGCACACTTTCTGAAACTAAGAAGAAAGACTCACATATAAGATGTCCCACAAATTTTATATGGGGAAAATGAGACTTGCCAAGCTTCTTTCTTCTTTCCTCTCAACAGCAATGAACACCAACGTTCAGCAAGTTCCTAATGCACCTTCCTCAGTGACATGTCCTTGCTTTCTTGGGTTTCTTTGTGCCTCTGGATCTTGCCTTTTTTGCTCCATATGGCAGGTCAAACTTCCTTGGCTAACCCATGGGCTTCCAGTCAGTCTTATCCAAGGCACTAGGCTTATTAGGAGACACATTTCAAGCAAGAACTAGATCAACTGTAAATAATTAGAGAAACTACTGAACCTCTCCTTAGCAAGTCAAACAATTGAAAGGAAGATTCACTGGTATTTTAGTGAGATGCACAACAGACTTTCATAAGAGGCTGCAAACTCCTGACTTATTAAGACAAAGCCTGAAGAGGCTGGGAAGTGGAATTCCCAGGTATTTTCCCAGTAAATTCTTCAGCAGATGTACAGATTATATTTTGACACAATCTGAACCATAAGACTTGGAAGTAAACTTAACATTTCTGCGTAAAAAATGAAATCCTTTTATGTTCACCTAATATTTCATTGTGATATATGGATAATGAGTGTTATGAATAAAAAATAGTTTTACAAATTATAATTACAGCTCTGGAGATTTTTGTGTCTACACTTCTTTGGCATTGACATTGATGGCAAAGCAGAGGGAAGAAAACCAATAAGAAATTACATGAATGATATGCAATAAAGAGATATAAAGAAATATTCAGAGAGACATAAAAGATCTGATTCTGGTCTAAAAGCTTGGTTTTAATCATTGAGTTAATGATGCAGGTAACAATTTTAGTTATTTACTCCATAAACTGTCATTCATTGCAGACAGGATTTATCCTCTAGACATTTAAAATGAGTCTTCTATGCCTAAATCAGACATACAGTTCATCTGACAAGTCTTGGATACCCTTATTAGGAAAGATGAATTCCACCATCAAGTTTCTTTTCTACACTAACACCACAATTTTTTATGTTTACTATTAATATAATTAATATCATGATTATATTTCAAAAGTTTCAGATTTTTTGAACTCTCATTGATTGAAGCTTCTCAACATGTTCACAAACATAAGATCAAGAAATTTTAGAGCATTAGTTCTATTTTAATAAGTAATTTAGGTACTTGAGAGTGCCAAGTGGCAATTGGACTTCTTCACCTGTGTGCATAAGTTGTGAAGTCTGGACTGTTATCATGACTTTTTAAAAATCTTATTATTTTAGCAAATCCAAAGAATTTAAAAAAGGAAAAAGAAAAGCATAAGAAAGTTGTAGAAAAAGTCTTCCTACTTTAAAAAAATCAGGTCTTTAAACAAAACAAAATGAAATAAATTATAGAAAGAACTCGTCATTTTTGCTGATGGATAACAACAGCAACATTTTTTAGCAGTCAGTATCTCAAAGTTCTATGCACCAGTTCCTACAAATGCAGACTCTGAGGTATCTAAGATAGCTAAGTAATGTAAGTAGCTGAGTGAGAGTAGAAGAAAAAAAAAACAACAACAAGCAAATCTATTTGGCTTTGTTTCAGAAGGAATGAATTTTTCCTGGATGGCTCATTCCAGAAGCTGAAATATTTGAACTAAACCATGTTAGCAATGATCGTAGTTCTAGTGTCTTTTCTGCATTTTATTATAAATTCTTTTTGGGAAAGGAAAAGTTTTGTGTATTTTTAAAAGTCAAAACATGGCTTTAAATATTCATATTTTCTGAAAGAAAGCATATTGCTTTTCTATTGAGTCATGCTATGGGAATAGAACCCAGACCATGCTGCTGGGATTCCTACAAGAACTTTCAGTTGCTTGTGCATATTGTATAATCTGAGAATCAAGGGACTCAGCTGCAGTTAATTTTCATTTGCTGTTTGTATATAAATGCTTTTAGTACTTAAACTAAATTCAGATCAATTAAACTAATGTTGTTTGACATAATATTCCTTGTTCCAAAATCAATATCCCTTCATTTGACAGACTTATTCTTGAATTCAGGATGTTTATTATTCTTAAAGCTTACCTATAGACCTGGTTTTTGTCTTTGATGATGTAAAACAGTTCTTCCTTATGTACCATGAGCCAGAGTATAATGGGGTTCAAATTTCTCTGGTAAATATCTTTAATTGTAAGATGATGTCTGTTAACCTCTTACCATAGTGCTAACTTCCTATCTTTTCCCTTTGTCTTTGCTATTTTCTCTTTGAGACCATATTCTCCCAAAGAAGGTATGTTTTTTAATAGTAGTCTGCTACTGAAGACATCTTTTTCTGAGATTAAGGTATTTGATGATGAAAGGTCCTCCACCAGATTTTGGAGGGTGAAGACTTCCAATTTCATTTCAATCAACAGATTGCATAAAGGTCTGTGGCCCAAAAATCTTTCTCCAAACTGGGTTTGATAACGTTTATGCAACTGTCTAGAGAGGAAGAAGGAAGGGCAACTATAGGTAAGCAGTAACTCTTTCAGTGTTTGTTGACTATACTTCAGGGGGATGCACAATGCTGGCCCCCTGCATTTCATGGTGATCCAGAGTTGAAGTGAGTCACGGAGTCATGGCGATACTTGCTTCCTACTCCTTGTTTCACAAGCCCATTCATACCTAAGGAAAGCTGTTGTGGGGAAATACTGTACCGCCAATGCTGGGACTTTCTTGTCCTCCCACAACAAAAAGCATGACTCACAATTTGACCCTCAACTGTATATTTCTTCAGCTATACCCATACTAATGGCCGCAAGAACTTGCCTGAACGATGGCTGGTTAAGGATTGAATGGAGTCCTTAGGATTTGGTCCACTAGGAGTATTTTTCTTGAGCTTTTGTTCTGGGAAGACAGAGCAGGGCTCATGCCCTTCAGATCCTCTTTACCCTCCCACTGCGGTACTTATAAATCTTGTGATTTTGTTTTGTCTGGCCCTTGTCCAAAACCAGACCTGTCGAATGAAAGGCAGCTTTGGGATCATTTATCAATGTAACAGTGGGAATAGTGGGTTGAACAGTAGTTTTGTGCTGTTACCAAGTGAAACCACCATGAACAGTTACCTAATTGGAATAATACGGCACATGTTCCCATAATTGCTCTCCTTTGATAACTTTACTTAGGTCATGTTTTCTCAGTTAATTATCATTAGAAAAATACCTAATGAAGGTAACAAGGACTAAGGGTTGCAAAAAAATGGGTATAGGCTGCAGCGTGGCTTATTTTCAGACACAAATATTTTCTTTACATTAATGGTAATAGAAATGATATAACTTGGCATCAACTGCAAATATAATCAACAGCTATGGTTCCCAGGTATTTATTATGACTGAAGGTCAGAGTGGAAGAGGGGTTATTAATGAAACTTAAGCCAAACTGTCTCAGTTATGCTGCTGGAGGGCAGAGTCCTGACCTCGTCCTCCTCTGCAGCTGCCCAGACCTCCAGACACAGACGAGAAATGAAATCCTACAGCTTCAGGTAGATCCTCCCAGCCACTCAAGCCTTGCTCCCATTTGAGAACAAAATGAATGAAATGGGTATTACTCCATGCTTAGAACAAGAATGAAGGCAGCACGGCTGCTGATAAATTACATCATACTTCTGGGGGAAATGTGACAGAATATTACAGTTCTAGACAACTGCTCCAGAATAAAAACTTCTCCCCCTTCCACACTCTGTTCTGTTCTGCAGAGAACAGTTTAGGTCTTCTGACAGGGAAACTTCTCAGTAAGTATTTCCACTGTTTTTCTTGAGTAAAACCCTATAATTTAATCTACATGTTCTTTAAAAATGTATCTTAACCTGAGAGATACGCTGATAAACTTATTAGGGTGTATTAGCCTGGTATCTATCTCACCTTATCTCAGGTGCCTAATAGTTAGAGGTCTAAGTCTGACCTGGTGACCTCAGACTCACTTTATAGTTAGAAGAAAAAATGGGCATTCCCAGATTGCAATCCATCTTATTTGAGCTAAGTACACAAGACAGGGCAGATGAATTGTGGCCTGGATTTGCTTCCACAGAGTATAACAGGAAGCCAGGGTAACTAGCAGAGGTTTAAATGCTGAACTTTCAGATGTCTACATTAAGGTAGATGAATTGCACCCTGAAGTTATGCACACTAATAAATTAAACAGTAGAAGGGAACATGCCCTGCCACTTTGTTGCCTACAATGCAAACAAGTTCGGATGGTACCCGGCTGCTTTTGACCCAGGCGAGCTAAACGAGTTCTGGAGTGAGCTGCGGCAGACACTGTTGTTAACAGGCAGTTCGGATGTGGCTGCTCAGTGTCTGAGGGCACAAGCACTCAATAAAATGGATCCAGGCCGTAGCTGGTTAGCTGCAGTGCCAGAGAGCGGCTGTGAGCGCATTTAATTTTCTAGTACGGACATAGTCTTAGCAGCTATGGGAAACAATTCCTATCAAACCCATTTTAAAGCTACAGAAGTCAAGTCACGCTTTCCTACAGATTTCAGTGGAAGCAGTCTCTAGACAGGTATACAGATAGAAATCCCTTCCTCCAACCTCCAAGGGCCTCCAGAAACCAACAACAATCTCTTTCCAAAAAGTATGAAACACTAATCTTACTGATAGAAACTAACAAAGATGTGAGCAACTGTGTGACAACATGTAGCCAAAACATTGTGTTTTAAGACTATGATTCTGTTCCCACTGACTTCAAAGCTACAGGATCAGGCCTGAAAAGTTTCTGAGACTTTTTGCTGGAATGATAATGGCCAGAAGTAGAGTTATTTTTATTCTTTATGAGAAACACTGAATAAAAGACCATGCTTACTTTTCACTGGAAATTCTGAAACAACCAGTTCACTTCAGGGGAAAAAAAAAGAAGCCCTCTGCACTGAATTATTTTTTTTCCACTATGGTCATGAACACTTTCAAAGAAGCCTGAGTCAGGACAGCCAATGTAGGGTAAAGCCAAGCTACTAAAACATCTTTCCTTTCCTTAGACATTTGGGGCCTGTATTCTCTTTGTATATTTTGTCACTGGGAAATAAACCAGCTGTGTTCTTGAAATCCCTTTTTCTCTTTCTTGTTAGGTCAATTCGCTTTTATGTATTGTGTTTGGCTCTGCTAATATCTGTGAGGGAACCTGTGCTTTGATTAATAGCATTTTGCCTTTTTTTGTTGTTGTTTTAAAATTGCTTATTGTCAGGTTGGTTTTCATTAACCAAGCTAGTAACTAGAATCAATTACACTAACTAAATAAAGCAGAGTGTAAAACTGTGGAAAGGTGAAGATAACAATAAGAACTAAAGCCTATCACACACAAAGTTCTCCAGCAGAAATAGCTAAAACCAACCTATGCCACCATCAGGTTTTGCTTGTAAATTATATGAAAAGCCAATATACAATTCTGTGTTGCAACACTCCTCATAGAATCCTGGAATAATTTGTGTGGGAAGGGACTTCTAGAGGCTTCTAGTACAACCTCCTGATAAAAGCAGGGTCAGCTATGGGGTCAGACCACGTCTTTATCCAGTCAGGTCTTGACAGCTTCCAAGGACAGAGATTGCACTACCTCTATTAGCAGCCTGGTCCACTGCTTCACTGTCTTCATGGGGAAAAGGTATTTCATTATATCCAGTCTGAGCTGCTCCTGCTCCAATTTATCTTTGTTGCTCATCCTCCTACCATGTGCTACTGTGAAGAGCTTGGCTCTGTCATCTCTCAATGCCCTTGATTCAGAGTATCAGCCAGTCCCCCTATTTTGGTGTTATCTGCACACTTAATGAGACTGCACTGCAACACATCCTCCAGGGCACCAGTAAAAGTATTAAACAAGACAGGCACTGTGACAGATCCCTGCACTATTCTACTAGTTACCGGCCTCCAGATGGAGTATGACCCATTAACCACTATCCTCTGAGCCCAACCATCAAATCAGGTTTTACCTATCTAGTTGTTCTCTGGTCCAGAGCATAGCGTCCTAGCTTGGATGCTAGGCAGACAGTGCTAAAAACCCAGCTAAAATCCAGGTAAATTATATCCACTGCTCTCATCTCATCCACAAATCTAATTACTTTTCACAGAAGACAGTCAGGTTGTCAGGCATGAGTTATTCTTAGTAAATCTGTGCTGATTTTTCCTAATCACCTTCTTCTCTTTTATATGCCCAGAAATGTCTCCCAAGAGGACTTGCTTGATGATTTTCCTAGGGACCAAAATAAGGCTCACCAGTTTGTAGTTCCTTGGATCATCTTTTTGGACTTTTCTTTAAAAATATGCACAGAATTTACTTTCTCTAGTCCTTGGGGTCCTCCCCTTATCTCCATTTCCTTTCGGAGATGGTAGAGAGTAGTCTTGCTATGACATTGGCTGGTACAGACATTGGTGGTATAGACAGATCCTATATGGTCCCAAGGACTCACATGGGTTGAGTTCTAACACGCAGTCCCTGACTTGATCCTCATCCACTGCTCATACCTCTCTGAGAACTTTCTGTAATCACAGTAGGCTGGGAGACCCTCTTGGTGAAGACTGATGTAAAGAAGGTATTGAGTACCTCAGACTTATCCATGTCTGCTGTCACTAAGCCACCTGCCCCATTCAGCAACAGTTCCTTATTTTCTTCATTCAGCCTTTTACTACTAAAATAACATTAGAAGTTCTGCTGATTTTGATGTCCCTTGCAAGGTTCAACTCTAAGTAAGCTTTGGCTTACCTGACACCATCACTGCATATCTGGGCAACACTTTGAAATTTTTCCTTGTAGCAGATCCCTGCTTCCATGTTGCCTATCCAGAAGACGTCAGGCAGATTAATGTTTCCCATTAGAACTGGGGTTTGTGATTTAGAGACTTGATTTACTTAGAAATTATGGAATTTCAAAAAACAAGCTCTGATAGCAAGGTTTTGCCAAGAAATTTCATTTCTGAAGCCACAACTAACATGGATATTTAACTATGGTGCTAATAGCTATGAAAATTACTTATTCATGCTGACATTTTTTGATTGAGCTGAAACCACATCAGGTACAGGAATTTTTCAAGATAATTATGAGTCATTTTTATTACAGAGGACTCAGGAATGTTTTATATTTTATTGATGGTCCATAAAACAGTTCTTAAATGTCGACAGTTTTTGTTGGAACAAATGGTAGGATTTTGTTCAGAACCACTGCTGAGGACCAGACTGCAGTACTCACTATCACAGTGAATAGTACCTTCTCAAATGGTCTTGTTTCATCTAAGTCAACATGACTCTCCAAAAAGTAACATATAACTCAATATGAGTAAAGTTGTCAAAATAGTTAAAAACAAGGCATATATTTCCCCTTCTTTCATCAGAAGGAAGAAAATGATAACAGACATAAGTGGGACATATTTTGCAGAGAAATCTGGCTCAGCAGCATGATGGTCCTTTTCTCCACACACCAACACAAATGCTCTGCATTTAATCAACATTTGAATCCTGACATACTTTTCAAGAATGTGAAAACACTGTATCCCATCTGAGTCCAAACTTGGGTTATTGAAGGTCTATCTAAAAATTAGAACTTATTTGAAACAAACTGTTCAGGTTTCTAAGATAACATCCTTTCCCTGCTTGCCAGAAACAGAGAATAATATGACATTTAAAATTTAATCAAATGTACTTATGTTACATTTTTTTTTTTTCTTTTGGAAATGAAAGGGGAAATCTCACAACAGAAATATGGATACAGCCTCTCTGCAAATTCAGGCTACTATCATTGTACCTGTTATAACTGGGACATATTTAGATGCTTCTACTATAATCAAAGTAGCAAGAGATTTATAACAAAATTCACGAAAGCTCTAAAGTGCCATTTAAATGTTGCCTATCCCCCAGTGTTATCCATGTTCTAAGCTTCCAGCATTAAATTCCCTGGTTATCTTATTACTTTTAGGTATGCTTGTAAGCATGCCCAGATGGGTTTAAGTCCTAATAAACACTTAATTGTTGCTTATGCTATTTGGAGATTTATAGTTCAAGTATTGTCTTGCACAAAAGAAGAATTTTTTGCCTGCTTTTTACCAGTTAGTCCTATGATTCCCTGCAGGATTAAATCTGATTTTGATCTGGGTGCTTTCTAGCACTTTCTCTGATGGAGCCACAGTACTGTACAAGAATATTACCCAGTAGGCAGTATGGATCCAACCATTCTGCTCCTGAAGTAAGAGAGTTTAGTTCTGTGGCCACAAGTCATGCCTTGTCGTGCCTCAAGGCCAAAGCAGAGTTTGTGGCAGAACTTATTCACTAGTATGCACATAGTTTCTTTCTTTGGCCAAGCAAATATTCATTTATTCCTTGAGAGATGGAACTGCCTTAACTGCCACACCTCATAGTTATCTGTAGGTAATAACAGGGCAATATTTTAGGAGACAAGAGACCTGAATCCAGAGTTTTTAAACAAAATGAAAGTGTCAAAACAAGAAAAGAAAAATTCCCTCCCCACATAGCCTCTAATCTGGTTCATACAGTGCTGGAAGGAGGCAAATATACATTAAGTCTGCCCAGGCAAAAATAAATGTGGACATCATTCTTTGACAGCTAGGTGAAATCTAGGCACCACTACTCCCAGAATTGTTTTGTGAGACAGAGCTTGCTAAACTGTCAGACCCCAAGACATATTTTGTGTCTCTGAGTTCCAGATGACAGTCATGTCCTTCTCTCCCACTTCCTGAGCTAGATGACCTCCTGCCCAGTAGGCTGAATTTTATGACTGCTGTTCTTATGTGTTTAACACTCCCATTTTGTCATGTAGTGGAGTCCTTGTGCCCAGTGCAGGGTTGTGCTGTCTACAACTGATCATGGGTAGTATGACACATAGGTAGCAGCAGGGAAACATTCCCAAAGAATTATTTTAGCACCCAGGGAGACAGTAGAAAAAAGGGGAATAATCAGACCAGCAAAATTAGTAATTGGTCTAGTGAGACGCTAAGCCTTTCTTTTTAATTCAGCCTTTGTGAATCCCTCCTGCTTCTTTTGTGAATCTAGTCATTCAAACAGGAAAAACTAAACTTGGAACAAACACATCAAAATTTCTAGAGATTGAGAGATTGTCTCTTTTCTTACATAACCTTTCATCTCACAACCTTTTGGCCAAGCCAGACTTGTGCACATTTTGGAAAACTCCCTCTCCAGTCCTTTTCTACTGTCCATAAAGGGAGAGTTTATGGCAATAGTATTTTCTGGCTCATCCACTCTGTTATTGAGACACTGGACAGGCCAAATTCCTGATCCAAAGGGAGACAAAATGACACATTCTGAAACAGTCATTCCCCACCTGTGTGTCAACAAAAAATGACTCCGGCTTGTAGTGTATAGAAAATACACTTAAGTATACTATGTCAGTCCATCTTTGTCCAGGAAACCAGTTAACAATATGCTTAAATGACTTGGGATTCCTTTCTAAAAAGAGACTTTTAGGTATTTTGTCTTTAATGGGTTTTTAAAAATAATTTCAGTCTTATCATAAAGTACAGCTGTTATATCAATAGAACACACTTTTTACAAGGAACAACATCCAAGCTGAACCCATCTATATCTATTTTGAGAAAATATATAGCTTTTTTTTAAGTCAGCATGTTTTCATCCTTTCTAAATTTGCTTGTAGGTATATTAACATTAAACTTCTCATGTATACTAGAAAAATATCTGCCTTGTTTGCAGTACTTAGCATTAACACCAAGGTGAAGGACATACAAAAGATTGACACCATAGTTCTAAATATGATGTCAAAATTGGTTACCGTACATAATTTCCAGGCACTAAAGGGACTCCATCAGGTCAAATTGGGTCCCATATTTTGTTTTGATAAAGAAAAGCCTTTAAAACTCTTAAAAATGAACCATTTTCATGATTATTTGTTCAATGTTCCAATGGGAACTTTTTCCTTTTTCTTTCTTTTTTTTTTTTTTAAACAAGCATTGACCTACAGTATTCATAATGCAAACATTACACTGTTGGGCTAATTACTTCTGGCCCGTGAGAACCAAAAAGCTCTGAACTGAGTTTAAAGAGATTGTAAAGCTTTACACAACAAGACTGGTTTTGCTGTCAGAGTTAAAAAAAAAAAAGGTAAATAAAAAACATAAAAGATAAGGCAAGGATATTCTTACATATAAAAGAAAAATGAAAAGAAATTTGTTAAAGCCTGTTTAGAGAAAGATGGATATGTTCTTTTGTTTTTGTAATGGTAAGTGATCTGTATTGAAGAATAGTCAATCCAATAAAGAAAATGCAAACACTATGTTTATGTTACAATAATAATCTGCTTAAACATAGTATTTTTTTTTCCTAGAGAACAAAGCTAAAGGAAATGATCTCACGGTTATAATAGATTCCAAACTAAATATAAGTCAACATATTACAGTTGCAAAGTGTAAAATATCACACATGCAAACAGGTTGTGAAATCTTCACACATGGAGCTTTTTAGTAAGCATTTAATAACATTTGCTCTGCTTCATTCTTGAGGATTTTATGGAAATACGTTCTTTTTAAAGTGATTAGAAAAAAAAAAAGATTTGAAGCTGCTATACCTCTGCCTGAAAGCCTGAATGCTCTCAGAAAAAGATTAACATTTACGTCCATTTTTTTTGCATGGAAACTTAAAGAACAAAGAAAACTATGTAGTTAAAACATGAAACTTATGAACTTAGATAAGAGTGGGTTATTTTTACTTGAGACAGTGACATATAGGGCATTGGAAATGGTGGTAAGTATCCATGGTGATCAGATAATTAGTATCCCTGTTCTTGAACTGACTACCACTATTTGTTTCTGGTCTCATCTCTGTTTTAGATCTGCTGGGTGACCTTAGATTTGGTCATCTTTACCTTTCTAATCTTAATTGTAAAATGGGAATGATATTAAATTTGTTCATACAATTCTTTATGTCAACTGATGGAAATAAGGAGGTATTATTACATAACATTTCTTAGTATTTATTAGTATTCATTAGTATTTTACAGGGGCCCAAGACTCAGACATCCTAGGATCATTTACTAAATGTAGCAGATTATTTCCTTTGTGACTGGAAAAACCATAAAAAACCTTGGTGCTTCTTGTTTTTTCTAAAATATTGAGACAATCTTCCTTTACCCTCTTCATTTTATTGATTTAGATTGTAAGCTCTTTTATGAAAGTATTTTTCCTAACTACATGTTTATACATTACTTAAGAGCCACTGTAAATATATACATACAGAAATTTTTTATGTGGACTAGATGAGGTCAGATTCCTCACAGATGTTCTTTCCAAACTTTTGTGCTTTTTCCTCATGTGGCTCTCACCCTTGGGCTAGCATTAATCTTCCCCTCAACTCCTTCAGTTGAACAACATTTCAGTTCCCAAACTAACTTCTCTAAAACTGCCTGTGCATTTTTGGCCCTCTTGCTGTCCTCAAATAACCTGTAAATATAACTGCTTTACCTCTAGCATTTGTCCATCTTAACTGTCTTCTACTTTGCCTTTTTTATGACTTGTGATTGCTTTGCTCTAGCAAGACTGAGAGATTTCCAGGCATGCTCTGAGATAGAAAAGTCTCTTCAAGGTAAGAAGTACAAGCTGATTGCAGTATCAGTCTGTAGTTCATAGAAGCAGGCTCTTTTTTGTTTGCTGTCTTCTAACCAGATCATTTTTAGACTTGTGTCACCAAGACACTTCAATGAGAAGACTAAAGGGCATTCCTCTCTTTCTGTCTATCCCATTCATATCGTCTATAGTTTGATGATCAGGGTAGGAGTATCCTTAAAGAGATGCTATATTTTTTTGCCCTTTAAAAAGAAAGGCAGCAAGATCACAGTTATCATCCTTTGTTTTGCTTTAGAAAACTAGAATAATGGAAAATTATTAAATAAAAATTTATTTTATAAAACCAAATACATTTTCATTTCAATAAGTGGAGGCATCTACCACTTTGAACTACACTGGTAGCAAAGCAACTAATACGGTTAGTCTGGCAGTAAACCAGAAAGAAAAGGTCAGATTGTACCTCAGAGGTCTGAAGAAAAATGCACTGATACCTTCATTGCTTTTAATAAGAGACAAGGAGGAGCAAATTGTCTTTTATTAATCTTTTAACAATGCTGTCTTTGAATTCTCAGATATTTGGGCTTCATGGGCTTACATCAGCCTGACCAAGTCCCCAGTTTAAAAATGAAAAACAAAATCCCCTTAAACAGACCTAGAATTTATCCAGGGATCCAGGGGCTGTTTACTTCTTTTAGATGACATAAACCCACATTTTTTACTTATAGCATATTTACTGGTTCCAATCAGTCCAAAAATGGAGGGAAATGATTGCCAAGAAGACAATGAATTCCCCAAATTATTTAGTGAAAGGGTCATTTATATTTTTGCCCCTACCTCCATGTATAGGACAGTGCATAGCATCTCTTCAGGAGCAGACTAGAAAACAGTAAATCTTTGCCTTTGGGTTCCCACCTCTCCAGAGAATCAGTGATTTACCCTATACTAACCTCTCAATTCTCCTGTGTCCCACTGCATGAGTTACTCCCTAGCAGCCAGTTGTATGGCTGTGCCACGCACATTTTTCAGGTTGTACAACCCAGCCAAGTGTTGCACTCAGGAAAGGATTATCCCCAGACAAGTGTGGTGGAGTTGAGAACCAGGAATTTGTATGCCTAAATTTAACTTGGAAAGAGTTTCATCTTGAATTAGACACCTATACTTGATCAGGGCTGTACCATGGAATGTGATGATGAACTAGACTGTTTTGATGAGAGATTCTCACTAGGTGGTATGAAAAGCTGCAGCTTCTGTTCTCCAGAGCCCTGTGCTTCATTTGCTACCAAATCTACTGATGAAAGACTGGCCAATTAGCTCAGTCTGGTACACAGCATCCCCTGAGGGGCTGGCCAACTGTCTTTTGTGCTTGGAAGTGCCCAAGCTATGGATATCATGTGAGGACTACACTGAACAAGTCCAGCTTGAAACTTGTGGCTACATAAATACCAATAAATTAAACAAAGCGAAGACATGGCTTTGAATACTGGTACTTCATTACATGCTCCTCCACATGGCCTTTGCCTACTAACATGCTCATTTAGTACAAGAAAGACATGGACCTCTTGGAGCGGATCCAGAGGACGGCCACAGGCCATGGAGTTGATCAGGGGGCTGGAGGACCTCTCCTATGAGGACAGGCTGAGAGAGTTGGGGTCATTCAGCCTGGAGAAGAAAAGGCTCCAGGGAGACCTTATTGCGGCCTTTTAATATATAAAGGGTGCTTATAAGAAAGAAGGGGACAGACATTTAGCAGGACCTATTGTGATAGGACAAGGGGTGATGGTTTTAAACTAAAGGAGGGTAGATTCAAACTAGATATAAGGAAGAAATTTTTTATGTTGAGGGTGGTGAAACACTGAAATGGGTTGCCCAGAGACGTGGTAGATGCCCCATCCCTGGAAACATTCAAGGTCAGGTTGGACGGGCCTTTGAGCAACCTGATCTAGTTGAAGATGTCCCTGCTCATTGCAGGGGGGTTGGACTAAATGACCTTTAAAGGTCCCTTCCAACCCAAACCATTCTATGATTCTATGATTGCAGGAACTCGTTCCCAATACAGTGTCTAGGCTCAGTCACCTGTGTTAGGTAAAAAGAGAATTTAGGTAGATGGACACAACCTACAGACACTTTCAGTGTCATGTCCAGAGGATGGACCATATACATTACCAGCATATATGTAACTTGTGAGACCTACCAGCAGCTGTGATGTACAAAGTTTAGGTTTGTTTGAGCCCTGTTCCTAAGCAGCTTCATTAAACCTGAATTCCTCTTTCTCATGCTGTCCATGGTATCAGTAGCCAATATGAAGCAATAAAAATATACTCTAACCCTCCCTAGTCCCGTGTGTATACAGGTCAGGCTACAATCTGCTTTTGGTTAAGTTAAATGCAATCTAAACCTTAAGTAGAAGGGAAAGAAACACCTTGACCTTTTTTTTTTTTTTTTTTGGTATAAAGCAGACACCAATATTGGTTTAAAACCAGTGGGGACACAGGATTTTTATAGACTAGCAATACTTCAAGAACCTGGCCTAAAACCCACAAAATCTGTTGTCCTGACCGTGCTGGAACCCTTGAGTTCCCATGTGTATACTATTTATTTTACTCACTGTTAAACTGCAAGGGACATCACGTTACTCAGGTAACAGTTCAGACTTAAGCCAGCATTATTTGCTATCCTTAAGTCATTAAACACTCTCACTCTCTTTGTTCCTTCTCTATCTATTTTTCCAGAGCTTTGGGGTAAATTTCTGGAAGAGCTCAATGGGATTTCTAGAAGACCAGTTCTGAGCTTTGAATCAAGGTTTTAATGGGACTGATTTTGCCGTTTTAGACTCTCAATATAAATGAATGCTGATACAGACTCAATCCAAAGTATTACAGGTGCATGTTCAAAGCGTTATGGGATCACTTACAATAGCAGCAGCATTTTAGCCTTGGTGGTGTATTTAAAGCAAGATTTATGTGTAGGGGTAAAACTTTTAAAACTTGCCGTTAATAAAAGTCACTACCTCTAACAGAAACCCTGATGTTTAATAGACAATAGTTACTCTCACAAGTGACAGGACCCCTCTCCAGATAGGAAGCTCCTCCTGCAGCCCCACATTGACTTGATTTTAAGGAGCATTTGCATGTGTAGTAAAATCAGAACTTTAAAAGGAGAAATCCTCTGTAAACATAATCTTTTCTATATTTAATTTAGATCAATATATGTATTAACATTGCAGCAATGTCTGTTTAAAGAAAGACAAACAGAAACTTTAGTTTCACATAGGTCACAGCAGTCATACTTCAGGGAAAAATAAAAAGGTTCCTGACATTTGCAAAGTGTTTTTCTTTATATTTATTTGTTTGTTTAGGCTGGTTAGTTAGTGGGAATATGACAATTTTGCTGCAGCTCCCTGCCTTGGTAGGTGTCTGTTATCATCTGAAGTGCTTATATTCACACAAAGCATTCTGTAAATGGCAATTTGTCATCAATTGAGGAGGATTAAAGAGGGATCAGTTGCAAGACAGTCTGCTGCTTATATTTACTCTATCTACATCAACACTTCTTCCTACCTTAGTGAAATCACAGCCTAGCGCATGAGTAATTTGTGTATCTGTAACAAGTTTACCTGATAGTAAAAGCTGATTGAATACAAACCACAGGCTGGAACCTTTTGTCTTGATATTTGCCCTTTTCTTGTTGTCACGAATCACCCATTGATTTCAAGAGCACAAACATTTCTCAATGGTGAGAGCTAATCTCTCTTTCATGCCTGTTTACACACTCTGTTCAGTCCAAGAAGCCAGTTGCACTTTTCACCTGGGTCTACAAGTAGTCATGCAAACAAATGTCCCAAACCTGAGCAACGGCCTTTTGTGTCCACCCTTGTTTGTTTAACTCATGCTTCTGTTCACTGTTCCTAACTTTGTCATGTATTCATTTTAGAGCTAAGACCCTGAGATCAAAGGAGCTGAAGGTACACAGTGAAAACACTAGTGAGCAAAGGGCTGGACTGACCTTTGTGCATGTCCTTTAGTTTCAAACCTGTGTCTGCTGATACTCAAATCTTGTGTGTGCATATATGTATGTGTGTATATATATGTGTGTATACCTGTGTACTCATATGTACACATACAGTAAACAGTGAGTATAGTATAGTAGAGTATATACAGAGACATTACACATCGCTATAAAGAAAAAGATGCAGAAACTTTACTTACCATGAAGAAGAATTAAGCACGTTCTTACTTTAAATCCAAGATTTCTTCAATGGGACAGGGGTTGTATGTTTTCTTCAAATACTTAAGATAGCAAGGATAGCTGGAAAAAATAACCTTGTTTTGATGTATCTGTTAATTGAGCTGCTCAAATACATATTATTTTCTTCTTGTGCTGGTTCAAAGTTCATAAATTCTTTGATCCATGATGTGCACATAAGTAATGTTCTTGGAAGGGCCAAGATAATGTGAAAATAGTGATGGACAGTACTAAGACCCAAATGACCATGGGTGACTTTTAAGGAGTGATAAGCACTCTGGCCCGGGTTGAGCAAAGCATTTAAGTGAGGCACATATCTATTGAAGTCATTATCTGCAGAGCAATTGGTAACAACACAATTTCACACAGCAAAACAGTTTTTGTTCAACTGAGTCACTGTTCTGGTTTCTTGTGCTTTATCCTTTGATGAACAGTATGGAAGGAAAATTAGCTACAATGTATAACCCTAATACTGTTTAACTCCAATTTACATCTGCAGTTAAATTTCCAAATAATCCACTTATTCCAAGAAATAGTAATGTTTCTAGCATTTTTAAAGGCTATTTCTTAAAGACTGCTAAATATAATACACTTAGAAGCCACAATGTTGATTCAGGCCAGAGGTCTTCTGTTCATAGCTACACTGCTCTTTTACTTCAGAAGAATGAACCCATAATGGGGCCCCAATGCAGAGTCCATGTGAACACCAGTTTGCACCAAACTCCCCAGTTATGCTGACATCAGCTTTCTGATAGACTTTGGAGTTACACATCTTTATAACCCATCCAGGGCCCAACACAACTGTTTGTCTGCTCCATCTGGTACCACAGAATTCCCCAGTGTATCTAAATATGAGACTACCTAGTTCACAGTATTATCTACCTGTACTTCATAGCAAAAGAAAGAGGGAGAGGGACAAGAAAAGTCCTACCAGGGCCTGAATCAACTAAAGACTATTTTCTATGTGTACCTGGCACATCACATAGGACAACGTGATCTTAACTACTGTCCCAGGAACTCAGACTCCTTAGTTCCTACAAGGAAAGATGGCCCTTTTGGCTTGACTTCTAAGCCAGCATGCATCATTGCCCTGACAATTGCCTTCATCTCACTTGCATGTGGCTGAAGGCTCTGATATTTTTTTTTTTTTTGGAAGGAGCTCATAGGCCTGGTCCAACATTAAAAGAGTTCACAGGTTCTAGGAGCACAGAACGAACTATTGGTAATAGTTGTTAATATGTTGTTAATACATGCATGTGTATGTTTGTATGACAGTTTTTGGAAATTTTGCATATAAAGCCTTTTTCCCCAGGCACAAAGTCAGCAGACGACATGTAGTTCACGTACACATTTTATCCCCAGAGAGAACAAAACTATGTTAATGCTGCTACAACACTTTTTCTCTCCTCTGGTGAGAGGTAAACCTTCATAGCACGATCCCAAGGAAGGGCATTATCAAGGCTCAGTAACTATCAGCTCTCCAGAAGGCATGTAAGACACATGAGTCTCTGTCTCCTTAGAGAAAGAGCATTTATCAAGAGGTCAGCTTCAACTCTGAGTTTAAGACTCCATAAAGCCAGGCAATATGAGGAGACTTGAAAAGGTCTCTTAAGCAACCATAGCTGGAGGGAAATGGGACTTAGCAGTTACATACTATGCAATGAGCTAAAAAGCACTTATGCTTGCATAGCCTGTTCTGTGTGAAGTGGTTTTCCATCACCACAGCAGATGTTTGGAAGATCACCCCAAGGCGTCCACAGCTTTTCAGTCTTTCTCACAATTTCAAATGTAAAGATACCAGTAAAAATGCAGGTAGCTACTGATGGGCTGAATCTTTGACAGTGGTGTGATGTGTGGTTTCTTCCTGAGTCAAACCCATTTCCACTAGGCTAATTTCTACATCTGTGCTTTTGTTTTCTTGCATAATGAATCCCTTGTGTGTTCAGAAATAACATGTCTGCCTGGGCTGGGCTCAACGGCCTCGTATGTCTGAGCACACACTGGACATAGCTACTTACAGGAGCTGGTAAGAGAGTCAATGGCTTAGGTTACTTGCACGTATTTGGGGTTGGCATCAAACTGTATTGCTGTTACCCTGAACTTTGGTATGCCTTGCTGCTAGGCAGATTTGGCTTGTCTGGCAAGTTGGTCTTGGCACTCATCCTCCAATACCAGAAAAGAGACCCCCAGTCAGAGCAGCTCAAGGTTTGAGAAAGCCTGAGAAGTGATGGGAAGAAAGGGAAAGATGTGCGTGGCTTCATGGGCCTTTTCCCATTTGTCGGTGAGGGACTGACATCTTCTAAGGAGCCAAATTTGATACTTAGTCCTTACTAGTAAGTGATTAATATGGGATTTCTGTGCAGTATGGAGACACTAACAAAGGGGAGAGCATTGTGTGCTGCCTCTGCCACACAGCTTTTGAAGAGATGTCCGGCACTGGAACATGCTCACAGCTGTGTTGCATTTCAGGTTTCTCCATGTTGTAAGGCACCGGGGTTTAAGTTTTCCTGGTGGCTTCAAAGGGTGCACTGAAAGTCTTCGTGACACCTGGGGCTTGTTAGGGTTTTCCTTCAGGCATTCCAGATGGAGCACTTCAGTGGTACTTTGGTGTATGCTCTGAGGCCAAGACTAGCGTGTCTACAACAGCAATTTACTTCAGGTCAGGAACACGCTTCTGAAGCTAATCATCCAGTTAACCCCTCCAGCTGCTTCTTGGATTACATCATGGAGTGGTCTTGTATCACAGGAAATCAATACTTTTTGGGTCAACATAAACCAAAGGGTGCTCTTTGGCATTGCACCTAACATGCAGCAAGTGATAATGAGCTAAAATTTACAGGACAAAAACAGAGCTCATTCAAAACCAAGTTCCTGAGATGTGTATAATGGCCTTATTGCATCCTCAACACTAATGGCTTAATAGATGTGTTCCCATCAAACCTTCCTAGTGTAAATGTAGCTTGTGTAGACAGTTGGGAAATTGAACTTGAGGGTGCTGCTGGAGGCGTTTTGTAATGGCCAATATTTCAGAAGACAGTGTAAGAAATCATCATTTGAGCCTCCCCACATATAGGGAAATGTTTCTTTATACCCTCATTAAAAATAACTATTGTTGCAATAATCAAACTTTTTTTGGTGGTGCTTGTTACTACAGCACCATAGTACTTCAGTAGAAACTTCGTGATCCCATTGTGCTAGGCAATGCACATGCAGTGAATAACAAGATTTAATCCTTTTAACTTCTAGTCTGAGTGTAAAGCTTTTGTTGATCTATGCCCTGAAGCATAAGAGTTTATTTTGTTTCCATACTTTATTTATACCAGTGACATTTGTGCTGTGTTATTGTGATGTATTGTTCAGAGTCCTTTCAGAGCATGTACTTTATGTTATGGCTTATTCATAATGCTCCTGCTTGAGTGATAACTTGTTTGAGTGTTAACATGACAAAGCATGCTCTGTGAATCTTGAGATCTCTACACCAGCTTTTGATGGCATGTCTAATTAAAAAAACTAAAATACAAGTGAATGTGATACATGAGTTCACACCCTCTCTGTTGTTGTACCAAAGGCTGAAGGCCAAGAACCATCAATGCAAATAGGTGTAAATTTATACAACACAATCTTCATGCTGCAATGTCTTTTTGAGATGATAAATAATTATGAAATGCTAGTTTAAATGAAGAAAATCTCTGTGTCACTCCAAGTTCCAAACCCACTGAGTTTTGCATGATTACTATCACAGATCTTGGAATCCAGGCTAACTTTCACGATCTTTCAATTATACGTAAGTGGGGAGTCTCATAAATTCTGAGCCTTTCTGAAATCTTGCTATGTTCCAGCAACTGCTATCCGAATCCCACCTACTAAGTGATGATAGAACCAGGCTTCAAGTTCCTAGCAGCTACTTAGGTGTCTTGATTTCTATTACACATTTGTGTAGTTGACTCCTCCTTTTTACTCATTAATCTGGCTATAAATTAGGTGATGTCTCTGCATGGTATCAACTAAAAAATTAGTGAAGGAGGAAGACCTGAGAAATACTGAGGTCTTTTACATGGAACAATCATGTGGGACCCAGGAGAATACTTCTATAATGTACTGACTGACTTTAGACAAGCCCCATGACCACATGAACTCCTTTACTTATCTTACCCTCTTTTCTCTCATTCATCCTCTTCCTTTTTTCTTTCTATCCATTATCACTTTCCTCACTGTCAGCAGTGCATAGAATTTCACTGTTCACTGATTGATAATCTTTGCACCAAAGAAAGGTAATGCAAACTACAAATGGTAGCTCTTCCCATGTTTTAACCCTCACTGATTTTTTTCTCAATGAAAATCTCAGGTGTCTCAAGCACCAGATTTCTACCTCCCCCATGACAGATCCAAACAATTCCCCAAACTTTTATGCAGGCCTGGCTTTGTGCTTCAGTCTTTTGGACTAATCGGGATTACTTCAGAGTATTTGATTAGGTTTATAATGTAATCCACTTCCTACTGGTAGCTATGACGCATGGGTAATAATCTGATGTCTATGAAGATTCAAAGCATTTCAGAGGGAAAAAAGTGAGCCATAACAAGGCTATCTGCATGCCAAGTATCTATTACTCCTCCTACCAGGTTTTCTGGTACATCTGGTATTCTAGTACCTCTAAAAACTTCTGTCATTATCTGCTAAACAAATGCTGGGATCCTCTATCATAGGAATTGTGTTTTCTTAATGTTATAATGAGAAAGCAAGCCAGCTGAAGACACTGATGACAGAAATGGATGCTTCTAGTTCTCTTGACCAGGAATGTTCTTCAGGAATGATGGCAACCTGGAAATTATTATTATTTTTATGCTCATGTCATTAACTTCATAAAAACATATGTACTTTTTCCTTCTTGAACTTGTGACCAGCATTTGCTGCTATGCTGTAGCCCTGGATTCTTGCAGTTAGGGGACCCCTGTTTTTATAACCTGGCTGAAGATCCTTCCCTTAGAGTTTGGGAAATAACGTGAATACACCAATAAATGTTTTGGTTTTTAAAAGAAAGAACAAAACTTGAAATGCAAAGTATGGTAATGAAATGGTGTAATGGGAGTGCTCTTGTTGAATAATAACTTAGCCCAAAGAAAGTAACACTGAACTGAATGAGTCCTTATTATGGGTAACATTTTAGTCAGCGTGAGTTAAATCATTAGAACTAAGCCCAGAAAAAGCAAGAGAAGATTTTGATATATGCCCCAAACTACCTCATCTATTATTAAAAGTATAATGAGGAGACAGAAGAGAGAGACAATAGAAATGTCTTTTATTATTATTATGTTTTGCTTATGTTATTCCATGTTAAATATTTTTCAGTGACATTGTTGGAGATTGCTTTGGGAACTTTTAGACATGCTTGACCTATAATGTGCACACTATAAAATTAATTTAATGTTTTACTACATTTGCCTTTGAACATGGGTCCTCTTCATTTTTTGCGGTTAAGTGAAATGTGGAATGTTAAATTCCAGAGTTGGCAGCCATGTGCTCTAGTAGTTATTCATTTCTACACCACAGATTTTGTTTCAAAGGCATCATTCCTGAGCTGGATTATATCCATTTTTCTGGGTGTTGTTCTACAAACTACCCCCCAAACATGAACAGACAGTCTTATTCTTACTAATTTCTTAAGAGTACCAGAATCTGTAACTTAATACATGGAAAACTGATTTTGAGAATTTTATAAATAATCTATCTATAGATATGTATAAAGTCTTCCATTGTTCTTCTGAATATATGGATTTCCAATATTTTTCCCACAAAAAAAAAATCTGAAACTTTTGTTTATGTTAATCCTGTAAAATTGTCCTGGAATTTTACCTGTCACTGAAGATAGAAAGAAGAAGGTTTTATTGACAGCAGAAAAAAAAAAAAATCTAAACTAATTCTAAACTATAAGAATATTCAAAATCCTGTGTAGCAGTACAGACTGTAGTAGAGATGGAAGTTGTAGTAACCTGTGAGTAAAATCTACCCTCAAAATCTAAAAGAAACATTTTTGTAAGAAAACTAGTCAATAAGCATCACATTGAGTCATGTATCACTGATTCCTATACAGTTAATAGGTGAAATGGGGGTTCCTGTTAAACAGTTTTCCCATAGTGGAAACCCCAACTAAGTTTCATGAGTGAAACAAAACCAGTCAATAAAGAACATCTAAAACCATAATTATTTTCTGTGGTACAATGGAAAATTACATGGGTTTCCAGTGACTGACTGTAGAATCTTTATTAGTGCAGATTTTCATTCCAGTGAACTAATTCCAACCTTTTTCCAGTGATTTCACTTAGCCATAATTAACTCACCTATTTCACACATGGAGGAGAAATTGAATAAGACAGAAGTCTTCAACATGCTAAGTAATGGATGCTGATGTCAAAGATTACATAATGCAATATAATAATTGTAAAAATTGTTTCATATAATGCAAGTAAATCATGGAGTGCAAGATGCTAAACATGTTGAAATTAATTTTGAGTAAGATCACCACACAAAACTTCAATCATTTAGGTCTGAACACCACCCCCCCACCCCATAATGTCTCTTTGTAGACAACCAATTATGTAAAATGTTTAAGATATAAAATCATCTCAATTATCTCTGCTTGCTACTAAACTGGCCTCTGGTGAGTGGTTTTGCTTCCCTCAAGTTTACTCTGCATGGAAACCGGAGTAGGGAAGGAGATACGTGAACACCCAGGTCTTTCAGAATGGAGTTGGGGCACAGCTGAGACACGCACAGGCTTTTTTCTCGGATAACCTAGTTTGGGCAGAAATTTAGATGTCTATCAAAGGTTGAAATGATTGTGCTCCAAGAAGTTATCTATTTCTTTCTTTTGGCTATTATGAGCAAAGGATGACTAGCTTAGATTTAGACAGAAAACTCTTAGATGTCTAAGGTAAAATGAGGTCACCCTTATGGATTTGTCTCTAGGAAAAAAAGAAATCAGACTATGGCACAACTAAATTTCCCTCCCAAGGTGAGGAGAAGCTTAAAGCAAGAAAGACACACTGGCCTTTCAGTCCTGCATTCTAGAATGCCACAGGATGGAGTGCAGTTTTGTTTTGACCTTGAAAAATGAGTCTATTTTAAAGAGTTCTTTTACACCCACTAGGTTTTAAAGGAAGCCTGTTAATGCAACATTCTGCAGAGGGAAGTTAGTGCTAGTCTCTCACATGTTGCAAAGGCAAAAAGCTGCTGTCCTGCAGTAAATATTTTGGGTTTTGAGAGGTGTTTATATGTTTCTGATGTTACTGTTGGTTTAGCTGGTCAATATTTCAATTGCTGGGTTTGGGGTTTTTTTTTTCTTGTTTCTAATTCCTGGAGAAATGGCTTATTCTTCTGTATTCTCAACCCTTCAGCCCTCACTGAAGGAATAACTCCTCTTCAGCTGGGGTCTATTTAAACAAGAACTATTTTTAAAAATAAATTTAGCAGAGTAGTGTCTGACATTCTGCACAGAGAGATATTTTATAGATGGTCTCATTTACGTTAAACTTTTGAAATAGCAGCTCTTTTCCTTTAGCAAATAAAATTGAAGTTCTCAGTTGTTCCAAGACAAAGAAATGGCATCTTCTCTATCTCCTTCTGCTTGTGAACTTCTGTTTCTAGTAACAATTTTTTCAGAATAAAGAAGAATGATTGCCATTTCAGAACCTATCCTTCTATCTTTTCTCTGGAAAGCAACACTGTTTATCTTAGCTGTATTGTGTTTTCAGAGAACAACATCTAGACATTTCAGAGATTAGTATCATGCTGATAAATTGCTACAAACTGAGAAAAAGCTGCAGTAGAGCCATCATTTCTGTTTCACTGTGCAAGAAGTCTACATAGAAACCGCTCTGGCACTAGAACAGAATTCATGGCAAACACTAAGAAAACTTAACATTTCCACCTCGTTCAAGAGCATTCTTTTGGCCTCTGTTCTGCTGTCATTTGCTTACAGCATAACACCAATTTTCATGCACTTTAAATAAAAGCTGAGTGTAACAGCTGTCTGTTTCAAAAGTATCAGTGTTGGTATTCTGCCATCACACTACCTGTGTGCGTATCAGGTTTTATTAGATTGGAGCAAGAAGTAGATAGCTAATACGTGTCATGTTGACAGATCTTTAGTAGAAATGGTTAACCTTTTGAAATAGACAAGTTTTGCTCCTAATAGTCTGGTCCTGACACACTGAATCCATTTTGACTGCTTAGTATGCTTCTATTATTGCAAACCTCAGGATGTATGCTAGTGTAAATTGCATTTTTTCCCATTTACTTCACCTTGCTACATCAATATAACAGATCAGAATCTACTTCACTTTGTATACATTATTCTTCTAGATTCAAAATTATTTCTACTTTTTTAGTAGACAGTGTGATTTAATCAGAGACTGAAACATAAAATGGCTAGTCTCTGCTACCAGCTTGATAGATTGCCTATGAAAACAACTTATTGCATCTTTCATTTTTTTCAGCTTTTTGACTTTCTTGTCTCTTTGGTTTGTAAATTTTTCTGAGCTGAACTGTCTCCTAGTGTATCAATGCACAGAATTTAGCATAGCAGGATCCTAAACTCAGTTATCATGTCTATGACTTAGAAAAAAAAAAACTAACGTAACTCCACCGCTCAGAAGATCTGAAGAGCAGCTCCTTAATTAAAGTAGCTTTACCTGTAAAAAGAGGTTTGTTGCACATTGTAGGAAGCACTCATAAAATTTTAAGCATAATCACAAGATCTTTTATAAAAAGTTATCTATCTGCTTATCATGTTAATAGATCATATTCTTTCTCTCAGAGTTTTACCAATTCCTCTCTGTAACATCAAATCCCTCAGTTTATTCACAATAATCTAAATCTACTTCACAATGAAAGCCCACCCCCAAAGCCCCTGCACAGTCCAGGAACAGTTGCGCTGATTAAAAGAAAATGAGGCAATGCCCTGGGAGAAATATCCTTTGGTGACCTCGTAACAAGTGTGTATATGAAATGACATTGGAATTACGGGTTTGACATAAATTGTATAAGCTATATATGCCTTTATCCCAAAAGACATCCATAAGGCTAGGAGCGTACATGTGCTAGTGCACATAAAAGACTGGCTTTTGCTGTAATTACACAGCAATATAAGCATCACAATCTGTCTCGATGGGAATGAGCTGAGTAGGAAGGATGAAGCCCCTACAGGAGGGAGTCAGGAGACTTGGACTTCCTTCTCAGCACTCTTTCTGTCTGACTGTCCCACCTCATATCACCTTTCTGATGCCCTTATTTCTCCATTAGCTGCTGCCTGCTTTGCCCTTGGTGATAGCAAACTCTGTGAGGATGGCATCCTCCCATTGATTTAAGATCATTATGGGAATCTAGGAATTTAATGTAAAATAGAAAGAAAAAAAAGTACAAATAGTCACGGCGACACCTTGGGCAACAGAAATGCCTTTTCTGCAGTTGGTTTTCTTCTTATATCCACTGGAGTGAAAAGCCAAGGCTCCAGGGCACAAGTGTATAAATATTGTGCAGGAAACTGTGTCATCATTCCCTCCTCCATAATAACAATGTGTAAGTCCAGGGTCAGTTCTTTGCCAGACATTTGTCTGGGGTTTTCCAGTAGCAGCAGCTAGGCCTAAGGCTTTTTCTTTGGCAGACTGTTCTGATGATCTTTGGCACTACCCTGTTGCTGGTTTGGTTGGCTTCTGTGCAATAGAAATAAGCTTAGAGTTAAGCAACTGCTCAGGATCTGGTTTGTTTTTATTTCTTTCTGACATTTTTTCTGGTTTGAACATAAAATGCAACACTAAATTGAGGTTGGATTTAGAACATGGGCCTTGCATTGCAAGAAAAAAAGTTGTACAGTAAAAAAAGCAGTTACTGTCCTTAATAAAACTGTTTTTTATGATTTATTTAAGAAGGTTGGAGTCTTTACTGCAAATAAACACACAACACACTGATTACCAGAGATTGAGTTTGAACTTGTAGATCACAGGATCACAGAATATTTTGGGATTGAAGGCACCTTGGGAGGCTCAGAGCAGGGTCTACTACAAGGTCAGACCAGGTTCCTCAGGGCTTTTTCCTGTTGGGTATTGGAAACCTCCAAGGATGGAGCCTGCACCACCTCTTCTCTAAGTACATCCCGGCAGAACCCCTTTTGTTTCAACCTGTGCCTCTTGTCTCCCATCCTCTCGCCCAGCGCCGCAGTAAGCAATCCTCCTTCTCGCTGCTCTCCTGAGGCACAGGCTGGCTGCCGTTGGGTCCCCCAAAGCTGCCCCTTACCCAGGCTGAACAGGACCAGCTCCCTCCTCCCCTCCTCAGGGGGCAAGTGCTCCAGAGACGATGCCGACCCTGGAGCTCCTGGCCCGCAGCCTGCCGGTGGCCCTGGCTGCTGCCCTGGCACGCTGCTGGCTCCTGCGGTTTCCCCTGCCCAGACCCCCAAGGCATTTCTGCAGAGCTGCTCAGTAACCACAGGCTTTGTACCTTTACTTACACCTTCTATCCAAACCCGGAGACACTCATACGGAGCTTCAAACTTCAGCTGCCTCATAGGATTAGGTCAGGACAACCCTTTTGGTTCTGTAGAGCTTCAAGCACCTCAGATTTTCATATGCTTGTATTTTTGTAATGTCACTCGTGACTCATTTACGCTTTTTTTTCTAACTCCCATTTCCTTTTCTGTGGTCTGAGGCAAGGCTCTGTAAACTGGCTTAGCCTTGTTCACAATGGTGAATGATCTTTAAGCTTCATATCTGATTTAGTCCAAGTTTCTTGTTCCTACTCTTTATTTTAACAGCTCTCAGGTAGCGTTACATGTTGTATTCATACAGTTGCTCAGTGATAAATATTCTTATGACGTTTCCCAGGAGGAAACTGAGGCAAAAATCAGAAGCAGCATCACCAAGTGTAACCAGTGTGAGAAGAAGGGACGGCCAGGGGCCTAAGCCCTGTTGAATGCGGTAGAAAACAAACTGCGGGAGGAAAGTCAGCCCCCTGTCCTGCATGGTCCTTGGCTCCGGGCTGGCTGGAGCTGCGAGCACTCGCTCTGACTGCCCTGGGCACAGCCTGGGAGCTGGCATGGGGCACGGTCCACTGCCCACGGGTGGCTTGAATGCACTGCTCTGCTTCAGAGGAGAGAAAGTTTGAGTTGGAGGGACGAGGTCAACGTGTGACATTGTTTCAGGGCTAGAGAAAGGGACAGGAGTTACTCAAGTTGCTAAAACAATCTGATCCAAGCCCATACTCAGGCTGAGACTTTCAGTTCAGTTTGTTAAAGACATGTCAAGTTACAAACAGTGATGTTATTCTTTACCTGTCGGGGCGCTCAGTGGATGCATCCATCTAATCCTGGCTGTGGAGTCAGGGTTCCTGTTATCCTCCTTCCTTTTCATAGTCTTCCTCTACGCGATGAGAAGGCAAACCCAAGGCATATTGTGGGCAAGTGTGAGGCTCAGAATGACTCCCGGGGGTTTACAGAATTCCTGCTCCCACTTAGCCTGCGGCTTGGGGTCTTTCAACATGGAGAGGGAAAAGCTTTAGTTGCTCAGTGCCTCGGTTCAATCTCTAAGACTCATGGAAGTGGCATTCCACTAATACTTCTATCTATTTTAATCCCCCTTCTTACAGAAGAAGAAATTAAGCCACAGAAGAACGGCTTTGCCTATGGTAAAGTGGGAAGTCTATAAAGCCGCATGGAATTCCCAGCTGAATGCAGCTCCACTGAAGAGAGACAGGAGATTTGTTTTGTTTTGGGTTTTTTTTCCTTCTCTTTCTTTTTAATTTTTACCCATAACAGCAAGGGAATCTTCTGAAACATGGTTTAAAGCTGACAGACAAAAACAATACTTGCTGCATAACAGCAGCAAGATTGCTTTTGTAAAATATGTCCAATAAAACTGAGATCTACTACTGTTTAAAAATGAGCAGGTCAAAGAATTTGACCTAACCCTGACGAATTCTGCTTAAAGTGTCTGTAGTTCAAAAGACTTCAAGCCAGACTGTTTAACTATTGCTTTTCTGCATGTGTGGATACCTGTATTTTCCGTGCATACACAGAAAATATGTAAGTGTCTGGGCACATAGAAATAGATATATGCATACACACTCATGCATGCACAAGCACATTAGAATTAGAAACAAAACATGGCATAGGCCTTTCTTTTGAGGAAAAGAACTAAAGGTTTTTATAAAAACATTCTCTTTCAAAGCAAAGAATTTTATTCCTCTGCATATGTGAGGGACAAGTGCAAGAGGAATTATTTTGAAAAATGCATATTAATTTTTTTGTTTTAGCATGGAAAATTTACCAGAGAGATCTCATTTAAAATCACATAATTCATCTGCCCACGATTGCAGGAGACTGGTGTCAGGACAATTTTCTTCAGTTGATAACCCTTTCACCTTTAAATTCTTTTTTTACTTCAGGCTGTCATGTCTTCTAGAACTGAGTGCGTTTAACCTACTAATACAAGATCAGTTTAAAACCCCTTGAGAAAAAAAAGAAACAATCCACACTTTGGTGTATGCTGTATGTAATTTTCCAGTTAGAAAGGTTCTTATAGGCCACATAATGAAAACTGAAGACTCCTTAAGAAATGATAATAATTTATATTAATCTTGAAAAGAAGTATACATTTTTCTTGCTGTTCAAAATGAAATCCCTCTCAAGTGTTGTAGCCAATAGTTACAAATCTTATTGTTATAACAGCCAAAGGAAAGTCAGGTCTTCCAATCAAAATCCCCACAGCTCTTTGATATGAATTTATCAACACTACATACCAGGTTCAGGCAAATCAGTTCTCAAATCAGTTCTCTTTGTGTGTCAGTTTTTGATATGGATGTTCCAAAGATTTTGCATTTGGGATGATTCTTTGAAAGCCAGTAGCAAAACTGGTTTTCGCTTTACACCTAAAATGTGTTTACAGATGTAGTTTGTGGAATATGTCTGCTGATACTGAACTTGTGTGTAAGGTGGTGATCTGGGACCAGACTGCTCACTATTCACTTGCTTTGTGATGCTTTCAGCTTTAAGAAGCCTGTCTTCCACTGCTTATAGCATACTTACATTGCTGTGGAATTTGCAAGTATATACTCTAGATAACAATTGTGTTTTCTTCCCTTCACTTTTGCCAAAGAAACTAGTGCACACTACAGTCAGTGTGCATTCTTGCAGCACAGCTTTTATATTTATGCACCTGTAAAATGAGCTCATCTGGTATTTAATCTAGTTCCATGTTATAAATCAGGAAATAATATATATGGGAAAACCATAAGGTCTGACTGTGCAATTGCTGGCCAGTTAGCAGGCATCCAGCATCCACCTGGATGGGAGCATCACTAAAATATAGGAGCATCGCTTAAATCTCTGACCCTAGGAATGTACACAAATGAGTTCAACGTCTATTGGACTTTAAAAAAACAACCATATATGTAAATGTGTCCAGTAATACGAGATGCTTCTCCTAGTGCTTTACAGTAGAGGTTCTGAACCTCAATATTTCCATTCCAGCAACCACTTCTCATTTACCAATATAAAAAGGCTGAAATATCCCCCCCTTTGGAGGCAGAGGCCTGTGCTTTTCAGAGCCAAATGCAGAAATACAGTGGAGAGCATTTTCTTTCTTCCAGTAAAGAAAAGTGAAACAAACCCAAAACAACAAAAAATCTCAGTAGAAACATTTAGTGAGAGTTAAGCTCCTGCAATCAACAGACAAATCCTATCTGATTTTATCTGAAAGGCCAACGTCAGATGCACACCCTTCTTTTGAAGAAACTAAATTCTTTCAAACTTCATCAAACAATTTTAAAGAAAAATGGCCTTTAGAAAGTAATGAACTCTTTTCAGAAAAAAATGGACTGGAAAAAGGGAAAAAATAAGAGTACAGTGCCAGCAAAGGCAAATCATACTTAACAGAAAAAATCAAGCTATTAAATTTGCTTTTACACTAGTTTGTAATTTAATAAGAAATTTGATATTAGATGCCCACTTCTACAGATGCATGAACCCATCATCTATGAACTCCACTGAACACCTTTTCTTCCAGAAAGCTGTGAAATGCATGTGTCGTGGAAACAGTGAGCCCTGGAGACTAAGTTAAATCCAGTCTGAAGAAGCGTCCTCAGCCTCATATAAGAGACCTGTGCATCAGCAGCTTTAATATTCTTATCTGCTCCCATTAAACTTAATTAGTCACTAATATGAATATACACAGTTAGATTCAGACAAAACCAGTATTCTTCCTCCAAGTTTTTTGAAGAATAATTTCTGTCCAAACTGAAACTCTCTCTTAAGTCAAGACAACTGGGGTAAATAATTTTGGCTGGTGACATCTGCACTGTAGTTTGTGGCCCCTTGGTAACCCATGGAGAACTGCTAACGATCCACACAGAGCATGGCTGTGTTCTTATAGTTCTTCTTCCTTGTATCCAGGTGTCTCTACAAGGGTCAATAGCACTTTTGTATTTTCCTACACTCTATTATTTTTCTCATGGAGAAGTTAGAAATAAGCCTGCTACAAAATGTGGATTTGTATGCAAATTTTCTTCTAAGAGGTTGTCAGAAAAAACAGGCCGTTGAAAAGAAAGTAAATGAAAAAATGTTGTCAGATGAGGAGCTCTGCTAGGAAAAAAGTCCTAATCTGAAGTGACAGTGTGGACAACACAGTTGGAAATGAAAGTGGAAGCAGTACAGACTGGTACTGTAGAATGAGAATATACGGAAATGAAGTGATATGAGATTTTTGGCAGGGGCAAAGTTGTGAAGGGCTGTGAAGCTGAGTTCCTAGAGCCAACATTTTCATGAATGGCTTTTATTTTCAGGTATCTGAGCTGAAAAAAACCCCAAACAACCAAAAGCCCAACTTGGAAGGAGGCCCAGTTATTCAGAAAGTGTTGAGAATCAACCCCTCCTCGAGTTTGGAGATGGTTGCGTAATAACTGAGAAATCTCAAATTATCTTGTCCTCTAAGTGTAACTGGATGAATACTGCCTCTTGAAGCAATTTCACTGTTTCTGAATTGTCAATGAAAGATCTGGAAATTTTAGACCACTGAAAACTATTATCATTTAGGTCCTGGAATTTATTATCTTCAAAACATACTATTTCACTAGAGAAATAAGAAGACTTTATAAGCCTAAAAGAGTGTAATATTTGCTTTCTGGTGCACATGTTTGACAGTGAGAGTCTTATCCTTAGATAAGAGTTAGAGTAGCTACCATCCCACATTTTCCAAACATAGCCAGATGGTTTGAGGACTAAGTGGTGAAAAAGCTGTCCTCGATCAAAGCAGTTTGCATCCTTATTGTACCATTTGTTTAGTAGGCTGACATGGGATGCCTAACATCCTTAAATATCAGTATTTAGGCAGCTGCTTAATTAAATTCTCAAGGCTGCATTTTGATGAGGGTAATTAATTTTAAACGAACAACAAAACATAAGCCCTTTCTTGCCCTCCTTTTCTCTTAGCAGATAATACTCCGTTATCAGTTGCTCCTGGCTGACCACAAATAACAGTGACAGCTTGAAATGAGTCACTGATCTCTGCCACACCCCCCGTTCCCTACAAATCTGTCTCCAAATCTGACGGAAAATAATGTAGGTGTTTTATAATAGCTTCAAAAGAAAAAGTACATTTCTGGGTCCTTTGTGTGACCCTTAGGTGTCCGAATCTGCTCAGGAGAATACCCTTGTTTAGCAGTGGGAACAGTTTTGCTGAACAGATTTTATCTGTTTAATTTTTACATATTAAACCAATTATTATTACTTTGCAAAATGTTATTTAGTCTAAAAATTTAGAATAATTGAAAACTAACAGTTTGGGTTTCTTTCACCTTCTTAAAATTCCTCTTAATTCCTTTGTATATCTAAATGGTCACTCATTTTTCAGGGGTGTCTCAGTTAAAATTGTCAGTCAGAAAAAAGCCATGTGTTGTGTGCATTGTTTGCTGGACACAGGTAATACAGCAGCAAGGAGATGCTCTGGCCCAAACCTGAACTGTGGTTCAGATCAGAAAAGACTTTCTCAGGCAGAGATGTTCTAGTGCTTCTCATTCAGATATCCCCTGTTTCTCTAAATGCTCATTTCCATAAGTGACCTAAAATAAGCACCAGTACGTCTGGTTTTGCCTCCCAGCCTGACAGTTCTGGAGATCCATTCTATCCCATTTCCACTGAGGCAAAGAAATGAAAAAGGAGAGGAAATTGATATAAATTATCAGGTTATTTATTATTCATTACATATGGATGTAAATCTGTGTAATATCCATGTTTACCAAATGGAAGAAGTACGCTGAAGTCAAATATGGCTCTAGCGTAAATAAGGCAGTTTAACAAACTTCAGAGGAGTTGTCATAAGAAATAAATATGTTCTCTTTTTTTATCATCTGAGCTACTTAGAGATGGGACTGCCTTTCCTTTAAATTTCAAACAGCTTAAAGCTCATTTTCAAATAATGGTAATAATGATGATGATATTGATGAGATAGGATTGTTAATCATGAGAATGATTACAAATCTTTAATGTTGATTTACATTTTCTAATAGAAGGTGCTCTACTGTGTAAAATATTCACCAAGATTATTCTTCATTTCCGATTGTGATATCTCCTGTGGTCATATCCCAGACAAAATTAGCTCCTACTGACTGCAGTGGCTTATCCAAGGAGCAACTAATCTTATCTGAATTTCACAAATACCTCAAATGGTAGCTTGTGACTTTGATTACTAGGAGAGTAGACCTAATCAGATTCCTTTCCTTAAAACAGTGGTTCATTCAGATCCTTCACTCTGAGAGATCAAAGCTGTTTCTTCTCTCTATCTGCAGGGAAGCTCATTAGGAGGAGGTTGTCAGGGTTATAATCACGCAACAGTTTTACTTCTGGGTTATAACGTTTTTCTTTGCTTATCAGTCTGTGAGGTCCCAAGTGAGAGGAGCAAAGTAGGTATCACTGACATACGATACTTTTAATACTTTCAGAAATTACTATGGTTTACTATCTATTTTATTCATTTCTTTATTCTGAAATCTCAAGTATACAACCAGTTTGGAAGAGTTTTTTTTCTGGCTTCTAACATTTGAAAATCAGGAACTATGCAAACAAGTTGCTTTCAAATTAAAACTTTATTAGTTTGACTGCATCATATATTTCATGTACTAGCTGCTTGAACAAATTGATCTTAAGGACTCTGCACCATTTACTAATGTCCTCATCATCACTTCTGTGTATATTTTAAATTAGAAAAGCATATTAAAATCTATTCCTATTTAGACCACAAAGGAGCCTGTACAGTGGTTAGACTGTATGTCTTGCAGCTAGGAACTATTCTACTTTTATTCTGATTTTGTCACTGAAATATTCAGTAATTTCAAAAACATTGAATTTACTAGCAAATGCCATATCCTGATTCCAGTGTCATTTTCTGTCCCCAGCAGCATTAAATCCTCAGGGTGTTTGACTATGGAGTTTTGACTAGGGGACCACATTTAATGGTAATACCTTAGTGATGATACCTGGTGACTACTAGGTAATTAGTAATTGAACAGGATACTTGACAGGTAAAACAATATGTATGACTTCAAACCCGCAAATACATCCTTCACCCTACTGTATTCAGCGCCCCAGTAAATGCAGATGAAGTACTCATCCAGGTGGTCAAAATGTAAGATCAAGACTTAAATTACAAATAATACAAACCATGGTGGCATGAAATACAAACACATTTTTTTAGGCTCTTCTAATGAACAATTATTAAAAAGTAACCACTTTCCTATAACTAGGAATGATCTTTGGCCAAATTTTCCTGCTGAATCCAAAACATCAAAACTTACTAATGTGTCTTATATCTGTAAGAAGTGCATTTAAAATATATATATAAAATTATTAGGATCTGCCTCCATTGAGTAACTGATTGTGAAATGATGGGACTGGAACAGTCATTGAATGAACTACTCATAGAACCGAAAGCCTAATTATCACATCTGTACATGCAAGCCAAATAGATGGAGAGCAATGTCATCCCAACACAGTTACACAACTTCCAAGAACTGAGCCTGTGAGCCAGTGCCTACACCCCCCTGTGCTGTGCATCTATAGCCTTCCTGTGTACGGGTCTAAGTCTTCAGTTCACTTAGAGCTAGCTCAGTCGTGATGTAGTTTAATGTAGTGTCTTGTACAGCAGCACCATTACAGGTTCCTCCACGTTCAGGCATTACATATTGCACTGGGTTTTCAACTTGCCATCGGGTAAGCTCCACTGTTTCCTCCTCCAATTCTTTCATGAGCTGTTCCATACAAAATACTGTTACTGCCTCTCATCCCTGCCGCTGGGGTCCTCCTACCATTTCATCCTCCGCTGCTGCCCCTTCAGATCCCCTCTCCCAGGGCTCTGTTATTGCCTACCAGCAGCAGCTCTTTCTCACCACCATTTCAGCTGCCTGAGAGAGAGCAAGTTAGTGGGCTGCAGAGCTCCGTTCTGCATCACAGTTAACTTTTAAGGGTGACATGTCTCACAGGCAACATGTGTTTTCATCTCATGATCTGTTTTCTCCACAGTCAACTCTCTGGAATCTAGTCCCAAAGATATCCTCTGGACTAATGCAATTGAAATCATGCTTCAGCTTTAAAAAAAAACAAAAACAAAACAACAACAAAAAAAAAACCCCAAACCAAAAAAACCCTCCCCATAGAACTAAACGGAAAAAAAAAAAGACAAAGTAAAGGGAAATTTAGGGACATTATATACTTGAAAGGCACATTGAAAGGTGCCTTACAGATAAGAAAATTTTGGTTTTAAAGAACAAGCCTTAGACCATTCTCCAGTCTGAGATCTTTACTCTCCTCTATGATTTCAGAGATTGAAGTTAGTAGGTAGCTAATAGTGATCTGAATATCAGGGAAGCTGAACACTGCATAAAACCAGCTGGAATCAATCAAAGCTGTGGGTGCTCAGAATCGCTCAGGCATATATGTTGTCCATTCTAATACCTTATTTTAGAATTGAATATGAAGATACTAAGCTATATTTACTGAGTCATCCAGTTCCCAACACCACATTACACAACCCAAAAGTATTTTGTATCTAATTTAAATAAAATAATTAAGAATTACTTTTAAAATATTCTAGGTATTGAGGGTTTTCTGAATTGAGCAAAGAATAGTGGAGAGGGCTCTTCTTCACCTAGCTGTGCTGAAGGGCAACTGAACAGGTTGAGTTTTCTCTATTCATCTTCTACATGTAATTTACCTGGTCTGCTCAGAGGATCAGAATGATGGAAGAAAATGATCCTGATGCCCTTTCTGAAAACACACTTTCCCAGAGCATAGAGAGGGCAATGATTTTATGCATTTGAAAAATCCAAGAAAAAATAGCTTTGAACATTTACATACAAATAAATTGAAAAGGGAGTATTTCCTGAAAATTCACCTTGGTTTAAATGTGTGGATGCTAGGATCAAAAACCACCTTGATGTACAAATGACATAAGAAGCGAATAGTGCTGTTTTAGCAAATTCCAGATGGTGTTTTGTTGTACTGGTCAGTGATATTTTCTAAGCTGAATTTCTCAAAAGTGCCCAGCACTGAACACGTGTCCATACTCCTGTACAAAGCAATAGAGAGTATTTGGCCAACTAGACTGTGTGATTGGCAGAACATTCAGACATTTCATTTTGGAAAAGAAATGTCACTTCATGGAATGGAACTTCCAGCAGACTATTCCACTGCCACTGCTGAAGGGGAAAGATTCTCTGATTTTTCCTTTATTTAAAAGTAGAATACGATATTATTAAAACATGGGCATGTGAATATAGGCTTCTGATTTCTCAAATATTATCTTGTTGTCAGATTATAGGAAAAAACCTAATTGAATACTTTCTATGTGTCTGTAGACTTCTCCAGCTTGTTCCAATGACATCATTATGGTATTTAGAATAATTAATTTTATATCAACAGTTGCTGGTTAATACACTAAATATTCTTATTGTTTTACCACCTGTAGATTGAAAAATACTTTTACAAAACTGCTAAGGAAAATTGCCTTCATTTTATCCAAGGCAACTTTGAAGCACTTTAATTCATTTAGATGGCCACCAATATAAATCTGAACAAAGCTATGATATAAAACAAAAGTAGGCTTTTCTACTTGTGTCAATAATATGAAGCATAATAATGTTTCAAAGCAAAAACTATTATTAGGTTGAGATGTGAAAAGGAAACAGCAATAGGTACCTCTTCCCTTCATTTTGTACTGGATGTTGCAAAAATTAATAGGAACAGAGGAATAAAGGGCATGCAGGCACTAACTTTCTTTTTCAAAAGAGAGGAACCAGGAATGAGTAGGCTGTCCAGAGTTGGGGACAGTTGTCCAGAGCAGTGGTCCTTTCTCATTGGTGTGAGACTCCCCTCAGGTTGCTTAGAGAATTTGTTTTGCTTGGTGAATACCCTTAATAAGATGTTTGACTAAAGGAAACAGGTATTGGGACAGACAGCAAAATGGAGGAGGGTTACTTCAAGCAGACCAGCAGGCCTGGAATTTTTTGTATAACCATAAGACTAGCTCCAGTTCTAACCAAAATCCTGCCATTTTCTGGGAAATTGTTAAAGGCTGACAAGATCATTTTTGCTAACCTGGGACATTTTAGTTGAAAGTCTATAATATTTTACATTTGTCAGATTAAAGCAAATCAGAACAACAACCAAAAAAAAAGTTTACATCCTGGGAAAAGTAAAGACTTAGTTACCCTAGTCCTGGTCTTCCCTTGGTGAGGCACACGTAGGAGAGGAGAGAAAAGCTGGAGGTATGTGCTTCTTTTCTGGAAAGACTGCGATCCAGTTAGTGAGACATCCACCTTGGATCTCAGCTGGATATTGTTTTCTCTCTGACAATTCTGTCCTGAGTGGGGATTTCTTGAGCCACAGTCAGGGAGGAATGTATGAGCTGGTTTAGGGGCAGTTCTTGGACAAGCGCCAGCATATCTCCTACTGAAGTCATCAGGCACGGGAGCACAACTGAAAAACTCTTGCAAGAAACCTCTTTTCAGCTTATGTCTGGTGCAAGGATGGAGTGCTTTTGGACTTAAGCAAACAGACGTGGTTTTTTAGTTGATTAATAAATCAGTTAAAAATAAAGCAGTATGTTACATCAAAGGGTTTTACTCATCAAAATCCTGACCGTTTTAAATATAAGCCCAGGCAGAGCATTTCTAGCTGAACTTTTAATTTCCCTGAAGTTTTCAAAATTTTTTAATGAACTTGGAGAAATGAGTGATGATTAACCTATACATCTATTCCCAAACCTACCCTCAGATTAAGTTCACCCTTTTCTTCACAGGATGTCTCAACAATTGCTGTGAGCTCCATTTTCTTCTAAAGATGTAGACATTCAGTAAGACAAGATAAGATGTTCCTCCCATTTCCCCATTAAAATTTCTCATCATTAGCTTTCTGGAATGCAAAAACACACACCTTAAAGAGACCTTAATGCAGACCTACAGTTTCTTTGGTCTGTTTTATGGTCTTTACCACTGACCCATCAAACCCCCCTGTGGATTTATTGGATGTATACCATCTGTACGTGTCCTTCAGGCAACAGCTTCTGGAATGGAAAAAAAATATAATTTGTGATTCTTTACAGGTCTCCATTCCAGACCTTTTTGCCCTCAACATCACCTTCGGAACTGGTTTGGTCTCTTCTACTGATACTGCTTCATTCTTTTCAGATTTTCTCTCTTGTGCATGTGCAGGAGCTTGTGTTTATGGACCCAGTGAGGTGTTCCAAGGAAGCGTGACTTGACACATTAACACGTCTTGCTGTACATTCGAAGGCATAGCATGATGCACTGTCAGTGGCAAAGGAGAATGGTTCATCACTCAGCATGACACAATGTTCTTCACTTATGTGAAGTAGGAAACACTTCATTCTTTGCAAACAAACTAGCTGTGTATGGAAATCTCCCGACTCACCTCTGAAATGATGAAGCTTTTTGAATTGTGATGAAGATATGGAAAGAAGGGAAAGTAAGTCTTTGTCTCATGTTATTTCAGCTATATCTCATTTTTATTTCTTTTTATTGCACTGGAATACGTGATTCATTTACCTCCCAATGATACAGCTGGTATGAATATTGTTTATAACTTGTTTTCAACATTAAAAGTCTGAAAATATCCATTAGAGGTATCATATGGCTAAAAGTTGAATTAAAGGATGGCAGGAATCTGGCAGTAACAGAATATATACCATTGTTGTAATTTTAAAATGTATAAAGTTACCTTATTTTTCCAAATATTTATTCGCTTTAACTAGCACATATATTGTTTTAAGCAGCATAACAAATATGTAACATTCCACATACATTCATATTAGAACCTCCTGAGAAATTGTGACCCATATAAATACATAAATATCGTTAATTTTCCTTTCCAAGATAAAGCTGAACTCTGTTCAATTAAAAAAAGAACAACAAAAAACCCACCACCAACAAACCAATTTGAAGTACAATATATTTGGACATTTTTCAGAAATTATTTTTTAACTGGAATTTTATAAAGCAGATTACTTATTGAAGGAGTATGGTGTAATATTATTTAAGTTTTATGGACATTCATGTCATGGTTTAACCCCAGCTGGCAACTAAGCACCACACAGACACTCACTCACTCCTCCCAGTTGGGATGGGGGAGAGAATTGGAAGAGTAAAAGGGAGAAAACTCATGGGCTGAGATAAAGACAGTTTAATAGGTAAAGCAAAAATCATGCACACAAGCAGAGCAAAACAAGGAATTCCTTCCCCACTTCCCATGGGCAGGCAGGTGTTCAGCCATCTCCAGGAAAGCAGGGCTCCAGCATGCCTAATGGTGACTTGGGAAGACAAACGCCATCACTGTGAACATCCCCCTCTTCCTTCTTCTTCCTCCATAATAAAACAAAAAAATTAACTTACCAAAGGTCTTTTACTCATCTCATTTATTTTTTTTAGTTAATTTCAATGATCTTTATGCAGAACCTTTAGTTATTGACTAGTGGCAGATAGTGAAACATTAAGCAATCTTATAAGATAGAAGTTGGAGGGCAAAGAAGTTCCATTTCTGTGATTTGTGGATGGAGAATGCATTCTGTTTCACAACAAAGAAGAGGACAGACATAGGCATAACAATATTTGCTGCTTTCCTGGAAGAGTATTAGATGTGTTCAGGACTCTGCCAATGGTGGATAGATAAGACATACTAGGTGGAAGAAAAATGAGAGTCAGGATAGACAGTTGCACTCTATCATCATTTTAGGCTTGAAGAAATTCCCCTAGAGGGGATAACAACTTTAATATACTGCATCAGGATGAGAGCAACAAAGCTGGTGAAAGGACTGGAAGGAATGTCCTATGAGGAGCAGCTAAGGAATTTTGGCTTGTCTAGTTTGGAGAAAAGGAGGCTGAGAGGCAACCTCATTGCTATCTACAGCTTCCCAAGGAAGGGAAGTGGAGAGGGAGATGTTGAGCTCTTTGCCCTGGGATCCAGTGACAGGACATGTGGGAATCAGGGGAGATTCAGACTGGACATTAGGAAGCATTTCTTTACTGAGAGGGTGGTCAAACACTGGAATAGGCTTCCTAGAGAGGTGGCAGATGCCCCAAACGTGTCAGTGTTTAAGAGGCATTTGGACAGTGCCCTTAATAACATGCTTTAACTTTTGGTCAGCCCTGAAGTGGTCAGGCAGTTGGACTAGATGATCGTTGTAGGTCCCTTCCAACTGAAATTTCTATTCTTTCTATTCTATTCTATTCTATTCTATTCTATTCTATTTACCATTTCTTCCGTGAAGAATTTTTCAGTGGGGGAGTATGGGAGAGAAGGGTGTCCTTGGTAAGAAGTTGTGCTGCTGTTAAGAGACAACTGATTGGGCATGGCAATAGAAGTGAGCATGTCACACTTTCCTGTCTGCAGTAGTTCATATTTCCCTCAGGTAGTGCTTTCTGGTCACAGCTCATGTTGTTGGCCCTTGTCTAAGAATTCCCCTGGCAAAGGAGGCAAAGGCATGCAGGGATCTCTGGAAATAGAAAAAAAGGCTTCTGATTAAGATGGGGACAATGTTGGGCAGGGAGACAAAATAACTTCTGTCTACAGGTGCATTTACACTCTGAGCCTACTGTGGAATAAGCTTTTCTTTTTTTACACCAAGGGGGGGGTGTTTTTATTGTTACTGTGATATCGCTGAAAGAGTTGAACCCATAGTGCCTAAGCATTGCTCAACCCCACTCTCACTGTTCTGGTCATAGACAATTAGTTTCTATTCACCAGTATTGGACTGATATGTTGCAAAGGATCAATTTTGTGTCATATACATGTGTAGCAGTAAGCTTCAACTAAAGAACAAGCATTTTTGGTTTTGCTTGGTTTCTTTAGTCTAAGAATTTGTGACATGACAGTATGGTACCCACACTGGTCACTCAAAGTTTTAGGGCAGTATTTCAGAGTTACTGAGCAATCTCCAGAGATCTACCTCAAAATCAAAAGACTATGTGTGATCTCTGTTGATTTTGCAGAAGGAGCACCTCTCCTATGAGGACAAGATGAGATGCAAGGTACCTTATTCAACAGTAAGACTCTCTCTTAATCCATGAAATGACCTCAGGGACAGAGCTGGAGCTTGTATGCTGTCTGTATGTGTGAAAGGTGGGAGAAGTATTCAAGCAAAGGTTTTGGGGCCAAGTATCTGAACTCGCTACCTGGATTTAACTACCACAGCTGGAGAGGACAAAATCATGTACTCTTTTCTCACTTCTTTCACTGGTCTGTCATCTATTGTTGTTGAAAACACATAAAGAATTTTGTATTATGATGTAATTTATGTAACTTGTCCAAAACAATATTAGATTTATTCCATTTGCTATATGAAAGATATCGTTAGAATGCAGCCCATTTGGCAAAACTTCTCTCATAGTTCCAGGCAAGGATTCAATCACCTGTTGCTAAGATACTTAAAAAATATTGTCTGTTTTTAAATGTTCTTTTTTAATTGAATAAACTGTTAGTTTGAAATATTGCTGCCGAGGTTAAAAAGGTTTAGAAAATCATATAACTTTTTTACTGGAAAGCAAGTTTTAGAATGGCTTAAATGCAACAGCTGCAGTTTTTATTTATACTATTCTTTAGTAAGACATTAAAAGATGTATTGAAATAATGGCTGCTTGAATATTTGGGAACTGAGTTATTAGAACATTGTCACAGACCAACTTAAAATTTTGATTACCAATACATTTGATCTGTACTATCCACGTCAGCTCTATAGCAATAATTTCCAGGAAATAAAACTGCTCTTAGGGGTTCTGAAAATGCACAGGAATGTTACACTGACACTAGTACGTGTTACCTCCATGTAATGGGGCTGAAAACATAGGGGGAAAATTCCTGTCACTGTACATTTAGAATTATGTAGCATAATAATAAAAAATGTTATTTTTTTTTTATTTTTTTTTTAAATATTCTAACTAATATGTCCCTGTTTTATCAGAGGGATATTGCCAGGAACTTGAATTACACTGACCTAATATTTGATTGCTAAAGTATGAAGCTGTTGTGTGTGAAATTCAGACAACACAGAACAGTAGAGTGCACCTACTGACCTGATTAATTTTTATCTCATTGCAGTAGAATTTACAGGCCAAGGGAGTGTTTTGCTTGCCTAATAAAATTGCACTTAGTATATTAACACTTCTCAGCCCTGACACTCACAGGTAAATACTGAACAGGATTTTGGAGACTGAAAAGAATTAAAGATCTGTCCTTTGAATTTATCTTTTGTAGTCTGTAAAGAGGAGAGAGTGTTTTATACCACCACTATCACTGCTCAGCTGGAGAACTGAGCGATACACAACAATTTAAGTATCTAATTTTTATCTTTTACTGAAGAAGGTTGCCACAGAACAGTTTTGATGCATGCAGGAGATGATAAATCCATGCTTTTGGATAGGGGAAAAGAGGGCAAATTATATTGCCAATACTTGACAGTTCTGAGACAAAAAAAAAAAAATATTCATAGATCTCGACTATTTGTTGCTATCAAGATTTGGTTTACCCCTCTATAGGGAAAAGATCTGATGTAAAACTTAGATCTGTATCTAAGCTAAGCTACCTCTCAAAGCTAATGTTTTAAAAACATAAATTCAACAAAAAAGAGTAGATGCAATGCTTTTGATTTTTTTTTTCTTTTTCTTTTATCTGGTAATTAAAGTAAGTCTGGTAAAGAAAAGGAACAAACCAAACATTTTAAGTCCTGGTTTTTTTAATTTTTTTTCCCCAGAAGTCTTCCCCTTTGACTTTTTATTAGCCCCATGAATAATGGGCTCATTTAGCCTGGAAGATACTGCTGGTAGGTCATGAAGTCCATCTCCCTGCCTCACAGTAGGATTGATTGTTTTACTCCTGAGCCATTCCCAAAGAGATGGGTGGCCCAGTCCTGAATACTTAAGTAGTGGTGATTCCATGACCCCTGTTGGCAGTGTGCACCACTTCCCTCAGAGTTTATCTAGTTTTTCCTAACATTTAACCTAGGTTTTCTCAACTGGATTTCTATTTCATTGCATTGTGCTCTCTCTTTGAGGATGAATGTGAGCAATTGGTCTTCTGCTTTTATCAAACATCTCTACAGAAAATACTTAATTATGAACTTAGGAATTCAGGTCGGGGGACTGAAAAGTTTACTAAGGTCTGCAAGACTTACAGACATTGATAGTGCATATGACTGTAGAATTGATTAGTTTTATTATCAAAATTTTAAAAGAGATATTTAATTCACTGAAAACTTACAGTTTACAAGTTATTGAATTACCAAAGAATTGTAAGTTTTTTACAGGTGCCAAATTCTGGAATTTTGCAAGCACATGAAAAATGGGTAGTGCAGAAAACTTTAGCAAAATAATAGAAAGACTTTCCTAGTAAAAGACAACTAAATATAGGTACTTAAAAATCTGAGCAGCCTCTTCTGAAAACCTCATCTGGACAAAATTATCTACACAGTAAGTCTGCACCCTAACAATCATCTATCTGAAGTGTCCAGAGAAAGAAGTTATTGTGACTAAATCTTGATGTCTGAGCTGCTTGCCTACACTTTCTTTACAATGAATGAAGATTATAGTCTCTTCTCCACTGTGATTCATGCGATCTTAATGTAGCTTTCTAATATGGATCACATGAATCATGCCTCAAAAGTGCTTATTTTCCTTCCCTCGCTGTTAAGCAGTCTGGAGCAATCATCTTATCTGTGGACAGCTGCAGCTGGAGACAACTTGGGTTAGATGAGATGAACATCTTCTTGCTGTCACTTTAACTAGCAAGTACCTGCAAATGCTCTTTTTTAGCTTAAAGCATGTCTAATACACAATCTGATGAAGCTAATTTCTTTGTCTTATCATTGTGCAGAAGAGTGTTTCAGACTTTAGCTGGAAGTTGTCATAAAACTTAATGCTTCCACTCATTGAGAAATTTACTACATTCTAAATTGAAATCTCTCTTTTTCTGTCCTTAAATGAAGACTGTAAATTTGCTCTTATCAGCTAAGGAGATGAGACCACTCAAAGAGCCAGGAAGTTATTTCCAAGCACTATCCCTAATCCATGAAGCAGTTAAGTTTCTCTTGATTCCTGGGGATGAGAAGGCTTTAAATACATTAGTTAAGTTTATTCAGAGGGGTTGGCTCTGACAAATTTGTGGAATGGAGGCTGTACAGGCTGTAGATGGATATAAATGTGTTCTCCACCTGCACACATGCACAGCAGCATTGTCCAACTCTGATGTATTTCAAATTGATTGAAACTATAAATAGTGCTGCTGGCAAAACTGCAAACAGTAACTTCTGGACTAAACTTCAGCCTTTGCACAGTAAAGTCAGTCAGATCAGTGAATAGTACAGTTTGTTGGGTTTAAGGTATGTTGTTGAGTCCTCTACTTCTCATAACACTGTCAGACTTACTTCTGTTTAATCTCACGCAGTAACAAGCTAACAGAGTTTAAACAAAAAAATTCCCAGTATTAAAAAAAAAAGTGATTATCTTGCAATCCCCAGAGGTCCAGCTATTGCTGACAGTTAACCATTGATGTGTGAGAGTGACCTGGAGGTCAAAAGAGATGCCTTTTGCTAACAAGCTTGGTTTGTGCATGGGTCAGAGCTGACTCAACAATTTCTACCTCTAGCAGGTGAGAGGATGTGACACTGGCAAAGCTTTAAGATTAAAAAGAAGGAGAAAGGAAGACAACAAAAATTTTTGCTGCACAGTTTTTTCCATGTGCCTAAAATCAGCTCTGTAGGCCTTGTCTGCATTACGATTGTAAGAAAATCATAGAAACTAGTCCTCACAAGAGAGGTCCCTGAGTTTTACAGCTACAGCTTAAATTTTATCCCAAATATGATTTTTCAATTAGAAAAACATGACTAAGGCTCATGTTTTCCAACCAGCTGTCCCAAAATTTCTAATCTTACATCAGCCACTGCCCTGCTGTGTGACTGCAGGCAATTTCTCAACTCATTTATTTTCATTTATGATTATTTGTATTGCTGTATATCTAGGAGCCAGATCCCTTTGTGCCAGGTGCTGTAAAAAAGAACAGAGGACAACTCCTGCTGGAGAAAGCTGAGAGTCTAGGGCTAGGGAACTGGGATGGACACAGACTGACAGCTGAGGACAGTAAGAAATGAGTGACATCATATCTCTGAGCATGATAAGCAATAGCCTTAACATGCCAGCAGCATGTCAGTGTGTTTTGTATCCATCATACTAGAAAAATGTCTTAAAGAGAGGACAAAAAACCCTAGTAATCTGATGTCTACAGGGATCTCCTTCAAATGATGAGATGTGAAAGAGCGAAGGTGCTTAGGAAGCCCACAGGAGGAGGACACGTGCAGACCAGCTGGGAACCGCCTTGCTGGTGAAGTCCATCCATGGCTGGCCTGTGATATGAGGGAGGAGGAGGAGGAGGGCTGCGACAAGACAGCAGTGTGGATGGGGTGATGGCCTACAGGAACAAGCCGTTTCACAGGACTGTATTTGTCAAGACTGTGGAAGAAGGACACAGCAGTATTCAACATGCAATGATGTAGTGAGAGCTTCCTTGAGTAGCAGTCATGGGATTGGTGGGAAAGGTTGCATTTTAGAAACATTATGGTGAAAGAAGACATTTGAGATAGAGCTTGGATAGGAATACCCACAGAGATATGGCTCAGTGATTGCATGTAAATTGTGAACCTAAATGACAGGACTGAAGGCAGTGTGGTGACACTCCTATTCTTTGACTTGTCAGTATTGTAATGTCTTTAGGGAAGGCTCTGCATTTTCTAAAACACTTAGCAGGATGTGTCCCCTCCTGCATCGTGGCAAATAGCTAATAGAAAATACAGTATATAAATAGGTCCCTCAGCTCTGTTTAAATTCATTTTATGGATCTAGGTGTTGAAAAGCTCAATTTGAAGACTTAATTAAGAAAATAACAAACAAGGAAAAGGACCAAATATACCCATGACACCTGCATATACTATGAATTCATCTTCCTTGGCAAAATGCAAAAATATTCATCTTCACATTTAAACTAACACAACTGTTAAGCTGACCACCAGATTTCATGTGATTAATATTTATCACTGCCACGTCCATAGTCCTCCAGGATTTAATTCAAAATGTGAATCTTTCCTAAATCACAGCACTTAAACTTCTAATCTTGTTTGTTTGTTTTGATTAAACAAAGATGTTCTGCTCTTTTTGTAGAAGTGATGTCACCTAATTGACTACATGTTGGTTTAGCCTCTGAAGACATAAAATGTGATTCTGTTCTTCATAGCTTTTAAGCTTGATTAAAGCAAGCTCCTCAAGTTGTTCTCTAATAGCAGGCTCCCCAGAAATGGAGAGAGATTCTCAAGTGGTTTAATGTTTAGAAAATGAAGAAACATCTCCACCCCCTCATGTAACCACAGGAAACAAAGTATTAAAGTTGGGGAGGGGGAAGGAACGGGGGAAAAGAGAAGTTCGTTCTCTGTCTTCCCCCCAAAATGTGAACCACAAAGGATTGTTTTCCTTTCATGTGAAGAGATTTTCAGCATTTCATTTCCTTAGTTTTCTATATGGTACGAGCAAAACTCTTAAATCACTAGTTAGCGGTTTCTATCTAAATCTCATCATCTAATTATTTTTACAACGCATTCTTGGAAGGGTAGGAATGGTTCTGCCAGGAGATGTTTCACAATAATTAGAAGCCCCAATGGGTCTCTTAAGAATGTTTAAAGGGTTCCATATGCAGGCTGCTACAGGGAACCATGCTGTACACAGCTCTTCGTTTGAAGCAATAAGTCTTGACAGCCCTTGTTGTATTTTATTATAGCAAACAAAATCCATGCCAACCAATCAGGTTCCTGGATGTCTTGCCGTTCTTTACTGGGAAAAATAGCAGCGGAGATCGGTTAGCTACAAAGACACTGTCACATTCATGCAAATATGGGCTGCTTGGAAGGCGTTTCTCTCAAGGACAGCTCTTTGTGGCACAGAGACAGCATTAGAAGGTGATTTTTGGCAAATAGAAGTGCCTTAAAACCAGTGCATAACATTTTTGTTTCCCCATTCATGCAATGAACATGCAGAATTGGCTTTTGAAGTTAAAATGTGCATATTGAAATATGACTTGCTAACACATGTAAATGGCCAATTCGAGTAGCTTAACCCTCCTCCTATTGTGTGTGTTAGCCAATGAATAACTGCTGTACACTTTTTAGATGAGTACATCTTGCTTGCACAATCTTTTTGCATATAGTAAGAGATGCCTGAAGAAAGTGTCCCAGAACAGGAGAGCTACACCATATACTTTACGAATTTCTTTGTACATGATATGATACATACATGTTAAGCAATGGATAGTTACTTGACTAACAACAAAGGAGACAGAAAGCTAGTGCTCTTCCACAGTGAAGGACTCATAAGACAATGTACATAACAAACACACAAGCAAAAATAGGTAATGGAAGCAGAGAAGGAAATAGAAAATTCTCCATTCAAACATTATTACTCCGTTATTACTACAAGGGCCTGGCAAAAGAGCACAACTTTCCAAGAGCATCCTCTTCCTTCTGAGTCTCACATATTGCTCTGACTTCTCAACTAGCTGTTGGGAAAACTTTGCTGAAGCTAAGTCTTGGTCCCTGAGGGTAACAGAACATTCTTCTAGATAACTAGCGATGTATGTTTTCAGAAATGTGATTTGCCTGCATATGTGAAATATTTGTGGCCATATTAGGCATGCTTAAATGTGTGCACGCAATTGCATATGCCTACACTTTCAAATCTAGTCCATAATGTCTTCGTGTTAGGATACAGACACGTCTCCCGTGTCAACTGTAAAGTCATTGGATTCATCTCTGCTTTTATTTTAAGTGAATGCTTTGGCAAGGACTCAGTTTGAGACATCATAGTATTGTAAAGATATCTGTGCATAATTTTATACCGAGCACTTTATATGGGGTTGCCCACTATTTAAATATCACAAGAATTGAATTACTTCACTAACATGCTCATTAAGATTAATTTTAAATATATATACTTTTTCAAGCTATTTATAAGTTTCTTTTGAGAATGTGTTTTGCAGTTTTATAGCCATCATTTTAAACTTGAGTTGTTCTGATAATTTCAGACAAAATCTATAATTTGTATGAGTTTTTTAATTCACTCTTTCTCTTACAGTTTTTAAAAGACCAACTTGGATATCTGGTCTTTTTGTGATCTTGGAAGAGTATCTTTATTGACCATTCAATAAGAGTTGTCATTGCCATTCCCCCACTGCATATAGGAGAGATAAATAGGATCTTTGTGTTCAGCCCCATACAAGTGCAAGGCATCATGCAGCAGGTGTAGTAGCTCTAATTTCTCCATGTCCATTTTTCATAGATGCAAGCTTAAGTGTTGTGTGAAATCTCATTCTTTTCCTACTTTTTGTGTCTTGTGTTTCTGTGTCTTTCATAGTTCAAGGAGAGAAATAGGCTTACTCAGAAGGAAAAAATTACACTCTCATGAATTGAAAGTCCCCCTGTAAATGTCAATCTCACTTCAGTGCATGAGGGAGAAATCTAGAGCAAATAGCCCTCTAAGTTAGATAGCTCATGAAGGTGTTTACAATTAGGCTCGAAGAGTTTAATACTAAGTTTATGAAACTCTAAAGAGCATTGATGTCATTCCACCTGCCCTTCCTACTGCCCATTGCAAGCTGCAAAATATTCCCTAGCTTGCCACAAAACATTGAGGTACCAGGTGCAAAAGGCAGTACTAAGCATCGCCAAAAGATCAATGAAACCAAAAGCTGTTGTCAAGAGTAATAGAGTGATATTTTAGAGGTGAATGTGCCCAAGTGATCCTGAAGAATGAACTGTGTCCTGTGCCACAGAAGACTGCAGGCAGTCCTTGCTGATCTTGGCCAGTGTGACTTGGGAGAAGGTTCCTTCCTGACTCCAAACCTGGCAACTGCAAGGCTGAGCTGCACTAGTCGGACACGTGAGAGATTTTGCAGTACCTCTGCATACACCAGCACATTCTTCCCAATGCTGCAGATCCGTTTTGTCTATCTCTGAAGGGCTGGTGGAAGCAAAACATTCTCCCACTTCCTACTGCAGTCAAGTTATGACTCAAGGAGTAAAAAGAAAATATATTTCTTCCTAGCCTCACCAGGGATCAGAACAAACTTCAAAGCACAGGTTTAACATAAAACAAATACAGTGGAAAACCAAGCCTCAGCAAGTGGTGACCAAGATGCCATTAGGGTATTCTTTAGGGATATAAAAAAAAAGGAGTATCTTTTTTTATATATATATATAAAAAATCCTCATTGCATCTCTTTTGATTTCTAGTTATAACATCACACTAGTCAGTTTTGCAATGCTTTCTTTATCCAAGGTTTCATCTTGAAACAATTTAGGTTCTTCATCCCTATCTATGTTCTTTAGAAGGCTGTCCTTGAAAATCACAATGTGGATCATTAGAAATCTTCAAATTTCTACTCAAAGTTCTTTCATAAACATTTTATGCTCATCTGATCCTTCACAAATATCAACTTTTAAATGAAATAACAATTCTTTGTCTTTCATATTTATGATCTGGATACCTTTATTACAAACAGTTATATACCATAGTTGTTTTATGAGTCAAAACAAACTAAGATTTTTTAAAATCTGTTTTCATAAAGTAAATACTTCATTAATCACCTGGTAATCCTTACCTGTGTCTATTACCATTTAAATTATTTTTAAATGAATAATTAGAATTATATTCTTTAAATGTGACCTTACCATCCTGTAGTGATAGTAACTCTTCCCATCCCTGTAACTCTTTTTGTTAGCATCCCCTCTTATCTGGAAAGCAATTTCAGATAAAGCTTTTTATTATGTTCAAATCCTTAATCTTTTCAGTGTAGTAATCATTGTTGACTTGATTCCTTAGTTTCTTAGTTTGTCTCTTAAAAATTGAAAATATTACTTTGATTCAGTTTTGTAGTTCCAAAATCAGTTTAATCAGCTCATGATCACTTAATCCAAGAACAGTTTCTATATCCACCTCTTCTATGAAAGCCTGGCTCTTCCATCTTACTCCCATCTTTTCTTTTAGGTTCCTTGGCTCAGGGATTCCTTGGGAGAGGAGTGGGTTAGTCATCCCAGGTCCAAAGCATTCCAGCTGGGACTGGTGCAATCACTGAAGAAATTGTATTGCCTGACTTTTATTATTAGTGCATGTAGTAAATTTTTTCCTTCCCAAATGAAGATGGTCTTCCCCCCACACACATGCCATTCTATATTATCACTTAATTATTTTCTATTTCATTCTATATTTATACCCAGCCTATTCCAGGTGCTCCTTAGACAGTGTATCTACTTTGAGAAAGTTTAATCCATGAAAGTCTCCTTGAAAACAAACATCCTAAAATTCCCTGAGAACTGCCATTCTCAAGCTATTTGTTGACCTTTATTATTTTGCCACGTATTCACTCTTCTTGTTTAAGGACTGGAGGAAAGAGGGGTCCAAGAAAGCTAGATAATATTTAAGGATAACCTCCTCCAAGCTCAGGAGTGATGCATCCCAACAAAGAGTAAGGCAGGCAAAAACACCAGGAGGCCTGCGTGGATGAACAAAGAGCTCCTGGACACACTCAAACACAAAAAGGAAACCTACAGAGGGTGGAAGCAAGGACAGGTAGCCTGGGAGGAATACAGAGAAGTTGTCCAAGCAGCCAAAGATCAGGTTAGGAAAGCTAAAGCCCTGATAGAATTAAATCTGGCCAGGGACATCAAGGGCAACAAGAAAAGCTTCTATAGGTACGTCGGTGATAAAAGGGAGACTAGGGAAAATGTGGTTCCTCTCCAGAAGGAAACAGGAGACCTGGTTACCTGGGACCTGGAGAAGGCTGAGGTACTTAATGACTTTTTTGCCTCAGTCTTCACCTGCAAGTGCTCCAGCCACACTGCACAAGATGCAGACGACAAAGGCAAGGACTGGGAGAATGAAGAACCACCCACTGTAGGAGAGGATCAGGTTTGAGACCATCTAAGGGACCTGAAGGTGCACAAGTCCATGGGACCTGATCAGATGCATCCACAGGTCCCGAGGGAACTGGCAGATGAAGTGACTACACCACTATCCATCATATTTGAGAAGCTGTGGCAGTCTGGGGAAGTTCCCACTGACTGAAAAAGGGGAAAAATAACCCCCATTTTTAAAAAAGGAAAAAAAGAAGGCCCAGCGAACTACAGGCCAGTGAGTCTCACCTCTGTGCCTGGCAAGATGATGGGTCAGATCCTCTTGGAAACTATGCTAGGGCACATGAAAAATGAGGAGGTGATTGGTGACAGCCAACATGGCTTTACTTAGGAAAATCATGCCTGACAAATTTGGTAGCCTTCTGTGATGGGGTTACAGCGCTGGTGGATAAGGGAAAAGCAACTAATGTCATCTCCCTCAAGTTGTGCAAAGCATTTGACACTGTCCCGCACAACATCCTTTCTCTAAATTGGAGAGACGTGGATTTGACAGAGGGACCACTCGGTAGATAAGGAATTGGCTGAATGGTTGCACTCAAAGAGTTGCAGTCAATGACTCGATGGCTGAGTAGAGACCAGTGATGAGTGGTGTTCCTCAGGGGTGGGTATTGGGACTGGTGCTGTTTAACATCTTTGTCGATGACGTGGACAGTGGGGTTGAGTGCACCCTCAGCAAGTTTGCTGACAACACCAAGCTGTGTGATGCGGTCAACACACTGGAGGGAAAGGATGCCATCCAGAGGGACCTTGACAGGCTTCAGAGGTGGGCCTGTGTGAACCTCATGAAGTTCAACAAGGCCAAGTGCAAGGTCCTGCACATGGGTCGGGGCAATCCCAAGCACAAATACAGGCTGGGCAATGAGTGCATTGAGAGCAGCCCTGAGGAGAAGGACTTGGGGGTGTTGGTCGACAAGAAACTCAACATGACCCAGCAATGTGCTCTCACAGCCCAGAAAGCCAACCATATCCTGGGCTGCATCAAAAGAAGCGTGACCAGCAGGTCAAGGGAGGTGATTCTCCCTCTCAACTCCGCTCTCATGAGACCCCACCTGGAGTCCTGTGTTCAGCTCTGGGGCCCCCCCAGTGTAAGAAAGATATGGACCTGTTGGAGCAGCTCCAGAGGAGGAGGATGAAGATGAACAGAGGGCTGGAGCACCTCCCCTATGAAGACAAGATGAGAGAGTTGGGGTTGTTCAGCCTGCAGAAGAGAAGGCTCTGGGGACACCTTATAGTGGCCTTCCAGTATCTAAAGGGGACCTACAGGAAAGAAGGGAGGGACTCTTTAACAGGGACTATAGTGGTAGGATGAGGGGTAACAGCTTTAAACTGAAAGAGGGTAGATTTAGATTAGATATTAGGAAGAAATTCTTTACTGTGAGGGTGGTGAGGCACTGGAACAGGTTGCCCAGAGAGGTTGTGGCTGCCCCATCCCTGGCAGTGTTCAAGGCCAGGTTGGATGGGGCTTTGAGCAACCTGGTCTAGTGGAAGGTGTCCCTGCCCATGGCAGGGGGGTTGGACTAGATGATCTTTAAGGTCCCTTCCAACCCAAACCATTCTCTTCTATGATTCTATGACTTGGAAGCTCTTGCTCTTTTCACTGTCTTCCATAAGTTATAGTAATTTTTGATCTGTGTCATTTAAAGACTAGTCAAGACACTTATTCCGGAATAATCAACTAGTTCCCACCTCCAACCAGATCCTCTTGAAACTCAGAAATATTTCAAATCCTGAAAGATTTTTGTATTCTTTCTCAATCCTCAACCTAGGAGACCTGTCAGGCAATGAATCCCAACTATGTAGAACAGTTTCCTATTAGCAGTGATCCAAACTCTTGTCATGACTTTTCCATTCTTCCATGTCTCAGGCAAGACTTTACAAGAAAGTAAGTTTTATTGGGAACCCTCTCCATAATCTTCCACAACTCCCTACATTCAATCAGTTTCACGAAGGGATGATCAATGGGCTGTGTGCAAACCGTAACTTTGAAACTGAAACATGAAGCAACAAACTATATTTCCTTAAAGTGTACCTCTCTGGAAGTAAAATACATCTCTTGAACTGTAGTAATGTAGAATAATTTAGGTTGGACAGAACTTTGGAAGTCTGAACCCCTGCTCAAGCAGGGCTGGAGTCCAAACTAGGTCTGGTTGTTCAAAGTATGGGACTTTGTCTTCTCCAGTTTTGAGTATCTCCAAGGATGGACATTCCACAGTAACTTTATGAAATCTGTTCCTATGTTTAATTGGCATAGTCATGATTTTTTTTCTTTTATATCAAGCCAGATTCTCCATTTTTGCAGCTTAGTGTCCACTGTCTGCTTTCCTTTCAATGTGCACCTGCCAAAAGTGTCTAGATCCATCTTCTCTACATCTGCCTGATATTTGGAGAACAATTAGATTCTTTTTTAGCCTTCTCTTCTCCAGGTTAAGCAAACCCAGCTCCATCAGCCTTTCCTAATATGTCATGTGCTGTGGAACCCTATCCATCCTGGAGGTTCTCCACTGAGGTTTCTCCTGTGTGCCAGTGCCTTTTTTGTTTTGGGGACCCAAACTGGACACAGTGTTCCAGCTGTAGCCTTATGAATACGGAATCAAAGGAAATTATTATTTCCTTTGATCTACTAGGCATGCTCTTGCTGGTGTAGACCAGTATGTGGTTAGCCTTTATTGCTGGAAGGGTGAAAAGTTCAGTTCTCTGCAGCTGAGAAGGTGAAGAGATTTTCATGTAACAGAGCAGGAGTTTTACAGCACAATGACCACTGCCATGATGTTTTGTACCTGGGAGGTCTCGCAAGCAGCTGACTTGCACAGCTAACCGAGGCGTCACACAGAGATCCTGTGAAGCTGTCATTTGTGGAGTGAATTCCTTTCCCTAGAGCTAGGGATAACATGTTGATTTGTTTGGTGGCTATTTAAAAAACAGTATTAAAAAAACAGAGGGATGAGCAGAATTAAAATTCAGACTAAACAGAATGTTTCAAAATGTACAGTGGTGTTCTTGAGAGTTTATTATTCTTCTTATTGACCCCAAAGTATTTTCAAATTAAGCATAATTTTGAATTGAAATATTGGATAGTTTATTTTAGAAAGCATCAAAATAAAAGGTCAATTTTTGTTGTTAGGTTGTTTTTTTCTTTACTAAAACAGTTGACAAAATTGATGCTGGTATGTGTAATATTCAGATCTTCCTATTCTGGGTGAAAAAAGCTTAAAGTTGAGATCCATCAGTCATTCTACTATAGGTTTTCTTCTTAATCTCTTTTCTAGAAGTTGATTTGTTCATTAGAAAAAAATGCCACTTTTGGACAATCAGCATTTCATTGACTCTCCTCAAAGCAGCTGGAATAGCAAATAGATTACTTTTATTTTTCCACACAGAAAAAAAACCCGGTTTATGGTAGGGTAGGATTCGCAGTCTTGACCAAGCTCAGGTTCAGTCAAAGTTGTAATTCTGCCATTGCTATGAAAAAATGGTCAATGCTGATTTTTTTTAATCCCAGCATGTACATTAGCGTGTATGTAATACTAACAGGCAATGTCAGCAGTGGATGTGTTGAAATGATCTTCTGCAGCCAAACAAGAGTTATTTCTACTGACACCTGAGCAGATGTGAAGGAGCTCTGCCTGTTTGCTGTGTTGATGGGGAGTGGTATGGCTGTGATAATGCAGCACATACATGGACTCATACAGCCTTCCAAGCCATCTGCCTTTGTGGTTGACTATACCTGGGTGGGATGTGGCTTTGTGGCAGAGTACACTTGTTTTTTTCAGGGCAAAGCTGATAGACCCATTGCCCCATTATTCTTGAAATCAGTCTGTAACCTATAATTGCATTCTTCCCCTCTGCGTGGTTCAGTACTGTGCTCTCAAAGACCAGTTTAGGACTTCTGTGATCACTTACTTGGAAAGATATAGCCTGTAGTATGATAAATCTTTGTGCAGTGCGTTCAAGGTCTGACTTAATCCTTCACAGAGCACTTCTGTTCTGATTGATAGTTCATATTCACATTAAAAAGAAAACATAAATAAAAGACCCCAGGTCTTGCCACAGAGAACATAAGTAATACTTAAGTTTGATTGAATTGCTAGAAACCAGTAATATGGATCAGAAGAAACAAGATTTTGTTTTCTTTAATTCTTTTGTAAAGGGTTTTGTTACCTGAGAATACAGTTCCTGCTCTTTATATAGAGATCTCTCATTGCAGTGTTCAGCAACTGACCTCAACTCCTCTGTGGAAAAATTCATCTCATTTTTAGGGGCAGCATAGAAAGAATAGTATATTAAAAGGTAAAGAGAATATATGATAATCTCACACAATAGTGAAAACATCTAAAAGTAGGGACTGAGAGGTCCATTTCCATGACTTTCGTCTGGGAGCTAATCTAAGAAATATATGGGCTGGTGGATGAATGGTCCTCAACAGAGTAGTCAAGATGTTGTTAACCATCACACTAGTGTAAAAACACAGTAGCTTCATTGAAACACAGATTACTTGCTGATTTAATCATAATTAAGTCTAAAACCTTGACATCAAATGGAATCTTTTTTTCAATGGTATGTAATCTTTCCAGCAAAGATACTGAAAGAAACATGCTGCTTGATGTAAACAAAATAGCAGAATTTGGCCCTAGCTGAAAGAATATACTCCAGACTGCTGTAACTGGAGATAGTCTGAGCTGCTGAAAAATCCCCAAACAGTGACTATTTAACTCATTATCAACTAAATAGGAATTTGTGGCCTGAAACTACAGACAACAGTGCTTCCCATATTCCTGCACATACTATGGCTGATATTTTCAGCTTTCAGTAAAGGCAAAAGCATCATTTGATGAAGGTTACCTGTATTTATGTAACACAATACAGACCTCTATAACTAGTAAAATGTCACTTGAAGCAGCTTTTGTAACCAAGTACTTGGCTTCCTGCCCAAAACTATTGGGTAACTATTTGCAGATTAGAAGAGGGGACCGAAGACAAATGGTGTCTTGAAAGTAAAAACGTGACCTTTCCCAAACAACATGATGTTAAAATGCTAAGCGGGAGATAGCCCTGCAGTGTGACTTAAAAGAAAACCACAAGTTGTGTTTGCTTTTCAGCATCCACAAGCTATTATTCTGTAATAACAGAGGGAAGAGTTTTCTTCAGGCAACCCTTCCAGTGGTTGCAAACTGGAAATAACTTCCAACCACTAAATGATGTTTAATTTTTTTCTTTCCCCCCTTTTCTTTTTCTTCTATTTCATGCATGTCCATGTTTGCACAGCAGAGCAAATGCACTTCTAAGGATGTGTCACTCTGAATGCAAAGCAAGCTGCCGTGATGAACAGAAACATGCCGTGAGTTGCACACACACTCCAAAGGAAGCAATCTCTAACAGCAGTTCCTGGTAGACCAGAGGTCAATCAGAGCCTTTACATGATTTTCTGGTACTTCTTGTGTTACCATGGACAAGTCACTTGTAACATCTCTGTACCCCAGTGCTTTAAAATGTAATCCAGCAAGGATGGCGAAAGATGGTGCACTGATTAGGCATTGAGTTAGGTTTTACTTTTCAGTTTCCCCCAGTGTTGGAATTTATTGCTGCAGGTACACTAATGGGACAGCATGAAGAAGGGCAAAATTGGTAGAATATTAAAGTCTTTTTTAAAAGGACATTTCAATGTCAATGTTTGTATTTTTATTTTATGAACACAATCCTATGGGTTTGCCTTTTATTTTCCTTGATACTAATGTTTATCAAGAGTTGGCTATTTTGGGTGTTAGTGACTTAGTCTTTCCTTCTGCTATATTTAGAAAAAGGAGGTAACTAAGAATAAATATGAGTATTTATTTTAGATGTACTGATTTGCAGCGCCAGTGCAAAATCATCTTTGAATAAAGAGGGATCAATTCTTTCTATTAGTAAGATATCAGACCTGCTGAATCGAAGGTATTAAGGGCAGAAAGAACACTACTATTATCTAGCTTGAACTTCCATACAATATAAGCAATTACACTCCACAAGCTATAAGCTTGCTTTTTAACAGAATATTTTGGGTTTACTTAAGTATCCAGTCTTGTTTTGAAGGTATCATGACCCGAAGAAAACACCACGTTCCTTACACAGAAGCATCTCATTTTACCCTTCTTCTCTCCACCTCGTCATCTGGTGTCTGTGTCCCTTGCCCTGTCCCCCCTTCCACTTCTTTTTTTTAAATTTATTTCAAGGATTGTATTAGATGCATGACAGGCTGTCCACTCCAAATCCCATGTTATAGAAACAGCTGCTATCAGCCAAGAAGAACCCAGAAAAAGAAATTTTAAAATATCAATAATATCTGATTAGGGTTCAGACAGACTAACTGTACTTCTGTCAATAATCTCTGTAGATGGAAGATTTTGGAATAGGTAAGGAAATTACTGCTACTTAGTTCTCACAGAGGCAGTTTCCTCCATGTCTTGTCCCTGGCAACACAATCCCTACAAGTGGAATTCCATCCTAGGAGGTTACTTTATTTTTTTCCTGTGCAGAAGTTGAAGTCTCAGTTGAAATTTATTTCCCATTCCACCCATGTGTTTCTTAGCCTCTGCTTTTATTCACGTGTGTTAAAATCTTTTCTGTTGTCCCTTGCTGAAGTTGTTTCCATAGCTGTGACTTGGACTGTATGTAAAGTACAACTGCAAGCAATATCATATTACTTAGTTCATTTTATGCTGCACTTTGAAGGTGTAGAACAGTCTAAAATATTTAGGATTATTGGCATTATCCAAGCTAAGATGTAACTGCATTTGGAAATAATTTGAAAATACAGCTGCAAGTTTATTTATAATCCAGTTCTCTATAGGAAACCTTCAAAGAGTTAAATTTATTCCTTTTATTAATATATTTCTTTGCAAACTGCATTGGTCATAATGCACAGATGATCCTTACAGCAATAGCGAAGAATGTTACCAGCACCTCTTCCAGGTGGGATGTTCCTTTTGTATGTCACCTGCCAAAATGGCCTTCTAAAAGTGACATTCAATTGAGTTTTAATGGAAATCACATGCCTTTGAGCTATCTTTGAAAAGGCCAACTGAAATGCGTGTATCCCCTCCTCTCTTCTTCTGTTTTCTTTCTCATGTATGTCTTTTGGGCCACAGCCCCGTAATGAACTGCATATGCAGAGACCAGTATATATAAAGGAGTCCACTGGCTGCTGTAGATCTCCATATGGAGGTGGGGGTCCATCCAACAGAGTAATGTTCAAGTTGGAGATGTTGGACAGTAAACCATTGGCAGCAGAGACCATCTTCATTTGTGTCCTGTACAATATCGGGCATGTTATGGGTTGCTTTGTCTTTTTCTCTCATTATACAACCAAATTATATATAGAAACCACATGGGTACAGTGGGGTTCCAAACAAGCTTCTTTACTAAATATAGAGAGCATAGGAGAACAAGTTACTTATACATGGTATTACTCAGAGAAGTTTCTAAAACATTGAATGCCACAGCATAGAAAAGTGCTAACAGACTACTTAGAGAAATATTACTTTGTCCACTATTCATTCCAACAGACTACATCATTGCTTAAAAAAAAAAAGAAAGAAAGAAAGAAATTGTCAGAAAATAAAAATGGGACTTGCTTCTGACTAAATATAATTAAAAGAAATTGTCACGAAATGGGTAAGTGAAGATTGTTATAGTCTGAAATCACATAGTTTTTCAATAATGCCAAACCACCAGCTTTAAATAGAACCTGATTTTCATTAATAATTCTGCTTTCCATTTTTTTATGATTTTTTCAGCAGACCTTATGGATCATATGTAACAATAATATGAGACATGCCACAAAAGGTCCATTTTTAGATGAGATTCCAGGATTTTGCTTAGTTTTATGTGCACTGGATCCAAACTTCAGTGGGACTTGCCAAAATTCTAACCACTCATTAACTCAAGCTATCAACAAACTTGAATAAACCAGCTATTTGTAAAGTTATTTATATATATATTCATACATACTTATGCCCATACATAAGCACACACATATGTATGCATATGTATACATATATGTTTCTGTGACCATATATATATTTGTGTGTGTATGTGTTCGTGTATGGGCATATATATGTACGAATATATATAATTGCACCCCTGGAATAAAATTACATAAAAATCAGCATTATGCATAACACTGTAACCCTCTGACAGAGATAAAGGTCTCTTTAAAGTCCCAAGAATGAAAGACAAAGTGTCTGTGGACCATTTAACTTTCTAAAAATGTAAAGATTCACACTACCACAACCACAACCTCTGTTTCTAACTATATGGCCTGTTTGAGACATTCAGAGACATAATACAATTTAACTAAGCTAGCTACTTTGAGTTATATTTTGGAGTCCTGATTAATTTCTTCCTAGACTTATGGCCAATTTGAGACAACTTGGAGGCTGTTGACTATAGGAAATAATAAGCCTCCCTATCCACTGAACAATAGATCCACTGAATTTTAAGCCAACATCTTTGGAAAGTTAAGTGTTATGGATAAAACCCAGGCAGTCTAAGTCAGATATATTTCCTTCATGTATCTGAATCAGTAATTCCAAAAGTGTTTAAGTCATCTAAATTTGTTCTAAATAAAGGAAAGCAGGTAAGGGTGAAAGCATGAAGGAATTGCCAGTGCCTAAAGTCAGGCTAAGAACTCCTTTACAACTTCAGACAGCTCCCTTCATCCATTCACTTTATAGGAAATTTAGGCATTAGCTTGAGGAAAAATGCTTCAGGAGACACCTAGTATTTATCTGTAAGTTAATTGCCAAAGTTAGATCAAGTTCCTCCACAAGTTTCAAGTACCTGACGTCTGAATACCCCCTACATCCCACTGGCAGCAGTTCATCACTTGCACTCTTGAATTTTCTACCTGTCATAAAAAAATGCAGAAGCTGCTCACGTTGATTTGTACCTCAGTTTCTGACATGTAATAGGACAGGATGATGATATCAAGTTGTTGGCAACTTAAGTTAGTTTTTGTCATTCTTTTAGGTTTTTTTTGTTGGATTTTTTACATTGTGGAAACAGTAGGTGAGCATTTAATTCAAGACCTTACAGTAATGCACACATGCATGCAGGCTGAATTTGTTGCCTGCGGAAAACTAGACTTTCACCATTTTTTATATTTTGTATACTTGACTTCAAACTTTACCTTATCTTTTAACACTGTTCTTGGGTTTGATTCATTTTACTGTGCCCAGTTCTGGGCTCCCCCATACAAGAGAGACGTGGATATGCTGGAGAAACTCCAACAAAGGACCACTAACATGACTAAGGGACTGGAGCATCTCTCATATCAGGAAAAGCTGAGAGAGCTGGGACTGTTCAGCCTAGAGAAGAGAAGGCTTGGAGAGGGGGAAGATCTTATCACTGTATATAAATACCTGAAGGGAGGGTGTAAAGAAGAGGGAGCCAGGCTTTTTTCAGTGGCACAGACTAAAACACAGGAGGTTCTTCCTGAGCATCAGGAAATACTTTTTCACTGTGAGAGTGACCAAACACTGACACAGGTTGTCTAGTGTGGTTGTGGGGTCTCCCTCCTTGGCGTACTCCAAAGGTATCTGGACATGCTTGGGCAGGGGTGTTGGACTAGATGACCTCCAGACATCCCTTCCAACCTCAACCATTCTCTGATTCTCTGATTCTGTAATTTTATGTCTAAGGGCAGGCATATTCCTTTTTTTTAAATTTTTTTTTTAAATGGAGGATGAACATAAGTCTGTTCTGGTCCTGTTGGCTGTTATGATGCTAAATAGTAGCTCACAGTACTTTATACCTGATTTACTTTTTGCACTGGATATCTTGATTGTTCAGATCCATATTGCAGACGTCATGGGCTGAAGAGGACCCAAGTTCCATACATGGTCCACACTGCTTTCACTTAAAAATAGCCAAAACACGTTAGTCATTTGAATTCCAGTATTGATCTTGATCAGCCTGCAGCTTAACTAGGTACCCTAGCCCCACAGACTCATTATAAGGAGCTGGAAAGAGCATGAGTAGTGTTACAGACATTCCTCAGCTCCTATGAGAATGTTAGTTGGCAAAAGTTAGGCAGAAGACAGACTGAATAACCATCTTCAGGGTAACCAGCCGGAGCAAGGCAGACCTGGACTACTTGCTCTGCTCTTGTTATTCAGTCTGGTTATACTGGTACCCATAACTAGAGCACAAGGACCATTCTCTGGCTTTGAGGCCAACTGGAATAATGTGGCCACATCCACACTATGGTCTCCCCAGAACAGGGTGGGCATGTGGTAAATCCTGAACTGCGTTTGGGAAACATTTTGGAAAATGCTAACTGGGCCCAAGCCAAAACTCTGTTAGTATCCATGCTATCTATCAGTTTAGCAGCTTAGGTGATCAAATTTCAATGTTCACAACAGATCCCCGATTCCACCTCAATTTATTAAAATAGACATGTCATTTGTATCTTAGAATACAGAATACAAAAAATTCATGACCATGGGAAACATACACCATGCTTCCTCCTGCCCACGGGCTGCACATTGTCGTAGCTCCTACTGGAAGAGGAAAGCTTGTGCTCCTCAGTTTGTCCTGTAAATCTCACAGTTAGGGAAGTAAGGAAGCAGAAGATTCTGGTTCAAGTTTTTATCTAAAATCAAATTATCCATGTTACATTAAGTATGTAGAGTTCCCATTGTATTTGGGATCTCAGATGAATAGATTTGTGTCATACACAAATCTTTCCACGGAAAGGGAGACCTCAGACAACTAATGTGCCCAACCTTTCCTACTGGCTAGATTTAGCCTCCTTGTTCTATTTTGATGGTTGTTCATGTTTAACTCAAAAACTTGTCTTTGGTGACAATTAACACTCTCTGGTTTTAGCTTCTGGAGCCTCAGTGTCTATTCTGGCCATTTAGGTCAGGTAGTAGTGATCTTGTCCTATGTGTTCATTCACTAATTATCCTTGTTACTGAAGTTACTTACTCCAACCTAAAATGGTCTCCTAGATGTGTTTTAGATTTCAGCATTCTCAAAGCAGAAATCTGAGACCAAATTCTGCTTTGTATTCCACTAGTAAAAATTTGGAGCATTTCCACCAGTGGATTTCATGGCTCTGTTCATGGGATGTATTCTGAACAATCTGTTCATTCCCTCAGTGCAGTGTATTCGCAATCATGATAGATCCTCTTTACATCCACCCTAGCATCAACAGAATCAAACAGCCTCTGTAAAGCATTTGTATTTTAACAAATCGGCAAATTTCCATAAAATATTTTTCCTTGGAATTTTTATGACCAGCTTACCCATCGTCTTTTTCACTCACGCATGAAAAATGCCAAAAAGCTATATAAATATTTAGTTTGATTTATGATTGCTTTCTGGGCTTGAGAAAGACTGTGAAACAGCTAAGAAGAGCAAAGAAATCACAGTCCAGAGAGCATGTGGCAAGGCATCAATTGCTGTTCCTTATTAATCCCTAAAGTACGTCCCAGTGAAATTAAATAAATTAGTTAAGCCTGTTCACCAGGCCTTACCATTGTCCCAAAAAGGAATAGCTCCTACTGCCTAAGAATCAACTGAAATGCAGATCGTCAAATTACTGAAATTGGAAAGATATGATTAACCTCTGCAATTGTTCCATGCTCTTTCATTTCTGCAGAGATCTATATTAATTACATGCAAAAGGTATGAAAATGTGAAAGGTTTTCTTACAGAATTTCCATCCCATTTTTACAACCCAAAGTATTTAGAATTCTTTGAACACGGTTCAGAAAAACATCCAAACTTTCTGATGTTCCTCCCTAAATTACATGGGATACTGGGGACACATTAAAGGATTTAAAAGGGTAGGAAATGTACTATATCATTTTTTGAGTCCATAAGTAATTTTTATTTTTGCCAACTGTACTCGTGAGACTCAAGGGCACAAACAGACAGCCAAAGAGCATTTTTAATGGATTCTTTTGCATAAAAATTTCATCTAGTTCTGCTGCCCTTGCTTATGCTTTTTTTCCCCCCAAAATATGCTGTAGCGATCACTTCTTAAGAAAAAGAGAGAAAATGTTTAAGCACCAAGATGTGAGTTTATTTTTAATAATCCCTCATGTTCATTGTGTTATGTATCCAATGGCCTTTTACAAGATTGGCAGGCAGCCTACAAGTATAACACTAATACTGTGGGATTTTTGTGTTACTGGTAAAACTTTATTTTCAGGAATTTAAAAAAATATTAGTGCCGCAAGCCATTTCAACAATAAGCAGGTAGCTAATATGCTACAGGGAACAGTGAGTTTGCTATTTATTTGCTCACTCAGCAGCACATTATAGAGTGAATTTTCAGCCTTGTGTGGAGGAAATTAGGTATCCCTTTATTTCTTTTATTTTGGGGAATTTAATTTCAAATACAACAAGTTTCACAGCCACTTTCTCAGTACAAAACTGAGCAATCTGATTTTTTTTTTAGGAGCAGTGTCTCTGCTGGTTTCTGAGGGCTTATTTCTTCAGTTTCATTTTTTGCGAACAAGTGTAAAAAGTTAATAACAAATGTTTCAACTTTTAACTTTTTTGAACAATTCACAAAATAAAAGAAGAGGCAAAGTCAGGATATTTTCAGTAAGACTAATGTATTTCAAATGTTTCATATGAAAGATGACTTACAAATAGTGACGCACCATTTTTAGTCCATACAGCAAAACAACGAATATATTAATGCCACAAAATGTTGCTGTTACAGACAAGCCCACGTATCTGCATCTATCTACCTGATTAATCTAACTATGGTTAATCATGCTGGTTTGGTGGGAACATAATATAGGAGAGAGGGACACAGCTAAACTATTTAGACGGTTCTGGGTCTCCCAGCTCACAGGTGTCTTCTAGCTGAATTAGTTGTGAAAAACATTTAGTGGGAATCTGGTTCTTTGACATGCTTTGACCAGATGCTATCACTAAAAATCTTTAAACACCTCTTATGATCATTTGCTATTCAAAATAAACCAACATAAGCAGGATAAATTATAAGAATGAAGAAAATTCTAAACATAAAACAGTTAAGTATTTTAAAATGGGGTAAAAATCTAAGGCATTGTCTTATCTATATTCTCAGGTCAATTTTATGGAGCATTTTCTCCAGAAAAGAACATGATTTTATAAATGCAAACCATAATCTCCTCTTTAATATTGGTGATGCTCATAATGTAATTAGCTCAAAAGGATTGTATGGTACAAAGCAGAAGGCTGGAGGGAGCTGCAGTGTGAGAGGTCTGCCTGCAGAGGTGGGGACAGGCAGACCCAAGTTCAGTTCAGCTGCTCTTTGCCAGTCACCTGCAGACAGAGGAGTTCATGTGGGACCACAGATGGACCTACTTTAGGGGTTTCTTCTAGCAAGGATCTGTTTATCCAGGACAAGATGTAAAATTAAGACATTAATGGGCCAGTGATGAAATGTGCAGTCACGTTTGTAAGCTGAAACACAGCATTGGCATGGTTAAGTGCTGTTAACTACTGGAATTAATGGGCATAGTTGCCTGGCATAGCTGTCTAGTTTCACACAAGCTACTGAATGCATACCAAATGATAGTTTCTGTCGGTGTAGTTCTTTATTTGATTTAAAATCATGGCTATGAGGTAAGAAGTCCTGGGTCTTAATACTAGTCCTCTGAGTTAGATAGAATCCTGCAAAATTCCAATCCAAATGGTTTTTTAAAATGTATTTATTTTAAAAATTCTTATATTGAATATAAATAGCTCAAGACTTGCTGAATCTGAAGAAAACCAGATCCTGCCATTTAATGGCCTTCTTTCTTTTTTGTTTTTAGGGAAGTTGGGAGAAGCTGTGCACGCTCAGCATTTTGAAAGGCAGCCCGTTACTGCATTGTGTTAGCTATTGCAACGAACCCTGCCAGAAGGGTTGAACAAGTCACCGAATGGCAACTATATCTCCTGCTTCAGCTGTAATCTTCAGTGGGCTGTTTCTTGATTCATGACAATGCCTAAGCTTCCTCTGCTTAAACACCTAAGTCACATTGTTTGGAAGGTGCTTCTCTCCATCTGGAGGCTGACTGCCTCCTACGGCCACATAGGTATTGTTTTTTCTAAGAGCAGTAGCAAAAGGTGAAGTTGATGAAGCTGTTCCATCCAGAGAAAGGCAAACCGATAGGAATTTGTGGAGGACGGTTTGAGTGTCTCTTCTTGGACTGAAGGAGAACAAATAATTTGTATTACCATTGAGTTATACAGGAGTTTTGTTATTTCCTGTTGAACCCAAGCTCATCCTATTTAAGCAACGATAGGGACTGGAAGGGATTTACAGGAAAGCACCTGACTTCTGAATCTTTGGCCTTACTTTTGGCCTTTTTACCATGTATGCTAAGTGCACAAATAACCTAGGGACATCAGCTGGTCCTTGCTCGACCCAGGAACATTGCTGTCTTTATGGTACAATAGGACAGCTTCAAACGGAGTAGTAAGCAGGATCATATTTTATAACAAGCTATTACGTGATGGATAGAGAACTCCGTAGGGTACAAGGAGCTGGGGGTTAAGTCCCTCTCATGCTGTGGAAGGAATTGTACTGAAGTTTAAATACCTCATGGGTAAATCCACTATTAAGCTGACTACTTTGCAAAAGCCAGTGTACACCACCTTCTTTTCCAGAAAGCTGTTTTAAAAGATAACAGAAATGATTACAGCTTGTGAGAGGCCTGGTCCTACTAGAACATATGAACTGGGCTTTAGGCATGTTTATGGGATTAAGCCCTTTAGGGAACTTTGGCACCACGAGCTGAGTTTCTGGATCCCATTAAGGCCTGGGTAGATCTGGGCATGCACACAACGCAGAACTGCAGGTGCCTAGAGAACATCCAGGTCCAAATGTGGTGTGCCTGATGAGTTCAGATGCTTTCAGAGTTACTCAGATGCTGGGTGGGGATTGAAATGGGCGGAGGGAAGAGAATGAGTTGCAGTTTAGGGCTTAGATATCTAAAGAATATATAAAATTCTATTTCAGATGAATACATTTCTCCTTTTCTTTTTTTTTTATTTCTTTTCTTCCCATCAGACCATTAAGTCTTTCAAATGCAAATATAAGAGTAGACAAGACGGTCCAAATTCTACTTACATGGATGGAAAATATTTTGATTTATGCTGATGCAAATAATAGAAGAAGTTAGTTGAATAGCATGAAAAAAGAGTGATTCAACACTTTCCCAAGAAATAAATTATCCCCCCCCTCCCCCCCATGGAAGGGTTAAGAATAAGCTAAGTAGATACCAAGTTTGGGGACTAAAATTCTTTGTTTGAGAAAGCAAATAAATCAATGAACATCAGAGAATAATGAGAACCAGATTTCCCTAAGTTAATTTCTGGGATATATCATGGCTTTGGCTAAAGTCTGGTATAAAATATTCATGATGCAAAAATTCTATCACCCATGGTAAAATGCATTTAGTGAACAAAGAAAAGGAAAAATCCTATACTGTACATGGGGCCAATTTTTTTTTTCTGCTACAGTGTTCTCAATCTGGAATATTTCACTTACTTTCATATATATACACGTATAGATATATACCTATGTGTATATGTATGCACACACAATCATGAACAGCTTTGTTATTACTGCAATGCTGTACTGTTTCCCAGAGGGCAGTAAATCAATGTGTTGTAATTATAGCAAGTATTTACTTTGCTATCTATTTGCCTAGATTCCCAAATGAAGCCAAAATCTATAGGAAGCCTTTTTACCACCAGTGAATTTGTCCTGTTCTTATGTGGTAAACCAGGTACAGTCTGAGAGCTGTGGAGAGGCTTGGAGACACCTTAACTGAATGTACTCTGATTGCTTTCCTGCATCGTAACGTAGACTAGACATTTAATAGAGCGGTACGAGCCTGCTGCCTGTAGTCCTTGGAGCTAGCTGAGTCGTGAAAGTAAGAAGAGCTGGACACCTAACTCAAAATCTTTGCCAATCTTTAGAAAAATAGGATATGAATATGATTTTTTAGGTCCTTAAATGTTACTGGTGGAAATCTGGCTCCAGGCAGCGGAGGGTATGCCCACATCTGTCGGTGCAGGCAGACCCAGGCTAACTGCCCGTGTGCTGAGCTAGTTGCAGGCTGGATTACACAGGACTACTTCAGCATGACCCTGTGCCTATGCTGCTCTGCCGGTATTATCTTGTTGGCCCGCAGCACGGACAGAGGGATCACAGGTTTGCCTCTGTGCCACAGAACAGTGCAATATGCAATTCATTATGTTATAGACCAAGGCAGTGTGCCATGTACTCTTCTGAACACAGACCTGCGGTCCTCCTTTTTACTGCTTTAGTAATGTCATCATTGTCAGATCAGTCCTTTGGAATAGGATCATTGTTCCAGCCTGTAGTCCTGCTGTAGATAAAAAATCAAGTGTTTTCTCTGCTGGCTACTGAAGGCAGGTCCTACCACCTCTTTCATATTCTGTCCTGTTTAGGCTCTGGGGATGCTCTCACAAACATGAAAGCACAACTCCTGTGTAGGACTTCTCAGCCATACAGCACACAGTTCTCCATAAAAAAAGACACATGCCAAGTTACAGCACGGGAAACTGAGGCATGCAGAGTGAGAAGTGAATCATCCTAAGTCACGCAGCTGTACTAAGAGGAGAAGCAATTCTTCTTGAGCCAAATGATTTATCCTGCAGATGCTGCTACCTCCTAAATGTTTGTATATACTCTGCGATAAATGAATCACTTACTGACTGAAAAGGTGGGAAAAAAAGCTTTTACACAACTCTCCATGGAGTTCATAACTCAAGCAAACAGCTTAAACTCTTTCAGTAAAATAGTGCTCATAAATAATTAATGATTGGCTTCCTAAAGACAATATTTTGCAGTAACTTTGAACAAGATTGCTAGATAGGGTGGGAGAAAAAAATTATCAGGTCATAGTCTATCTGACCTAGAGCTACATAAAATTGGGTAACATTCAATTATGTTAAATAACACAATTTTTGTTTGTTTTAGCTAAATTGCCTTGTGGGAAAAAATGTTTCCTAATGCGTTGCAGGGTCCTTGCAGTGTTAAAGTTCATTTTACTGATCTTAGAGTAAAGCTTTCAATACACAACCTCCTGAGCCTCCTTCTAAACCTCCTTGGAGGTCTCACTGTCAGATGCTACCTACATGAAACAACACGTGGTTACAAAGGTCTTGGATTAGCAGGTACATTTCCCAGGTCTGTCTGTGACACTAAAGCCTAGTTTACCCACACATCTTCAGGCTGGGTAGTGACTTGCTTAATGAATAATCAAACTGAAATCAGTGTGATTTCACATGAGCAAGAAAGAGAGAGTCAAACCCTCAAGATCACTGCCAGAACTGGAAAATGCACCTAGTGCTCCAGGGAGAATTTTCTGACTCAAAAGACAGAACGTTTGAGAATGTCTGTAACCTGTGAGCATTTTCATCTTATTTGCAAATATGCCGAAGAAAGCATATCACTTGGCTTTACTGGGTTCTTCCTAAGAATCAGCCTCCTGTACAGATGCATTTTTAAAGCACAAATGGCATTTTGAGGTGGAAAGTGCTCTTTATGTGTAAGATATACTGTCAAACAAGCTCCAAACCACAAATGTCAGATCTTGAACCAGATATGCATCTCTAATTCCCCAAAGGATTTGTTAGTGGGGAAGGGATTGGACAGTACTGGGTCAGGAGTTCTGTCTTGGCCCTGCATGCAAATAAATTCAAGCCATAAAGTTTGGATCCAAATTTCCCCTGAAGTTAATTGGGGGTTGGATCAAATGTTCCATCTCTAATTATGACTCATATTAATAACATTGGGGAGTGTGATTTTTTTCCAAAGTGCTCAGCATTGCTCTTACTCTGATCCCATTGAAAACCAGGGTAAAATTCTTATTTTTAATGTGGGGAAAAAAGTCCACATTGAGCACTTATGAAAATCTCTTCTCCTTCCTGCCTTCCCTCCTTGTTTCCCTGCACCACCTCTCCCCCTGCCCAAGTCAATGTGTTTAGCTCATTCTCTGTAAAAATTTCAAAGCAGTGAAAATACCATCTGTTAAATATTCCAGTTCTGTGTTTTTGATAAAAGGGAAAATTGTTTGAGAAGCGCGCCATTTCAGTGATGGTATGCTAGCTGAAGGAGGTAATATTTACGTCAACATTATTGGATTACAAATTCATTTAGTGAGGACGAGTCCTATTTAATTACTAATAGGTAAGATCAGATGCCCTGAAGTATTCAAACTTTTTCTCCAGTCAAGTTCTTGACATTACGATGGGATCAGTTAAAATATTTTCCTTCAAATTTGCTTTTGACTGAAAACTGTAGGGAGGGAGGGAGTTACTAATATGTTTTTTAAATAGAAAAGAATCTGCAGAAAAATTGATTTTTTTTGTTGAGAAGTAAACTGGAATGACCAGGCAAAGTTTTTGCGTTCTTCAGTTTTTCAGTGGAAAATTTGAGGTAGGGGGATGGGGTGTGTGTTCTTGTTGCTGTTATGTTTGGGGAAGCTTGTTTTGCTTTTTCTGTGGGAAATATCCTATATTTCCAATCAGCTCAAGTTACAAGTTTTGCCAGGAAACTTTATAGACTCCAAACCAATTAGAAATTCCTTAGTTTCTTTCTACATCTATTTGGGTATGTCAATGCCTGCACACCATCACCAAAAAAAAAGAAAAAAAAAAGAAATCAGGAGGGTTTAGCCTGGTAGTTGTGACTTTGAAAAGAAATAATGCTGCTAAAGGCACCCACTAAGTGCCATAGAGACCTTGGCAGTGAATTCAAAGACAAGTATGTTTTGCTCCAGCTTTTCCCAGGAGAACTCAGCCTATGTGCTCAATCTCTTACAGGGTGGCGGGGGGAGAAGGAACCAGCAAAACATGTTAGAAAATGGAGTTTCTACAGTCTCCCTATGGCATTTTCCTGTGGTGCAGCATGTGTATGTGACTATACGTGTATTTAGCTGTCTGTGTGTATGTGCGCGTGTGTACCAGTGCAGGGGTAGTTGTCTAAAAGAAAGAGAGGTATAGGGAGGGGGGTCTGTACCATCCATCTCTACTCATCTGAACAGTTTTCTAGCAAACTCATGAACTGGGGCAGACAGAAGGTGTACAGGAGTTTTAATGCAACCCACTTGTACTCTTTACGCTCTGGCTTATCAAGGGGAAAGCTGCACATGAGGGGAGGTGAGCTGTTCAAGGCAAAATTTACGATGACATTTAAAATCAGCAAAGCTTGCTGTAGCCCTAAAGGTTGAAGCATACATGCACACTTCATATAATCTGATCCCAAGCACCCACCAAATTGGAGGTTAAAAGTATTGTATACATTGCTACCAGTTACCACATCGACATTTCAGATATGTGCAAGTGATTTAAGTGCAGATGACCTGGAGCTTGCTGATGCCATAACTTAAAAAGCAATTGGGCTGTGTGCTGGCTAGAACAACAATGTGGGCATTATAACAATCTCACTCGAGCAGCCATTAAGACATCTCCAGCACACTGTTGTACTACTAAAATGTAATTCCCAGTAGACAATAATCCTAGACCCCTCGACTGTGAATCATGGGCAGTAAATGGCTGACGGGCAGGTTAACAATGGGCTCTGTGGGCAGTCTGACATTGTACAGGTGTGCATCATCACAGTAAAATAATTAACAGGTACTTAAAGGAATGTACATTTAAGCTCAAAAAACCTGTTAAGAGACTTCCTAAGTGGACTGCTATTTTTTTGTAAACCCCACTTATATTTTATGACCAGGTAAAAGGACTGCAGAGCACAAATCCAATCTAAAAGTAGATCTGCAATCAATAGCTCTCCTATCAGCACTAGGCTGCTCCATCAACAGTACTGTTTTATAACTCTGTGACATGTTCCTGACTCAGGATTTAAAGTGATTCAACAATGCAGTCTGACCCCTATAAAGAAAGTAAGAAAGAAAAACCAGTAATTTAGCATTTTATTCAAGAACAGGCTGAGAAAAAAAAATAATTAAGAAATACAAATAATTCATTATTTGTTGTCTGTGTGGATAGTTATAGGAATATGTATTTATGTATATGTGTGTATATGTACATGTGTATATGTGTGTGCATATATACTCAGACACATACGCAGCCAGGAACTCCACCTGACATATATCTGTGAACTTTTTTGGATAGTATTGGAGATATCTGGGCAGGGAACAAAGGCCGAATATGAAAGGAGAGGCAGCGAATTGGGGGTTGCAGCAGGGACTGCAATTTTATGTGCTGAACTAACGAGTAGTAATGGGAGCGGCTAGAGTTCCCTCAGCATTTCCTCTTCTATTTCTTCTCTCTCCCCTCTAATAAATCCAAGTCTGGCATATACAGCAGATAAAGAGTTTTAAATGTACAATTTTATCCAGGGTTCTTTATAGGAGTAACAAGATCATCTGGTTAATAAATGCTTGATTCAGTCCTCTGCCTGCAAAACTCTGGCTGAATACCTTCTAGGCATTAAAGGATTATCCCCGAGGGGTTGGTGTTCTGCCTGCCGGGGCTGGCCAGTGCAGGTTTACCAACAATTTTCCTGGTGGACAGATTTGGACCTGGTGGGAAAGTTTTGATGATTGAACTAGTAGCAAACCAAGAAGCAAGTCTGTTTATTAAAAACATGTTTCTCCACAAAATGGCAATCGCATAACCATTTTGAAATATGAAGAAACAAACCCAGCCACAGCGACATCATCACCCTGTGGCTGGTTATAGGCCTTCCAGTTTCTGAGAAGTAAGGGGGGGTCGGTTTTACCTGATACAGTGCAGGTCCCCGGGGTTTGAAGGACCTGTAGCTCCTGTGTGTTTGTTGGAAAATGTGACGGGGGGTGTCCTGCCTTGCCCCTTCTACTGAGGGCGATGTCTTGTGATCCAACACAGTGACCGTGCACTGATGTCCCTGCAAAGGCACAGGTCTTTCCCCTGACCAGTGTCTCTCTTGCTCCCTTCTCATAGATGAAAAGGTTTTCATGGTCTCTGCCCCTGTAACACTGACAATTCCTTTCTGTAAAGTGAACCCACCCTGTTTCTCTTGCCTCTCATACCCAAGAAGAAGGACACCTTGACTCTCCCCCCTCTGGGACGCAGCAGCGTTCCATATGCTATGGAGGCTTCTGCATTGCCACAACCGCACAGTGCTCCCGCTTTGATTCTTGGCATGGTAAAATGCTCCTATGGAAAGTGTTTCAAACACTCTGGACTACTTCTTTTGCTGCTGTGGGAGTTAAACCCTGAGGAAATCTGGCACATTTGTTTGGACATTTTTGCATTAATACATTTACTTCAAAACAGTATTAGCATGAGCATATGTTTGTTTTATAAAGTCTTAATATCATCCAAAAGAAAATGCTTTGGAACCATTACACAGATACATGTCACCAGTATACTTTCCAAGCTCTCCATGCACATTTCATGCTAAGCCTATGCATTCTATATTAGACCTTATTTTTGCCATCCGTCTTATTGCTATCTCATCTTTCCCTTAGTGAGATTTTGATTTCATTTAATCTCCTCTAACTCAGGAAATTTTCCACTGAAGCCAGAGTAGTCTCTCTGTGTAAAACAAATGCATATAAGAAAACCGAAACACTAATTCACCCTATTACATCCTCCTTAAGGGACTGAAAAGCATTAGTTGAAACCATTAAAATGCATTGCTATTTTTATTCAAAGGAGACATGGTAATTTATATTAAAAGTCCAGATCTCCACCTGGAGTGGATTTCACATTACCTGCCTAAACCTACCTAGAAGTTTTACATCTAAAGTAAGCCACACCCTAGATTACCTTCAGAGTCAAAGGAAAGATACAGTTTTTAGGATCTTCCAGTTTTTAGGATCCCATCTGAACATAAGGATCAGACAGATGTGTGTATCATCCTGTAGAAGTGCCTGATTCTCCATAATATAATAGAAGCCTACATCATTAGTTTATACTAATTGTCTGTGTTACACCAGACATCTAAAATCATGTGAAATGAATTTCACGTTTCATGTAAAGAGCTCCACAGAGGGGATTAATGTGAGGCTGCTTTATATCAGCTAAGAATATGATTCTAAAAATAGTCTTTTTTTCTTCTTTTTTTTATATGTATATGTGAATAAACTGTTTTACTGATTGATGACTGATCTTAAGAAACACACTGAAAGATGGTATATTCTATAATGTGTGATTAATATATAATTTTAATATCCCTTGTGTTATTTTTCAATTATAAGAATAATATAAGCGGAGAATAAAAATATTTCCAAATTGTCAGCATGCCCAACTGGTCCAAATTGAGCCTCAAAGTTTGTTGAGTGCAGCCCTTAGAGCCTTAAATTTTTTGCTAATCAGGTAAATGATATCATTTGCAATGTTCTTTGGACATAAAAAGAAAAAGAAAAGAAAGACTAAGGAGGATACTAGTTACCACTAACTTATTCGGAAGCAAAAAGGCTCAAAAAGATGAAATCTGATCAAAATAAATAAATACTTGCAAACTTTCAGGTTATCACTTTCAGACAAAAATGTCTCTAATGTTAATAAGGGATTTAGGCCAAAGGCTTTAGAAGTTGCTATTCTTAAAAAAACATGATTTATTTGATTTTTTTCCAACGTGAATGTCATGAACCAGACATACATAATTATATTATTTGTCTTATGCAAGCGAACAAGAATAAATTAAAACTGGACATGTTGCAACAGGGCTGTTGACATTATATACAAAGTCTGCTTATTGTCATAAGATACTCTTAACCTTTAAGCCAAAATCTTTCAAAACTATTAGTGTTAAATCTAGCAGCTGTTGTCAAATTTTTCCCTTTCTCTGCTTTATGCATTGTGCTTTATTTGAAATGTTTGTTATATTTGTGTATATAACTTTCTGCAAGCTGTCCCTTGAAAGCTCAAGGGATTAAATGAGTAGGTTGAGCCGGTTCAAAGGAACAAAAGTTAACAAATTAAAAGAAAACTTTCTAAAATGAATGTGTAAACCATTAAAATATTTAGCTGTATTTGCATTGGATAGTTTCCTCTATATAAAACAATATGGATTGTTTAAATAAATGGGGTTAAGGGAAACTTATTTCTACTGTAAAGTTTATTAAAGCTTTAGGAATGATGGCCTCGATCCTTCAAACGCTTACGTGTTTAACTTAAGGCATGGAATAATCTCGTCCTGGCAGCGCTAGCCAGCCCTCACAGCTTCGTCTTCCAGCAAGACAAAGACACAGAGGGCATCCAGAGACTGGAAAAGGAGGTAAGGGTTTCCCCTCTGCTTCTGTCAAGCCCTTGCCTGAATATTTAAGCCACAGTCTAGAAACTGTGTTTCCTGGCTATTTGTGAATAGCGAGGGAGTCTCTGTAGGTATTATTACAAAAATAGGCTCAAGTGACATAACCCTCAGAGTTCACATAAGATGTAGAAAGACAAGTTGGCAGGTTTTGGAGTATAGCAGTATTTGATTTTTAAAGAGTTAGTCTGCAGGGAGATGAGGGCAGATACCCTGTGCCTTGTAGCATACGGTGTATCCGTATGAACTGTGAAGTGGGCTTAGAAGATCCTTCATCTGGCACAGACCAAAGCACAAGGACAAGCTCTTCTACAGCCAGTGCTGTGCCTGGAGAATTAGGCCTGATTATGAATTGAGGCACAGCGAGGAGCTGATGCGCTGATGCACCTATGCCTGTCCGAGGACTCAGGTTATCTCTGTCTAATTCAGTGCTGTGCCGTGTTGGTGTATTCGCCACAGAGGGGTGGGTCAGGCAGACCTCCAGGTGCTCGTCTGTATGAAAAGTAGTCATGTCACATGGAGTAAACTTATTTCTGACTGCATTTCACGTAGACACTCTCATGACCAGAGTGAGGAATGACTTGTGGGAGATGAAGCAGAAAGGAAAGGGCTGGGAGCATCCCTTCTCAAGATGATAAGCTGGTTTAAACCTCACTGGGGTGTGTAACAGCTCTTTTCATTCACACTGAGATTGTGAAGCAATCAGAGACCCTTTTTGGAAGGGGCCACTGAGGCAATAGGTGCCTCCATGCAGAGGAAGCTGTGTGCAAGTCTGGAGTAGGAACTGGCTGTATCACCCAAAGAGGGTTGATTTTCTAAACTCACTTAGATTGACAGATTTTTTTTGTGAGAAGAATTCAAGGAGGAAAAAACCAAAAAGTATTCAGAAGGGAACGGTAAGCCAAGGGAGTCCCATAGACAATAGGATTGTGCATGAAAGGAAGATTTCTTTCTGGTCAGAGAGCTCGCTGAAGGATTCCCAGGAAGGTGAAGAAAAAATGAAATTAAATCAAATCCCATCTTCTTATTGAGTGTTCCTGAGCTTAGCAAGGTAGGGTGTTACACTTTATTTGCAAACAGGCAAGGCTGCATCAAAGAAATATTGATCTCAATCTGTTTTAAGAATTAAAAGATGTTCCAAGGTGCCAAATTTTGCCTTGCCAAATTCCAGTTCCAGGTTAGAAAGGATGGAACTTTCCAAGAACTTCACAGAGTTACTCAGTAAAACCAGAGGGAACTTGGTACCTATTGTTTTTCCATGTCACTTTGAAATTTCCAGCCAAACTGAATAAGACTCTCCCTGAAATTTGTTTCTTTATAGGTAGAATTATAACTTGAGGTCCAAATGGCCTTCTGAATCTAGATCAGGGTTTGAAGCGCATATGTCGGAACAGCCTTTACTGTCATATGTGCACGTTTCTAAAAAACATTTCCAGGCTTGAGTCAATGCCTTTTTTAACTTCCCGGGGGGAAGGAAAAAAAAAAAAAAAAAAAAAGATGAGAAAAAGAATGTATGAAAGGTTTTGCTTTCCTATGCAAGTCTTACAAATATTGTCACTAGATCTAATCAGTCCAACCTGCTGAGTACATGACATTTAATATAGGATTGGTTTACAACTCTTTTTCTTCATTATTCTTGCACTATCTAGCATATTATTTCTCATATAACTGTTAAAGAATTAAGACCTCTCACCTGGCATCCACAGCTAAAACCAAAGAATGTTGACATTACTCATTAGTCCGTCAGGTTTTTCAGTTTTTCTTGCAGTCTTAACCATTGACATATAATTACCAGGAAAGCCAAGCAGATTATTGTTCAGTATATTCAGAAACCTGAATTCAGATAAAAAATGTCTGATCCATGCAAAAACACTACAGTTCTGAAAAATGTAAATGAACAGGAAAATGCTAAAAATTAAAAGTTTAGTATCACTTCAGTGCTATGTAGTTATAATTATTGGAAAATTATATGGGGAAAAAAAGTAAGATTAATATTTTCTAGATCTCACAGGCTGGCACTCAGTGCACAGGATGGATTCCTTCAGCTATCTGAAAGCCAAACATAAAGCCCAAGCTGGTTCACTAGACTCCACCTATAATCAAAGGTGAAAATTAAACACCTCCAGAAGCTATATTTTTCTGTCTTAAAATATGCTCCTCAGCTGCCCCTGTTACTTCTTCTTCAGGGCAAACAGAAAAGATGCTTAACTTTATTTACCTCTTATGAATTTCACCCTCTTTCTTCCACTAACCAGACAAGCCTGTGGACCAGAGCCAGTGTAACAGAACTAGTGCAGTGCACCGGAGCCAGTATAAGTGAGCTAGTGCAGTCTGCCACCTGGGAACTACCTCCTGCTTCTCAGCAAATTACTGCTGCATGCATTTCTGTGGTGCAGTGACACCATTTGTGGCAATAAGCCTGGCTGGGTATTTCTATCCATCACTGCACTTTAGCAAAAAACCATGTCACATAGAGGAGTCAGCAGGAGAAGCCACCCTGACCAGCTAGCAAAAGGAATAGATGAGCAAAGTAGGTGCTGAAAATGATACACAGAACTGAGGAAGCAAAATTTATGACAATCTAGGCAGAAGATTTTGTAAGTTTTGGGGTTTTGCCTGGGAACTTGATTAAATGTCAACATGAAGTACACAGGAAAGATCAAAGAGGAAGGGGTGGAAGGGTGGGTTTTGGAAGCCAGGTGAGATCAAGGCAGAGAATCTGCCAGGGATGCTCCATCGGCACGGAGGTGAGAATACGCACAACCCAAAATGTGCACAGTACCCTGACAGCGCTCAAGAGCCCTGCACAGCACCCACTGCAGCTGCCTAAGCTGTACGGAGAATGTTACCTTCACGCTTCACATACATGTTGCGTCTCCTTGCTGCCCCTGCTGCCAGTGACCCATCATTGGAACGGCCCCTGTGCACCAAACAAAGGGTGTCTGCCGTTCAGAAACCATCTTTCAGGGGAAAAGAAGAAAAAAAGTATCCAGGATGATTTTTAATGGTTGACCCACCAGCCAGGCTGTGCTCTTGTGTACCAAAGATCCATGCGTGGAGAGGACCTTGGCCCACAGATAGTCTCCCTTCTGCACCAGAGGAAACTAGTGGCTTGTATTTTATCGTAATGATTTCTGTAGCTTTTGGATGGCCTCCTCTTTCGAGAATGTGATATACACAGAGTGCCTTCTACTTGACAGTGGAGGGAGGGGGGCCCAACCAGTAGAATTTTGTAACATTTATTTGTTTGGATAATTTACTACGGGTTTACTAGAATAACCCCATGGACAGATTCGCTGTTCTTTGTTATAACATGGACTGGAAGCTTAAGTTTGTTTGTAAAGCTCTAAAATGACCGTGGGCTGATGGAAGATACACTATTTAACAAGCTCGCTGGTTAAAACGAAAAGCTTGTTTAGCGGCAATGAGCACTATCACTTTGTATTAACTGAAGTTCAGGTTCAGCTGTCTGGACACAGGCAAGATGCCTGCTCTCTGGTGTTTGTGAGGCAAATCTGGAGGATGAAATGCAGATCTGAACAGGAGATATAAGGAAATTGTTTACCTGGGTCAGAAAACAAAAAAGATATATTACAGAAAACATATGGTTGCTATTTAATTTATGCTTTATCATTTTTCATTCTGACATTAACATTGTTATGAGTGGGGTGAGAGCACTGTACATTGTACAATGTAATATAAAATGAGGGTTACCACTCCTTGCCAGAGGAAACGTGATTCAGAAACAATTTGGGGGCAATTGCAAGGTGATGTGGCACAGAGAACCAGAAGCTATTGAAACTTTAAACATCATTTCTGGACAATATAAGACTTGCTGCAAAATGACTTGTAAAAACATGAAAACGTTACTTTCCTTACCCCAGAGAATTAGAAATCTTCAAATATCAGTTCAAACAATGCCTCTTAAAGGGCACCACAGTTTTTCATTGCCAGCTACCATTATTTTTAACAGTTTGTTAAACATACTGCAATAAAGAAAGATTAATGGCCAAGATATAACCCAAAAATGCAGAGGGCCACGTTGAGATCTGTTACATGCAGGACATTGGTGGTGAGGCATAAAGAGGGTATTTAAGTGGAAAATTTAGCCTCAAAACATTCATGAAAAAAAAAGTAGGTGATTAAAATGGAAATTAAGTGTTTGGGGAAAACAGAGTAAAAGACATGAAAAAAAGGAAAGATGAAGCGTAAAAAATGTTTTATTAAAAAGAATAAAAAATAAGAATGATAAAATGTTACTCTAGGAATTGAAGAAATAATGAAAATATGCGAGTATTAAGAGGATGAAGAAATGACAAAAGTATACTTGCAAAAATATACTTACAAGTATATAAATTTTATATTTAATCAGCAAAGGAATCAAAAACACCTGCAAGCCATATCTCAATGATTTCCCTAGAACCATACCTAATTTAAAAATTCAGAAGAAAAGTAGTTTAAATAACAAGATTCATCTCACACAGTTGTTACGATCTAAAATTTCATTGCCTAGTTTAAGATACTTGTTTACTGAAAATGGAGAGATACCAGCTTCTGCAGAAGGGAAGTTAATCTGTTTCTGAAGGATGAAAAGTATCCTGCAGGATGACCACCTGAAGTTAGAAACCTAATTTAAAATTGCTAATCTTCAGTGAGATTAAAAACTGAGTCACTTTCTCTGTTTTAGGAGCTTTGGCTCAGTCCTGCTTGGTCAGTGGGAAAGAAGGCAGGAAGGGTTAATTTTTGTGTTGTAAAGATTAACCCTTGCCCCAAACCATGTCCAAAACAAAGATATGAATGGAACATCAGTATTCTGTGCTCTGTCCAACATATTTATGGGACTGAATCCATACTGGACTGGTAATTTTTAATAATACCAGTTTTGTCACCTGCTGGTGTAGTATGAGAAAGCCCACTCAGCTAAACTTAGACAGCTGTTTGTGTGGGGTCAGAAGTCAAAAGTGCTCACAGTGATGCTTGTCTCGTGCATGGAAGTCATGCCGCTTGATGCGTTCAGGTTGGGCAAACTTTTCAGTAGCTGGTTTTGGTATTTTTAAAAATATTCATTTTGTATACTCACATTTATAAAATATCCATCTCTAAAGTGTCACCTTCTCAAAGAATGACAGATCCTTCTGTGCTTTCCAGTGTTTACATTTTCAACATGAATTGAAAATCAGTATTGGGAAGAAAATTATTTTCTGATTTTTTTTTAAAAAAGGGGTTGAGGTTTCAAGATTTTCTAGTCTGCACAGGGGTAAAACCAAGACCTTGGATTTGTTTTCACTGATACCAAAATATGTAGTAATGTCATGTTAGTAGATCTCCTGCATCCTAAGATAATATCCTCGATGTCAAATTGTAAGCTATGTTGATGCCTCACTTTGGTTTTGGCCAGAATAGCCTGAAAAAAATTTGCTTCAAAACCTGTTCTTCATGTGAAAAGTCCAGTTTTGTTGTAGCAGTATTTTCTGATGGAAAAGCCATGCAAAGAAATCTCAGTAGGCATTTCAGGATACCTTTCTGAGGTCTCCTTCATGTCTCTGAAGCCTAAAACATACTTTAATTATGAATGCTAAGATACTCAGAAAATAAGATGACTTGAAGAACTAGAACATCAAGAAAAACAAAGCAAATAGTATCAGGTTCATGTTAAGATTATGAAAGTATTAAAATGTAAATAAGGGTCCTGATCATATTTCAGTAACCAAACAAAACCTTGTTTAAGACAGTTGACAGCTTTGGAATAGGACAATTAATTTCAAAAAGTAATAGATATTCTGGTTTTACAGGTGGTTTTTTTTTTCATTTGTGATATGAAAATATTAGAATTTATCAGGAAATGTTAAAAATTATCCAAATGATAAATTGTGTGTGTGTAAATGTATATACATATGTAATCTGCATTTGTAGTAAGCATACAGACAAATGAAGTTATACACCAATCCAGGCAGCAATTCTACTACATTTCTCAGTTTTTCAGGTCTCCAGGCCATCAGAGTTATTTTTTCTTTCAGAACTTCTGTTCACTACAAAAATACTGCAAGCAGAATGGGAGAGATGTGCCTCGGCACTCTTGAAGCACATTGGACATATCATGACCAGTTAGAACTACTGTGCACATCCTGATGGGAACAAAGCTGCTGTAGAAAATGCAAAATCAGTTGCTTGCTTTCCTTGCAAACCAAGCTAGCAATGTGAGTCCCTGTTTAACTCAAATTTTTAGCTTAACGTAAAAAGTTTAAATACAATGAATACTGAAATTCTGCACTAATTTTTTTCAGCATCTTTAAAAATGGGTATCATTATTGTGACTATTTTTATTTTCATATGGACAGTATAACTTCAGCAATGACTAAAAAGATCTTAAAAGTTTGTACAGGTGTTAATGAAATTATCTCAAGTAAACCTAATGGCAGAAAAACTGTATTGGTTTATTAGTATTGGTTTATTAAACCTGACATAGTCACCACACTTAACATTATGGAATATCTATAAATAACGTCTGAAGAGTTGATACTTGAGGAATAACCTTTTTAATAAATAGTAAATCATTTCTTAGAGGTTATTATAGAATGAACAGATCAATAACACCTACTAATGTGCTTGTAACCATCCATAACAAATACTACTAAAGTATGTAATATGCTTCTAATATCTAGTATTCAATTACTAACCTCTGTACAAACCATTTATATTGAAGCCTTAATATAATGTTTTATTACTATATTAAAGTAGTGATTTACTTTGTCATATTCATGCATTTAATTTATTATATAAATCTTGTGTCTAATCCTACAGTCTATGTTATAGAGGAATCCTCTGAGAAGTCATAAAAGAGAAGTTAGCCAGAGAAGCAATTGTTGGGTTGGGTCTCCTATTTTCTTACCTGAAATGTTTCATCTGCAATTTCTATCTTTGTCAATAGGCTGACATTTTAAAGAGATTTAATAGGAAACTATCCTGAAAGTTATGAATTGCCTTTCAGAAACAGATGAATGAAAGCAATGTTGCCTTTTGATGGTCCTTGCACACTGGAGAAGCTAGAGTCTTGGGTTTGTTTCACTGCCAGTGTGAGTTGCCACCAGGTCAGTAGTATGCAACTGGCTGGCAGGAATTTCTAAGGAGAAAGTGACCTCTTCAGATGTGAGGAGACTTCGAAGTCTGCAGACACAGAAACTTGCAAAATCAAGTGAAACTGATAAAAAAGAAAAAAAACATAAGGGAAACAGTCCGGCAAGTTCAAACATACTGGCAAATCCTTAATGTATTTGCCAAAGATCTCAACTGGGGCTCTGGAAAGGGGCTGCATAAGTAAAAAATTTTGTTTATGACTGTGAAGTCAAAATGTGCTTCTAGAGGCATATTCAGCACCCATCTTGCTTCACATCTTTGGCTCTTCCTTTTACTTAAGCATTAGAGTCTGGTCCAACGAATCAGCCCGTGCTGGCAAAACAATTCAGAAGTGGATCACCTTTTTGCTGCTTCCATCTCCCCCTTTTCTGTAGCAAAACTGAAGGTTACCAAGTTATCTGGGATATAAACTACACTAATTCAGCTTTCCTCTGAACTGTTTTGGAGCAGATCCATAATCTTTTGCATGAACAGGAGCAGGGGCTGCAACTTCAGCCTCCTCATGCAGCCCTGTAACCTCAGAGTATTGAGAGTAGCCTTTTCTCTGTGACCCAGAGATTGATTAAAATCTTTGTGTAGCAGTAAAGTGCCACTTCAGAAGAGTCTGTAACCCCTTGACTGAGGTAACTCCACAGGAGATGAAGAAAAATGCAGTTCAAGTCCTGTTAGAACTCAAGAAAATGTCTGATCTTGGCTCAAATCCAAATATTCTAAGTAATTCCCTCTAGGACTAGGGAGAAGCTGGGTAGAGAAATGAAAGAAAGGGAAAGCTGTAATTTATAATTTTAAAATTAGGAGTCTAAAGGGGTAGTTCCGAAGCATTTTTACGATTTGGAAAATCCCGCTGTTTAGAACTTTGGGAAATGTTGTCCACTATCATATTTGTTTTATTTCTGCAATTGATTAAATACCATCCGGAGAAGATGACAACCATAAGTACAGTAGCAAATAATAATGATATGATAAATTATACAATTTTTAGAAACTTAAAAAAATGAAACAAAGCTTGTTTTCAATGTTGTGTAACTCTGATTTACAAAATTGTCAGTTTCTACATATCTTTCTTCTTGAAGACCAATAAAAGCCCAACTGATTTAAACTAGGTTATTAAACATTCGTATGTTTTTGGATTTGAATACATTAACATAATAGAATAATGGATTGTAAGTAGTTCATCAGTAAATAATCCACAATTATGGAGTTTGCAGACTGATTGAAAATAAATAGCAGCATATTGTATAATTAAGCCATAATCAAATGTCTCTCTATATACAAATGATAAAGTGTCCCCTTGGGCTATGGCCATGTGCTGAGGGTTTTATTTAGTTCAATAGCAAAAGCCTTTCTGTGCCAAGTTTACACAAAAGAAAAGTTAGTGAATTGCTAGGAATAAAGTTGACTGATCTCTCCATACAGTGTAATAATTAGAGCCAGCATTACTCCATGCACATTTTGGATACAGACTTTTGCAACAGCTAGCAAGATTAACCCTCACTGGTATTCAGCAGTAGTGTTCCCTGGCCAAAGAGATACTATATTTTGCTTTGTATAGAAAGCCAGTATTATTTCAATTTAATTTTACTGTATATTCCATTATTAATACAATTAAACTTCAGTTTCAAGCAAAGAAAGTTGAATTTGCCACATTTTAACATCATCTCAAAAATGACAGGTTTGAGATTCTGAGCAGAACTCGGTGTGGGTCCTGAGTTCTATCTGAGACTCTGAAGAGGAGTTCAGCATTTCTGTTTACAAGGCTAGAAGCTGAGCAAGAATATTTTAAAGCAAGAATCATTGCTTTTCGAGTGTAGCCTTTCACTTAGAAAATCATGTGGTGGAGGGAAGGAGTTGATCACCTTTCCTCTGAAGGAAAATTATTTACATTCAAGAGGGAGAATATTTAGCAGAACATTTCAAAATATTAGAAAATCTTGAAATAGGGAAAAAGGATAGTAGCATGCAGAATATGCAACTGAAAATAGCTTCTTTCAAAAGAGGTCTAGATGCAAGTAGATGAATGTCATTTAACAAAAGGGCTGTCCTCTGCAACCTCTCAAACAGTGCTACTAAAAACTTTGCTATACCTGATATTTAGCTCAAAGAAGGATAAACAGGGATAAACTTGTTATTTTTGTTGGTGCAGGCAGCACCACTGCCTGGTGTTGGATCTGTGTAACACTCTTTGGTTACCCTTTACCATGCCATGTGCTCAGATACCAGTAACGCCCCGCAGAATTCAATGCTGCTTTCTGACAATCTGAATCGTAATCAATGCATAGCCCTAGAAAAATTAGTCCTGGGAACTATGCAACTGCAGGTGGTTTTGTAGGATCTGATCTACTGTGTAATTTATAACCTTTGAGTGGTTCTCTGGGATTAAGAACTCACATAGAGGATTGAGTCTGATAAAGCCTCGAACAGCATTGGGAGTCATAGTCCCTCTGGGGTTGTTAGCTTAGTGCCAAAAGCCAGTATCTCAAGGAAAACAAGCTCAAGACAAACTCTGAGGGTCTTCAGTTGTACTTAGTGTAGCACTCCATAACACTGCTTTACAGTCACTTCTCTGCTTTGGTGCTACTTTTACTAATCACAGCACAATTCTGGAGTCTGATTCGGTTAGGGAGAGGAGCTGAACTTGTTCACCCAAGTTGATTCCTTTGTGACAACAACATGGACTCTCCTGTCTCTTTATTCAGCTCTATTGCTTTGTGCTGTGAATCTCCTATGCTATGAAACTCCTTGACTCTTTAATGCGTTATGTTGAACCCTATGTTCCTTATTGACTTCTCAAAGTTTATCTATTTTCTCACCTTTCAATAGCTTAAAATTCATTGCTGGGATTTCAGCTGGAGTTTTGGACCAGGGGAGCACATTTTCAGTTCTTACAGTTTTCATGGGGTTCTCTAGGGAAACCTCTGTCCTATATAAACTTTCTCTTTATCAGGCAACTGATTTCACTGAAACAGTTCATTTAATGGAGTGAACCAGGCCTGTATCTATATTTTTCTTGCAAATTGTTATAAAAAATTAAACATAGTGAATATTCCCGTTGAAGTCAAACCTCTGAAATAAGTAGCATCTCATCCTCTGTGCTACCTTACTTGTTCAGTAACATTCATGGCCGCATGAATAATTTACTTGGAGGAAAGCCAGATCACAGCTAGAAAATTAGGCATAGGCCACTCTGAGGTAAGTGAATATGTGGATTATATCTTGCTGCAGTTAATGTGACTTTGCTTGTCCCCTAATAAAAGTTCATGAGAGGTTGGAATATAAGTATTACAGAGCAGCTGCTATGAGTTTAATCCACATTCCATTAATGAAGATATTTTGCTCCCAGTGCTGGATCAGAATCTGACATATTATTTTCTTGCATTTCTTGCTGTCCACCTGCAAGGTTTTTGGTTAAAAATATGTGATATGCTTTAGATAAACTGTTTTCTAATACTAATTTTGGAATATATATACATTTGTGAAATAAAGGGAAATGTAGAAAAACAAACTACTGGATTGTGCTCTGTACGCTGGAAGGAGAAGGCTTTGCAAGCAGAGTATAAATATACTACCATGCCTAAAAGAAACAAAGCATAACACACAGTACTATATGAGAGACAGGAAGGCACACAGCCCAAGAAGCAACAACTTAGTCAAGACCTTCTTTCATCTCCTTTAAATGTTGTGAATGCATATCATTCCAACTGAATTATTTATTTCCTAAGGTGCTGAGCAAGACTTAGTCTTATTTGAATCAGCTCTTGTACCACCACCACCAAAATCTTTCTCTTAATGCAAATCTGAGAAATAAAATTAAAAAAACCCCAATCCTCTTAATACTGGGAAAGGGAGTCCAGAAAGGGGGAAATGGTTATCACAGTTTAATTTGCAGAATAAGCCAAAAAGAAAGAAAGGAAAAAAAAAAGGGTCCCTGATAAATGAGAAATAGTCCCATTATGTTATTATTCTGTTACCTAAGAAACTATCTTCAAAACAGAAGCCCTCATAAATACTCTGGAGATGCATCAGACACTTTTCCCTGCTGTACGACATTGTGTATATGGTTTGGCAGGAGTTCATCGTGTAGAAGATAAACTAGCACATAGTGCCAGGATTCTATTACTCTTGACCCTGACCTTTGGCTGCATGCTGTTTCCAGTTGCACTCCATCTTTAAAAAAAAGACAGCGCCCATTTTTTTACCCTTTCTTTTTTAACTTCTGTTTTTAAACTTCTCCATAATCTACCCCTCGTCCGATATATATTTGAAAAACAAGTTTTCTGATCTCTTTCTTCTCTCTCTTTTTTTTTTTTTAACTTCTGTTTTTCATTCCTTAAAACCAGCAGTAGTGCTCCTGCCAAAGTTGGCTTTCCCATTCAGATTTCTCTTCTTTTTTTTTGTCTCCAAACACTAACTAGCTCAATAATGTGGAATAGTATAACGTATCCTAACCACAGAGAAAATACATTCTTGGAAATGGTTTGTTTTTCTTTGCTATATTTACTATTCTCCAAATCCAAGATATTCATTTATTGTTACCAACTGAAGTTGTTAGTAGTAAAGTCATGGGAAAGGAGATGATATTTTCATTGATATAGAATCAATGTTCAGAGATGTCAACTCTATACAGAAGGGTGTAGAACCACCTAGGGCATGTGGAATTTTAAAATATGTTTCATTCCTACAAAATTATGATCTCTATCAGAAGTCCAAAAGTAGTGCATAAGGATGTGATAATTTGCAAAGCACTTTGATACAGAGCTACAAAATAAGTACTTGGTAAGCTACAGAGATTAGATTAGGCCACAGGAAAGCAGAGGGATATTCTTGAAAGTTTATTGGGCCTTCTTCTGTGCTCCTAGTTCAGGCAAAACTCCCAGTGAAGTCACTGGGAATTCTGTTTGTATTAAGCAGGACAAAATTAGGTCTCTGTTTTCCCAGTAGGGATCAGGCTAACTGCCATGGATGAAAATGTTTTTAAATAGAAACCAAAATAAACTTTTTTTAACTACCTCTGGCTGTCTGGAGTGGACTTTAAAAAAATTAAATCCTGGTATATCCAAAGGCTTTTCATTTTGTGAATGTTGCAGTAATCTGAGTATAGTCATTTTTTTGTGCAACATTTGAATAGTAAAACAGAATAAATACAACAAAACTCCCAGACCCGGTATTTTTAAAGGAGAACTGAGAGACAATCAATGGAACTTCACAGAAATGTTATACTTGGAAGAACGCAGAAATTTAGAAACCCAGTGTATCATGGTTAGACAAAAATCTCTGGTGCATTAAAGACAACAAAGATGTGTTGCAATACAGTTTTCCTAAATGTTTGGTTTACTTTAGAAACAGAAAACGTTAAGACTGTAATTATAAACTGTTAATACTGGTTTGTATTTGGGGGCCAGGACTGAAATTGATATAAACAAATTTTTGTTACAGAAATTTCTTCTTTAACTAACTCTTTCATTCTACCTGTGTTTACCAGAAAGTGTGGTATGACAAAAAGGAAGAAGTTGAAAGCATGAAGGGAATAAACCCAAACCCACTGAGATTTACCACAAGTCCTAAATAAATTTGATTGGTTATTACTTAAGCTGTATGATTTATAAATATTATGCTTTGTGACTCCAGGACCCATCTTTGCCTGAAAGTTCTGCCTCTCTAAAAGACAGGCTATAAAAATTATCAAGAAGCTTGTGATAAACAGTAATTGACATACAGAAATAATGCAGAAAACAGCATATATGAAAGGAAGAGTGGTCCACATAAGCAGCGCTTTGTGAGACTTGAGTGACTGAATAACTTTATAGACAGCCGACACTGGCTGATTAAAGAGCTGCCCCATAGTAGCATTACCTACCGGTACATATTTGATGGTGGATTGTATTGCAACCCAAATGAAGGTTAACAGAAGGTTTGATAATCTGTGTTAACAGTGAATTTCCACTGAAAATGAAGAAGCCATTACTGGATAAATTTTGCCATGATTTTATTTAACACTGTCAAAATATTCAGTTAACAGAAATATTTGTGTTTAAACTTCATAATTATGAAGCTTATTCCATAGGAAGTTTTTTTTAAGAATTCTAAAAATTATGATAGATAAATACTAAAAAACACTAGAGGCAAGAATTTAGGGAGTTACCTGATCCCCTCAAACTGTTGCCCCAAGGCTACATGGACAGAGGGTAGCAAGGAAAACAGTATCTAGGCCCATTTGTTGGCCTGGAAGCTAAATGACACGATCTGGCCACAGCCACACTAATAAATCTTTTTACATTACAGAACAGGGTGGCTGCATCCAAACCGCTCCCTGGAAATGGTCCTTGGCATGTGCTAGTTCCCAGACAGATAGTGTTATCTGACATGAGCCAAAAGGGCACTAGGGAATAGATTAACAATTTAACCATACAGATAACTTTTCTTGGGCCACTGCCCTGATCCTGTCCACTTTGCTAATACAATTATAGTCAAAGATTCTGGTTTCAAATCATTTTACATACCTATTTTCAAAATGTGAAACCTCAGAATCTCTACCTAAACTGTGTAGGTATATATCAGACAACGTTAAAGGAATAAGCATTCCTATATTTCATTATGCAGTTAGAGATACGTAAAAGAAATCCACTTCAGGGTAACTTAGCATTTCATGATAAATCTACTCTCCCAGAAAATAAAGTTTTGATAAAATCTGGTCCTCAATCGAAAAAGACAAGGAATTTTAAGAAAGGCTTTAGGCAGGCATCCTAAAACATATCCAGTTCACAAGGAAGTAGGCTGGAGGAATATCTAATGTGTGAGTCTGGGTGGTCTTCCAGTGCTGAGGTCTTCAGGATTGTGGGGATTATCTAGATGACTCCATTTCTATCAGTGTTTGGAATAACACTGAGACTGGACAGTAGAGTGAAGAAGAAAAGCTGACAAAGGAAGTAGGTTTTCAGCTAAAAGAGGACATGTCTACCTATTCACACTAATTAGTATGTTGTCATGCAGAAGGAAGTATGTAAAAACCCAATCTTTTTTTTCTTTGTAATTCAAAGCAACTTTTCCCTGTTGCTGCTGATATCACTTGCTTTCCTCATTTAAGTTTCATGACTGGTTAAGTAAATTTTAGTCTATGCTCTTATAAAAGGCTTTACTGCTCTTTTTTACCTTTTCCCCAATTATGTGGTCATGTCCTCTTCCTTGTTCTTGGCAGTATGTGGTCGCTTGGCTTAGGGAGCTCATCCAACAGTCTGTGTAATCCCATGAGTAACAGCACATGCAGATGATCGTAAAGCTAGAAAACATGACCATTTCTGAAAAACTGACAGCACTGGACATGCATAACCCAGAAAAGAGAAGGTTTGAGGAGGAAGCATATTAACTGTATTCAAACTTAATACAAGTTGTTGCAGAGAAGAAAGGAATCTTTTCTCTGTGCCAGAAGAGGATAGCACAAAAAATAATAGGCTGCAAAGGTGATTAAAGTTAAACATTAGGAAAAACATTCCAGCAGTACAGATAGAGAAGGACTGGAACACATTGCTTAAGGAGAGTGTGGAATTACCATCATTACAACTCTTTAAAACAGCTGTTTTTCTAACAGCTGTCCACAATGTCCTTAGCAGAGCTGGTTCTGCCTTGGGGCAGTGCAATGTACCATATGACCCCTCAAAATCCTTTTTCAGTTCCATTTTCTGTGATTGCATGATTGGATTCAACAAGTTGTTAATCCATGCCCTGTCACGTTTCATGATAAGTAGAAGTTAAAGGGGAAAGAGTGACCATCCGAAAGAAATATTATCTTGTTTTCTATGTAACCTAAATCTGAATTTTCCTGATTTCATCACCACAGTGCCTGAAAGGGAGAAGAGAGACCTAGTCATAGGATGCAGGAGTGAGTTGTGCCCCTGACAGGAACAGTACCTTTCTGAGAGCTACAGATTCTTTCTATGCTTTATTTTCCTTCTTTCTAATGAGTATAATTATGTCACAGTACTAATGACTGAGATTCTCCAGATGGAAGCTATTGCAGAGGTATTATGCCAGTACTGTTTTCTCCTATTGACAGAATTCTGCCCCAAAGCAGTCGGTGAAGATGGTATCTAAACCTGAATACTTAAGTTAGGTAAATGGTGTCTTCCTCTAGAGGCTTCCCAAAGTACTTCTCAAAGAACTGTTTCCTCTGGCAAGGTGGGGAACTTATTATTTCAGGAGCACTATTTCCCTAATCTTCAACAGTAGTAGTAAATTAAATATGCCAAGGACTGTTCTCTGGCCTCAAAGTCAAATGCCAACGCCTGGCTTCATCCACACTATTAAATTACTTTACCCTCCAAATCACCTATTGAAAGAGTTCATGCTAAGTCCTGAGTAGTGCCAGAAATTGTTCTGAAGTGTGTTGATTGACCTTGTTGAAAAATCAAATCAGAGAATTTAATGGTGTAGCTGCTAAAATTTGAGTGGCTGGGAGTATTCCCTAGTTCTATTTAATTTACTAGAGTGGAGGGCACATGATGGCTAAAAATTTGGTTAAAGTTGTATAGCTAAAGTTAGACTGATTCTCACCGTGAAGTGTACTAAGTATATAGAGAATCACAGCACATTTTTTAACATGAAAAATGCCTGTTCTTATTGGCACAAAGACTGCAGCTTTGTATGTTTGGGCAAGATTCACTGTTTTGGTGAAGCTGAAGTTATTCCTTATAGTTTTCAAGAAGACACTCATAAGTCTGCAGCTGAAAAGTACACCTCAGTGATAAGCAACGTGGCTTTGCAGGAGGCAGCTGAGTACATAGGGAGGAAGGTTGTAATGAGACTGATAAATTCCTGCAGATGCAGCTGTAAAGATAATCTTGATCCAGTTAAAAAAAAAAAAAAAAGTAAAATTGCACAAGCACCTGAAACGTTCCTTTTCTCATGATAGTTTATCTGCCCCATGGTGCATTCCTGCACCCTGAGTTTATCTGAGAAACGTACTTCAAAAACCTTCTTCAGCACGTCAGCATGGCATGCAAATAAAGGAATTCACATAAAACCAGGCAAGCCTTCAGGAGACACCTGCTCCTCAGGTAAACACTGCAAAGATACTCACACTCTGTAGGAGATGAGTCAAAAGAAAAACATCTAGGAAACTCTGATGCAGGAAGAGTAATTAAATGTAAAACTATTCCAAGAACTCGATTAAATATTTGGGGGAATTATTTAGTGAATTTAAGATACTAAGAAAGTACTTATTTATCAAATATTTTTGGCAAAGAAACAGAAGAGAGGATATCTGAGGGTTCAGTTATGGTGGAAAGAGAATCTAAGGACAGCGGGGAAAAAAGCAAAGCAAATGGGATTATTTATATTTGGTTACAAAAGCAGCTAAGGCAACAAGATAGGACAGCAAGAGGTACCAGGTTGAGAAGTTGGTGTTATGATCGTGTAGGCAATGTTCCCGGGACAGTCGTGAGGCAGAGAGGAAGGCCCCAGGAGGGCAATTACAGGGAATCTACCCATTTATAGAGCCTGTTTTATTTCAGAGGAGACTGTATAGTCATAATGATTGATATTAATTTTATTTATTTACAAGTGCCATGGTTACCCAGACAAGTCTTGGTCTCTGTGTGCTGGGCAATAAGTGCATATGAGGCTGCCCACAGCCGAAGCAGCAAACAAGCCATCCGAATGGAGTAGCACGTTTGGATTCAGCTGGAAAAGAGATCTACAATGTGACAGGAAGGATCCCAAAATTGCAGATGTTCAGCAACCTGGACTTGTCTTAGCCTCATTACAGCATAATGCCTCAAACTCATACATACTCTTTCTTTCTTAGCCTCAGGAACATGAGATGCTGGAAGGATTTTGGTCTTTAAAACAAGAACATGGCCACCACACATGGAAATTCATTACTGGTGCTTTGAGCTAGGTACTACCTCTTGCAAGGGTAGGCCATGAAGATCCCAAAAAGAAAGAAGCAGAAATAAGTGCAACCTCTTGCAAAGGTGTGCCATGAAGATCCCAAGATGAAAGAAGCAGAAAACTTCAAAGAAAGCTTGTTCTTTATATCCACGAGTCAGTGGACCTATGAAGTGTCTCCCTAAAGGATGCTGTAGATGCAAAAACTTATGTGGGTTCAAGGGGAGACAGGACAAGAACATGGAAAAGATATCCACTGGGGGTTACGGACTCAATAAATCATGTCAAACTCAGGAAATCTCCTAAAAATAGTTGGAAGCTGAGAGAGTATTCAGGGTTGCTTTTGCTACTCATTAGGTGTCCCTTACAGCTGCTGTTAGAGACAGTATGCCTGTTCTTATGACCTTATGTACTGGAGCAGCAGCTGAGTAGCATCCTGATTCATATATGGATTATGTCCAAGGTGCACATATCTTGGTCTTGTGTAACAGGGACCACATGGCACGACACGGAGCAAAAGCATAACATGTTAGTCTCCTTCTTTCCCTTTTCTTTCACCTCTCCTCCTCAGCAATACTGTGGAAGCAGCTGGTTTTGTTACTCCTCCTTGGGCCAAAGAATGAATGATGTCTGCATTAATTTGAGGGAATCCCTCTCTGAAGGAATTCCTGTTTGAACCGCTTTTTGAATTGCTGCATAAAGGTCATGCATCCTTGCATAGAAAACAGAATACTTGAGGTTTATGGACGTATTTCAGAGTATTGACATTAAAGCAGGGATTGCCATTCACTGAATATTTTGGGTGTCAAGAAACAAGGCTAGGGCTTTGGAAACTAGTGTCATAGGCATTGGTAAAATGGAAGAATAAAGGAGTCATATTGAACTAATTCAGCATGTACTCTTTATTTTACTACTATTTCCTAAAATTTTCAAGTTCAGTCCTACACTGAGAAGAAGAAAAAAACCCCATACTGTCATGATAAAATTTGCACTGTTGCTTAAAGAATAGTTTGTGATAAGAAGATCATTCAGTAGAAGCAAACAGCAACACATAGAACTGCTGCTTTGGACAAACACCAGCTGCTCTGCTTAAGCTTTAGCCAAGCACCAAGGGGAACTCCTCCCTCTGTTGCCCATTAATTTTTTTCTTTGAATAGAACTCACAATATAATCACTTTTGCTGATTTTTCATGGGCATATATACACATACATACATACATATATTCACATTTATATTCCAATACAAACATAAACACACACGCACACACATTTTTACAACTATCCATCTATCTAGGAATAACTACTGTGTATATTAATCTTGATGAGGTATGTGTTAAGTAGTTAGAAATTACTCATTTTTATAATATACTAAACCCCAAAATGTGAGTAGGCAAAAATATAGTGTAGAGCTAGCTAAGGTTTGAAAAATATGTGGGTTAAATAAAAAAATGCAACAGACAAACCCAAGCCCACCAGAAGCTAGCTAATTTATCAGGTTTCCATTAAGCTTAGAAGAAATTCTATAGCACCAACTTTTTCATTTGCTTTGTATTTGTTTTGTATTGCTGTTTTCCTTCACAGCATAACTGATCCTTTTTCAGAATATCACTAGCCTATTAAGCAAAACTGCTCTTGCATATAGGAATGAAGTTTTGGGCACTTGTTATGGAGATAATTTGTGACTTTATTAAAGTTTCAAATATAGCAAGATATATTAAGTCTCAAGTTTGATCCTAGCTTGGTTTCCCTTTGTCTGTGTGTGTGTTTATGTGTCCTCTTAGATGTATACATTATATTCACATACCTTCTCAAATTTGTGCATGCTAGATGTTTGGATAACACTGCATGTTCTTGAAAGATAATCAAATCACTTGGAAGTGTCTGGTTTTTTGGTTTTGTTTTTTGTTGGTTGGTTGTTTTTTTTTTAAAGGATGCTGCTATTAATGGAAATCCAGAAAGAAATATATATTCTTACCATCTTCTAAATACAGTTGGGCTAGCAGGTTCAGTATAATTCACATTCTGCTTCCAATTCAGCTTGAATCCAGGTATAATCAGTAGATCACAAAGGGTTTATATACGTATGTGTGTGTGTGTATGTATAAAATGCACAAGTCAGTTTAAACACAGAACATATTTTTAAAATTAAGTCTTAATTTCCAGCTCTATATTTTCTAAAATAAATAAAGTCTACACTACGAATATATAAGTACAGTCTGAAATCATGGAAATAAGTTTGACTTAAATGAAAGCTCAAGTTCACATATTTTCCAGCTTATACCTGGAAAATATCAGCTTTTATTGCAGCTTATCTGTAAGGGCTGGTTTATAAGAATTAATGCAAATAATAAGAGTGAAAGTGAGATTAAAACACCAAGATTTCTCTCCACATGAAAACGTTCAGATTTTTCAGACCCATGTACTATTATTGTCCATGAGCCTGGAAACAAACCCTGGTATAAACACAGAATCCAAACCACAGAACATGACTTGTTTAAAAAGTTAAATTCTGTGAAGTAAGGCAGGAAACGAGATTTATCCTTCTGGGAATTTTTTGGCATGAGCAAGGAACTAGGCATGCTCAGTGCATGTCATATCCTTCATCTATCACTGCTCTCTGAAGTAAATCAATTTTTTTTTATTTTTTTTTTAAACTCAAACCAAGGGAAGGCAACACAGTCACCATCTGAAATGTGTAGAAATCCTTCTGTTTGACATGGCATTAAACAGAAGAAGGCAAATTACAGTGTGTTGCCTTAAGGATTATTGTTGCACATTTTGTGCCTTCTGGCTGTGGCAGTGTTTGTTCCTCCAAGTGAAATTAGCTGGGCCCAAGCCATTTTGCAACATTGTAAAAATAAATTGCTGTACTTGATAAGTGAATGTTAAACTTGTCACTCTAAGCTAACTGCAAATTGTTTTTAGTGTCTTCAGGGTAAGTTGGCAATCTCCGATAGGAACTACACAGAAGGTCAGCTTTCTCCCTTTGAAGCCAAGTTTAGGTTATAGCTAGGGAACCAGAGCAAACACTCCTGCTCATGGGCGAGAGAAGGAACATTTCCAATGCAGTCGAAAACTTCCAGATTAGACCACATCAAGTTAAAAATTTGGGATCACACTAACACTTATATTACATCACGTTACACTTGTGGGACAATGCTATTTAAACATCAGGATGAGCTGAAGTGCTTACTTAGGAGGCTGGAGAGGAGGGAAGTCCTACAAGAAGGAAAACTATGGACGAAAAGGATCTTTGGCCAACTTTTTCATGTAGTCCTGAGTGCTTGCTCCTGCAAACACCCTTGGTGTCACCCTTCCAGGACTTCTTAACCCAAAGTGAATCCTGTATCTTCCTTCAAACCCCCACAGGCTGATAGCAAGAAGGAAATGATGGAGTTAAAAAAAACCTTCTTGGGTGAAATTCGGGAATTAGGTCCCTTATACACACAGGCTGTTTGGCATGTATCACAGCTGAAATGAGTGGCCTTTTTCTCATTCAGCCTTGTAAATCTGGGAGTCAGTCAGTCAGCTTTTCTGTTGGAAAGTCCCACTTCATAAAATCAACATGTCCCTTGGGGAACATGGCATTTTGCTAAAGTAACAAGTGATTTATTTTTACATGGAAAAACTGAAACAATATCTTCCTTATTACCCACCTCAAGATGCCTGAACAGAGACAGTTCAGCTGATCAGCAAGCCCAGGCAGGCTGCTGGAGGGAAGGTTCAGGGCTGGAGAAGTCAGCTCCAGCATCCCCCATGTTGTGCCTCCACCCAGATCCTCCTGCAGGACCTCACTTGGGCCAGAAATGGAGGAAGTAGCTGCTCACATGTTTGTAGAAGACCCTCAACAGATCCCCAAGTGCACCTGCCAATCTTTCCCCAGATCTAGCACAAAGGGGGAAAAAAATTTATCCAGTTCTACTTTTAAGAGAAGCTTCCTGGAAATCTTCTGAGGAAAAAAACCCCAAAAAACAAACAACAAAAAAACCAACCAACCAACCAAAAAAAAACCACCAAAAAAACCCCCAAACAACCAACAACAAACTTTTCTGTCTATTTATTGTTACAGAATCAATAAAATAATATCAAATGGTAGTTTTAGAGTGAGTCAAGAAAAGAGAGGCAAAAGAAAGCGGTGGTTGGGATATCTCTCTTCTGCTTGAGCTTTGCAAGCGGGTTCTTGCTTTCTCGGTAGGTCTGTTTTCTAGCAGGAGCAGGGAGAAATATTTATCTTCTGTAGAAAGCACAGAGAAAAGGAAAGATTTCCAACACATGCTTATTATGAGGCAATGCAGCATTACTACTTATCCCAAGTGGCCTGAGTGGGGTGAGACAGTAGTTTAGAAACTCAGCCTGTGCAGTCCCTGGTCCCTCTCTTCCAAGGCTGCAGCTACAGATGCTTGCTCCAGCAATGGCTTTTGTGATAATGGACACCTCCTCTGGGACCTGGATTAAGCCCAAGGTTAAATTACTATAGCAACAATTTTCATGGAGTCATTGCCAGTAAATATTATGGTGATTGGTTACTGAAATCTAGGGTAAGTCATTATTCATGGCCTTGGTATCAAACATAATGAAGAAGCATATTTAATAGTGACTTTTCTAGACCAGCCCTTGCAAGTTGTTTCAGGCAGTTCACAACATTTTAAAGTACATAATGAAATACAAGCAACAGAGATCTGTAACACAGTGAAAATGCACAATGTGATTCAAAGTTGTAATGGCACTCCAAGACATTTTCAGGCTTAAAGTGAAAGCCTTTCAAAGCAAAAGAAGGACAAGAGAGGTCCTGAAGGTTTAATAGGTATATCTAAGAAGTCAGAGATAATAATACCATAAATCAGTTGTGGAAGCTTGATGAGTTTGTCCACTGAAGCACCACTACATTGTGTGTAAAACATATTACCTTACTCTCTGCCTCACCATGTTTTGCTAAGAACTCACACAACAAAGGCTTAGGTAGACAAACTGTAACTGTCAAGGCAGTTTAACAAATCTTCTCACCCTTCCCTCCATTCCCTTCTTTTTCCTTTTTTTTCCTTCCTTTTCCTCCCTTTCTCTCATGAGACACTGCGGGATATCATCTCTCCATTTAAGATTACTTCCATTGCAAGTAACTAGAAGCTGGTGCATGATCAGCTGCAGCTTCTAGAGAATAGCTTACATTTATGGCGGAAATGAAGTGTAGGGGTCGGCGTTCGGAAGATCTCGCGTTGTCACGGAAAGTTAGAGGGTTAGTCGCAGCCTTGTGATGTACCTGTAACCCCACCTCCCCTTGTTAGTATAAAAGGAATTAACTGCGCAATAAAAGGCGGAAGTTGGCGCTCACACTGTGTGTGTTATCTGTCTCTTTCCCTGGTCCGGGCCGACCAGTGATCTAAGCGTGGCACCTTGATATGTAGCGAATGCTACAATGAAGCATCTTTTAAAAGTATTCTGGTACAGCTGGAATTGCTATTCTCTCTAAATTTCCAATTAACTCAGCTTTCACTCAAGTACATAATTTTATTAATCTCAGAAATGATTTCTGAAATTTTGCTGCATTATCTCTGAGTGTTTAGCAGCAAATGTGGAGCAGGAATTGTCTTTTCATTGATATTCTTTGCAAGGGAAATACTTTATTGCACTTTATAATAATAAAAGCTTAATAATGGAAGACATTTTTTGCTTCACTGCCATGATGATAAACAACTGAAGCCAGTATTGCCAAACCAACAGGTCAGGATAGCATGAGAAAGCCCCACAGAAACTGTGAGATGTAGAAAAATAAAATATAGGTAAACATAAATTAATACAATCTGGCTTCTTTTGCTTTGTCTCCTAGTTTCTGAGCCATCACAGTGCATGCAGGTTACCCAGTCAAAACTTTCTGTGCCATCAGAATGTCCAGAAAGTTACTTTATTTTAAGCGTGACTGGGATTCTCACATCATCACTCATTTCCAAGGGCACACATTTTATGAAAAGCAAAAATTACCAAGATAATTTTTTTGTAAAATTGGGGTCTCTGGGCATAATGGGAAATGTAACACCTTTCATTCTGGGGAACAAAAAAAAAGAAGAAGTAAGAATCAACCTTGATCAAAGCCTAAAAAGAAAAGAAAATTAATATATTGTTCCACTGTGGAAATTCCTTTAGCCCAAGTGGGCAGATGAAACCCCCTTCATTTCTCTTCCTGCTCATCAACAACAGCTTTGCTGCTCTGCTGGCTTTGGACAATGAGACTTTTTTTGAGTTTGAGGCGTAAGAATAAATTTTGAGGTGTTTTCATGCAGCCGGTTCTGCTCACTTCCCATTGACTTTTCTCCTCCAGTGTTAACACAAATCTGCCAAGGGTAGAAATGAAAAACAGGGTTGTCCTGTACCAGGCAAAGGGGGTTGCTGCTGACTGTGGCCTTGTGCTTCAGAGCCAAGCTGCAAGAAATCCTGTCAAGCGAAGAATTGAATAACCTGCCTTGCAGGAAACACTTACTTTCTTTTAGTAGCTGAGGTCATCTTCATCTCTGCAAGATGAATATAGATGAGAGAGGGGGTAAACGCTGTGAAAAAAAATATGATTTTTTTTTTATGAAAGAGAAATAGCTATAGGTCAGAAAACAGCAAAGAAAGTCAGAAAAAAAAGTGCCATGTTTTTTTTCCCCATATGTTTATTCTGTGAATAAAATAAATTCTTTATCCTTTTTCATTTATGATCTCCACTTTATAAAAGAAATTATGTCTGTGTAAAGGGAAAGTGTTTCTTTCCTTTCTGGATTAAAACTGTTGATCAGTGAATGTACATTGGCATAAATTATTTTAAAAGAACTTTTTGTCAAACAACTGCGTTTGGTGGTGATGTAATTCCAGTTCAAGTCATATTTGGGGTGGCTATTTTTGTGGGATTTATTAAGCTGGTCTTGTTTCCAGCAAGAAAGAGAGATTCTGACTAGCATACAATTGTTGGGTTTTTTTATTTCAGTGAATGTTGAATTAATTAATACTTCAGCTTCAAACTGAATGTTTCTTCCCCTTTTTTATTTTCCTTTTGATTTACAGCAGTAAAACTCAAAGTCACATACTGGCTTAGGCATAAAAATCAGGATATATCTCATGCACTTTGACAGTACATTTAAGACCCCTTTCTACAGTCTGTGTGTCAAAATCTGTTCTTGTCCAAAGCCTGTGGAATGAGAACTTGGCCTACAGAGCTTACTCAAACACAGCATCCCTTACTAGACTTAGGGGCATAGGACAGAGCTGAAAAGGACAGCACATTAGAGCATACAGAAGTCCAAGCTAAAGTATTGCCAGTGCAGGAGACTCCTCAACCTCTTGTCCAGTTAGCCAGAGGACAGTCTCTAAAGACAAAAAACCTGGGCAGCGCCTGCACTGCATTTTGAAGCACCATGGCATGGTATAAGTAACAGGTCAGCTTAACCTGCTTCTTGTTTTGGTGGAACCACAGCAACTCTTTGTGGGTATTATTAAGCCAGTACACGAGCAGGGAGCAGAGGCAGGTGGAGAACAGGGAGCTGAGGGAGGGCTGCAGCAGCAAGAGGCTTCAGGGAAAACCCATCATCCTGCAGTCAGGGTGGACCTCAGCTCTGCTGCCTGCAGCCCCGCACCGTGGATGTGGTGAAGGTATGAGTTACTGGGGGTGGAGCTGTGGTTACGGCTTATACCACAGCTCGGTTGATGCACGATGCTAGTTAAGTAGCAGCAACTTGATCGTGTGTCTAAGCTGTAATTGGTGTGGCTTTGTCTACTGTGGTGCTATCTGATCTGGTAAGGGAGATGACAAATATATGGATTTATTTAATTCCTTCATTTACATTTACAATAATTTAAAGAGACGCCTTTCCAAGGCATCTAGCCTCCCCCCCAACATAGTTAATAATTCTATAAAATAAAAGCACCATTAAAGTAATCATTTCCACATGCACTGAGCCAGCCAGCCGCCTTCTGAAACTCCTTCCCACCCCTTTATCATTGTGGGAAGCCTACAATCAGCCCTCTCCAAAAAGTCTATCGAACTAATGTCTGGACAGAGTGATGCTACATAGGGAGGCTGTACAATGTCTCCATGGAAGGCACAAAGCTTTTTCAGAGCAAAAATAGATAGCATGAATTTATGTCATTTTCAACCTGTAATCTATAGCTCTCTTTTTGCTGGTGCCAAAACAAGTTCCCATTAGTACTGCTGTCTCTCTTCCTCACTTAATAGATGTTTCTACCAGCACTTTAACTACAGACAAGAGTGGATCAGTTAGTTCCTTAAGTTCCCTCATTCCTACTACCAATAGCCAGTCTGGACTGAGGACTGGGCAGCTGACAACCAGCTTTTTGTTGCAGTGTCCCCAGCACTAATTTATTTTTCTGCAAAGGGCTCATACGAGCCTTGTCCTATGTGAATTTGGCTCAAACTATACCAAAGATAATACAATAGAGATGATATATTCAAAGTGAGCAGTTCTCAGTTTCCACCTCTGCCTACAGTCCTGTAGAAGTGCCACCCTCAAAGCCAAATTGTACTGGGATACCAGAGGAATAGTAGAGCCCATTCTAACAGAAAGCATTAAATATTACTCATGCAGCTTGATGAATTGAAGGCTGAAAATAGAAATTATATCTGCCTATAAACATGTATGGATGGAAAAACCATGAACAATAATATTGGGATAAAAAACTAAATGGATTAAAATTGATAAAGAAATTAGGCTGATCACTTTCTGAACATCAGAAGAATTAGTGGCTAGCCTCTCAGGATCAATAGTAGGAGCAAAAAACACTTTTAGCTGAAAAACTTGGAAAAAATTGTGCAATAGGAGGGACCTGGCTATGATCCCCCAAACCACACCTTCCTATAGCCTTACTACAGAGACAAAATACTAAAACATGAAGTTGGGTTAAAGCATGTTTATGTGCTGAATGCATCCCATGTTAACACTTAGCATTATTCCTTCCAATATCATATTGTACAATGGTTCTAAATGCACTAACCACTTGCCATACATATTACTGGATTTTCATACCCTGAAGAGTTTGTAATTGAAGCTCCTCAGCCTGCCTTTGTCTTGGCAGATCCCCTGGAGTTCACAAGTATTCTTCAGAGTTTTCTCCATCCAGCTGCAAGTCAGTCCCTGAATAGTAACAAAAGGTGTGCAGAGATTGCATGTGTTTACTGAATGTGCAGTGTAGATATACGATAGTAGTAATTAATCAAAGACCCACAAATCATTTAATAGGTTCCCTAAGAGACTGTTGAAGTGGAGTGGATCCTGCTTTGGGTCAGAGAGGAAGAGCAGGTGATCTACAGAGATTTCTTCCCAGCTCAGTTACTCTGCTGCAGTCTTGTGAGCATTGAAATGTCTTTTAGTAAGCCATGATCTCACTTAAATTGCATCAATCCTGCCATGTTTGGGGACTAGCAGAGTATCAAGATTGAGACAAATGTTGTGCCAAAAAAAAAATATTATCATTTACTAAATAGGAAATTATCTTTCCTCCTGAAAACCACAGTGCTAAAAAAGGGAAATGTTTCCTTTTCTACTAGCTTTGTGATTATGATGAATAGGGATAGTAAAATCCCAACATGCAGAGCAAAATCTTTCTTTTTTAGAAAGGGGCAAATTGCTGTAACCCAAAGTAATTCAAAAAACACAAGCATTTCCTTCAATTTTTCTCCTCAGCAGGGAAGAAACTTCCTAGGGGGGCTAATGAAGCACAGCTGAGCTTTGGAGAAGGTCTATAGCAAACTGTCCCTACATTGCACATTTCTCAAGCACTAATACTACTAGATTGAAGAATAATTCTACCATGTAGACATCCAGCCTGAAGAGACAAGAGTGAAAAAGAATCACTTTTAAGTGATTGTCTCCTCTCTGGTTCCTCAAATATGGCTCTCACCTGTGCCAAGAAAGAATAAAATTCAACTTCTCTAATTTTAAAAAAGACACCTGCTGAGGGGCAGTAGGGAATCAAGTCTATATTTATTAGTGTTTTTCTATTTCATACAAGAAAAACATTTAATAATGGAGAGAAGCAAGAGATATTTCTCCCACCTCCCCAATTTTTCTTTGGCTCTAGGTACTTCTAGCTCAACTAGGGAATGCATTTCCCCAATATCTCCTTCCTACAAGCAGGATCCTGTAGGACTGATCCCTGAATTTTTCCATGTTTTTATTACCTTTGCTAGCTATCATATACTAGCTTATCTAGACCTGTTGGACTGAGTCCAGAGGAGGGCCACAAAGATGATCAGAGGGCTGGAGCACCTCTCCTATGTAGACAGGCTGAGAGAGTTGGGGTTGTTCAGCCTGGAGAAGAGAAGGCTCCGGGAAGACCTTATTGCAGCCTTCCAGTACTTAAAGGGGACCTATAAGAAAGCCAGAGAGGGACTTTTTACAAGGGCATGTAGAGATAGGAGAAGGGGTAACAGTTTTAAACCGAAAGATGGTAGATTTAGATTAAATGCAAGGACATTCTTCACTGTGAGGGCGGTGAGGCACTGGAACAGGTTGCCCAGAGAAGCTGTGGCTGCCCCATCCCTGGCAGTGTCCAAGGCCAGGTTGGATGGGGCTTTGAGCAACCTGGTCTAGTGGAAGATGTCCCTGCCCATGGCAGGGGGGTTGGATCTACATGATCTTTAAGGTCCCTTCCAACCCAAACCATTCTATGATTCTATGACTCTATGATCTCAAATTGAAGCTTAATGACCTACATATGCTATTTCTTCTCTCATCTCCATAAGAACTGAACCCACAGATGGATAATACACATGGTAAAGTTTTCTCACAACAACAATAATTTTGTCTATTCTTATAAGACCTTCAGTCCACTTCCAGTTTTAGCCTACCTTTATGATTATGTGTGTGAGAGAGTCACACAGAACTAAATGTCACTGAATACTTTAACTCCTCAGTCTGCTCCCTCATCTTCCATTGGCACTTAATTACATTAGTTTGCTCCAGGAGTGTCTTTTTAAGTAAACCAGTTAATTCCCCTGGAGACAAAAATGATGTGCACATCTAGGATAGGTTTCTTTTTTTGGTGCAGGGTGGGTTTTCCCCCCCCCTCATGTGTAAGGCACAAATAAACAATGAGAATGTCTCAGGACTAAAGAGTTGTCACACAGAGCACAAGAGGCTATGTCCTGTAGCAGAAGCATTGCCAGTCCATGCTAGAGTGTGCTAGCTCTGAGCATTGTGCATACCAGCCGTTGCACTTTTGCCTTTAGAGTAATAACCATTCCCTAAAACAAACGCTTACCTTTGCGGAGTTAGCCAAACTGACTAGGTGACCATCTTATACCCACAATTCAGAGAAGCTGCAAAAAAAGAAACACTTGAAATGACAAATTACATACATTTCTTTTTCTTTCCTTTTAACTAAAATATTTATCTTCCCTTACAGTAACTCAGATAAACTTTTTTTTCCCCCTACATCTGCATGAGTGTCATTGTCCTTATATACACAACTTGCACAACTACCCCATTCTTATGAAACAAGCAAACAAGCTGCATTTAATTTCTGGCTTCTTTGGCCTCCCTCCTGTTCACATCTCCTGGAGACTTTATGGACCAAAAGGTATCAGAATAGGCATGGGGAAGAGCAGTGGGTCCACGCACAGGAACAGACTACAACAGAAGGATGAGCAGGGCTCTGCTAAGAAGGCACCAGCTCCAGAAAGTATTTACTGCTGGACTGTAGAACATCTGTGCAGGACAGCTGCCAAGTGGTGGCTTCATAAAGACCACCATATTCTTTACTCTGTAGGATGGAGTGACAGAAACTCATCCCATAACCCAGGGTGTATTTGGAGGCACCATAGTAGATATTAGGTATGAAGACATGTGCGTCAGGCCATTCTTTTTCTTTTCTTGCTTGATTTTTGTTTTGTTTTGTTTCCACTGAGTTGAATTCATCTCAATACTGAGCTGAACCATATAATCACCCATTCACCAGGTCCAGACGTTGTATTTTGACAGGAGTCTAACACAAAAGGTTGATTTGTTCACAAAATTATGCGCAATTCTCTTTTTCTTTCTGTCTCTCTCTTCTCACCCAGGGGGGATCCTCAATGCCTAATTTAGATAAGGCATTCAGCTTTTACAGACTGAAGTCTTGGCAGATGAATCCCATACTAATGCAGCAGCTCCAAGTTTGTTGGGCTGCACACAGATGGTGACACAAGTGCCAAATGCATTGTTGAATGCTACATTGTGCAGTCAGTGTACTGTCAACACTTTAGATGTTACATTTGGCATTGATAGGGTCTTGCGGGAGTCAATATGCTGTTACTAAGCTTCTATGCCCTGAATATTTTGGAGTTTATTTGAGGAACTCTGCAATTTCCTTGTTCTTCTCTATGTGTTCAAGATAGGGTTTACTCAGTTAAAGGGCAAGAGGCAGTCATTAAAAGTGACACAAAGAAAACTCTGAGCGTTGGGGAAAAAATTATTCACAGGAGGAGTTAAGGGTTGGAACACTTTGTCCAGAAAAGGAACAGAATCTCCACCCTTGGAGATTTTCAAAACCTGATGGGATAAGACCTTAAGAAATGTGATCTTGCTTTGAAGTTAGCACGCCTTTGAGTAGGAAGTTGGATTCTTGGCCTCCAGAGGTCCCTCCCAACCTAAATTTTTCTATGATTCTATGATGGAGCTTCTTCATGCCATTTAGCTGCTGCAAGCATGTTTTGGGGAAAAACACAGGATTCTCAAGTTTTCTTTCTTGTCCTCTCAGAGCCTGGCTTTACTAACCTTCTAGGTACACTGCAATGACCATTTCTTCTCAAAGACTTTCAGTGACTTCAGGCATTTGTAGACAGAGGTGCTGTGGTTTGAAGAAGGATTTAGATGAAGGTTTATGACATAGTCAAGTAGTACTTCTAAGAGAGGATATTCAAAAGCACTCAGTATTGGCCTAAGTAGTTCCACTGACATCATCGGGTATTTTAGCACGGATGTGAATGGCGGCAGTGTTAGGTCAAAGCCGAATGCTTCAGAAAATCCTGTCAATAGTCTTTTGGGAAAGTCTATGGTTTGGAAAACCCATAATTAGAAACTTAATGAATCAAAGTATCATAATGAACATTGTGGATTTCCTTAACTAGGCACATTAAATTTTAGGAGGTGTCTCTAACTTCCGACAGCCACCAAAGAAATCAAAATAATAAATAATTCTCCAAAGTTACCTTTCCAAAAGCCATGGCAACAAGAAGATGAAAGAGGTACAAACATGTGCTGCAATATTAGATCTACAAAGAAAAAAAAAGCCTGCAAAAAGAATTCAATACTACTAATAAAAATACAGACTAATTTGAATAATTTTTCAAAATGACAGCTGTTTTACTAATGAATCACTAAAATATTTTTCATTCAGTCAAACAATATTTTAGAAATTGTGGTACACAGAAAGGATATCCCTTGCTGTGCAGAGAAACATAATATGTGCTCCATGGAGTAGGAAACTTTAATGATATATGCAGTTTTGTTATTAAAAGTGAGTTATATATTTTGCTGTACAGTGGAAAATTGTGACCCAGTATAACATATCTTCACATTGTTTATAACTTGGGGAAAATCAACATTCTGGGTTCTCAGTTCGCACAGTAGGAATTACATTTATTTTGGCCAAATGTAATTTATATAACTGCAAGGAACAATAAAACATGAACTTTATAGTGTTTTCTTACCTAAAAATAATATAGAGCTTGTAAAAGTGAAGAGATTATTATTGTAAAGAAAAAGACAGTAACTTAAAAGCTGAAGCTCATTTTACGGCTATGTAAAACTTATCCCAGCTCAAGTATTAAGGCACCTGTGTCCGCATTTTCGTTTGAGCACAGTAATCTCTGATAGTAAACTTTGTTTTCTCAGTAGCAGCAATCACTGCTGCAGGAAAAAACTTGGTTTATACAACATGTACCTTTTCTTACTTATCAGTAAGTTGGTTTCAATGAAGTCCTAAGGAACTCTGCAGAGATTTGTGCCCTCCAGCAATATCGGTATGGGTAAACAATGAGTCGTCCACAAGGCTCCTATCCTATCCTATCCTATCCTATCCTATCCTATCCCATCACACCCAACCCCATCACACCCAATCCCATGCCATCCGACCCCATCCCATCCCGTTCTTTCTTAATGGCTTCATCTATACTAATACATTAAAACAGCATTGAAGCACAAGAGCTGTCAGTGGAGGTGGATCTTGGTCATCTCTGCTTTTGAGTGGTTTGAACAGCCCAAGCAAACTCTTTCCTGGATGACTCTTGGAGAGTTTACAGTCTAGCCTGTACCAGGAATTACTCCCAAAACCCAGTAGGATGCAGACATCTTGTTGTGGAGGCTAAAATAATTTAAGAGTTGTGGGCAGACTTCACTGGTTGGTCCCTGGGACAGTGACTGAGCTTTGACACTCTTTAGTTTATTAATATAGTGTAACCATTAGACTAAAATACATTGGGTTTATCAGAGTACACTCCAGTGACACAGTCAGTAAGAGCTATACCATCTGCCATAAGTGACTCATTCTTTTTCTTATCCTTTCTGTGATGGGAGAATATACTTAGGTAGAAGTACTACTTAGGTTTTACAGACAGGGAAAATAAGCTTGAGAGATAAGGAAGTGAATCTTCTATAATCTCATGAAGGATTGTGCCAGAGCTGAGAACAATTAATTGGTCTCTTTTTTTCCAGTCCTTTGCTTTTTTCACAAGTTCATTTAAATTCTTTTCTTACTGAAAGGGGATACTGCACTATAATTAAAGAGAATGCTCTATTGAAAACACGAAAATAGAACAATAAAAAAAAAAATACACAATGCCACAAATGACAGCATAAACTGTAATCTTGCAAAACCATATGTCCCACAACTAAGTCATGCATATTCTTTCAATGCGTTTTCCAAATAACCTTCATGAAGCTGTATAATACCATTTATAAGGCTGGAGATGGTTGAGTTGCACCTCTCTGAAGAGACTGTAAATGGGAGATGAGTGGTCCACAGACTTACCGTTTCCTGCTAGGCTGACCTCTGTTCCATCATACCTGGCACTCATCAGATCTGTTGCTCCTACACAATTGATCTATGCATATGCAGCAGCCACCTGTTCACAGTGGAATTTTGGTTTCTAATGGGATGGAGCTAGTGGTCCAAAGATCCTGATCTTACTTGCCACTCTAGAGCAAAGAATGCTTTAATGATTAAAAATCAAGCAAATCTCATACAGAACATTCTGCTTTGGAGTAGTACAGAGTAGCTGATAAAACTTTTTGTTGTTGTTGTTTTAGAAACTGTGTATATTCTGCACACTTAGCTCTAGGCAGTTGTGGGAGATAGCTAAATTAGGTATCAATAGAAAGATCCATGGATCTGCAAAGACTGAATCAGATCACTTAAAATTGAACAGTCTTCTAGACAAGTCCTTCCCTTGCCTTTAGACAGAAAGCAAGCCTTGGTTCTGCTTTAAATGACAAAACTGCACACCTGAAGTGGGATGAATCTAGTATGTACACCTTATTTAAAACTGCCAAAATAAGTGCTCTGTTTTTTTCAAACTAGTAACACCAGGAGAACTGAAGAGTTTGAAAGGTCATTGCTGATTTTCACAAAAAACAAAATTCATTTCCAAGACTTTCCCTTAAAATCTAGTCCTCTATCAATTTGTTCTTTTTCTCAATTAATTCCTTACTGAGAATCACTATTCATTTCCTATTGATAGGTAGCAACTATGAAGCAGGATGGCTGGAAAATGGGTTTGAGTCCTTAAAATGGAAACCAATATACACATTTAAAAATTTACATAATTCTGATTATTTTTAATAGAAATCTTTACTTTTTCAGTTAAATACCAGCTTTTATGGGAAATGAGTGTTAGGGAAATATTTTGGAAAATGAGTCTAAAGTACAAGAAGCTTCTGTTTTTTTATTCTCACAGCTTCAGACCATTTGGGCTACCTAAATCTCCCACAGGGCAGTTCTCTCCATGTTGTTGAAGGCAGGGTATACTGCTGGCTTACCAGGACATGAGGATTTCTGGAAGATTTCAGCCAAGTACCATTAAAGAACAAGGGCAACATCAGACACCCAGGAACTCCATTTGCAAAAGACACAACAGTGCCTTTGAAACAGTATTTCAGTTTTCAAAATAATACTTTTAGGATTTTCTGTATCCTCTTAAAAAAAAAAAAAAAAAGACATTTTCTTAGGAAGCAAATGATGCTTTGGAAAAAAACATTCAATTTCCCACAGAAAAATTTAGAAAGTTTTCTAACAAGAAGCTCTTCCCTTTGCAAAGCTGAGGAACTGTGTGATATGTGCTTTTCTTCCTTCCTTTCTTTTCCTATTGTTAGACATGCACAGTAAATTTATCACATCTAGAGGACATCAATATTCCAAAAGCACGGACTGTCAGTAATAGACCTAATGCATGGACCAGGACCACTGAGCACTCTTTTGGATAAAACAGTTTTTAAACAGATTTCTCTTTCTGTTGTGGTTCTATCATTTTTGTGGTTCATTTTTGTTAGTTGTCACTAGTGATGGAAAAAAACCATCAAAAATTACTGAACTGCAAAGCAGCAATAAAGTGGATAAATGCAATAAAAATAAGGTAATGGATCACAAAATGTACTTTGTGTATTTATTTGGACAACTGTAGTTTAGTTTAATTTTTTAATGATGCTCTGTTGTAACCAGTAAATGGTTCTAAGGTCTGTTTTGTGAGCGATAATAAAACTTTGGTAGCACCAGTTCTCAGGGCATTCCTTGCTGAGGGAGGAGACAGATGGATCACGTTTTTTGTCATGGCTGTTCTGTTTTATTTTGTGTAGTGGAACAAACACAGCACTTTGAAGAAAATTACAAAAACAAAGGGATGATTTTCATTTACAGTGAGATCCACTTATATTATTCCAGCAGTGTAAAGGGGCCTTATAAACTAAATGTAAAGAGGCCTTAATGTAATAGAGAGTCAGACCCCGTGTAATTATTTTGAGGTGCCTATGAATGAATCCAAAATGCTGGGAAAACTGCAAGTGTAAAACACAGATAAAATGGAATTGCCTTTGGGGTTGTAGGGAACAGGGGGAACCAGCTGGTACATGGCATGTAAAATGACAGGGACAGCAAAAAGAAAATTCTCATCAGCGCTGGGGGGAAGTCCTGTTTTGAGGTCAGTTCCTACTGTCTTTAATTCCCGAGGCAAAGCAGACTGCTGTTAAGGAGTGCAGGGCTGGCTCCCTTTTGAAGAGCACCATGGAATCTTTAATGTTCACACAGTGCAGCTCTGGCCCCAGGAGAAAAAGGTCTGAAAAAGGGGCCAGAAAACTCAGCAGCTTCTTTGAGGTCATCCTGTTCAAGGTGTGGGGTTTCCTGCCAGTGCTGTGGGCAGGCGATGAGCCTCCACATCCATCAGAGAAATCCCCAGAAGAAAGAATTTCATGGATCTGAGAATATCCATAGGGGGGCTCAGCCTTTTAATCTAAACTGTTTTTCTTTTAGTATTTTCCTGTTTTTTCCTGACAACCGGGGTATTATGGAAAGTGCAGTAAACATGTAGGAATGCAAAGTTATGTTTCCCATATGAATGTAATAAAAACATTGAAATTTCTTACTAAAATCTTGTGATATCCTTTGAATGCTGTATGTGAAATACACAGCCCTGGAAAAATGTGATTAAATGTTCTTACTGCAGGGCTCTGATAAGATAACACATAACTTAGTGATCACCCCAATGTAGTGTGCATAATTTTATTACTTAGGCTACTATGTTCTGCCTAATATTTATACACAGTTATATATAGTTGTATAGACACACACATTTACACAGAAATATATGTATATATATGCATGAACTATAAGCATACACTTTGGAATTATGGAGAACTCCACCAAGAGGTCAGTCTCCTTCTTCATTCCCCAAGCACATGCACATCCATGCAGCTTTATGAACAGAAGATATCTTGTTGACTTATTCTATGTAAAGCTATGCTTAAATGCAATCACAGTGAAGAACTGAGAGGGCCTGAGAGGAATGCAAAACTGTTTTCTTTTAGTTTATCACTTTCATGATATAATGGGAGCATATTTAGAAAGTTTTTGAGTTTTACGATCAAAACTAAGAGTTAGAATAACTTTTTTTTAATAAAAAAGGTGTAATCACAATACTGGTATTTTGGAAAGAAGTATTTGCTGTTAATGGGGAATGTTAACTCTCTGTTCAACTGGAGATGTAAACTTTACACTAAATTGTGTCCTTCCTCTGGAAACATAGAGGGAAGAAGTTTTTTCTGCTTTCTGGTTCATGATATTTGCACTGAACAATACCTACTCCTTTTTTTAACTGATAATGTCCTTATTGTGCAGGATAGGACAGATGGGAGAAGCAGATATTTGCAATCCCAGCAGCACAGCCCCAAAAAAGGCCAGGAAGAATGATGAGGTGAATGTACCCAAACCACTTGCAGGTTTTCTAAATTAAGAGATTATCGAGAGAGAAAATGATTACTCAGAAGCCCACTTACCTTCCTGGACTGAATCTGGGAGACCACAGCTACATCCTATTTCATGCTCTGGGCTGAGAATCATTTTATCACAGCAGCTCTTAAAAATTTACCTGTAACTGGCATGAAACTACTCTGTTCACTTTTAAACTGTGTGGAACACCTAATGTCCAGACAGAAGGCCAGGAACATGATTGCTGTCCATTAAATTATTTCCTCTTGCTCGAATAACCAAACCTCTGGTACACATCAAAGAGAAAATGCAACTCTCAAAAAGTGAAGCCAACTCTGAAAAATGTCCTTCTGCACTAAGAAAATTTGGGAAACACAAGGAATGGCTATCTGATGGAAACATGCACATGCCTTAGAAATGTATTACAATACCTCCTTTTCTTTACTGGATGGAATAGCCACATCAACTGGGTCACACGGTATGAAAACATGCTACGATGAAAACCGGGCTCACAAGGGTAGCATAAAACAATTAGTCATGTTTGAGAAAAGAGCAACACTACAATTTAAAGGAATTTATATGAAAATAAACATGATCTGAAGGAGAGTGGGATTAGACATTTATGAGACTGGATGATGAAAGCTATTGCACCATCTTGGATTAGTCTCTTTTTTTATCTTTACTGCCATATTTTTGCAACATGCTTGAAGAATTAAATTGCTCTTGTAAATGCTCCTTTTGATTTCACATTGGTACAGTAAACTCCCACACAAAATTTCTGCATTTTAAAAAGGAAATAGTCATGTCCTGATTGATATAAAGCTGTGATACTCTAACCTATTTCTAGTATGTCATGTTTTCTAACCATGCCACTGACACAGGGGTCAAACCTGGGAGCTCACTGACGGTACACAAGACAGCAAGAACCTCACAGTTGTCCCAGAGGCAATAACGTTTGAACAGTTTATTCAGTGGGGAGTAGGGGTTAAAAACAGCCGATGAACCAAGGAGAAAGTGGAGGGCACGGAACAAATACCCTTCCCTCAACCTGGAGGTTTTCACAGCAACAAATATCCACTAGCAAGCTGACTTTGAAAAATTAGACTCGGTCTGAGTGAGGAAAAACTGCTGGCAGGAAGAATGGGGTGGAGAAAAGACGAATATCTGAAACTACAATTAAATCCTGTGGGACTATCAGTGGAGGAAAGCTTCCACTCTTAACAACACACCCTGGGCAATATCTGTGCTTCCTCGGTGGGAAACAGGAACGTTTTGAGCTGCAGAGCTTGGGACACCCTCCCACTCCCCCGAGTCCCCATGTTCCAGTCCACCAGAGGCAGAGCTGCACTGCTGGGGGGTCTTTCCTCACCGCAGCACCAGAGGTTCCATGGGGACGTCCGTCTGCAGGGCCTGTTCAGGAAGGACTTCAGCCCTTCCTCAGGACCAGGGTTACACACCAAAAAGCTGCTAACTTTCAACCCTGCACCACGAACACCAGCCGCGCTGAGTACTCAAGCACGCTCAGTACCTGCCGATGGCTTCCCAGCCTGTTTGGTCAGCTCACCCTTGTTTAAGCAGCATGAACATTTGCAGCTCGGGCTGAACCTGAGGAAACAGCCAAAGGAGTGGACAGACAGTGTACCGATCATCTGGCTCAGATTATGCAGACCTGTTTTCAAGACTACTCCTCACATTTCAGTGTCTCAGCTTGGCTTTTATCTCTTAGGGACCAGCCTGCGAAACTGCAAATGGCTTCTATTATCTTACAGAAGTCCGTGTAAAAGGGGGATCATAGATATGTTTGAAGTTACACTAAAGTACCTAGGCCATTATTAGGTGGTACGTTATTCCCTTTTTATTCCCCTTTTCTTAAACCCACTGTTGTTATTTGGATTTATGATGCAAGTAAATATCATAGACAATAAAAGCCTCCTAGTGATACTGTTAAAAGGTGATAGTTTGGGAGAGATTCACATAGCCTAACTCTCCTAAACTAGGAAGCCAATTCCTCTAACCTAATCAAAAATAGACCCCAAAGGGACCTCTGCAGGAGCTTAGCTGTCTCAGTTGTCAAAAAGAAGCCTGAACTGGATGCCTGAAGTCAGGCAGTGTGAATAACCTCCTCCCCCATACCTCCCTCCCTCCTTCCTCTCATTCTCTCTCAGATGCCTCCATCTGTTCTTTTAGTACAGGGAAGCTTCTCAAAGTGACTTTTTTTTTTTTTTTTTTTTTTGCGGTTTAGTTCTCCGTGTACTCCTTTGAATAAGGAGTTCATCTTCCCCTTCGAGATGAACACTGTCTCCTCTCTGAAGGAAAGGGGAGGGGGTCTAGTTCATAAGTGATCAGCATGCAGCGTTCTCCTGCAAAACGTGATGTTTTGTTTAAGTATCACTGCTGGACCTCGCACAGCTTGCAAATATTTCCTGCTGTCTCTGTAGCTCAGATTTCATTGTTGTCTTCAGGATAGCTCTTCACGCTGAACCTAATGGAAGCATTTAGATTGGTAAGGGAAAGCAAGCATATGCATTAAATGTCAGCAGATACGCAGCAATGGACAGTCTTGCTTTGACTTCTCAGGTAGGAAAAAATAGGTCAAATTTCATTTGTATTCAACATGTGAAGAACCTATCTTGAGATACATATATGAGACTCTCATTGCACCCTGGGGTAGATATGGTTGACTTGATTATAGGTGGCTGGTTTTTTTTTCTCCAACCTGTAGATTAATCTTGCTATACAGGCAGACCCTGTAACTGCATTATTGGCATCTGCAAACCCAATGCATTGTGAACCTTGATCTCCTTATCCCACAAATAGCTCTGTTTGGGAAGCAGATTGGTCAAACATGACTGTTAAAATACATATATGTATATGTATTTGTTGTTAGTTGGTATTCACAAAGCTTAGAGAGGTCTCAAGTAAAACAGCAGTTCCATGAGTATCTTCACATGGTGGTAGCAAAACCACAGGAGGAGCAAGGTTAAGAGACATCTAAATGGTTTCGCATGAATCAAGAGAGCAGAGGCAATTGCTAACTGTTTTGGCTTTCTCAGGCCTAACTGGTCACACTAAATGTCAAGTTAGGCGGCAGGCATGTGTAATGATTGCAAGATGCTCTGGTGACCTGAAAATAAATGTTGTTAAAGTATTATAGCATTGGCATGGATGATTTAGTAAAGCTGAATTTTAAATAAACATTATTTGTATTACAAATAAAAATTTCAACCAAAACAAGAGAGAAAGCATTAGATGTGAATACACACAAAGACTCGCTCTAGAGAATTTATGAGAACAGATAAATGATGAGAAAATGGGAGAAACCACAGCATAGATAAAGTGCCTTGCCAGACATTTCAGGCAAAACCATTTATTGGGGGAAACCATTCACAGAGCTGGGAAGTGACCCCACATCCCCTGAGTTTTAGCCCCGCGCCTTCACTGCGGTGTTGTGTACACAGAGGTAAAGGCCATGCACAGCTATGGCTTTTGGCAGTTAAAATATGTGCAAAATCCTGGCCCAGCTAAAGTCAAGAAGGATTTTACCCCTGACAGCAGTGAGGTCAGAGTCTCTCTGACCCAGAGGAGTCTGATGTGTCAAGGAGGTGTCAAAGTTTGCTGTTGGTGGCCACCACTGTCTGCTGACAGGCTGTTCACGTGCTCTTAAAGGCTACCAGTGCCCTGAGGTATCATCCCATGTTAAAGACGCAATGACCTAGCTCCTTCAATTCTCCTGGCCTTCATTGAGGATATAAAAAAATAAAATAAAAGAGCCTACTCACATGTTTGGTAGGTTTTTTTTTTATTAATCCTTATTTTGATATGCGAGGGCATTGGAGGTTTTATAGGAAGCACATTTTGGTCACAGAGAAGGAGTGCATCAGGATGTTCAAGGAAAACAGAAACATCCATGACTTTTGTTCTTGGCAGTTGTTACGTAAAACTACGCTTCTTGAACATGTACAGTGATCTCAGCATTTGGCTAGGATGTGAAAGATGCCATTTCAGCTCTTTCTTTAGTCTTTTGGACATCTGAACTCATGGCTCTTGTCTCGCACTAGAAGGATCAAAACAAGCAGGCTGAAAAAAGACAGAAATAGATCTGTGGGTCAAAGGAGTTCTCTCATCTTTTCCTTCTCAAGTTCTTCTTCATCCAAAGGGTCATTGGGCCAAAAAGAGATTATAGGTTGATATACAATCACACAATTTAATGGTTTGAGGACCCACCTCATTTCCTGCATTCATGCCAAGGATGTGTCTATATTTTCCCCAATCCTTTAAAGCAAGGACTGGCTTTAAGATCTCCCCTTATCAATCTGAGACCCCTAACCACTAAATTCAGTCATGTTTATGCTTTGTCATCTTCACTGAACCCTGAATTATCTCAGAGTATCGGAAATACTTTAAAGTAGGGAGGGTGGAGAATAATGGTTGAGGAACTTCTGGAATCCCCCAAACATACCATTTCTCAAAAGAAAAAGCCTGGTAAAGAGCTTTAAAAGTTGTTTAGAGAAAGCAGCTCATGTCAACACAGAGCTCATGATTCACTTTTTAAGTTTATTCAGAACTACTAAACTTTTATCTGATGAAGTCAATGGCTCACAGTATGTGCAAAGCATGCCGCTAGCCTTCAAAGCTGTGGTCAGTTGGCAAGTTAATCTGATCACTGCAGGATAGCCTCATTCTCGCATCAAAGGAGGAATTTATTTTTTTTTTTTAGAACTTTCCCAACTCTTCTACAGGAATCTGTCTTGCCTAAACATAGGCAGGACTTGCCCCTTAAATCAAAATGTGTATCAGGTACTGAATTAGAAGGCAGTTACTGATAACAGGTTGAAATAGCTGACCCATATTTTCAAGCTTGCATGATCATCTGCCAAAAAAGATCACATGTGACAATTTGAACATGAGTATACACCCAGGTCAAGACTTTTATATACACAGGCTAAACACATGCTCCTGTTCTGTTTCAGTCATATGTTCTCAAGTTTTCAGATGTTCACTACAAAATAAATGTTCTTCTTGCTTCCTGAGTTTGAAGATCTGAATTACTCTTTTTAATTGCACCACAGAGTAACTTTTAGAAGTTTACTGTCAGGCTACTCATTAATGGACTACTTTTAAAATAGGCAAGCCGTACTAACTGTTGCTGGTGACAAGATACTACCTGCAAGAATAGCTCATACTTGAATTCTATGGCAGATATAACAGAATAAAAAGGCCAGCTTATTAGTAAATATGCATAATTTCTTAGTGGCTAAATTTGGACCCACGCAAATAACAAGTACTGGAGTAACATAAGGGGAAAACAATAGTTTGGTTATACTACCATACATTAGTGAAAATTGAGCCAGACTTGAAAGAAGCAGTTCTGGTGTTAGAAGAATTGTGTTAGGAGTTGTTAAGATTTAGCTCTGATTTATTGAAACTCAGCAGTCACTAACTTAATTTTGAAACATTTTGTTTGAAAATAATAATAGTATAAAAACAGGTGCACCTACATGCACAAAAACTCATCTTATGTTTAAAGGCTCATGTTTACCATGCATAGAGATGGCATCCGTATTTAGACAGCCAGCTAATTACTGACAGCTGTTTTGTCCGGTGTTTTCCATGGACTGGTAGAGAACAAGATATGTGTCAAAAGCCAATAGTGAAATTCTAGACAATGGTATAATAGACAAGAAACAGAGTCATCAGATCTTACAAAGATTAAATTAGTAAAATATAGCTATGTATCCTATATATCAGGGAGAGAGTAAAAATCAAAAGAAAATGTCAAGGCTTTAAATCTAAATGAGGAAAGACTATCTAGTCAATAGTGAAAGGAAAAAGCTGAAAGCACAGGGACTGGAAGAAAAGCATAAAATCCAAGAACTCAAACAAACTCCCTCACTTCACAACCCCCTCCCAAACATTTCTATTAGAAAACACAAGTGATCAGATTCTTAGTGCTCTGAAAGATTATATCATCCTTCATTTCCTAACACCATGTTGAAATAATGGTTCCATTCTTATTTGAGGAAAGTAATGTCACTTTTTGAATTGTTAGACCTAATTTTGAAGTGCACAAGTTCCCTTATATAGATACTATGTTCATGCCAATCTGATTCAGCTCTGTTTAGCTGTGGAGCTCAAAATGGTGTCATTCCATGAAACCAAACGTTCCTTCCTTATCCCCCAGGAAGACAGCTTTGCTAGCAGCAAGAAGTGCAAGAACAACAACAAAAAATTCATTCAAGGGAGGTAAAAACTGAACCTATATTTAGTCTTAACGCTTCCCTGGAACTTACAATATTGTAAAATCTGAAAGCTTTAACATTTATTGTTACAAATGCCCAAGTGGATCAAATTGGAAACAATCGCTGGGTATCGAACTCCAAGTAAGTATATCTTGACTGCCAAATCTAATGACCTTACACCAACTTGCAGCTAAGATCATAAAGTTTTATTTTACCCTGTATTTTGGCCACAAACAGTCTTCATTAGCAAAGGCATGGAAATAAAAATGTGGCTGTAAAATCTTGGAATGAAACATGAAATTTAAGTCTAAAAACAAAGATAAATGTAGTAAATGCTGTAAATGATGCCAATTTTTCTGATTACCTAATCCTGTGTAGTATATTATTAATTAATAGCCAAACAATTAGAGATGAGAGCTGTGGGAGAAGAAAAGCACAGAGTTAGCAGAGAAATATAAATCTCCTGTTGCATATCAGGCAGAAAAGGGGTAAATATGTGCAGCTGCATGTACTTCAAAGGCATGTCAGCTGCATGCTTATTCAGGGAACAAGAGGCCCACAAAGCAGCGTTTCCATAGTTTTACAGAGACACAATCCAGCTCAACCCCCTCGCAGTTACTGATCCCTGGTGCCAGTCAGAGCGGTTACAGACGGAGCTAACCTGCGCGGGGCTGGGGGCTCAATCTGCACATCAGCACTCCTTTACGTTTCCTCTCCCGTCTGCGAGGAAAGGATGGGTAAGGCTGCGCCTTCAGCATGGTTAATCGTCACTATGGGAGTTTTATACCTGCTTAGCAGCACTTTACTCTTTGAAATGCCACTTGTTATCGAGCCCATTAGCCCAGTGCTCTGCAGAGTCTTGTTCTCTCATCCTGAACCACGGTGCTAAAAATAAAAGTGTAAGAGGAAGCCTGGGCTCCCTCTTGTTCCCTTACCGTGGGACCAGTGGATAGGATTCAGCTCACCTACCTTTAGACGTCATCCTTTGTAGCCAGCAGAGAGAAGTGTCCACCACTGGCAGTCTGGGCTATTTTGAATGCCACCTTTAGGATGAGGTGAACTGCTCTCTAGACATGCTTATTTTTTCCTTTCCCTCTCCCCCAAACCTTCTCTTCCTTCAAAAAGCCCCACAAACAGAACAAGGAACAAAACACAAGAAAGGAATATTCCGAATAAACTTTTATGTGAAATTTTACTTCAGTGTTACCCAGCTTTAATAATGCAATATACAGCAATGTGAGAGCCTGAAACAAATTGATGAAAACCTTTTGTGCATTATGTAAGGAACATTACTTCATTTTTAAAAGAAGTAAAGTATTTCCAAGTCAAATATTTTAAAACGTCTCATTTTAAGAAAGCTTTTTGGTAGCAAAAAATGAAAACTATTCCCATTCTCCTAAGGTCCCTTCTTAATGCAATTTCAGTATGTTACATTTCAAAAAACCAAAAGGTGGGGAAAATACATTCCAACAGTTGTGTCAATTATTTCTTTGGGAAAGGTTTGGAAAACAAAAAAAAGTTGTAGTATATCTTCCAACCACTTTCACTTATGCCATTTTGAGGGACTGAATTTGTACCTAAATACTGAACCTAGGTCAGCTTATTCATAGACATGATCATCCTGGTTCTCCTTATCTGTGTATATTCTTGACCTTCTCTGTCCTTTCTGACATAAGTGATCAGAACAGCATGCTATTGTCAAGCTGTGGAAATATAATGATTTTAGACTATCATTTTTTTCTACTTCAGTATCAGACAATTTTGTAATAATTTTTCTCTGGGCATTGCATTTTTAACCTCTGCTGAGGTACAAGCAGGTATTTGCAGAAATAACTTCAAGATCTCTTTCTTCAAACTAGCTAGTAATAACTTGTCTAAAGCATGATGTAACATAAGTAAAATTAGGGTTGTACAGTTAGGTGCTATTTATTATCTGCAAGACTTAGCCATTTTAACTAGTTCATTTATTTTTAACCAACACCATGATTCTTTTAGATCTCCTTCTTGAAAAGAAATGTTACTGTAGTAGGTTTTGGGGGTTCTTTTTGGTTGCAAAGATGCTAAATAAAAGTTCTAATAAGTATAGTAATTATTATGACAGTGAACCACCGTCAATATCAGATCTGGATCATCTTGTGCTAGAGCTCATCTCACTGTGTTTATTACAAAGGTAGTTTAGGAAACCTAAAATCCTCATGCAGGAATGTCATATAAGAGGTTACGGTTAGAGCGAATGGATCCAAGACATTATTTCTCTCCCTGCTTAGAGAGAAAGAAACACCAGCAACAAGAGCCACCACTGTTTTACAAAACCAGTAACCAGACTTAAGCATCATCCAGCAAATGTTTCTCTGATTTCATCATCAGTATCTGAATTTAAACCTGTTTAAAAATGAGTCTGATGAGCTTTAGAATTAATCTTTCCATAAAAAATAGTCGTGATGGATGTTTTCAACTGAAAAAAAAAAAATTTAAAATGTTGCCGACTTTTTTCTACATTTTGTGGTTTGAATTATCTACCATTCCTAAAAGAAGCACAAGAACATAAATAAACAACTAGTAAAAGTGAAAGAAGTGAAAGAAAATTTACCCTTGCTAGTTTATCTTTTCTTTTTGGAAACTGATTTTTTTTCCTATCCCCATTTTTCCTTTGTTCATTCAACAAACCTACAAAACCATGAATGCATATCTATACTTCTTGCTCTGAAAATGTGAAGATTTTTCTAAACTTAATACCTCAAGAAGTAAACTTTTTTGCACACTTTGTCAAAACAAAATGAAAGAAACAGAGAAGGTGTTTGTGTGTGGGGGGGTGTTACTATTTTCTGTGGTTGTTAATTTATTTCTTGAATTATTCCACTAGAAGAAAAATAGGAAGGTAAGGAGATAGGAAGGTACATATGTGGGCAGGCAGGCAAGAAGGAATGTAGGAAAACAGGAAGCCATGAAGAAAGGAAAAGGTTTGATTTTTTAAGTTAAGGAATTTTGTAATGTCAACATTTCAGTCTTTTTATAAAAGATAAAACCTCTTTCTAACCATCTCAATTTCATATACCTATACAGACTTTTCTTATCAGTTTCTCTAAGGGCAAGCATCTGGCCTAAATTTAATTCTTTCTCACTTGCTATAGAAGCTTCTGTACATACATAAATGTGTGTGTATGTGTGTGCATGTAAAACCAACTGTAGAGCACTAGTGGATTTACAGTCGTTTTATAATTAAGTCCATGCTCCTGCATGCTAAGAAATCACCCTATTAAATCTTGCCATACAAGCAGTAGGTGGGCTTAGAGTTTATATTTTCTTCCTTATTTAAAATGTATATATTAATGTTTGAAAATTCCCATTCGGTGTACGTAGTGCATTGAGACCAAAGCCAGGAGCATAAAACCACTGCCAACAAAAACTGAATATGTAAAACAGGTTCAGTTAATTCTACATCAAAGTTTTCTATTGCTTCGTAAAAGAAATCCACAACAATAGCAGGAAATTGTAACAAATATGTAATGGGGGAGGGGATAGCTTGTAAACCTAATCTCATTCCTGTTTAAATTAATATATATTGTAATAGTCTATAGGCACTTGCGTACGATTACAGTCATGTGTTTCAGAACAGAGCAGCCTTACTCCCAAAAACAGAAGAAGAGGAAAGCAGTCAGGGCCACCCGTGGGGGAGCAAGAGGGACAAGTTGCCCCAGCTGCCTCCTCGGGTAGAAGAAGGAGGGGTCAGTGTGCAGCGTGGGCATTTCCCAGATGACAGCAGCTTTTGCCATATATAGGCTAAGTCCAACGATTCCCCAAAGCATTAGATTTATTTTGAAAATGTATTAAGTCTGAGGCTGTTTCGAAAACTTTACCTGTCCTATGACTGAGTTTCATGGTGCAAATGGTCACATCCGAGACTTCCAGGCATGCCTCGATCCTTGATGAAAAGTCCTACAATGTTGTTCCTATTCATGACCCACACATAAATACTTGTACAGTAGTGCCAGGACTGTTCATTAATAAAAGGTATGTTACACATCTGGAAATCTTGGGCAAACCAAGCAGTTTTTCAAAAACCACACACACATATGATTTGTAGGCTGGACAAAAAAGCGACACGAAATCTGCTCGAACAGGAATAGACTAAGCTAAGGGAGCATTTGATGTTTATGGTCAGCAGAGAGGATGCAGAGATGAAACCTTAAGAAAGTGTTGACCTACACCTGGTTCAGACTGGTGCTGTGTGGTACTGCCTGACTCTTTCATGATGTCAATGCCAAAGAAACTATCACTACACCTCATGGTGTGAGCTTTACTATTAAACCTTTTGGACAAGGGGCTTTGGGTGAAAAGAACCCTTGAAATACACTCCTCTCTTCCATTTCCACTTGTGGGATGGGAACCTCATGTTGACACTCTCGCTTTCTCTCAAGTTGCAGACTTACAGATTAGGTGTATACTAATAAACTAAATGCTGCCAAGGATCATTCCCAGGCACTGGCACATAATCATCTATACTGTTAAGTTGTGAAGTGTCCTTGGCACGTTTCAGGCACTTGCCAACTACTATTCTCCTAGAACAATGCCCAAACATGGTTCAGAAGTTAGCATGATCCAGGGAACATTCCCAGTAGGGAATGAGCACATGAGCTCTGCTGGCTCATGTTCAACCTGCTGTCCACCAGGACCCCCAGGTCCTTTTCTGCAAAGCTGCTTTCTATCCAATTGGCCTCCAGCCTGGACTGTTGCATAGGCTTGACTCATCCCAGATGCAGGATTTTTCATTTGCCTTTTTTGAACTTCTTGAGGGTCTAGTCAGAGCATTCTCCAACCTGTTGCAGTCTTTCTGACTAGCAGTTCTGCTTACCAGTGTATCAGTTGCTCCTCCCAATTTGATATAGACTGCAGATTACCTGTAGGTGTACTCCATCACAGTGTTGAGCTCAATAATGAAGGCGTTAAACATTTCTGGGCCCAATATTGATCCCTGTGGGACACCAGTAGTAACCACTACCACCTGGACTTCGTTCCACTGATCACAACCCCTTTAGCATGGTGGTTCAACCAACCTTTCACATGCATAACCATCCATTTGTACAGTCCATATATTACCAACTTGGTTATTGTGATGCTCTGAAAATCTGTGTCAAAACCCTTCTTGGATTCAAGCTAAACAACATCCATTTTTCTGTCCTTGTCCACTAAGCCACTGCAGGCAATCAGGGTGGTCAGGTATAACTTCACCCTTGATAAATTCACACTATTGCCCTTCTTTTTGCTGTTGGAACCAAAATGTTGCCATATAACACTGTCCCAGCTCTAGACAGAGGAACAGAAGTGAAGGAGAGTGGTAGAGCCACAACATGTCCAGGCAGCAAAGAGAGGGGAGGACTGGGACAGGAAGAGCAGAGGAGTATAAAAATGTAGTATCCAGAGAAGTATGAGTGATCCAGCAACAAGTAAAAACATAGAATCATTTAAGTTGGAAAAGACCCTTAAGATCATCGAGTCCAACCATAAACCTAGGACTGCCAAGTCTAGCACTGAACCATGTACCTGAGCACAACATCTACACATCTATTAATTACCTCCAGGGATGGTGACTCAACCACTTCCGTGGGCAGCCTGTTCCAATGCTTGACAACCCTTTTGGTGGAGAAATTTTTCCTGATATCCAATCTAAACCTTCGCTGGCACAACTTGAGGCCATTTCCCCTAGTCCTATCACTCGCTACTTTGGAGAAGAAACCAGCCCCCACCTCACTACAACCTCCTTTCAGGTAGTTACAGAGAGTGATAAGGTCTCCCCTCAGCCTCATTTTCTCCAGGCTTGTGGTGGGTTGAGTCTGGCTGGATGCCAGGTGCCCACCAAAGCCACTCTGTCACTCCCTCTCCTCAGCTGGACAGGGGAAAAAATATAACAAAAGGCTCGGGGGTCAAGATAAGGGCAGTTTAATAAAGTGAAAGCAAAGGTCACACGCAAAATCAAAGAAAAACACATGATGTTATTCTCTACTTCCCATCAGAAGGTGATGTCTGGCCACTTCCTGGGACGCAGGGCTTCAGTAGGCGTAGTGGTTGCTCCCGAAGACAAAAATGCCCCCCTTCCATCTCCCTTTACTTAGCTTTTATATCTGAGCTGACCTCATATGGTATGGAATGTCTGTTTGGTTAGTTTAGGTCAGCTGTCCTGGTTATGTCCCCTCCCAAGATCTTGTCCAGCCCCAGACTGCCGTTGAGGGGGGGCAAAAATGTGGGAGAGACAGCCTTGATGCTGTACCAGTGCTCCTCAGCAGTAGCCAAAACACTGGTGTGTTATCAACACCTTCCTAGCTACCAATGCAGAGCACAGCACTACGAGGGCTGCTATGGGGAGAATTAACTCCATCTCAGCCAGACCCAATACAAGGCTAAACAACCCCAGTTCCCTCAGCTGCTCCTCATAAGACTTGAGCTCTAGATGCAAGTAGCTGCATTATCACTTGGTACAATGTAAAATTAGAACCATAGCACTGCAGTGGTGTGAATATATCATCCATCATTAGTTCAGAAACACAGAACATCATGGTATCTCTGACATTCATTGTAAACTGTGTAGCTGAGGCAGCAATCCTGGTCACTGACTCAGACCCTAATGACTGTAGCTCCAGATTTTGCACAGATAATCCTATTAATACAAGAAATGTCACTAAATAAATTCCACTGGATTTTGATGGAGACAAGAGACTATGTGCATATCATTTCATGCAGTATTAGGGCATTAGCCCCCTTGAGATGTGCAAGGAGAGACAAGCAAAAGGGAACTTCTGAGATAAGAAATGCTTTATAATGGAATTTAGGTGTTACAGTAAATATGTGAAATTTCACATGCACAAGTATGACTTGGAAGCACAAATCTGATCTATACGTGTAATTTAGGCACATAAGAGTCCAAGTCTTACAGCTTTTCACTGGATGCATCCGTTAGCAGAGTAGCCTAAGACTGTTATATTTTGGGGGCCAGGGAGATAAATCTTTGTCTAAACTGCAGAAGTTCCTCTTTCCAAACAGGTGCCAAAAGGGAAAAAGTACAGGAAGAAGAGAAGATTTTTAAGGAATTCAGAAAACAAACATTCATTCTGCACCTTCATGCCATCAACTGAGGGAAGGAAAATAATCTAATAGCATACTAAAAAGAGGCTCATCTTTCCAAAAAGAAGCTGCTTTTTGTAACATGACCTTTGAGTGACCCATAATATCCCAGTCTGTGGTCTCTATAATAAAATAAAAAGATAGGGAATTCTACATAAAGCTGTGACATATCCCTGCTGGCTCAGAGACGCTACATTGTGCTGATTATGTTGATGCTTCCTTCATATTGCTGTACTTGGCGCAGGATCACAATGAGAGGCTGAAGCACTACTTTTTGCTGGCATAGAGCCACAGCAATAGTAAGGAATAGCACAGAGAAGTGCTCTGAGATATCTGTGTCCTTTTCAAAGAAGAAAAGAATAGAACAATGCCTAAATGTTGCAAATTCCCCACTTTCAGCCCAAGAGAATTAATCTCATTAAGACTGCAAGGTCACTAGGGCAAGTATTCTGCATTAAGCAGCAGCATCACCAGCAAAATGAGCATGTGATGCGTAACTGTCTTCCCTCAACACTATTAAAGTAGTATGTCCCAGCTCCCGTAAGCCTTTGCATGTAGGGCAAAGGGATTTTGTCCCCCACCTATGCATGCAGCACTGTATGTTTCAAGCCCTGTCTGTTGCAAGCAAGGGTTTAGAGCACAGTTTAAAAACCGTGCTCCTTCTTGAACTGGGAGCTTGTATTACTTTCTTATTTGCTTCATGCTGCGCTGCACCACTGGGACAGCAGAGGTGCTGTAGCTGACGGATTTGGAGTTAGATCCCCCTCATCAGAGGTTTTGCTTTATGTCAGTCTCAAGACTGTGAGGCATGAGGTGATGTAGCTCAAAGTGAGCTTTTGCAAAATCTCGAGAGGTTGAGAGCTGCTGTTCCACAGCTGGGATTTCCTAAGAAGTTGTTCCACCGGACTGACACATGGTGTTTTGTTTGTTTGGATTTTTTTTAAGAAGCAGAGTTAAACTTTTTCCAAAGGACAAGTGTATTCTTCCCTAGGTCTTCTCAGAGCAACTACCAGTACATTACATAGGGAAAGGATTATATATTCAGGTTCCCTGTGACACTCAGAGGATCACCAAGAGGTCCCTTGCAGTCTGATGTCCTTATTCATTAGGGTCTACTTTTGTATCACTTTTTCTGCAATGCAAAAAAAGGTTTCCACCAGTTAAAATCCACCAATAAGAATACATGTTTATATTATTATACCACCCACTACATTCTTCTAGCTGTAGCCCAATTAAAATTGGTTAAAAAGAGGTAAGATTTTGCACTAGGGCCTTTGTGAAACCTGATGGGTGCCAATACTGGATAGTATATTCAATACAATGAGTCTGATGTGTTGAATGCATGTTACTCAGTAACTTGTTCATTCAAAACACTTTTTCCACTTTTGTTATAGCCAGGCTGAGCCGACAAGGACAGGACTCTCATGTTTGCCTAGGTCTTTATAGGGCATAGTGCAAGCAGATCATGACCTATATCTATCATGTCTTTGAGGAATAACAGTGTTAGAAACATAAGCAAGCATCTTCTCTCAATGTCAATAAATACCACAGACAAAAAAACTTCACAATGGTGAATATCAGCTAATCAGGCTATGTTTGTAAGATGGTTTGAAGGTTCACTGTTTTTAGAAAAGTTATGCCTGAATATGAGGAACAAATATCTGAACAGTGAAAACATCGGGAAGGATCACATTAAAAATCATTGGTGCCCTGAGTAATTCAGTTCCTATTCAAAAAAAGGTGAACTCACATCAAACTCACAGTGGGAATATTTAGCTTCCCACATCCCTGTAGTTCTTGTATGTTTTCTTTGAAAGAAAATTTAGCTGTATTGTGGGCCGTGGATACCATGGCATGATACTATTATGTATCACATAGAACCAGCTCCCTTTCCAGAAGTAATGTCAGTGGTAAATTTCCTTCTTTATATTTCCTTTATAGAAATATTTTTTCCTACAATGCATTTGAGAGATTGTCTCTTTGAATTTGGAAGCAACAAGACAGTCTTAAAGGGGTCATTAGCTGTATCTGATTACCTATCTGCCTATTGCTGGTGGTAAGTGCTCAAAATCTGTTATTTTTCCCTCTTCGATAATTTGGGTGATTAAGTAGCCCCATTATCAATGAATGGTAACATCTTACAGCGATCTTGTTAATAAAAGATTTTCTTATGTATCTGCAGAGCACGGTTCTATCTTTGGATACTCAGCTTTATAGTTTCTATTGACTTTGGTTAGAATTGTTCTAGAGTTGGAAAGGGGCTGAACTGGGCTGTTGCTTGCAACTTCCAATTTAGTGAAAAATGTTGCTTATAAATTTTGGCAGAAAGGGGAGAAACTACCAACTTGACAAAAAGCTTTGGGTAGAGAATATGTTTGTAGCAAAATGAAAGCAAGACATCATCCCATCTCCCTGCATGGTTTGGCAGTTTATGAAACAAGCAAAAGGAAGCTGTGTGTGGCCTGAGCCAGGCCATGCTAAAGAAAGCTCTATAAGCAGGCAGTTAGGGTTGGTTTCAACACAAGGAGTCAAATGGCTATTCCTAGGATTAGGCCTCCCATTCGTTTTTTAATAAACAAAAAACCAAATGAAAATATCCCAGTTATTAACATTGGAAGAGTTGGCTACTGTGCACATACAGTATATTTCCATTACATTTTAAAATCAATTCATAAAGCTGCAGGCCAACATTCCATAGACATACTGCTGGCCATGAATGACGTCCTTATTGTGAAATGGGATGGAAAATGCGCTTCTAAATGCACAGTGGACACATTTTGCTAAATGCTAACAACTGGGACATTTTCATTTGTTTTTGCTTATTACAAAAATAAACAAAGTAAACAAAAGGCATGAGTGCAAAGCAAGGGAGTTATTAAAAAGAGCCTTTCACTTAAGTCCTTCTGGCTTAGCCATCTTCTGTACAATTTAATTTCTAGTGGGTATTCTCTCAGCTGGTTCCATTTAGTTTTGACTACCAGATGTGAGCATGGGTCCATTCCTTGGCTTAAAGAGACAGCAATGTAGGCAATTAGAGCACTCTCAAATCTTTAAAGCATTGTTTTGCCATTGTAAGAAACCTCTGGTTTTCTCTCTCTCTCTCTTTTTTTTTTTTTTAAATTAAGGCAGTTTTGGGAACATGCTGCCTAGTGAAGAGCAGAATTCATGGCTGAAGTAGTCATCTCTTACAGGTGTGAGACAGGCATTTCCCTTCATAAATACTCAGCCCAGGCTGCCAGTTTAAAGGCGGTAACCTGCAGGGTTTAGCTGTGCAAGAGCTGCTAGCTCTATGGGGACAGAACAGTCTGGGGGCTGGAGGGGGGAGGAAATCTGTAATGTATGGTCTGTCCTATAGGGAATACCAGAGGGAGAAGCAGCTTCCTCCCATCATTTATAATTACACATGGCAGTCTGGCTGTCAGATTGAACAGGGCCTGAACATTTCAGCGGTTTAAAGTACAAAGGTACTCATTTACAAGGAGATCCAGGTCTCTTGTGCAGCTGTATGGGAGACAGGAATTTAGAATCGCAAAGGATTTTCAGATTTCACAACTCGTCCTCATTCACATTTGGAAAGAAACCTAGTTATTTCAAAGGACTCCATGAAAGACAATGAGAATGGTTTGAGGTCAGTCAAAGCATTGTATTACAGTTTTGAGTTTTGTATTATATAATATACTATATATTAAAAACAAATCAAGCAAAAAGTCAGTCTAAAATCAAAACAGCTTGTTCTGGGAAGCTGGAGCGGGAAGCTTTGGCTGTGTCCACATGAGCAAGTCGTACAGCCCAGGAGTGGGTCTGCAGTGAGAAGCTGTTGGTGTTGAGGACCTGACATCTGTACTATACACGTTTTCGGGGGTTTTGCTTCGCACTAGCTTTTGCCTGTTCCCATGGTTTAAACATTTGTAACTGTTTGGAGTGCATTAGCTGTGCTTCTGGAGCACATCTTCCAGTTGAATTTAATCTGAAAGGAATCCAGTTCTCTCGCTCAGAGACCGCTCCGTGATGTGAACCGGAGTGTGGTAAGTGGGAACAAACGGGGGATTCATTTCAAAAGTGCACTTGAGAGCCGAACAAACATGCTGAAGTAGACTCTCCCTTTCTCTACCTTTTTAAGGCCAAATTTCAGAGAAGAGGACATTGTTTCCTCCATTTTTTCAACTCGAACAGAAATACACTTTCCGACAGAAAGCTGTTGGGAGTTCTTTTTGCCAGCTTTATTTAATGCTTCTCCTTTCAGCGGGAAATCAAACAAGAAGCAGGCACCCAGTTCAATACCCTATCCCACCCCGACCCTATCGAGTGCAGGAAGGCTTCTTCAGGCCTTGAATTGCTCTACAGAAATGTCACCAGATCCTGCTGTATCTGGCAAATGCCCAGGGGAAACATATGGGAAGCATGTGCCGTGACTTGGGGCGGGGGTTATTATTTTCTTAATCACTGCCACAACTGTGCTCTACGTTTTTTTTCCTGAAATGTCACTGGATTCAATTTGAACACAAGTGTTACTCCTCCTTGCCCCTCTGCTTCTCGCCTTGGAAACTCTTCCACACAAAGGCTCTGCCTTACTCAAGTGACATAAAAAGAAGATGAACTCGCTGAGAGATTGCACCGTGTAGGAAGCTAAGCTGTTTTGCACTATCTGTTCCTCATTTGTCTTTTTCCTTTAAAAAAACCCAACAACCTCTTTCCCCTCCCCAGTAATCTTTTAGAGCTTGTATATCAGCTAATTACAAACCTACTCCCATTGTTTTTCCTGATATTTTTCTTTTTCAGGTACAGCAAACCATCAAGCATACAGCCAATATCAAAGGGGCAGGAAGGAAATTTCCTAACATCAACAAGTTTATTGAACTGGATTTTGGTTTCAGGTCCATTCCTTTACACTCCCAACTAAAATAATTGCTTTTGGTGCAAGTGGCAGATGGATTATGACTAATTTTTTATTATACAAATAAAGATTTTTCTGGAGTACTTTTGGGACCAAAACACTAAAAGGATCCAAACAGAAACTTCAGAAACACATTCTTGCTTGGTTTTGAGCAGTTTAAATTGGAGTTAGCTTTTAGCTAATTAGCAGAACTTAGAATTAGTGCTTACTGAAATCCCCACTAGAATTTTAGCTGGTTTTAAAACAGCTAGAGATTGTATCTCTTATGTCCATTCAAGCAATGAGATACTATCTATTAGAATACAGACAGGGGATTCTGATACCAGCACCATAGCATGATACAGATTGTGACAGAAGTACCTTGATTATATGGAAACCTGCCCATGTATATTTATAAATGTCCTTTGTTTCCTGGTTTCCATTTCTGATTGTCTTTCATAGTGGATTAAGTCCCCAGTTTGCACTGTCTGTACAAGGTAGTTTCTGAGTACTTAAATTTTTGCCCCAAATACCTGCAAATATTCAGACCTAGAGAAAGTGCGGTGAAGCTCCAGGTCAAACCTGGGGCAAGAGTCCCTGAAGACTGGGACAGCTAGAGTGCAAATTTCCACATTTCAAGAAGGAGAGATGGAGAGCCTGAACACAAGGAGCTTACCTGGAACTGGCACACTCATCATTCTGGAAAGTTAGAGGAAAATAGCGCTGGGACCAGAAGCATGGTGTTCAGCTGCAAAGCAATTCAGCCAAAAATACAGCAATTATTATTAAATATTATTGTGTCTTTTGGTCTTTATTTTTTCTGCTAAATGACCTTACTGTTTAAATAAGAGCATTCACTGGGCTAAGGTCTTGACCTGAGATAATCCTTTTGGCTGTGGATATTAAGATAGAAATAACCATAGCAACCATAGAGAATTTCATAAAACATTTGTTTGCTTCTGTTTAACTAGAAAAGTCCAAATAAAAAATGTCATATATATCTGGTGTGTGTTATACATTGTGCCATAAATGTCATTTGTTAGTTGTTTCTCTTTTTGTGGTTTGGGAGGAAATTCCAAATGTAGCTGAGGGAATCTGGCTTTAAACATACAGAGAGCCCTCATTCACTATTGAAATGCATTCTGGGAGGACTGCAAGATGTTTTGTACAAGCAAAATTTGCCTGCACATGATAAGAAATATTTTGGGAAAGCATGGTAGAATCAGAATAACTGAGAAAAAATAAAGACTGAATTTCTTAAAGGGGTGTGCTTATCACAGTCCAAAAAAAGATGTAGTTTCATCGATGTATTCACAATTGGAAAAATTTCTCGTCTCTCAGAAAGGCAGAGATAGCAAATCTTTTTTCTCTAGGATAAATTCTTTACAAGCTTTGTCCCCAGCAAGGCTTTGTCTAAAGAGATATTCCCCAGAGGACTTCCCAAGAGACCTATCGATGGTATCATGTTCCAAACACTATTTAAGGCTACATTTTATCTTGTTTGATTTGTGACATGAAACATAAAACAAACATATCAGCACAGAATAATCCTAGTTTGAGACTGTTTTAATTTACCCCATATCCAAAAGGAATGTAACTGTCCAAACTGGAATTATCTTCAAGCAGTGACAAGGCTGTGTTAATGACCATAGCTGGTAAAAATCTGATTTTGTATCTCATCAGGAAAACAGCATTTACAGTAGCATACTGTGGCATTGTAATGCGGTGATGGGTCAATGGAAGAAAGAGAGATCCCCTTAGTGAATAATCCTGAGGTTTTGAAAATCCCTGTTTTTCTTACAATCTTTCTTCTAAGTTTGGGGATTTAGTCAGTCCTACAGGATTTGTCTGGAGGGGAAGATATTCAAAGTTGTAGTGAACTAGAGGTCTAATTAAGGCATTCTTCCCTCACCTCATCATGCGTTATGTTCCAGTAAGAGTCCGGGGAGACACCAAATTCAGCTATTTTCAAAACAGAGCTTGATAAGCTTACGAGAGCTGTATGACACGGTGGCTGATGGTAGCCTGCTGGTCCAGGAGGTCACTTTTGTGTTATATTCTGTGCTTGTCATGTGAGAAGAAGTACTTTTGTGACTGAGATGGGCTCAGGATGTAGCTTCACTCACCTGATAAGGCTTCAGGAAGAAGAGAGGAAGAGAGAGAGGGTCCTCTGAACCAGAGACTGAGGCTGTATGAGACAGTTAGGTAGGACTTCACAGGGAAGACCTTTTGACAAGACAGGACAAAAGGACATCTTTGACTCATTCAATGTCGGGACTTTTTTTTAAACTCCAGGCATAATGTGAACTTTGATTAAGCTCAAAAAATTGAAAATCATTTTTAGACTTGAACTCAGTACCTATAATACCCTGTAAAATCCAGCTGCCCATGAAACTGGCTTTCTGCTGCTTTCACTGCTTGCTATGGTGTAAGCTGCTGTGCAAAAGTACAGAGAGTGGCCCAGGTACTGGTAACTCACAGTGCAAAATACAGTCAAAAAAAGAAACAGGAGTTAATCTCATTCTGGAGATAAGCCAAGCGCTGCTTAAATCAGGAGCTGAGTCAAAGGAACTGAGGACATTTTGACATCTTGATCCAAGTAGGAAGAAGCTTTCAAAGGCAGCTTGAGGCAAAATTCACTGGCTGCACACATTGGAGTACTATCAAAGAAATCTTTGAGGTAACCCAGCCAGCATAGTGAAGAGAAAACCTCAAGTCTATCTGCACTTCAATGCTCACTGTAAGGCATGCTTATTTTCAGAATAGCTGATTCCTCACATTATGCATGGCCCAACCATTTCTGCTATATCTTTTATTGTTGTGGAGTTGTATGACAGCTCAGTGACCTTTCTAAAAATGCAAGTGTCCGGTATTGCATGCTGCAATGTTGTATGGGATTTCAGTACAGACTGAGCACAGGAGCAATGGAGACAAGTTGGAATGAGTCCTGAATGTGTTCTGGGCTTCAAGTTTTGACAAACACAACCCCTTTCTAATAATGACTGGATAATATGTGCTTACTAGGGAGAAGAATCATCTTTTCTTGTTTCTTTCTTGGAGGTCATTGCCTGTACCACAGGTGTCAACAGACTGAATGGTTATAACATGAGTCTCAGAAGTGAAGAAAAAAAAAGTGTCGTATGATCAACAATTAATGAGTTTGGTCTTTAATAAAATTAAAATAAAGCACTATGAGGAGCTTTAAGAATGCTAAATGCATGATAAATAATATATAGCAGTTCAGAAGAAATCGAACACTGATTGCAATGTAATTGGACAAGAATGAAGTATTCACACACAGAATCCAGAATACTTTCTGAGAAGGATGAACACATGGTGCTTCTGCAGATATTCACAGTATTTTATCTTCAACAGAAATATTTACAGCATAAAGCACAAAAGCCACCCCTCAGTTTATATTGCAAAGCTAGGTTCAAGCAGTAAGTTTGTTCTTTAAGCTGGAAAGAGAAGCTAAGAGAGCTCAACAACTGGTAGCCTTCCTTCAATGCCAGTATGTATTTTTTTTAGTCAATGGTAGTAAGATAATCAAATTACTATAATCTTGCCAAAGGAGTATATATTAAGGATGTTTGTTTTCAGTTACTTAAATGCAATCAATTGATACAAAAATTTACTGTTGTTAGTTGCATTCTTTACATGCTGCTAATAGAAGGGGCGATAGCTTTCAGGTAAATCTCATCTTAAACAGTATATTTTCCTGCCAGTTTACAAGTCTAGACCAGCAGAGCAATTGTCAGGTATTATATGTTAATTTCTTTATCTCTGAACTGGCCCTTATTGGACCCTACACCCACACAAGAAGTTCAGTTGATTTTGTACAGTCTTGAAAGATGTGGGAAATGCTCAGTACCTCAAAGATGGGCAACCTTGAGATAAAATTTTACTTGGCTGGATCTGTTTCATATTATCCACTGACATCTGAAAATATTCTAGTGGTTCAGTGCATTACAGAATAAAGACATTTGGTACTGAATATTGCACCAGCCCATATAACAGTATAATGGAAAATGATGTGGCATTTATCTCATCCCACTGATTTTAAAGATATATCACTTTAAATCTTCAAGTTTGTGTGGTCAAGTGAACAGAAATAGTAGATGATAACTTATGAATATCAGCATCTTCTTGGCTATTGTAGTAGTTGGATCATACAGGTGTTTTTCTTAGAAAAGGAAGACCTGTGATTTCTGCTATGCCATAAGATAACCTGGCTCAAGTACCAAGTATCATAAGTTAAGAAATACTTGCACTTGAAAAATCCATTGTCAGACTCAAATAAATAAACAAATCCTTTAACAGCTCATATTTCTGTTTTACTATTCTTTAGAAAGGACTGAATGTCTTAAATGCTCCATAAAGGATTGTGTTTTGCTTCAAGGGGTGACATTCACTCTACCTTAACTTCAACCATCTAAGTTATTACTGTGAATTCTCGTGGGGGGTACCCTGCTTTCTCTTGTGACCAGACACTGAATTTACACTCATAAATTTTGGTTACTGAACTCAGGTTAGATTCCTAAAGTGAAGAGCATAGTACCTTTCTAAGCTGTTATTTTAATCTTTGAGTTAGTTTTCTGATGTTGCTATTAGCTCCATTGTGACACTGCCTAAGGCTATGTTGGCTTCAGTATGTCTGTTTATGTATAAGATAAATATGAGCATCTCCAGTCTCATGAGATTGAGACTAGTCTCAACAGACAGCTAAAGGACTTTCTCTGTGGAGAAAAGGGACTGCTTTTCTTATCCATTTTCCATGGCCTCGCTGTAGACTTGAAAAGACAGCCCAGCTGTCCCAGGACTGGATTCTCAGTTAACATTAATTTTAACCTGCAGGCTCTAATAGCTGTGACCGGTTCCTCAGGCTGAAGACAACTCCAGTGGTTCACCTGAGAAGGTTAATTAAGAGTACTTCATGCCAATTTTTAATGTGCAGAGGGGGCGTGGTGATGTAAGATTTTTTTTCAAAAAGGGAATGGTGTATCACTGTTGTCTTTATGCATGCATTTGTCTTCTACTTGCATACACAAACTACTCACTCAAGTCTGAAGTCTATACTTATGACTACTGGGTAATGCATAAAGGCAGAGGTAGATCTCACTTGAGAAAGTTCTCTGCTCAGATGCAAGACAAGTGGTGGAAGAAGAAAAACATTCTACTATTCAAGTTTTATACTGATGTAATTGAATAAAGTTCAGCTTTAAGACATTTAGTCACTGAATATTATTCAGTATTTATTGCTTTATGATCTTAGATTTCATATAACTACCATTTCTGTTTGAAATATTGGAAAGTATTTTCAAAGAAAACATATATTTCTTCTATTTTTCTGCCTGTCATTTTTATTATGATGAAAGAATCACATATGAATTGGGGTGAAAGAACTAATTCCAGCATTTGAGTAGAGGTTTTCAGCTTGATGAACAAGTTTCTTGCATGTTTTTGCTTTGAGTGGGTGTAATTTCATTTTCACTGGTAGGAGAAAGGGACTTACCACCTATGCTGTTCTGAACTAATAATGCTAATTATTAATTGAACATTCAAGATTTTCTGGTCCATCTACCTCAAAGTAAAATTGGTAAGTTTGTTCTATCATATTGTCATCATCAAAAGTGTGGCCAGAGTTGTTCATTCAGGAAAGGGTCCCACCAGTAGAATGAACTCTCCTATGTAACAGAAGAAATGACATTGAAATATGGAGCTATTTCATGCCAAGGAAAAGAAAATATTACTTAGCATGGGAAGAGGGCCTCAAAAGCAGGACTGCAGAGAAGCAAGCTTGACAAGCTGCTTTGACTTGGCAGAGGGTTTGTGCATAACTCAATCTTTGCTCTTGAGAGCAAGTTTATTCCCTTCTTTATTGTTCTCCTTTAAACAGTTACACAGGTCTCCTTCTGCATTCTTAAGATGTCAAAAGCAAATTGCAAATCCTGTAACACGAAACATGATGCAGATTTGTTCAAACTTAAGGCTTCACCCTGTGAGAATCTGAGTATCCTCAATGCCATCCAGTGCCTTAAAGACTCAAACCATGTAATACATATATAACATCATTCCTCCCACTGCAAATTTTTGTGATACACTGAGCTTACCTGAGGATGATTAAGATCATTAAAGTAATGGAGAAGAAATGTGGCACAAGAGGAAGATCCTGCGCGTACACACCTGGATACCTTTTGCAAGCATGTCATCTTTGCTAGGCATCAGTGACAGCAATAGACAGTGATAAAACACAGACTTGAATGGGTTGGGACAAATTAATATTAATAAAATGCATGACAGGATATAAGCAAGGTAAGTTTTATAGATGACCTTTCCTTAGACAAATCGATATAGCTGTAAAACCACACAAGCCCTTTGGCACACTGGTCCCAGATTAGGTCTAAGATATAAAACCTCAGTTTCAGGCATGAATAAGCCTTTCCATGCATGAAAATTTGTCTTTCTTTTTCTGATTTGTTCTTCTACTTGTTCCAGAGGTTCGAGTTAAATTATTCTTTCTGTTAAATGAAAAGTATCAGGCTTACCTGAGACTCTGTTAGGTTAGCAGTTCCCAGTCCAGAGTCTAACACCTTATGTTGGTCTGTGGAATTAGAAAACTAGGGTTCCTGGACAGTAGTGGAAAAAGTTTTGGAAGTATTGGTTTAGGCCATCGTGCCAAATAAAGGGTGGAGGAACCTAGCCAGTATTATAAAGCTAATGGATCCAACTGGCTGTCCCTTCCACCAATATCAGCTTTTTATTCGTCCAAACGAGGTCATGTAATTCCCATACAACTCAGCTATCCTTCTTCCATCTACTTACAGTTCAGAGGAGAATGTGCCTCTTTTACCCCAAAATATTGGCAAGTGTATCAGGAATTAAAAATTCTATTAAAAATAGATTTATTTTGGATGTCATTTAGACTTTGAAAGATTTGGCATCTATGACACCTGATGTGGTTGCTGTCTATTCTGTTTGTGCTGTTTCTCCTTCATCACAAGCTTTTACAAGATAATATTGAGTCTTTTAAATTTAATTAGAACCTTATTTGATTCTCTTTCTGGATCTGGCTCTGCTAATCATGGTCTGAATTTTTTCAGTTCTCCATACCCAGTAAAAATATTATTAGATAGCTCTTTGTTGTGGTATTTCACAATCTAAAATGTATGCTTCTCATTTGAAAATATTATACACATCACTTCAGCATGGTATTTCAGAGAGAACCATAGCTGGGCTGAGGAAATTAATATTTCTCATGCTGAAGTGCATGTTTTAAGTATATATATATATATTAATACTGCATTTATGCAAAACCAGTTTTATGGATTTCTACTCACTATTAGAAAAATAGTAGACTTTTCCTCCCTGATAGTTCCCTTGTCTTGGGACTACTTAACCAAGATACTACTGACCATGAGTACATGGGAAAATTTTGCTCCAGTGAGTTACCTCTGTATGAGTAAACTAAGAAGGGACAGGATACTGGCTTGAGCATTGGTATACCATAATCCATATTGACAAATCCTTAGTATGCATGTACCAATCAGTACTCTCCCAGGCACTACAGATTAGGGGACAATCAGGGTTAGAGACTATACCCAGAAGGTGGCATGGATAAGGCCACTGTGTTTGTGGGGTGGGGAAACAAGAGTTTAGGTATGTAGACAAAAGCTATGCAGGTCCAAACACTAGGCCTGACCCATATTAACAAGTCTGATAATGATGTAGCTACGTTCTATCTTATCAAATATAATAGTAAGATTTATTTTCACATTTTTATTTATATATTGCCACATTCTGTTTTTCTGAACTTCAGCACATTAGCCTAAGAAAACTGCATTTACTATGGGTTGGAGTTGGATTCCTTAGGTTGAGTATGGAAGATGCTGCTCCCTGATACTTACTTAGAAACATTAATAATCAGATGAATCTCAGCAAAGACAGATATAGAGTTGGTCATGAAATGTATTTTTCCTATGAAAACATTTAATCAAAAACAAGCCTAGCATATTTTGCTTGCAATTTTAAATGCTTCAGTCCTGAAGCATTAAATCATTGCCCCACATTCCTGTTTTCACATATAGTTGGGTTTCCTTCCTGGATGCCATATATTGACATATACTGTTGTATTTAATGGGACCACTAGCATGACTATGAGGTTTTGCAGCACGTGAAGGCTTGCAAAGCCCCACAGAGAGTGGAAGCTTGTGAAAAAAAGCACGATAGTGCCCAAGTATTGAAAACTGTTTTCAGCAATTCTTATTATTAGGAAAACAGCTGCTTTTCAAAAAAAAAAAAAAGCTACAGATAAAATCTAATTTCTTCATGCAAAGACATTTGAAAGAAAAACTTGTGAGCAGTCCCTGCTATATTACAATTTCCAATCTACTTGCTTGATGGATTCTCATTTTGCTATGAATAATTTATTAACAAAAGTAATTTGCTTATTCCATGGTAATTCTTAGCTTTAGAACATAGTATTATACCTAGAAAAATGCAGAAACCACCAATGCCAGTACTGTTTCAAAATCCTTTCTTTAAAGAATTTTCATTTATCAACTAGAAAAGCCAGAATTCTGAACCAAACTTGAGGGATTTACAAGTGTAGGGATCTCCGCTGACTTAAACAAATATATATGTTCCAACAGAGACGATCCCTGTCCCAAAGTTAGAGAAATCTAAACAATTTATCAGTTGGAAAGAGAAAGCATTGGCATTATCATTTCAGAAAACTTATTTCTGTTGCCTATGAGAACAGAGGAATCTGTGTCAGGAACTGCATGTAAGTCTACCTAGTCCTACTGTTTTGCCTGACAACAGTCAACCAGTAGTAACAAGGAACTCACTTTTTTTCAAAACAAGTGGTTTTAATAGTCTACCACTGAAATCAAACTTAGGGTTACAGTAAGTCTTAAAATTTTTAAGGGATCCTGAAAGAAACTTGATGAACCTGTAGTACAGTTCTGAATTTTCTTCTTCCCATTGAGGTTATCTCTATAACTGCGAACCTCTGTTTGCCACCCCTGTATTGACACTACTGAGTCACGAACTCTTCAAAAACAAGAACATAAAACCAGGGAATTCATTAATGTCATACCTGGGGTTATATCTTTGATTTTTTGCAGTGCCCCAAGCAGTGCAGAACTTTTAGGCACGCTAATGTAGTATTTGCATATGAGCCAAAAGACTCTTTTTTCCTCTGGCCTGTCTTTATTTACCTTATAGCTTAGGCATTCTTAAAATGCATTTGTGTTGACGAGCTAGCGCAAAGGAGATTGTTAGTGTTTTTTGAGCAATGAAAACAAGCAAGCTAAGAAAAAAACACTTTTGAATTTTTCTAGCTTTACGTTGTAGGTTCACGGCTCCTTCCACATTGTGCTGTCAGCGTATTTTACTAGCCTATATCATTTTTATAGATCATGAACAGTAGAGGCCTAAATTTTGACCCCTGTCGGGCCCCAGTAAATCTAGTTTTCCACAATCTAACATAGCTTCTCTGTTTTCTGTTTTTCCATCAGCGCTTTATCCACTCCCATGTACTTCTCTAGATCCTGGCAACTTTTAGCTTAAACAGAGACCAGTAGTATGGAACTTTGACAAAATGTTCTGAAGATCCAAATAAATTATGCTATGTTTTATCAGCTTTGTCTGCAGCCTCCTGAAGCATCAAGCTAGCCAAGACCTTTTCTTTCTAAATCATTCTTGTTATCTCTGTTAGTTTAGCACTACGTATTTACTTTTATAACATGTCCTTTACTATATTCTGTATTAAATACCATAGTGATGGGACTGCAGTTCCTTGAGAATGCCCTTTTCAACTTTGTGCAGAGCTGTACTGTATTATCCATTCATTTCATATGTGGTATGTTAACTGAATAAAACAAGCTTTCCAGTACTCTACTGGAAAGCAACCCCAAGTGTTTCATGAATCCTAGTGCCTTTTTTTTCCCCAGATTCCTATTTAAGGGTCCCCAGTTCTTCAAAGATTTCCACTGCTGCTCCATAAAGTTTGAACAGATTCATCTTTACAGATTTATACTGAGTAGTGTGATGCCAATAAAATCTTTACTGCAGCAGTTTTCAAAATGTGTTCAGCAAAGTGTAAAACCTTTGAAAGATAGTTGAAATATTGTAGGCAATTGTTTTGTTGTCAAAGGACATCTATGCCATGAGTTAAATCAGTTTCCATTCCAACTTGGATTTCCAGATTTTGTAATCATTTTTGATTGGCCATCATTTATAAAGGAAGTTCTTTCTGGGATAAAAATTATTTTTATAATGTTTAAAACTGGTCATTTTGTGAATCTCAGAGACTTAACATGAAGCCAAGTTTTGAAGAATATTTGAACAGCTCATTTTTCCAAGTGTATATAGGAAAATTTCTGTTCTTAAAAATCCCTTCACAGAGCTCATTTTTAAAAGACTTACAGATTTTTCATGTTTTAGCCTTGAAAGTGTCAGTTTCTTTAGATGTTATTTTTACAAAGCCAGTCAATTGCTAAGGTAAAGAATGATTAACAGTTCAATTACATCTCTGCTTTTTGGAACCATTGGCAATACTTTCAGATTCAACACATTTCCTTTTCTTATAAACCAGCTGCAGACATGATGGGCAGAATAAATCTTTGGTTTGTTAAATCAGTATTATCAGTGACACTAACACGTCAAGTCAAACTGAGCTTGAAGCTACACTCCTGTTAGTTCTCAGCAGCAAGCAGAGGATCCTTCATGAAAGGACACTGGTTTTGCTTAGAAGTCTCAATTCAGTTGTTAGACATAGGCTTCCAGTGTCATCTGAGAAGATTCAGGATGCCCTAGTTGACCTCCAGGTGAAATCTCCCACAGCAGGATGTTGGTCTCATGTAGATTTTGGCCTATGTCTACAGCCCTTTGCAGATGTCTTAGGCAATCTGCTGTATCTCAAATGGCATGAGATAACTGAAGCCACAATGGAATTCTAAAGACTCCTGTCTTTAGATGCATGCCCTAAAAGATGTTTTGACTGATCTAGTCACCTTAGAGTGTTTCTGCGGTTTACTGAGAAATAGGCTCTTCTAGTGTGCAACTCATCTTAATCTATTTTAGGAATCATTGAGAAGAAACGAGTCATATCCAGGAGTCCTCTTTTCTCTTCATTAGTTGTTGTCTGGGATCCCCATGGATCTTATGGTAAAGGTTTCTCTGGTCTGGGTGTGTAGGATGCCCCTGTTCAGGCAAATGAACTAAATCCATCATCAATGCAGTTAATGCAGTATGTAAGACACAGTGTAGCTCTTTAGCAGGAATATGACAGTTCTCTAGATTTCATTTCATTCATTGACTGCAAACCATTTGCTCAATTAATTTGTTTAAAATATGTATCTGTAAGCATCTTGGCTGCCTGAGTGTACCTGAAATACCCACGTGGGGCTGGCAGATATGACAGAGAACCTCAGGAAGATCCACATTTTCTGTAATGGTAGCTGCAGGCCAAGACAAATACACCACAAATGCCACTACGTGCCTACTTTTAGGAAACTGACTCTGTGTCTGGATCTCTGCTGACTAAAAGTGGAGCTCACATGTAGACACCTACATTGCAGCTCTCCAAAGTTTAGCTGTCTGAAGGATATTAAATTCCACCCTTTCTATAAATACAGCCAAGGAGTGGTCCAGTAGCTTGAAGTTGGGCATTGCTGATCCATTGAGTTATCCATGCAAAACGTGTAGCCCAACCTCATAGTTTAACATACAGGAGTCTAATTGCCACTCCAGAGGGACATGAATCTTTTAAACCCCAGATTGTAGCTGTCTGTTAGCCACATAAGATTCTAACATGTCTCAAACTACACTAAATGCCTCTGTTTCAGCAGCTGAATTTCTCCCTTAAACTTAGACTGATTAATTTAATTCAGAGAGATGTGGGCTCCCGAAGAATTTAAAACCCTGAAGTAGGAGCATGAAACTTTTGAGAGAAATCCTTGAGTATACTGATGTTACTAAATCAAAAAGGGCATGAGAAAGAGTTAAAGTGCTGAATGCTTATTCATCGACACTGTTTAGTGCACTCTCTGACTGTTTTAGACTAGTCCATCCTGTTCTTTCCAAGACATTTCTGCTATAAGTAGACCTAGTTCTAAGCAGAGTGGATATGAGCCATTTGATGCCACCTGATCTTGAGATATGTAACTGGTTTTGCTTTGCAATGAAGAACAATCGCCTCAAAAGCCTTGGTTAAGGCTCTTCCACTTTAACTGGACATATGAAGATTTGCAGTGCAAGACATGATTAAAAAATTGAAGGTTACTGTCTAATCTAGTGGCTGGAGTGCATCAGACTGGTGAGCCTCAAGTGGCAGTGGCTGCCTGTATATTTAGCTTGAGCAGACAGGGACAAAGTAAAAAACCAGGCCTTTAGGCAGGAACAGAAGCTCAGAAAACATTACTTGGCATGCATCTCCTGTAAAGGTTAACGAGTCAGGCCCTTACAGGCATGTTCCTTCTCCGAGTCACTGAATCTTTTACACTTTTTCAGAAAAGTGAAAGAGCTTTCAGAGGAGAGGCTAAAAATACGTCCTCTCCTGAGCAGCCAGTAGCCTGGTAGGAAATAAATCCAGTTCTTCCACAGACCAATGCCTGGTCTTGGAGGGAAAGTTGGGACATGAAAGGAAAGGCATGGCTTTTCTATCAGATCAAGCTTCTCAAGCAAGCTTTGAAAATCAGTAACTGCTTTGTAAAGTCTGGTGGAACTGTGATAGGAGATATTAACCATACTGTTCTGCCTCATCAGGACTGAGGTGCTGGAAATCACTAAAACCAAAATGCAAATGTTAAGAAAAATTGATGGCATAGGGCAATGCATCTCAGGTTTTCCCATGATTAAGCAGGAGTTGATTGGGGCAGGCTAAGAACCCATATTTTGCATTTAGAGCAATTAAATGTCAAGCAACAGAGTATGTTCTTAAACCAAGGTTTCACATGTAGCAGCAGAATTGGAAAACAGTATATTTATGTTCACATGCTTCTCATCCAAGGTACTAAAATCCACTGAGAAGGTCCATTTTGGTCCATCCAAATAGGAGTACATGAACAATACATGGGGAATTACTTCTGTGTTAAATTCTGTGTGTTTAAAAAATTATTGTCCATACTGAAGAGATTTGGAGGATAAGTCTTTTAGTGATACTTCCTTTTCTAAACAGAGAAGGGGTTTGAAGCCAAGGTTAGACTGTTCTAATTCTTGGGCTATTTTTCCTCCTGGAACTAGTACTGCAATATTACAGTCTACAAAGCAAATCTTATAGAACTATATAAACAAAAGAGCATCTAGATGTGCTGCTTACTTTAACTTCAGTAAGTGTATTAAAAGAAGCAGCAGCTGCCACAGTTAAAAGCAAAATATAAATTGATCTAAATCCCTGATCAATTTACCCTGATCTTTCATGTAGTACTGTGTTTAATGGCATTGGTCAGCATGACTCAATCTTTTAAGAAAAAATCTTGAGGTTACTGGCTGAACTTCTGGCCTTTCGCTAGCTTACTCTGACGTCTTAACTACTATTTAAATGTTAGTGTCTGAGCCACCATCAGAAAAAAAAAAAAAAAGAAAAAAAAAGGAGTGTGGGGGGAAAGGTGCTCAAGACAAGAGTGGGAAAAAAAGGAAAGAAAACCGACTCAGTTCAATAATCCCATATGGCCAATTGCTGTAGCATTTTATTTTGGCTTTTTTTGTGTGAGAAAGTGTAATAAGCCTGCATTGATCTATGGACCTTATTCTTTGGGGAAATATGAGTCACAGATGCATACTTTGGAGACACTCTTAAAAAATATTATCTCTCAAGTGTTGTGTGAAGCTTTACAGCCTTCTTCCTGCAAATCTTCCATGTCACTGTTAGAACCAAGTCCAAAATATTTACATCTAAACAACTTATGGCATCTGTCAATAAAATTCAGTCTGCTCCTAAACATTTCTAAGTGCAACATCTAAAACTGCATAAACAGGAGTGAACTAGTAGCAGTCTAAAGTTGTCATCATTGACAGTTATGATTTATCTTAACTCTCCCTAGCCATTTGGCTAAAGTTTTAAGTAAACACTTTCAGTCTTCCTCATGTTCTCTTTACTGCCACCTCCCACTAATAAGAGATGTTGCCAAGAAAAGCAGCCAGACAGTTCATTTACCTCCCAAACTTGCCTGAAAGTAGCTTGCCTGGTTTAGACAAGGGTCGAAACTACTACTGCACATTTTCAACAGATGGAACAATGCTTCACAAATTATTTACATTAAAGTTATTTGCTTTCAGGATGTGTGTTTAACGAATGGTTAGTTGAATGAAATATTGCAGCTCAGACAGAGAATGCAAGCAATTCAAGCAAGCCATTTATGGTGATAGATGTAGCTGTGATCCTTAATTTTCTACAAAGCAATGTAGCATTTTGTCCTCATTCTTCACTAGCTCCTTGAATCTGACAAAAGTATGGTTTCTATTTTCACCCTCTTCCTCCTCTGCTACCCCCTCCCCTGCAGGCACAGTTCCATTAATCAGCTAGGTTGTAATAATATCTTACACTGATAAGACATTCTCTCACTAGCAGATCTTCAGAGATCTTCATAGTTATGAAGAACTCATTCCCATTTTAAAAAATGAAGACATAAAGGCATTACAAAGTTTAATGTGTTAATTGAAGCCAGCCAACCAAATACACACTTGAAATCTGAAAACCCAGCTCCTCCTCCTCTCTCCAATCTCACATAGAGTGTTATTTTTCTTAAGAAAGCATTTGAGATGTCACTGCTGCTAGCTACCATCACCATGGTTCTGAAACTTTAAACAGGAGAGTGAATTGCATAGGAACTACATTTCTAGTAGTTGCACTCCACCTTAAAATACTTTCCGCTCCAAATTAACCCAATGCAAAAAAAAAATCTCCTCACTCATTTACGTTCTGACAGAAAAGTATCTGCAATATTCCGTTTGTCAGAAGACTAATAAATAATTTCTCTAAAACACCAGGCCACTAATAAGATTAGGAAAAGTTTGTTCTCAGTCCATTGAAAACAAGAGGAATGTTCCTGACATCAGTAGGCTTTGCTTTGGACCTGCAGAGAAGGGCACACCAGGGACAATCCCAAATAAATGTTTAGCATTCTAAAGAACGAACAAGTAACAAGAAAGGGTTTTCCTCGAAATGTGGATTGCCTCACTACTTTCTGCTCTTCCAAGAGGAACACAGGATGGCACTTGCCAGGGGTATCTTTTGCCCTTTTATTGGAACTTCATGGTTCTGTCACATTGGCAGGGTACACAAGCTGAGAGTAAGATTCCCCAACCTTTCGTTGGGCAGTGGACATCAAAATGGGCTTGCCTGAAACATCTATTTTTTTTGAACTAGTGACTTTCCTGAAAGTTTTGTACTTCATGCTTTCTAAATGATCCCAAAATAATTTTACATCCTAGACAAGTTTATAACAGAAACAAAGGGGTTTTTTTAAAGAAAGAAAAAGGTTAAGTTCTTCATGACAGACTTTGAAACATCTACGAAAGCATAGAAATAAAAAAAATTAATCCCAGAGTAAATTAAAAACTAACCTTAGCTGTTCCAATGTATTAGCTTGTTTCACATCCTGTCTATGCTTCCTTTCCTAAGGACAGCATCTTCTCTTCCTTCTTTAACTTGTCTTTCACCAGAATACTCTTTTATGGCCTTTTATTTAGTAGGAATTCAGTTTTAACTATGAAGGATTCTTTACCAAATATGCCCTTTTTCCATTCTTTCAACTTGGACTGGCGTTTTCCTCTTCCTTGGAAGTTTGTTCTGAAATTAAATTTATTTAAATTTATACTCCTAACTAAAATATAATTTTGTTGCTCTAGTGACTATTTTGTAGTATACAATATTTTAAAGGTGCTTGTTAAATTTTATAAATCATCTCAAAAGGTTTCACAGTATGCATATTTTATCAAACCTATAGGACTAATTCACATGAGCTAGCTTTAGGCACACAGTGCTAATCCCTTTAGGCTCCCTATATAGTGAATGGGGAGATGTAGGCCCCTCTATAGAGCAATTTAGTGCATGCAACTCAGTGGGATATAAATCCATAAAGCTTCTTAGTAGAACTTGCTTTCCAGGAGTGCTTAATGCACCCTGGCAGTGATGAAGGCTAGCAGCATACTGGGCTGTATCAACAGGAGCATAGCCAATAGGTTGAGGGAAGCGATTATTCTCCTATTTGGTGCTCATTAGACCACATCTGGAATACTGCATCCAGTTTTGTGCCCCCCAGTTTAAAAGACATCAATAAACTTGAGAGAGTACAGTGGAAAGCCACCAAGATGGTCAGGGCTGGAGTACTTGCCTTAGGAGGAGGAGTTGAGGGATTTGGGGCTGCTCCTCTTAGAGAAGAAATGGCTTTGGGGGACCTAAGAGCAGCCTGCCCTTACCTACAGGAAGATCAGGCACCTCACTAAAGTGTGCGGTGGGAGGATAAAAGGCAATGGTCATAAGCTGAAATATGGGAGGGTTTGACCAGCTATGAAGAAAAGCACTTTCACCATGAGGATGGTCCAGCACTGAGCAGTCTGCCCAGAGAGGTTGTGTAGGCTCCATTCTTATAGGTTTTCTAGATACAGCTGGTAAAAGTCCTGAGAAACCTGACCTGACCTCACATCTAACCCTACTCTGAGCAGGATGCTGAACTGGAAACCTCAGGAGGTCTTTTCCAAACTGAATGATTTTATTATTCTATGAAATTAAACAGCAAAGGAATCTCTGGTTTCAATTCATAAAAATGGGACCAAAAACAGTTTTAAAGCCCATACTTCTTTTGTCTTCCGTCAGTGTAAGTTGAGACATGACTGAAGTGCATGGCTACACAATGGAACAAAAATGCTATAAGTGAAATAGAAATAGTCTGTTGGGTTTTATGCCTGTGAGGACTATTTCAGGCTAGTGTTGCTAACATTAAAGTGAATATCTTCCTTTTGTGCTCTTCTTTGCCTCCCTGCCATACCAGAGGACGTCGTACCTGTTCCCTAGCATATCTGCTGGGGCACTTTGTATCCGTTTCCCGTGTAACACTGGGCTCAGAAGTGAATAATATAGAAACATTTATCCTGTGATATATATGGTAAGGAGTATGAAGCATTGTAAGCCACTAAAATAACGGAAAAAATGAAGCAGAGAGGTAGTGCAAGAATAAAAATAAATACAAAATAAATTTAAACACATACTCATGTAAGTACCTCAGGATCTGTGCCCAAGAATGCTCTGAGTGTTAAGGTGTGAACATGAAGGATGGAAAAGAAAAATTTCATTCACACTTATCTGAACTGACTGCCAGCTCTGCTTCTGGCTGAGAGGTTTGCATGATCCTGAGAGCTATACTTAGGGACCCTAATGAATAGGTCAAGGGTCTCCTGAGAGAAAAAGACTACTCAGAAAAAAATATGAAAAGACTAGAAGTCCTAGTAGTTGAGGAGGGAGAATAGGGAATTTTGTTTGGGTGCCCATCCAAAGGAAGGACACCTCCATCACCACCAGCTAACATTGCTAGTTAGGAGGAGATACTTCAGTTCTTCAACAGCAGCAGCTGTAGTGGTTAGAAGAAGCCCAACAACAGAGGATGTAGGAAACAGATGGGCAAGAGTAGAATAATTTGATTCACACCTGAAAAAAATTGCCATGAACGCCAAAATGTGCAGCTATAGAATTGTACAGGCTATGGCAACATCCTTCCATCATTTCAGGGGACATTTCTTGAGATGGAACTGAAAGTAAACTGAATAATGGGAAAAGTGTTTGGCTCAGAGTGGCTGGAGTTTGTAGTTAGCAGTGTTGTCTCCAGCAACGAAAAAATGGCCACCAGTAGGCAATAATGTCTGAATTATGCCTTCTTTCTGAATAGGTCATTTTTCAAACCTGGGGGTGCTATGCATATGAGATCATATAAATGAAATGTTACTATAGCATAGTGTGTCATATGTAACTTAATAGCATCCAGAGTGTGCTGAATAAAATGCAATGGAAAGTAATAATTTTATACTGTTCAATATTTAATATATTGCAACTATTTTAAATGTGCAGAAACTCGTTTATCAAAAATTTCTGTGCAGCTTATTCAGAGAATTCAGAAGTTATATTCTGTGTTTGATATCATGGCAAAAAAACGCAAAAAGTGAGTGTGATTTTGAGTGACTCCTTTTATCACAAAATGAGTATTTACCTATCTTCAAAGACACCTAATTTTTATAGAAAATGGAAGAACTCAAAGTCATTACTTACCTTTGCAAATCATAACTCCATCCACCTCTGCTAGTCCTATCAGCGAGACTCAGTTTTAGCAGGAAGGCACCATGTATAAGAGTAACAAGGCAGATAATTCAGTTATGGACCTCATTGCAGAGACATTCAATTTAATTAGCTGATTTTGCAAAGGATACTTCCTTTCCACCTGAATGGAGACATATTATTTGGGATCTGTGTCACAGCTGAGTTATGCAAGTGAAAATCAGCTAAACGAAACCATGCAACCGCAGCAGCATCTTAGTAAATTTGGAAAGGAGTGGAAGCCAACTCTGCTAGACGCCTGCTTTGAAACCTCACCAAAAAGATAAAGAAGTCTTTAATATAATTACATAAAATCAGGTGGAAGAGGGATTTGTTACGATTCAAGTTGCCATGTGAAATCAAAACAGTTAACAGTAATTTACTAATAACAAATTTAAAAAATACTGATATTAAATAATTAAACAATTTACTGATAACTGATTAAACAAATGTACCTGCAATGACACCCTATCTAAACACTGATCCCTTTCTTGCAAATTTTATAACTGTTATATAATCTTAAAAGCAAATTACAAACATCTGACACTTTTTGGTGGGGAAAACATCTATATCTGACAGACTGTGGTCACTGCTGTTGAAGTGTTTGGCCACAGATCACAAATTTCAAATAATGCATTCTGGCTTGCAGTTGCTACATCTTGTAGACCATTTTCCCCTCTTTGTATTTTTTCTTGCATTTTGCAAGATGACACACGCCTGGATGAAACAGTAAGCCAATAGTTAATTTATCCATTTGTTTTGTGCTTGTGGACAATGAAAACCACTGAAACAGTGGAGAATCTTAGTTTGGATCAGAATACTGTAGTTTAAGCCCAGATTTTATATTTTATCTTTGACTCACAATAACATTATAAATGACATGGTTTTGCAGTTTATTGTGTAACTGTTATTATTTAAATAGTATCATAAATGTACACCCAGGTTTAAAACAATGATCCATAAACTGTGACTGAATGAAAATGGGACAGAAATTAATCCCTGCATCTGAGCTGCTCTGAGCTTTGGAGTAATACTGTTAGAAATGTGATGTTAATGGGGAGCTTTTATTTTGGTCAGGCTGGAGCAAACCCACATACCTGAACTATGGTAACGTCTGGATCCAGACCTCAACCTTTGAGGTCTACTCCTCACTGCAATTAATTCTGCAGTACATGGTTACCAGAGATGGTGTCAGGAAACCTCCTCCACTTTTCAGCTGTGTGCATTCTGCACAGATGAAGTATTAATCTTCTGGTAAGTTCCATTATTATGGTCTTTTCAGGAACAAGTGATGAAATCACTGGCTGATGACACAAAGTGTTGAAATAAACATGTATTAAATCATTAATAACTAAGCATAACAGTATCATCTTGGCTGCCTATAGAGGGTTCAGTGTGGTAGTGGATACAAGTGATGTCCCTTGGTTTATTCCTCTGTTGACTCTAATTCTGGCCACTCTGAGGCAAGCTGGGCAGCTGCAACACCCACGTGCCAGTTCTGGAATTAAATTTTCCAGCAGTTAGAAAATGAGCTGGCACATTTGCTTGGCTGGTTCTAATAAAGTCATTTCTGGGCCAGGTCTAGAACAACCTGTGGGACTGTTTCATGGCCAGGCTGCTGGTGGGCTATTTTATTTTAACATACCCATTATATTATGAAAGAATTTGCCTGTCTGTAATATGTCAAAGGATGAAGACTGGTAAAAATGCAAAATGAATTGAATCTTCAAAATTCTTTATGGCTTTGAGGGAAAATAGGCACAGACAGTTTTAATCTATTTTTCTACAATACATTTTAAGTGAAGACATTTTATACTCTATAAGATGAATAGTTCCCTAATGAAATGGCCCTGTAACATTTAAAAGAACTGGAATCAAGTTTTCCACAGAAATATATTAAGTTTCTGTAAAAATTGCTTGAAATAGAAATTTATGTATAATCAGATGTTTAAAATATATCTTAGTTATTTAGTGGAGTGGTTCTACGTGATGATTTCTTTGATAAAAACACTATTGAGAGGATACTGTCTAATACTGTGTTCTCTGTTGAAGTCTATCAATGTTTCCATAAATCTCTAACAGGAAGGGCACTTGCATTTTCCCCACTTGGAAAGCAACCAAAACTTTCATCTAGTTAGAGGCAAGGGGATCCCTGCCTCAGAAACAAGTCAGTTTGGGGGTTTCATAAAGTCAGTGGGAGAAATGTTAAAATAGAGTAAATAAGAATCATTTACTTTCACTAACTGGTAAAATCCTGGCTCAAATTAAGATAATGACAAAAGTAGTGGAAACAGCATTCTCAAGAAGTCTGCTCTATTATGAATAGGATGTTTGTGCCATAGACTGTCTCAATCCATGATATTTAAAAGTCTTCCTACAGACCAGATACAAGCATTTTGTATAAATATTTCAAAATTCTTCAAGGAGGAAATCTTAAAGGCACAGGAGCAGGCCGTCCCCATGTGCCGAAAGATGAGCCAGCGGGGAAGAAGATTGGCCTGGCTGAACAGACAGCTTTGGCTAGAACTCAGGAAAAAGAGAGTTTATGACCTTTGGAAGAAGGGGCAGGCAACTCAGGAGGACTACAAGGATGTCATGAGGTTATGCAGGGAGGAAATCAGAAGGGCCAAAGCCCAACTAGAACTTAATCTGGGTACTGCAGTAAAAGTCAACGAAAAATGTTTCTATAAATACATTAGGAACAAAAGGAGGGCTGAGAAGACTCTCCATCCTTTAATTCGATGTGGGGGGAAACATAATGACAAAGGCTGAGGAAAAGGCTGAGGTACTTAATGCCTTCTTTGCCTCAGTCCTTAACAGTAAGACCAGTTGTTCTTGGGGTAACCAGCCCACTGAGCTGGAAGACAAGGATGGGGAGCAGAACAAAACCACCATAATCCAAGGGCAAATGGTTAGTGACCCGCTACACCACTTAGACACACACACGTCTATGGGGCCGGGTGGGATCCACCCAAGGGTACTGAGGGAGCTGTGGGAGTGCTCACCAAGACGCTTTCAACCATTTATCAGCAGTCCTGCCTCACCAGGGAGGTCCCACTTGACTGGAAGTTAGCAAATGTGATGCCCATCTACAAGAAGGGCCAGAAGAAGGATCCGGGGAACTACAGGCCAGTCAGTCTGACCTTGGTCCTGGGCAAGGTCATGGAGCAGATCATCTTGAGTGCCATCATGCGGCACGTAGAGGACAACCAGGTGATCAGGCCCAGTCAGCATGGCTTTATGAAAGGCAGGTCCTGCTTGACTAACCTGATCTCCTTCTATGACAAGGTGATCCTCTTAGTGGATGAGGGAAAGGTTATGGATGTTGTCTACACAGATTTTAGTAAAGCCTTTGACACCATTTCCCACAGCATTCTCATGCAGAAACTGGCTGCTCATGGCTTGGACAGGCATACTCTTCAATGCATAAAAAACTGGCTGCACGGCCGGGCCCAAAGAGTTGTGGTGAATGGAGTTAAACCCTGTCAGTGGCCAGTCACAAGTGGTGTTCCCCAGGGCTCAGTATTGGGGTCAGTTCTGTTTAATATCTTTATCAATGATCTGGGTGAGGGCATCGAGTACATCCTCAGTAAGTTTGCAGACAACACCACATTAGGCAGGAATGTTGATCTGCTTGAAGGTAGGAAGGCTCTACAGTGGGATCTGGACAGGCTGGATCAATGGGCTGAGGCCAATTGTATAAGGTTCAACCAGGCTCAGTGCTGGGTCCTGCGCTTGGGTCACAACAACCCCGATGCAGCGCTACAGGCTTGGGGAAGAGTGGCTGGAAAGCTGCCTGGCAGAAAAGGAGCTGGAGGTGTTGGTCAACAGCTGTTCCTAGGTGGCCAAGAAGGCCAACAACATCCTGGCCTGTATCAGAAATAGTGTGGCCAGCAGGACTAGGGAAGGGATCGTCTCCCTGTACCTGGCACTGGTGAGACCACACCTCAAATACTGTGTTCAGGTTTGAGCCCCTCATTACAAGAAAGACATTGAGGTGCTGGAGCGTGTCCAGAGAAGGGCAACGAAGCTGGTGAAGGGTCCAGAGCACAAGTCTTACGAGGAGCGGCTGGGGGAACTGGGGTTGTCCAGCCTGGAGAAAAGGAGGCTGAGGGGAGACCTGATCGCGCTCTACAACTACCTGAAAGGAGGTTGTAGCCAGGTGGGGGTCGGTCTCTTCTCCCAAGTAACAAGTGATAGGACAAGAGGAAATGGCCTCAAGTTGTGCCAGGGGAGGTTTAGATTGGATATCAAGAAAAATTTCTTCACCAAAAGCGTTGTCAAGCATTGGAACAGTCTGCACAGAGAAGTGGTTGAGTCAACATCCCTGGAGGTATTTAAAAGAAGTGTGGATGTGGCACTTAGGGACATGGTTTAGTGGTGGACTTAATAGTGTTAGGTTTACAGTTGGACCCAATGATCTTAAAGGGCTTTTCCAACCTAAACGATTCTATGATGCTATGAAAATATTTAATAAAGAACAAAACCATATTGAAGTCATATTTTAAAACTTACTTTAAACTGACTTCAGACTTTGCATAGCCACAGATGTTTATTCTTTGCTGTGACACAGAAAAACTAAATCTTGGGCATTTTCTATCACCATGGGGAATTTGAGCCATCTATACAGTAAACATCAGCTTTTGCCAAATCTCCAATTACTTTAGTGGTGATAAAAGCAACAGAGAGGGTAGAGAAGGCCCCCAAAACATCTGAGATTCCCCTGGTGGCCTTCCTTATTAATGTTCATTGTTTCAGAGCTGCAGAGGAGCAAAGGACATAACCTCCAAAGCAGACTGAAACTGGAGATGCATGAGGAAGAAAATCATGCCCTGCAGAAAACTGATCACGTGATGATCTTTTTAGGTATCCTTGTCACTTGCTGAGAGGGTGACTGTATCTTTCCCTAAGATTGCCTAGATCTTGGCTGTTTGTTGTTGTTGGTTTTCCTCTTTGAGGTCCTGGCTTCTGGAGTTGTGAGAAGGTGTTTCAATTCAAAAGGGAAAGGGAAGGAAGGACATTTCTAATTCCAAAGATTGTGAAGCAGTGGTAAAAAATGTGACAGCAGTGTGACCTAATGGCTAAGAAAACAGATGGCCCCATATTTTTTTTTCTTTTTTTTTTAACAAAAAAATATGATTTTGTTTGTGGCATGATTTGTGGTTCCTGAGTGATTGAGGCCAGATGCAGGTGCTGTATTGCCCCTTTACATTTCATTCATCCATCTGCATTGTATTTCTCAGTCTAGGCTTAGAGAGACAACTTTGACCCTGCAAGAACCTCCTTGTTAATATCTATTGGATTTATCTGCTATGGAACAGGATCTCAAGGGTTATCTGGCTATGCTTCCATGTCCTCTTCTCAGATCCACTCAGCCCCTGTGAAACATGTATGCCAGAAAATTCTAAACTTAAAAAAATAGAAAGTCAGCCCTATATGAAATTCCAGTTTTTCAGTGGTTCTTTTTTACCCAAATTAGGTTAACATTTTAAAATATATTTTGCATACAATTTTTTAATAAATAAAATTATATAGACACATCAAAGTGTCTGAAATCAGTCTGTCTTTAAACAACATCCACTTGAGTCAGTGAAGTGTCTCAAAAGAGCCACAATTTTGGTCATTCATGGTCAGATTCTTATTTATGTTTCAGCCTACTTGTCTAAATCGTATTTCTGACAATGCACATCCTTTGGCGTTTTTGTGCCACTTTCATAAGTTATTCTTCCCTGGACAAACAACTTCTGGAGAATTAAGTTTTGGTCTTAAATAGTCCTTTAGCTAAGCTGTGATACACAATTCTAGGAGTAAGCAGCGATTCACCTTCCTGTAAGAGAAGTCTTACCCTTCTCAATCTTAGCATAAGATTTGTTAAAACTTATTCATTCTATTACAGTTATGTGTAGCAAATCCTAAACAGCATTAGAGTCCTGATGTACAAGGACAATTAAATAACGTACAATCTCAGCTGACCTAAATATTCACAATGCTGGTGTCTCACCAGAAGCAGGTTTTAAGAAGGACAGAAAAAGCAACAATAGCCTGACTGAAAATATAGATGAGAATTTCTTCCCAAGCATGAGGGGAAGTGGGAGAGGGTGCAGAGGCGTCTGTGAGATGATGATAAGAACTGGCACCATTAGTGAAGTGATGTTGGAATTTGACTGAACAATTCGACGTTAGATTTGATAGGGCGTATACCAAGGATAAGCCCAAGGCCAAGTGTTTGTGAAGAGAGTGGGAAATGGTTCAGGCTGGAGCCTTGTAGAATTTCTGGTTAGTTAGATTTGTTACGAATTTACTGAAAACTGCTATTTCTGTCATACATATGCAGTACACATACATGGAAGAGTAAAGGTGTCAGAGGAGAATGAGGTGCCACCTTTATATCAAAAACTTAGAGACAAGAGATTTTGGCATGCTTACAAAATACCTTTTCTCAGTTCCCTGCATCTGGAAATCTTAATCGTACTATTATACCATCTAAGACATTGCCAAAAGGACAATCTACTGGATATTGTAAGATATATTCTCCCTGGCGGTAAGACAGTTCTAGCTGAACTAGAAAGAATAATTAAATGTGCCCCAGAGCACAGATCAGGACTTCCTGGGTACCTGGCTAATTGCTGGGCCACTAAGTCACTTTCATACTCTTGTTCTCTGTCTTCATGATCATTTAAATACACATAGTGATCTAGCTCCATCATGAGTGATTTCAGCCTCAGTGAAGTTTACTTAGTAACGAAGATACCCAGCTGCTTGCTGGTGACTTCAGTTCAAATCCACCCACTTCCAGTTTCAAAACAACATGGCTTCCTCCCACCCCTGCAGCCTGTAGTTGTATAAGATAAGGTATTGTTCTGGAAGTAGTAAGAGATGGCTTCCAATGCCCTGAAACAAATTAGAGAATTGAGGCAGTATCAGACATCTTGTCTGTATTCTGTAATCTGGGTAGGAGAGGATTAGTACTACCTCCTCCCATGAAGTCTGATGAGTTTAGCCCTCACTCTTTTATCTGTTGGAAATGGAAAAAGTGGTTTATTCCAGTCTGAAATAAACCCACCAAGCTAAACAAATTTATTTTTATTTTATTTTCTTAATATGTCAAAATATGTTAAACCAGTCGCATTTAGTTTACTCCCAGTTAGGTGAGAAACAGGTTGCCCAGAGAGGTTGTGTAGGCTCCATTCTTGGAGGTTTTCAACACCTGGCAGGATGAGCAACCTGGTCTGATCCCATAGCTGACTCTGCTGTGAGCAAGTGCCATGACCTCCCGAGACCCCTTCCAGCTTGCATTATCCTATAATTCTATCATTCTACGTTCAAATTTAGTGATTTTCATTGAGTTAGTCAAACTATAAAAAACCTATACTTTACACATTCGAATATCTACTTAGCACCGATACCACTATGTGAGTTCAATAAAATTTATAATTCAAATCAATATTTAAAAAAAAGTCACCAAAGTATCCACCCATTTGTAACTTTTAAAAACAAAGCCTTGGAACATTTATCATGGAAAGCTGTAGGAAAATGGCTGAATGCCATTCCCAAGTGATATGAAGTCATACAAGTTTATTGCCTCTGACTTCAGCTACTATTATGTTATGCTTTCAAAGTGTTCTGAGATGAATATGACAAAAATTTAGAAAACCTCCTGTAAAGTTTTCTTCCTTTTCTGGGATGCTACTTCTGGGCTGGAGAGTTTTAGGGCAGAGCAATCATTAAATCAGCTAATCTAACCTTGCTATATAACTAAATTATAACTTTATTTCATATATCTGTACATTAAACACAATTTTTATGTTTAACTAATGCATTCTTTCCAGAAAGACATGATCTGAAGATGCTAGGAGATGAAGCATCCACTGATTCTGTGGATCTACAAAAAGCTGCTTGGTGATTCTGTACTAATTTAATCTAAATTTCTTTCCCAGATGCTTTCCACAAGCAGAACAATTCCTTTGTTTAACATCTTTCTTCTATATAAAGCTTACAAATCTTGACTTTCCTATTAATTCAATGTAAGTTTCTCAAAATGATCTGTAAGTAATTCTGAAATCATATAACAATCTTGAACCTGGTAATGAATAGGGCTCAGGAACAACCGTCCTTAAAAGAGAATTACTATGTAACTACAGGATGAAATAATGAATATATTAGAGGATGTACTACGATGCCAGTAAAAAGAAGAAATGAGCTTGAACAGGATTTTGAGTCACCTCAAGATGAAATTAAATGTTGAGATAATAAATACCGTTTGGTCCCTGTCTAATGCTCTGAACTAATTTGTCCAGTCATCCCTGACAAAGCACTGTATATTTCTGAACTCCTGTGCCCTAGTTCTGTTGTTGTGTTTGGCTATGGCTACAACTGCTCTTGACGTTTTTATCAGGAACACAGTGGACAGTTGTTTGGTCTTCTTCTGTCTCTTTCTCTGCATAAGGTTTTGTTGTTGTTGTTTGGGATTTTTTTAAAAACTCTTCCCACTGTGCCATTTCACAAAGCCTATGTTCAGCTGTGACCCTCGGGACTCCCGCTCTTTCTCAGTATCAGCGTGCCACAGCTTGGCTTCATGGTGACACAAAACAGCCTGCTCCGCTGGAAAGACATGTGCAACTAGCTGCCACAATTTCTTCTGATAGCCTCTGTTCAATGCCTTGATGAAAAAGTCCTGATATCATATCCCCTTCTTTGGGAACTGTACAGAAAGAAGTGCCACTCGTAAAGACTGGGACAGTGGCTTGAATAACTGATAGGGAAATTCCCCTGGGGTAACATTCCTGTTCATCCAGCAGCTTCCAAGTTGTATCAGGACTTTCATTTTGATTTTCCATACCCTGATATTGCTGTATCAGTATCTGCATTTGAGTCTTCAAGCCACTTCAAGACAGATGCAGTTGAATAACTTTGCAACTAGTCAGACAACAAGGATCAGAGGAAGTAGATCATTAAGTCAGGCACATAATTACATTTTTCATTAAAAGGAAAAAAAGCTGAGAAGAAGAGTTGTGACCTCATTTGAGAATAAAATTGTTAGATTTTCATATTAAAAAGACAAAAAACAGTGAGAGACAGATAGTTGGTTTCAAGCAAATGTTTCAGTTGAGCTGAAGTGAAACAGTGTCATTTGATTTCCAGAGAATTTTTAGTTCATTTCCTTTTTGAATGGTTTTCATTTAATATAGGCAAATTTTATAATTAAATAGATTGGCTAGTCAAACATCTTACCAGTTTCTTTCTTACCAAAGAAATTCAGGAAAATCAAGACAAACTCATGAAAAGTTTTGGTTGTCAGGGATCTGTATTGCAATAAATAAACTACCTAAAAGAAAAACAAATGCTTATACTACTCAAGAGGTCTTTTTATTTTTTTTTCTCTAGAGCAAGCAAAACAGTTTAGTATGACAGTATCTGAATATTTCTAAAAGAAGCAGAAACATACATTTTTATACAGTTTTCTAAGTAACTGGGAGTCTTCTCGTATGAAAGATAAAACATTAAAAGCCATCTAGAACTTAAGGAAGGAAAATACAATGAAATCTGAGATAAGCTTGACTCTACAGGTCTGTGCAAAACTTGAATATTACAGTGACATTTGCTAAAGAAACAACTAAGATAGATAAAGACCCGTTACTCCTTGAAAATCATCGGTGTATTTAACTGCAATAACAAAATGCAGATTTTCATCTCGTAAAGTTTCTATCTGGAACATTGTTAAAATGCAGCAAACCCAATTACTTGTTAAGAAAGCAATGCAATCAAGATAGAAAACAATAGGTGGCAATATCTCCTAGCAAGCCTAATGTGTAAAGTTCAATGCCATGTGCAATCTGCTGCCATATCCACTATCAATACTTTCCTTCTGAGTCACATGTAAGTACTGAGAACACAGATTTAGTGTGTCCACGGAACACAATGTACATCCAACAGAACGGCATGTGTCCAACCCTATGGAAGGATGTACGTCACTGAGCTCTGCTGAAAGCCATTGGTGCCTCATTCAAGCAGGGGCAACTCCTGAGCATTCAGGACCTATGGCAGGCAAGAATTTGACATTTGTTTGTTTTAAATAAGTGTTGTTCTACTTTATGCCACTCTGTTCAGCTGCAGAACCACAACATGGTCTCTAGCTTGCTCACTTCAATGAAATAGTAAATGAAATAATTTTATGTAAAGAGCTAATTTATCCCAGAGCTGTTTCTAGGCTACTTTCTTTCTGGCCTTCACGCTTTTTTCAGCTGACTGACTCATATGGGAATGGATAGACCAGAGCAATTCACTCAGAGCTAGTAGCAGCAGAGAGGTTCCTGGGAGCCAACAAACATATTTTATTCCTGGTTTGGTCACTGAGCTGCTCTTTTTGAAGCCTCCCACACATTTTCTGGTCTATTTAGAACGTGAGTCCTCTGGGGTTGGGTTTGGAGTTTGCTCTCTCTTACTACATGCCTGCACAGGGCTTTCTGCAGAAGGGTCCTGATTTTGGCAGAAGCGTTTATTAACTCCTGGAAGGCAGCTTAGGAAAACCGCACTGCCTTTGTGCTCCCAGAATGCAGGATCTTTCTTCAAACAGTAGTTAAATATGGGAACCCAAATATCATGCCTCATCTTCACTTCCTGGAAGCACCCTACAGTTTACCGGGTTCTCCTGCACTTGAAGAAGTGACTTTGCAAAGGCCACTGTAGAAGAGAAATCAGATAGACCCGTTTGGATTTTTCATGCTAATCTAAACAGGGAGTAAGGAATCGTGGTACAGAGAGCAGCACTACCTCTTTGCAGTTTAGCTTTTGATCTGGCTCATACAGTACTTTTTGGGGAGGGAAGGCATGTGTACTAAGGAAAGAAGGGAACGCAGGCACATGGTTTACCTTCTATAGATATATCTACACACACCTATATATGAACATGTCTCTGCAGCTTTGAATTAGACACTTAAGCCACCTTCAGAGATGGGAGGATTTTCTAGCATGATCTTCTTCTTTGTGCCTAACTGGCTGATTTAAAAAAAGAAGGTTGTTTAAAATGCTACTTTTTGCAAGCTATACATTCTGAGCTGACTAATTCTCCAGGACACTTTGTGTTGTGTGATCAGAGTTAAACCTTGTATCTCAGGATTGCTATCCTCCTGTCTTTTGTAGCTCTTTGTGTAGTGACATATCTCTATCATAGAATGGCCACAGCTGAATAAAGTTATAAACCCTGATTTTCAAAACTTAAACTAATGAACTATCCTCCCATTTTGAGTTTGAGCTTTGCTCTTCTCTTTGTTGGTTTTACTTTTCTCTCTTTCTTTAAAATGGACTCTAGTGCAGGCTGGGATTGAAGGATGGGATTTCCAGAAATCACCAACAGTTCACCAACTGTATTGCTCGCTAATTTCCAGACAACTAGCTCAGGCCAGCACTCAGTGCTTGCAAAAATCCTTTCAATTAGTTACCTGAAATGAATTTATTTAGGCTATCAAATGACTGTAGTAAAGAAAAGAACTCCTCGAGATATACAGCTTCATCTAATCATTTAATCAGACCCTTTTATGGTGACACTACAGTCACTACAATTCAGGTCTGGAAATCGCAAACTGTTTTTCACATCAGTTCTGTTGATATTTATCTCATGCTAAAACTTGACTCCAGTTTATATTCTCCTTATTTGTTCTGAAAAAAGTTAGCGTGTAGTTTGCAAAAGCTAGTTGTGTACCAAGAGAAATCTTGTGGAATTAGAAATGGGGGAAAATGAGCTTAAAATATGTATGTACTTGTTACTTTAAAGTTCTATAGCAGCTGAGGTGTCTACAAAGTATACATGAGAAAATATTCCTCTTCCGTAGAAAGAAAAGCACTGGTTTAGGAGTGCACTTTAAAAGAACAAATCCAGAAAGTAATGGATGTTTGGATTCCTGTATTGTACAGGAGACTGAATTAGAAGATGGTAATAGTACCTTGATGCTTTAAGGCCATAACTTTTGCCTACTTCACTGTCCTTAAGAACAACCTTGACAAATACAGTAAAAGGTTCATTCTCCATGTTTCTACTGCGTCATTAGCTAATACTAAATGCAGCAATGAGTTACACAGCAGAAATGAGTGAAGATGAGATTGCCGTGTAGGCTGGCGCTGGCATATCCCTGACAGCTCTAACCCCGTTAGCAAGAACCCAGTGGAGACCCTCAAAAAGTACCCTCACTCCTAACCCTTGTCACAGCCAACGTTTCCATTGCAACTGCTACCCTTGCTCACTACATTAAAGTAAGCATCCCAGTGTCTAGCCTGTAATTATAACCAGACCTGCATTTGATTACCCAGGGGTATCTCAAGAGTGGCTTCATTAATGAAAACAGGCTGCTCTGTGTCCTTGGGACAAGTGCAAGAGAAACACTGATTTGGTCTCCATTTGGAGGGCTGACTGAGCATGGACAAAAAATACAATCAGTTCTTGGCTTTTGTGGTATGAGAAGGAAAGAAAGATCCCCTGAAGAGAGCAGTGTGATGATAAATCTTTTCTTCTTTTTTTTATATGTGTAGTTCATATGTATTGTTCATATTATCAGCTACTTCCTATCTTTAATCAGTGCCTGATTTAGGTAAGAAGAAATGTATTGAATGAGGTGTTCACATCCCACTGAAACTGAGCTTCAATTGAGCGACCAACTCTTAAGCTCCTTTAAAAACCCAGCTCTTAAGTTGCTTGGGAAAGTTGCTGTTCAATTTGAACAAGAAAAGGAAATGGGCCTGGGGGGGATTCATGGGGTGGGGACATAATAAAGGAAATTGAAAACCAAATGCTTTTCTTTCTGTAGCTTTGCAAACATTTGTTAGATATTTAATTAACTTCATATTTGGGTTTGCAGGCCGGATCCCACATTAGTAGCTTCAGTTGCTAAATATGTAAAATCCGAACAGTTATTACTGGTTTAATCAGCAAAATTGTAAGCTGTGTTCTCTTGGTGTTGGTTTATGGAGGCCCCATAAACTGGCACACAAACATCCAATGTCCTGCCAGTTTTGTTTTCTATTTTGGCTGATTAATTCAGACACAGAAAGGGGATTAACTTCCTTGTTCTTCATGAATTATTGGTGTAATGTTGAGTACTGATACCATCCTGAGTCACGTGCAGACTGTGAGCACTCACAGGAATCTTATTAGTGCTTGTTACCTATTTTTTTAATAAAAATAAAACTTTTTTTCTTTTTCCACAGCACTCTTTTCACCTAGGGGGACAGAGCAGATCCACAACTGACAGTGTGTGCTGGCACCCACCCAACTGGTCCACAGGGAAAAGGGGTCACTTAGTTCTACTTCTGAATCTCTGAGCGATAGTTTGTGGGTTTTGTTGCCTTTTTTAGCTCTATCTCCATGATTTATGAACTAATCATGTCAACTTTCTACAATATAGGAATTCATTACAGATTAACACTCAACTATCAGATCCAAATGGGGGAAAGGCGAACAATTAATGCTGCCTAACTTGGAGACATATCTAAAGAGCTGCGCCTGTAGAGAGGGTTACAAACCTGCAACTCTTGCCAGTAAAAAGCATGGCCTTTAATTTATTAAAAATAAGGGTTTGTTTTTATTTACTGCATGCTACAGCTTACTCTTTGGTAGCTCTCCTTTACTTTGGGGGTTATTTCTGAAGCTGAAGGAACAGGTTTCTTGTCTTTGCTTGAAAGTATGTATAATCGGATACCAAAATATCTTTATCCCTCACTACCCACTGATTTGTGCACTTGAGTTTCAAGTAACAAGACTGCTCTGAAGAAAACCAAAAACATACTTCAGTCAAAGGTGACCCCATCCTGTTTGCAAATTAAACATAAATGTTAAGTTTTCTCCAAACTCAAGTGTTCAGTTCACCTCTCAATCTGAGTAAAGTTGTTTGTATGCAGACTTCCCACAATACAGCCAGTAGTAGCTTTGGCAACTTTAAGGCTTTAGATATCCTTGAGAATTTCACTTTAATAAATTATTTCTTGTAAAAAATTTCATGAAGGTTATCCTGTTTTAAGTATAGCAGTCAAAACAATAAGCAGATATAGGGCTAAAAAGCATGAGTTTGTATAAAATAGGCTTAATTTATGACTCTCTAGTCTTATGCTGCAGAAGCTATTTGTCTGTCAGGTCGTGGGTGAAGATTAAGACCATGTTATGAAAGATTGGGAGAGACATGGGTGGAGGTTGTTAAGCTGCCATTTTACTACTTTGATTCGTTAAGTGGCTAAATTATACTGTGACTTGCATATGATTTTTATACAGTTGTCTACTTACCATTTAAAACTGTAAACCTAAAACTCTAGAGCATTTTTACATAAATACAAATAAGTCTACACTGGTTAAAGCTCATACGTTTTTACCAGGTTTTTTGGTTTTATGCTTCTCTCAGCTGGTACACTGAATATTTCTGTCCCCACCATAAGGCAGGTTAAAACATTTGGGCATCTATGCTGTGGAGGAATATTTAGGTTTTTAAAAAGCTCTGTACTAGATTTTTATATCTTTTTTTTTTTTAACCAGTTCCTCAATCTGTATTATATGTTTGCTCATAAAGACTAAATGTGCTGCCTGGGCTGTTTGTCAGGGTTCTTTTAGGAATGGGGCCATATCTATTGTTCCTTGTCCACCTAAACCTCTTTTGTCAGTAGAAGGACTGGGAATATAGAAATGGATCCCTAGAGGGATATATAGTAGCTATGAATAGTATGTTAGTTGACCACAAAGCAGAGCTGTTACTGGCACAAAACAGAGACAGCTCATTAGAGAAAAGAATATTGTAGCAGTGGAAGAAGTTTTGCTTCAAATTGCTTTCCAAATGTGGCATTCAGAAATGAGATGGACCACAACACCCAAAAAGGATGGATGATCTTGAAATTAAGTTATGGGATTTTAATTCCAGAAGTGATCTTTGCCAGTGAAGTTTGTGCTAATGGACACGCTACAGGCTCTGTCTATGCCTTTGCTTTTTTCTAAATGGCAGTTGTTCCACACAGGGGTACAGACTTTTTCTTCGCTCTAAATCCCTTAAATGGATTGCAAGATACAGCTTCATATGTTCTCCTGTCTTCAAAAGAAAGAATGGACTGTGTAAAACTGGACAAAGGCTGATAATTCTTTACCTGGCATGTGGGTTACTTGTGAAAATATTTGTGCAGTAACATTTTACAGGGAGGTTTAAAAATTTGTTTGTTCTGTTGAACAGAATAAAAAATTTACAGCATTTTTCTGTTTTCAGAAACAACAGTCCTTTCGTATTTCCCAGGCCTCAATACAGAACGTGATGTGACTTACCCAGTCACACAAAATTTCACAACGTGGATCCAGGAGCCCAAGAGATGTCAATGTTTCAATAAAAAGGCTGGGCAGTTCCTGAACGAAACCTGAGCTTTCCCATCCTTCCTGCCTCAAACACAAAAGGATAAGTTATGTCTTCTTATGACAATGTGACTTATCGATGACATTTACACGATCACTTAATGTGCTATAAACTACTTGGTATATCATATAAAATGCTTGTATTTCTCATTGTTTCCTCTTTCATTGTAGCTTATTGAAATATAAAAATTCAGTCACTTAAATGTTGGGCTTAATCCAAATTCACATTAAATTTCTTAAACAGTTGGTACACCCCCTAATTAAGGACAGCATAATCCCTTCTGCTATGGTAGGCAACTGCAGATAATAACTAGAAATACTGCATTTCTAAAAGCTACTTTTTTATGGTTCTAGTGTGTTTTGCAAACCTTTGGTAGGGTCAATCTCATTTATGAGCTCCTTTAACTGCATTTTCCTCATACCTTTTAAACTTCATGCTTTATGTAGTGCACAGTAGGTCAACTTCATGTAACCCACCAGAAATATTTGAACTGGGTCATAAGAAGCTCAGTCTAAATTGTTTAGCTTTTCCTTATCTTATAAGCCTGCCTTTAGCTCTAAGTCTAGGGTTCTTTCTTTTGATGGTCACTTTGTTACATTTCAAAGTTTAAGCTATTTTTTCCTTCCATTTACATTTTATAATGTTCTCAATGCTGAGATTAGGAACAGAGGAACACAATATCAACTCTTCTGGTTCAGACCTAGGCATCTCCTCAAGCATTTGTTTCCAACAATGGCCATAAACAGATAGGTCAAAAAATAATACAAGGCTTGGCTTTATCCATTCTCAGTAAAACAATGACATGTGGGGTAAATCAATTTTGTACTTTACTAACTGTAGTAGGTTGAATAAATGGGATTCAATCACCTAACTATAAACATCTACAGTCTAGACATGTACATCTAAGCTTATCATTTTAGGCCCTTTATAGTCATCGGGGAGAAATAGAGCCTGCTAAAGTGCAACTCAGTTTATCCTGAAGTCACTATCTAAAATACCTAAGATTAATTGTACTAAAACATCTATTTTGCTCCATTGAGTCTAAAGGGAGCTTGGGTTGACTAGCTAAGAGACAGGCAGAAAGCATTTACATTTGGTCAGTTGACTTTCACATGAGGTTTCAAACTTTATTTTGTAATGAGTCATCTGAATCTTGTTACTGACACTGCATTTTTTAAGACTTAAATGTAGATTGTTCTGCTATGGAAATCAAGCAAGGCTTTGAGTTTTCAGAGGTAGACCCAAATGGTTCTAAGCAAGCATCCTATTTTATTGAAACATACTTAAATGGCAAGAGTGTTGGAGTGTGCTGATCTCCTTTTTTCTTACACATTCATGCTACCTTTACAAGAGCTTATGTTGTCCAGGAGTACCCTGAATCAATAGATATCCTCACAATCCAGCATCTTGTTTTTCACTCCTTCTTTGCAAGTAACCTCAACTCCCAAGGCGGTCAGACTGCTTCAAGTTCTGCCTTCTTTGCCCGAGTTGGTCACAGCTATGACAGTCTGGTGGTTAAAATATTAGCTTGAATCTATGTATCAGTCCTTTCTCTACTTAGGTCAAGCCAGTCTCTTAACCACAGGCTGCAGACAGTTAGTCATTCTCACACGTGTAGCATTGCCTGAAAATTTCATTGCAAGTAATATATCTCTTCAAAATAGTTTGCCTTGTATAAAACAGTAGAGATGGGTGAAATTACTGATTGTCAAAAAACTCAGATGACATGTCTGTTTGACAAGCAGGTCATTTAGGTGAGCTACATGCTACAGCAGGCAACAGGAGTTGGGTGCCTCACATCAGTTTTTATGAAAATCCCTCCCTAGACATTTTGATAACAAATTCTTTGCTGGTGCTGATTTTGTGCCATCACAGGCTAAAGATTCAAGTCTCAGAGGGGCTTAGTTATCTGATGTCCCTGGGAGCTCAGCACTACAGAGAGTCTGAGCCCAGATATGTAGTCCAAAACTGTCAGGTTGACTGAAGTCTCTCCAAGTGAGACTGAGGATGAACAACTCAGTCCTGCTGTAGCTTCAGTGATGCCAAGGCTTGGCTGGCTAAATCCATATCTCATCAGGATGCAAACCAACCTCTATGTCTAGGGAGTCCTGCGATGCTGCAGTCAGCCAGCAATGCCCAACAGCCAGCTAGAACCACACAGTGCTGTAAACCTTTCCAATGAAGTAGAAGGGGGAAAAAAGGCTTATTGGATATGCTAATCCATTTAAAAGAGAGAGGGGAACTACTCTCTCTTCCCTCTGGAATTGTACTAAGACTATTTTCTATTGGAATTGTAGTAATGTGTAGCAATTTAGCATCTTTTATCTTGGTAGACCACATATGTATTCTCAGTGGTATAAGTGGCAAATACAACAAGGACTTCTGAAATCTGAGATGGTCTTTTCCAACCTAAATGATTCTATGTGTTCAGGCTGCTGGTGGTTGCAGTGAGCAGTGGAAAATCTATGCAAACTCTTTCCAGCATAATGTTCCAAATGCATAAATCTGCAGAAACACTTAAATGTGAGTGCAGAAAATTACATCTAAATACATCATTTTAAATGTTTTACTATTACTGCATTGATATATTATAATCGGGGTAACTAAATGGGATTAATAGAGAAAAGATCTAATTCAATACTTCTACAATGTGAGTCACTGAAAATAGGTTTCTAGTTATATAAACAGAAGCTAGCCATTTCTCTCACAGATAATATGCTTGTACAGACACTCATATAGTGCAGAAAAACAGTATTTTTCTTTTCATTAAATGTTGCTGGCAAAAATATTTTTAATTGTGTGAGAACTTTAAAAATACAAATACTTTAATTTTTCCTAAACCTGTCATATGCATAAATAGAAATCTTTTGGCAAATAAGATATTGAAGTGTAGCTTATGTTTTGATGAAAATAACTATGTGAGGTAGCAGATTTGAGGGGCAATTAAACAGGTGTGCATGAACCATCAGATAAAAAAAAGTAATAAAATAAAAATATAAGGTTTTGTGACACTTTAAGAAAGGATGTCACTGCAAAATTACTCCAGAAAAAAAAATCCAAGGAAACTGAGCTTTAAGACCCTGGTGAGGTTCTTCTCCAGGTATGTTGATGGGAATTCCCACACCTAAATTTGGATGTCTTTTGTCAGAAGGACCCACATTAGTATTTATTCTTCCTAATTGTTTCTGTCTTGTTTCCTGTGCTGTACAACTGTTGATCATAGTTTTATCCTTCTTTAACAATGTCTATCAAGTTATGGGGAAGGCTCCTCACTGGCGCAGGACTCACTGGTACCCCCAAGGAAAATAATATGGACAGCCTATGAGGCCAACAGCAAGGATAATAGGAAACACGGCAGTTATCAGATATTTCTGAAAACAGCTAAAAATAGTGTTCTGCACTTTGGGAAAATTAGTCAGTGAGTGATAGTGCTGATGAGGTGATGTAACTCAGCTTTCTGCCTCTTCATTTTCATGCCAATGTTCTTCTGGAACCGGGCAGAACTGGATTGCTCTTACCTCAAGTTGCTTGTGCAGTATCGGTTTCCGTTCACTCAGCTGAAATACCTTCTTCCCTTGAGAAGAGCCATTACTGTTCTTTTTTAGCTCAGACTCACAAATGTTATGAGGGATTGTTTGGAGTTTTAACAGTTAGAGTGCACATGTGAGGAAAAAACAGTTCCCTCCAAACAAACTCATAGTTCCCTGGAGATTATTCCCTGGATCCAGATTACTAACAGTGGGAGGAAGGCCAACACAAAGGCATAAAGTATAATGGAATGACTAAAACAATGTGGCATGGTTCTTAGGATGAATTTCCATAACCCAGTATTCATGGATGTTGATTGTTTGTTGCACAAGATGTGGTATAAGATGTTAATTATTTTATTTATAATTGTTGAAAATATTCATTTAAGTTTCAAAATAAATGTGTTTATGCCTTCTTGGTTTGTTTCTGACTTCTATTGTCAGAATTAATTTATTCATGCATGTGTTCTCTCACACTTGTTCCAAGCGTAGATTTTCAAATTTCTGTACCCTGAACATGACATTCTATGACATACACCAGCATAGTTCTGTAGCTGGCTGAACTGTAGCTATAAGTAGATCTGTTATAGAAAATAAAACTGCACACTAGAATGAAATATGCATGTAAATAATATATATATAGGGGAATACTTGATTTATAAGTTTGAGCAGGTAGGAATTGGAAGAGATCAGTTGTCTAATTAAGCTAATTAATTAAGATTAATTCTCGTTTCGATAGAATATTTTTATATCATCAACCCAAAATTGCTCATTCAAAATGCTTCTGTACACTCTGAGCCATTATTTGTGCACATACAGTAAAGAAATAAGGCCTTTACAATGTGAGCTATACTGTGACAGAGAATTGTTCATTTGCAGTCCCTGGAGCTTAAAGATGGCAGAAATGTGGCTTTACAATTCAGTATGTGGAGGAATCCAGATCTTGTGTATATTCTTCAAAAGAAAATAATAAAACTATTCATCATACAGTACAGGTTAATCTGCACCATTAACTTATTATCAACATTTATTGCAGTTCACTTAAAGACAGAAGTATTATATGATTGTAACTGAGTGAAAAAACATGCCTGAAGTTTTTTTTTTTAAATAAGATTCTTTTTTAATTGTAAGACTATCTAATTTATCCTCCATTTATAACATAAAAGAACAAGAGCAGGAAAGAGAGAGGTGGATTTAGTTGGAAATTGATTCCTTCATCCTGAGCATCGTCACAGACCTGCAAGAACAAGCTCCGGGGATAACAATGAGCAAATACAGAGGAATGAACTCTGCTCTCCCTCTGACTGGATGAGGGTGTTGTCTTCTGATTAATTTAAATACCCCAAACCAAATTCTGGCCCAAAAATGGCAGTCCACTCTCAGTTCTCTTGTGAGGGCACGAGAGCTTTGGCGTTGCGTCAGATCAGAAAATTTGTTAAGACAAAAGCCACGTGTTTAGTTGGCTTGTTTGTGGGGTTGCTGTTTTAGCTGGATCAGCAACTTGGAGACAAGGAGTACTCCACATGCTGACTCCTCCACCTCATTTCAGGAGCAGAAGGTTGGAACAATGTCAAGAAATGGCAAGAAGAAGTTTGCAATGCCCTTGGCTAGCAGAGTCAGGATGTGACTATGAATGTGTAACTCCATCCAAGGAGATTTTATTTCAAAATTCAATGACCTTTGACGTAGCAAAGCCTGGGCCAGAGCTTAATTCCTAGTTCCCAGACCTAAGATCTGAACAAAATCTTAGTAGTGCTAGAGAACCTGACTTGAGTTTTAGTGCCCAAGTCTGATCCCAAACAAGGGGAATTCCTCATGTAGATATGTGGAAACATCTTGGTGATGCCACAGATTAGTGCTACAATAATATGGCTGGGTCGCAAGTCCATAAGAGCTTATATATAACCTCATCAGCCCACAGGCAAGTCAGGGACTGAAGAGTCAGCAGAAACTTAGGAACCCGCATGCCCTTTAAGGCACTACTTTGTGAAAACTGAGCATTCAACAGGCACTCGAAGCGCAGTTTATTTGTTGAAGCACGGTGGGAAGATGGGCACCTGCCCACTGGGAGCTGCCCTGACACTGATGTCGATGACTCTTTCCACATACACAACTGGAGGGGCTCAGAAGTGGGCCTGGGCCTTTGCTGCTTGGGCTGGTCTCCAGTAGGAACTTTCAGTGGCTGTGACCAAAGCTGGACAGGTATCAGAACAAAGAAGATTGGTAAAATCCAAGGATTTCATTACCAATTCCCTGAACCTTCCAAACCCTTTTGAACCAGGCTTTCTGCCAATTTTCTCCCAGGTGGTATTGTTTTGCCTCAATGTACAAGATATTTAAGGAGCAGCTCTTTAAATACAAACCTTTTAAGGTAAAGTTCAAGTTTTCTCTTACTCTTTTTTTAAGTTATAAGGAAAAAAACCAACTTAGAAAGACCCTCTCTATGCCAACAGAAAGACAAGAATTTTCCACCTTGCTGCTTAATTGGCAATATAATAGTTTAGAATGTACTTTTAAGAGCTTTGGACACACTAGCTGGTATTATCCTGTCCAAATGGCATTAGTGCTTTGTTAACACTCACTTACTGCACTCAGTATGCAAGAAACCTTCTTGCTGTTATATCACAAGGCTAATTTCTAAAATGTCTCCAAAATGTCAAGCTGGCACTTAGATGAAGACATAAATGAAGCATATGAAGTAACTTAAAAATCTGAAATAAAATAAAAATTATCATCCTATAAAATATGACACCTTATTTTTTGTAGTAGAGATTGGCTTTTTTTCTTTGGTCTGGCTTCATCAAGGTGTAGTTGAGCACATTCTGGATGAAAATGATGTTCCCAAGTTCTGCACGTGATGAATTTGCAAGCTATAAGAATGCAGGCGTGAATTCTGGCACCTTCCAAGCTGCACATTTGTACTTACAAATTCACTCAAGATTTATATCCATTACTAGCAGATGATGTCATCAGCCGTTGCACATATTCCCTACCTCATTTTCCCAAGGTAGGATTTAAATTTTTTAAGGAATGTTGAACTGGCAATGAGTACTGATAATGAGCAACAAATAGCAGGGACAACGTCAAATTATTTTTAATACCAGAACACTATTCCTTTGCGGTTAATACTCTGCAAAATGTTAATGCATCAGCAACTTTGTTACCACGTAAATGCATTTCCCACAATATTAGAAGGTTTTTCTCTTACCTATAATTTCAAAATTGCTAATGCAGCAAAAAGGTGACCAGCTCAGAGAAGCTACCCTCCAGGGAATGGACATAAAATCAAATCCTGCCCTAATCGGACAAAATTCCTTCTAAGATTACTAGAAACTTTTATATGACTTGGGCAAGTAGGTCTTGGCCCATTTTCACTCTAAATAGGTACAATTTATCCATTGATTTATGGTAATGGGCTAAATTCTGCTCAGTAGGATTTGGGTAAATCTGGAGTAACTGTATGGTTATCAGTGGGCTTTTTTCTGGACAGTCACCAGTGCAAATAAGAGTAGAAGAATCTGGCTCTTTGCATAAGGTTGCTATTTATTCAAAATATGCTCCTACAGGCTGTTCACATTCTTTCTGCAAATATTTTAGTTGTGAGTCAGGGCTATGGATTCAATGTGAAATGAATCACAAAAATATCAGACTTCTAATGAATGATACGTAAAGAACAGAAGAAGCCTATATTGAACAGTGATTTTTAAAAAGGGCAGAGACTTTTTTTGCTGCCCATAAGGGGCAGTCATGAGTCATGACTTACACTATACCTTGTCCATGACTTATGGGAATTTTATTTCTTATAGGGAACTGGAGAAACATTTCATGGAAGAATTATTGACATATGCCAACATCTTTTATGGCAAGATGTTGTTGCCCAGCAGTAGATGAACTGCAGTTGTTGCCCAGTAGTAGATGTGCCAAGTACTATATAAAGCATGTCCACAGTGAAACACTGCTTGTTCCATCAGATAATACCAAGCTATGGCTAGTGATATAGAGGATGTGCTACTTCAAGCAATTGAAGCTAACTACATTCTGGCTGAGATCATTCTGCTTCTTTTCTTCCTGGAAATCATGAAGTCATCTCAATTTTTATTTGCTCCTGCAAGTTAATTTGCTTATAAAACTTAATGTAGGCAAGGAAAGTGTGAGTTTGTCACAATAAAACCCCAGTATATTTTGCCACAGGAGTCTGTTCTTCTCAGAGCCTCTATTTTGAATACACAACATTTGTCCGTAGTTCCTATATTGACCCTGAACTGGATTAGATCCTTGTTTGGAGCTAGCAGCAATGTTGAAGTAGTTCTTGGTAAATTCTTTGTGGTAAATAATACTTTTAACATATTTCTCTTTTATTCTGATTATAGATGGTCCAATGACAGACTTTTAAAAAATGTGTGTATTTTTCATCTGTAAAATAACTGTCAGTGTCTGGTTTTAAAGCTTTTAGTACAGAAAACTTAAATATTGAGTTAATGGGTGAAAGCTTCTACAGAGCTATTTTGATTTTGCAACCATACTGAGAGATCATGACTTACTGACTTACCTCATTTAATGTTATGCCTCAGTGACAGCAGAAAAGCACTTTCAAAGTCAATATATTCCTGGGACTGACCTCTGGAGATGTCCAATCTCTCCATTGACTATGGAAGGGGATTAAAATGATTCCATTTGTACCATAGAAAGTACTTAAATTTGCTGGAATGAACTGGGACCAAAGTGTCTGAAACAAAATTTTATTTATACTGGAAATGCCTATGCTTACAGATATTGATATTTATAGACATAGAAAACTACCACTTCAGAGAAGTGTCATCATCTTTTTAAATCACACCTAGATATTTCCATAATTTACCATGTCAGCTCATCAAAATAAAACATTATGGTATATCACATGAGATATTTTCTGGTTAGGAAACTCAGAGTCATGCAAATAGTACGGTTTAGGTCTGCAAAGCACGAAGGAGTTTCTGGATGGAAATGCTCACTGTTCACCCAACGTTTTTTTTGTTTCATTTTGATTTGTTTTGGTGAGGGGTTTTCTGGTTTTCTATTTGCAGTGAAAATGCAAAAGGCATTCATCAAATCTTTCTTCTGGGATTATTTTTTCCAACCATGTCTCTAAATAAATAAATACAAGATTTGGCTGTTTCCCATATTACACATTAAAACCTATCAAACATAATAAGCATGACATACCAACACTATGAACTGTAAGATCTGTGAAGTATGAAGCCTCTTCTTACTGTGTCCGAATCACCAGTTCTCTTTGGGTAAACCTGGTTCCAAAACAAAATACTATTAATTAAAATACTAAAATCATGGCTGATACAGGCAGCTGCTGTAAGCCATTCAAGACTCAGTTATTTAAACACTCTCAAGAAAGAGACCTCATTTTATAACTACTTTCACTGTGACCCCTTATGACTCTGATTGTTAATATTCTGTGAAAATAATTACTCAGAGCTTCACATTGCTCTTGTTCGTTCTTTCTTCCTTTCTTTTTTCTTTCCTTCCTTCTGTCTTTTATTTTTTTTATTTGAAGCTGGACCTCTTTACCATAGAAGCCATCCATTATATTCTGACAGTGTTCTGCTTGGACACAGCCTTGTGCGGCTCTGTTTCAGTTCAGAAGAGCAGAAATGCACAGCAGTCAGCTCGGTGTTCAGGCTTTCTATCTGGTCCTCATATTACATCTTTTTTTTTCTGCGTACATCTGGTAAGGTAGTTTTCTAAATTTGTCACTATTAGAGCAATGCAAACTATTTATGAGAAAATCTCCAAAACACATGGAACTCACCTGCTTCCATGTTTCATTATGGATCTGAAATTCAGCCCAGCTTCATCAAACATTTCACAAAGTTCACAAATCTTTCAAATACACCTGGCTGAGGTATAGTTCTGCATCTCAGTTATCCAAAGCCCAGACTGCATGTGAAATCAAAGGAACCTCTTTAGTTTTTAGGTTTTGCTTTTTAATTCAGTTTTGCTCTGTGCTGGCTCAGTTTATTCAGGCTCCAAATTTGAAATAAAACTTTTCCTTCTCCTCGAACTTTCACCCAGCTCTTCTCTGTCTGCCAAAAATGCGATCAACAGAATTAGCTCTGAAGACCTCACCTCAGGCAAAGCTCCCATTCCATTTTCCTCAAGGGAAGCTTGACCTGGCTAAGAGGACCGATAATGAGCAAGAAATAGTAGGGGCAGCCTCAAGTATTTTTAACACCAGAATGCTACTCCTGTGTAGTCAGCAGCCTGCTGTGAAATGCATCAGCAACTTTGAAACTATGAAAAAGATACTTCCCAACAGAAAGTCAGTATTTGCCTGCAGTTATTATTTATTGTTTGTTTAGCATGATGTGCTCAGCACAGTATAGGCACAAGTAAATGTAATCTCTAACTGATAACACAGAACACGGATTAATACAAAAATATTTTTATCTGAAAGTTTAGTATGTCCAGGTTGATCTGGCAGGGAACAGGCTTAGCAAATTCAATTTTTGTGTTTCCTAAAGTACCACACTAAAATATAGACCCTTTCTATTCCATTCAGTTCTAGGGAGAATCTTATACCTCTTCATATCCCAATGCCTTTCTAAAGAGCATGATGTCATGTAACTAATATCTGTCATATGCAGTTTATCTTTCTGCAGTGTGAGGAGATACTCTATGCCTATCATTGCATTTGGGTAACAGTTTTGGGGAGGGAGAGTGGGAGAGCTGAGTGATAAAAGTGCTACATCTAGCAGAAAAGTGGGTTGGGTGAACGGCATGTGATAGACAGGACAACATGGGTTGTTGGGGGGGGGGGGGGGTTGACATTTCTTTTCCTGTGAGAATTAATTCCAGAAACTTGGACCAACCTCTTGAAAGGAATGTTTTCTCCTCTGCACAGACAAGCATTACCTTCTGTGTAGAAAGCCTTGCTGTGCCTGGGGAGGGGATTCTGCATCCCAGGTTCCCACCCTGGTGCCAGAGAGATTCTTTGAAAGCCTGTCCGCACTGCCAGCTGCAGACAGATTTGCTCCTCCTGCGTTAACCCCAGAACCAGAAGGGCGGTTCTGGATAAACTGCCAAATCAGGCCTGGAAGCAGAATAGTCACGTTCACACACAAAGGGCAGGGTATATTAGCTTGGGCATGGCGCCAAGTACATGCAGCTATACTGCTTCCAGATGCAAACTGGTGAGTCCACAAAGTCCTACTCTGCACTTGCATGGACTTACTAATTTGGATCTCTGGACCATGCTCTATTTTGCCCTTAGCTATCCTGATCCCAGGCTATCAATCATCTTGCAGGCAAGGGGAAGACTTTCAGCACGCTTCCTTTTTTTTTTTTTTAATTCTTAGGGGAAACCAGTGGAGAGAGGGGACATTCTGGAATAGTTATATAGCTTGTGTTGTTGGGTTATGCTACTACATTTAGTTGCAGATTCCTAGGGCAGATGGCTTAGGGATGAGGTATATCACATTACTGAATTCCAGATGGGAGGTAAGAAAAGCTTGTATAAACTCAGACCGAGGTCACTATCTACTAGGAGAGGTGGAACCTCCTTGTCAGAAACCAGGAGCATAGGAAAAGGGAAACCAGTTGTACTCTCATCATTGCTGCATTGAACATCGGAAGTTTAGAGGATATTGGCTTAGAATCGAATCAGAATAGAATAGAATAATTTCAGTTGGAAGGGACCTACAACTATCATCTAGTCCAACTGCCTGACCACTTAGAATCATAGAATCATTTAGGTTGGAAAAGACCCTTAAGATTGAGTCCACCATTAACCTAACACTACCAAGTCCACCGCTAAGCCGTGTCCCTAAGTGTCACATCTACACATCTTTTAAATACCTCCAGGAATGGTGACTCAACCACTTCCCTGGGCAGCCTGTTCCAATGCTCGATAACCCTTTCAGTGGAGAAACTTTTCCTAATATCTAGTGTAAACCTCCTCTGGTGCAACTTGAGGCCATTTCCTCTCATTCATTCCTTTCGTTATGAAGTAGCTCAGGCCAGAGCAATTGGGGTGCACGCTGCTGAGAGCACTGTATGTGACAGTGCAGCTTGGTGGGGAAGGAAAGTTGGCATAACACAGACAAATATTAGCTACGCTATCTGGAAGAATTAATTGCAGAAAGTCTACCAAATCTATGCCTAAAATGATTTTCAGCCAGACTAATTTTCCCAAACACAAAAAAGGGGAAAATATCTTACCCAAAAGCAAGGAGTGAAGAACCAGTCCTGGGTCTCATATTGGGGAAGTCCTAGAGGCTTCGGAGCAAACCACTGCCTATCTGAGCAGAATGGTTTCCTCACTCCATCCCTTCATCCTAATGTTGGGAGTTCAAGTTAATGAAAGCCAGCATCATTTAATTCAAAACCACAGCTGTGTTCTTAATATCCAGGAAGAATCCTAGATGTCAAGGAGTAACTAAGCCATGGTTTTATAGAAACAATTAGCTTTTTGTCCAAGAATGGAGCTCTCATAAGAAACTGATGAAAAGACAAAACAACAGGCAAGAATTGTTTTCTACTAGAAATCATCCAAGCTAAATAACCCAAACCAAATCTGAATCTTAAAATCTAACCACCTTTTAGAAACGAGTTTGAAAAGGGATACAACTAATCAGGAAACCACATCCCCGTCCTTCAGGCAAAATAAGATATTGAAAAGCTTTTCTTTGGAGAATTAGGGTGAAAAAGCACAACTGAAAACAATATTCAGAATGTCCCACCCCATCTGCAGAAAGATTTTATTGTTTCAATAATCTCTAAACAGTTCAGTTTAATTATGTCCTAATAGCTGAAATTATGAAACAAAAGTTATATGAAAATGAGAAAGCTGATATTTTGCATTTTGAAATCTTTAAATGCAATAGTTTAAAAAGTATTTTTAAAAATCTGATTTTTGTCCAAGTGTTAAAAAGTACTGCAAGTGATCTTTCTCCACATAAAGTCTCAAACTGAAAATGGTAACCACACCAGATTAAAGTCTCTGTGAAATTCTGAATCAGCTGCAGAAGGTAGTGGGAGCTAGAGATGTGCAGATGAAGGTCATGATCATTGGCTTTCATCTGCAATAGGCTTTATTTTAGCTACCTCCTAGTAATCTGGTCTTGTCATTACAATCCCATCTATTTTCTCCTAAGGTCAATAAAATAACAGACATAAGCTTCAGTCCCCAATGACTGGCAACTCAGAAGCTGGAGCTAAGATTTCATGACACAAACATTTTCAGCTTTGTGTTGCAAATCCTCAGCTACCTTTAAAGTAAATTAGAGATTAGAGGAAGGGGAAGCAGATGTGTAACTAAGGGCTCACTCAGGAGAGGAAGGGGAAATCTCCTCTGCCCACAACATCCACCTGCTTATTATCCACTAAGGTAAAAACTCCTCCTGCTTTAATCTGCCAGAACTATTAAATTAAATGGGAGTCGAGGGCATTTAGCTCCACGGAGGACTGAGATGTTAAGTAACATTCATTCCATTCATTTTGTCAACGCTAAAGCTAACAACAATCCTCCATTCTCTGTGTTTTGCTTTTTATGTTTTTAGAGTTTACTTCTTCTTGTTAAAGACATACTTGAATCCAAACTACTGGAATTAGAAGGAAGAAGATGGAAATTAATTCATTCCACATCAAGGTGATTGAAAGAAAGGAAATAGCACAAAACTAGTTTGAAAAGTAGTTTGTGTAAATGACCAAAAGACAGTAACTAGGATTTATAACAAACAACAATTTAAAGCTGACAGAAACTTGTACATAATATTCTATTCCTTCTGAAAGTCACTGTTACTGAAAGCTGTTGATGTTAAGAGCTTAATATGGTTCAGAAGAGGAGTATATACTCTACATAAAGTTAATCATAAATATTGGGAAAAGAACTTCATTGTGTCTGGAGAAAGAAAACATACTTTTATTTGAGCTTTATGAAAGCTCAAAATGAGCTTCTGTGAAATCAAAATAGGGGATAATTCTTGGGCAAAATATGGTCTCTTGTCTTTCTGTAATGGTCACACATCCACTTTTCAGGTTCCATTTATTCAGTTTTCTTTTTTTTTTTTCAACATATAATACAACTCAAAAAACACAGCAGTGTTTATGAGACTTTACATGAAATCTGTCACGTAAGTTAATGATGTATAAACAGTATAGGATATTGTTTTTTTAGAAGAAAGTTTTGTCATGCAATTCAAGTAAGATTCATCATAACACCAGAAAATTTCTGTGGCATCCTGGGGATAACTAGGACGAAGTCGAATTTGAAGTAAATAATGATTATTTCATAAAAAATCTGGTCTTACCCAAGGACATTCAGCAAGGAGAGTATTTGTAGCACTAGGCAAAGCAGTTCTTTGTTCAGTTGGTATAACATACAGTCAGCTTTTTACAGGAGAATGGATTTCTTCACTGAAAAACTGAAGGATAAAATTCTTATATATATTTGTAGGTATGTGGTAATTGGCATGGATTTCGGAAACAATTTTTCTGAAAGAATTTCTCTCTACTTGGGATCGAATAGCTGGTTGATAGTGAAAAACAAGCAAACAAAAAGTCCCCCAAAGCCCTTAAGTTTTTCTTTTTTTCATTTTATGGAAAAAATTGTTAGCATTTTTAGGATTTTAAATAATAATGAAGCCTAGTGTGATAACTTGAATATTAACTACTGACTTTTTTCATATTTTCCAAGGAGAAAGAAAAAATTTGAAGGTAAGGGATTTTTGTTGTTTCCTCTCTGCCCCGCCGGGAGGGGTTTTATGTTTATTGGGGGTGGGGGGGTGGGTGGGGTGTGGATCTTGATAGAAATGTCCAAAACACTGTCCAGGAGAAACTCTGCTAATTACTTTGATTTGCTGAAGCAGTGCTGCACAGTGCTACATCTCTAATTTAGATCATGAATGTAGACTGACAATAATAGTAAACCAGCAAATCCTCAGAAATTGTTCTGAGCACTAGGTTTGTCAGTGGAGGAGATTATTGGCAGTGAGGCGGCAGCTGAAGCTTGCCGTGTAGCCTGCATCCACAGCTAATGGAGAGAAGGGTCTTTGTGGGAGCAAATCACCCCATCCTAAGAGAGGTGCTTAAGATAGATGTGCTGAATCAGCTGGCGAGATGCCATCCCTCTCCACTCCCTGAAGAGAGGTCTCAGTGTCAAACTGATAGATGTCAAATTTCTTGATGACTAGTGTTAGAGTAGGATATACCACCTTCCATTATAATTATGTGTATAATTCTGTCCATTTAAACTGTGTTTTAAATTACAGAGATGACAAATCTTTCAGAGACCAGAGCTGTTTCTCAAGAAAACCAAACCAAAACCCTCAGTTTAATTCAAAAGTGTTCACATTTTAATTATTGCTACAAAACTGTTATTTTCTACACTTCTACTGCACACTGTATAAATGCATCACAAAAAATATGTTTCCCATTAAGAGCTTCCATTGTAAGCAAACACAGTTTAATACCTAGGACTTGTCATATTTCTGGGTGACACAGAGACTGCCTGAGTTGAAATTGTGAGAACACCTGTATCCTGAATCTGAGCCTCTTCTGAAGAGGCAAAAAAGATATGGTTTTCCAGGTTTTGATATTTAAATGGATTTTTCTTTACGTACATTTCCATCTGAAACATTGTGGACAAATCCATCAGCTGGGCCACACTGGTAACTTCTGGACCAGGGAGTAGATGGCAACCCCTGGACATATTTTTCTGCTTTGTCCTTAATTGACACATTTCCCTACAGAGCACTCTTTGGGCTCTGCAAGAAACAGAGATGAAGCTCATCCTCATGACTTGTGCCATTAATTGTAGAGGAAGAACGATGACAACAGCTCTGGTACTTCTTATTTGGCATGGCCCTCCTGTGGCCATGGCCTTGCCAAGAAAACTCCACAAACGTTTCTCAAACTGCCGTGCTGGGACCCAGGAGCTGAGGTACATACTGCACCCAAGAGTTTAGCCATCCACCAGCACAGACAGAAAGCTGTGCTCCTCCATCTCCCATGTGTCTGGTCCCAGGGCTGCTTTAAACATCTCTGCTCTCAGTCGTTAGCAACGTTTCCAGGAGTTACACCCCCTTTCTGGTACATCCATTATGGAAGAGCTATAACCTCTTCTGTCCCTGACTTCTGCTTTTATTCTAACTGTTAGATTATACTGTTTATTATTCACAAAGGGAACGTCACTATTTTTTTCTGTAATTTTGTAATGTTGGCTGAATAGTCTGGAAAAGGATGGCAGGGAAGAAGGTGGATCTTGCAGAGAAGCAAGGAAAGGCAGGCAAGGATGAGCAGAACCTAGGTCACTTAGGGCAGCTAAGCAAAGAGGAGGAATGATGCAGGAGGAAATTATGCAGATTACCAGACTTCTGTCAGGGAAAATCTATCCAATTGCCATGTCACCACCTCCATTTCACAATATCACTGAGAAAATTTATTTTTCTTATGTCAAATACAAAACAGAAGTGAAAGATGCAAAAATGAGAGGGCATCCCAAGCAGATCTTGTTAAATAACTAAAAAAAAAGAATGTACTAAAAATTAGAGCTGTAATCAGGTTTTGAAAAGTTGCAGTTTCAAGTTTTTTGACAAAATTTCAGAGGGGAACTTGGCTGATTTTCTTTAATGAAAACCATTGTAACAAATATTGTCGAATAGTTTGGACCTCATAGAGTGTTGTTTCAAACAAATTATTTCATTAATAGTTCCATTGCAGCTTCTAACATCACACAGAGATGTGACACTTAATGAAAACTGCATACTTTTTAACTATTTGTAGCTAACACATAGCACTGTAATGTTATTCTTTACATATAGTATGTACTGCACAGTCTGATATCAGCTTTAATTAGTACTGAGCACTCTGTAACACTGGTAAAACTAACAACCAGAATATTTTGGTATTTTGTTCATAATTTGGCAATCTGATCACCTAATGCAGAGAAGCTAGGACTACCAAATTCTTTCATATGGTCCACTGAGAGCTAGCACAATGATAAAAGAAAGAGATTTTCAAATATCAGACCAAATTTTAAACGGTGGACAGAAGTGTGAGACATTACTCTGATTCACATGTTTAGAGCTTTTGTCAGATATTAATGTGGAATATAAGTATAAAACACTGAAAAGTAATATAATAATTAATCAAAATTAGATTGGATTTCCATAGGTATAGGTCCTATACTTCACAACAATTTTTCTGATTATTATGAAATAGCAAGGCAAAACCAAACAAAGTAATAAAAACATCACTGCTTGAACATATTCACCATGTAACTCATTATTTACCAGCTTTGGCAAAACACTGTTAATAGCAAGTATTATACAGAGGTTAAATTCCCATTCCTGTTACCGAAATGCCAGGAACACCATGCAATGTGAAGTAGCTGGTTATGAGGAATGGAGTGGGTGCGGGGTTCAAATGTAGGGTCAAAACTGAAAAATAAGGAAAGAGGGAGTATAGACCAAAAAAGTAAACCAGGCGTGGTATGTTCCAAAAGTTAGCTAATGATATAATTTTCCATGTGCTCTTTTTTCCACAAGATGCTAGCTGCAAGGACACTGCATCACATAAATGTCTGCTAAATCATACTACAAAGAAGCCTATGTATCTTGCATAAAGAGCTAAAGTTATAGATGCCAACAGCTGTTTATTTCTCAAATACCCACCTTATAACAAACCTAGACTGTCTTCCAGCCCTGGAAAGATTAAAGTGTCTTGAACAAGGCAGTGTTTGGCAGCTCATAAAAGATGGACGAAACCTTTCGTCCACTTGATCCATCCTGTGGACACTTGGCAGCCAAGCCTTGCTGTGCAGAGGCCCAGCTCCCTTCCCTGAGCGCAGTGTACCTGGACACAGCTACACCGTGGTGTGGGGCTTATGTAAACCACATTGCAAAAAGTGGGGCAGTACGGAGTGCGTAGGAGAAGAGTGACGAGGTTCAGAATTTTAGCAAATTTTAGCAAAGTTGTTTGGTGCAACCACCCCTTCCATTTCAGACAACCATATAATGCAAGAACAAGACGCTTGATGAAAGGGCGGTAAATTCAAAACAATCTTTTTTTTGGGGGGGGGGGGGGTAAAATATAATAATTCCAATCAACTGGTGGAATTTATTGATGAGGAAAGCAGAGAGACAAGTGCCATGTATAGACATAAGAATTAGGATAATTTGTTGACAGGTAATATTTGTAGATGTGCAGTATGTTTAATCTTACCTTGGAAATTGTTCTTTAGGGCTTAATCATATGCAGATGTTTGGACACAGTTTTTCAAGTAATATCATCTATATGAGGGTCCCAAACAGGTGCAAACCCATATTGTTCCAGGAATTCAGAGGTGTCATGGCAGTTTACTACCTTTGTGGATCTGGACAAAGATCGTTACACTTACTTGTTCCTTTAATATATTTTCAAGAACAGGTTATGCAGTTACTCTACAGCAAACAAGAAATACAGATTGGATCCAGTTTTCAGCTTATGTAAATTTTTATAGCTCCATGATTTCAGTATACCTTAGCCAACTTGGCCAGCAAAGGACAGCTGCTAATATGCGCTGAAACGCTGAAACAAAAAAAAATCTTTACCAGTACCTGAAGGATGCTGCTCCTTGCTCTAGTTGTTCTTTCAGAGCACCAGTGATAACCAGTTCCTCAAAACATTACTGGTCTTGAGCAGAGGTGTGACACATGACTGAAAAACCAAGCACCATGGCAGAAGGCAGACAACCCAGCTCAGTTCCAGTCTCCTTGTATTTTTCTAGTGATTCTAAAGGCCAACTGAGGATACACTTGGGGGGATCTTCAGCTGGTATAAAGCCAGCAATGATGACTAAATGGCCAGGGAATGGGTGTGGATAACTACTACAGCGCTGCAGTGATTTCCAGCTGCCAGTATTGCCCTTGAAGACTGATTACTGCTGCTCATAATTTTTAGATTTTAGCGCCTTAGGATGTTCTAAATTGTGCCAAGGGCCAAGTTAGGAAGACAAAAGCATCAGTCTGCTAAGAACCCATCCTTTGTTATACTCCTCCCACTGCACAGCTCAGCCAAACCTGAAATTTGAAAGCAGCAGTGAGTCCAAACCACAGCGCATGGTTAGGATCTGGGGGTGATCTGGCCCACTGTGCAGGACGGAGGGACCACCCACTCCAGTAGTGTGATGTATTCCCATAGAAACCAGTGGGAAAACTTCAACTTGAGTGGAGTTGGATCACGGCTCTGTATCTGTTGCCAACCTAACTTTTTCCTAATATTTTGAGGGGATTGTCAGTAAGTTGATTTGACTCCTCTAGAGCAAAACAAAAATATTCTAGAGCTCTGGAAGTGTCCAACTATATATGTGTGTATATACATAGCAGTATTTATATTTCTCTATCATGCTTATGAGAGCAGACTCCCTATTAAACAGGGATATGCCAAAGAAACATATTGCTGAGGGTTTTTAGTTTACCCATGCCTTCAGCAACCAGAAGGTAAGACCAGCTGTCCATTCCAACATTCACAGTGTCGTAGTCTTTAACTGAAATGTCCTGGCAGCAGTAAAGTTATAAGGAGTTCAGTGACATGTGCTAATCCACTGATCACTGCCTGGAGTGGATTTGACTGACCTTGCTGGGTAGGAGAATGTCCTTTTGCCTTATAGAATTAGCAAACTATAAATCTTTCAAGATTGGATAAGGCTGAAGATTAGGGGACAAAAGGCGACATGGTGTAATATGAATACCAAGTCTTTTTCCTCCCTTAATAACCATTTCTGAGTATTTATTACAATGTTTTATTCAGGATGTTGCCATCTAAAGTTGTGTCATCACTTCCATTAAAAAAAAAAAGTTTCCAGCAATATAATGTGGTTTGAAATTTGTGTCTGCAAAGTCTATCTTTGAAATTATTATTTTTTTTAATTGGCACAGACACTTTTTCATTCTAAATTTAATTTACAATGAGCAATGTCTACATTATTTTGGCTTGGCTATATTAGTCCATTTTCATAAAAATAAAAAACTGACAGTCAAGTTTATATGAAAATGAGAAATGAGCCTGAACCAAACCTCGGGAGAAAAGTCTAAGTAGGAAGTTTGCAGTCAGGCCATCCATCTGCCTCTGAATCATGTAATAAGATATAAACTTCAGAATGGGGTAAATCTAAACTTCAGATCCAAATCCCTTAAACAAAGTTACTTCAGATTAAAACAATTTTGAATGCTTCAGATGAAGTTGGGATGAAAATGTTACATCCAAATTGTCATCACTTTTTTCCTGTGTGGGCTGTATCTCCATGGATGCCAGTGGAACATAACCTGCACAACACTTGACGAACAGTCAGGCAGCAAATAGGGAGCAGCTCAAGTGGGGTGGCTCATAGCAGGAGCAAAATTCAAGAGCATTGAACTCAACTTCTCCAGGCTGCAGTGGGGGCAGGCGTTATGATAATTACTGGTTCCCAACTACTAAAGAAACATGTCTTTTCTCTATTGTTGTAAGCACAAGATGATCTCAGCATTGTGAATATAGTGTCTCATCCAATAGAATACGACCTTCTGTTGACTTAGACTACCTTTTTTCCTACCGTCAAAGCATGTATGGAAGGGGATTTGGAAGACTTCAACAAAGTCTTCTTCAGTCCTTTCTCAAATGATGTTTGAGCTTTTTGCCTTTTATGCTCCATCTCCTTACACTGTTTGGAAGTAAAAAATGCCAGCATCTCATCTGGACGGTTGTTTTGCTGCAGGAGTCCAGAATGACTTCACCGGAATGATACAAAGAATTAATTTCATCCTGTACATTCATGACATTATTTTCATCCCTCTCCCTGTTCTCCATGCATTGCTGCTCTGGAACTGTGAGCTGTCAGTGTCAAGATTGCTATTCATATATTTTTTGATATTTGAGAGAGCTCTTTGCACCCTCCTACATCTCCCAGGTTTTCTGGCCATCCAAAATAAAACATGTTGAAATGCTTAAGAACTTCTATGAGGCAATTCGAGGCAGGTAATAGCTACAATGGTTTCCCATAAGATCACTCCATTAACAGTTTTGAATGTGCTATTGTGGAGATTCTCAAGTACAAAAAGAACTCCAGGGCATCCTTTATCATCACAGGGCCTTCCTTCTGTTGTGTGCTCTTCCAACAGTGTTTCCGGACCCCTCTAACAAATAAGCTGTGATCATCCTCTTTCTTTAAATCATATGAAATCAATCTTTTGCTGAACAAAAGAATAAATTGGAAGTAACAACTCACACTTTTTTTTTTTACAAGAAAAATCCTATCACGTTGTTCCATGACAAAGCATAATTCAGTTGTGTCTCCATTTTGCAGGAAATCTTGCTGCCCCTCCACCCATCTTACACCAACTCCCAGAGGTTTTCCTCAGGGCAACAATGCTCTGCAGAGACTACAAGAGAGTCAGCTGGTCATTTCTCTAGCTAAAGAGTTATATGTGTTCAGTGTCTTGCATCCTCCATCTCTGGAGTCTGTAGCTGATCCTTCCAAGTCAAACACTGGTGCCACAATATCTTACAGGTTTGATAGTTGAATGATCATCAAACTGTTGAGTTTAACTCAGTCTTTGCATCCTGTCTTTCTCAAAGCCAACTTAATTCCAGGTCAGCCCTCTCATCTCTTTATCCAGCCACGACAGTACAAGTCACTGGTCTTTACTCCATTTTTGGGAAGTATGGCTTCATGAGGAAAAAAATGCGACTGACAGTAGAGAAATGATTAACTGGATCACAGCCGGGGCCTGTGAGCAAGAAAAAAGACTGCGCCCAAAGCACACAAACCACAGTCCATGGTGCTCTAATGCTACCTTTTGCTGCCACATCTCCTACCACTGTCTGAATATCTCAACAACATATGCATAAGGTCTCCAGACTTGCATCATTGAGGTCACTTTACATACTAACTCTGGACAAACCATGACGGCTAAAGCAAGGAGATCCTAGGCTTTGCAAACAAACTTCTTAGACTCACCCTTTATTGATAGGAAATTGAAAAGTATTACAAATCTGCAGAAGAACAAACACCACCATGCCAACTTTCTTCCATGTCTAAAACTCTCTGGCCTTCTGTCATTTTCATTGTCCTTTTTCTCTCTGTTCAACCTTCCCCTTTTTAGGATAGTATCTTTATTTGACTAAAGAGCATGCCTATTTTTAAGTATTAGCCTATAACTTTTTCTGTTATTTTATCATTCTTCTCAAGTTCTTCTATTTCATTAGACAGTGCACTACTATTATGGCAATCATCAATTGTTGATGGCCCTTTCATTTCAGACCAGACATCAAGCTCAGTTTTCACAGGAGAGTCTATTTTATGTTAATATGGACATTCCAGTACACTAGGAACCACATAATCAGGGTGATAGCACATTTTTCATTCATAAATTCAGGACTGAAGATGCACAGTGTCGTGGTTTAACCCCAGGCAGCAACTAAGCACCACGCAGCCGCTCGCTCACTCACTCCCCCCCCACCCAGTGGGATGGGGGAGAAAATCAGGAAAAGAAGTAAAACTCGTGGGTTGAGATAAGAACGGTTTAATAGAACAGAAACGAAGAAACTAATAATTATAATGATAACACTAATAAAATGACAACTGTAGCAATAATAGGATTGAAATGTACAAATGATGCGCAGGACAATTGCTCACCACCCTCCAACCGACACCCAGCCAGTCCCCGAGCGGTGATTCCCCCCCCCCCCTTCCCAGTTCCTAAACTAGATGGGACGTCACATGGTATGGAATACCCTGTTGGCCAGTTTGGGTCAGGTGCCCTGGCTGGGCATGAGAAGCTGAAAAATCCTTGACTATAGTCTAAACACTACTGAGCAACAACTGAAAACATCAGTGTTATCAACATTCTTCACATACTGAACTCAAAACATAGCACTGTACCAGCTAGTAGGAAGACAGTTAACTCTATCCCAGCTGAAACCAGGACACACAGCAAATCAACCCAGTGATTCTTCTGTTTCTGTGTGTATTGTGGGTCAGCATACACTGCAGACAAAAAATAAAGTAGCAAAGAATTGCAGCAGCATGCTTCAGACTTCAGCTAGGGATGTTGCTACAGCTGAGTAATGACAGAGTGCATTGATATTGCAAAAGGTAAATAAGCATAACAAAAACGTCCTAATGGGCTAGCTTTTCCAAATGCTTAGTGGAAGTCTACATTGCTTTGGACTGTTACCATTTCTTTGGCTAAGCACCGTCCCCTGAAAGTTGGACTAGGATGCTCTAGTCAAACCACTGGAATTACTCACTTTGGAATTGAGTAATGTTACATCGTATTCTTTTGAGGCCATTCATTCCAAAAGAAAAGGACCAAAAATATCTCCCTATTTCCTGCTCCTCATTAAAATCATTGACAGAAAATTACTGGTCTTGGCCCACAACAATCTGAATGAGGCCAGTATTAAAACCTGGAGGAGGGAAGAACGACCAATAACTCTGCTTTTCCCATACAAAGTGTGCTACAGCAATAATCATTAACAGAGAGAGTGGGAGTGGAAACATGCATTATAAAGCATATCCTTTACTATGACACTGTCAAGGCTACTTCTGTCCTGATTTTTACTCCTTGTCACCTTTTGGAATTTCAAGAGGGTTGCATCAACAGCAATCCTATGAAAAAAATGTAGCTTCACGCTTGATTTTTGCTACCTAGGGTATAATGGACTTTACTTAAATGTGTTAGCTTTCATACACTGCCAAATGTAAACCAGTTAAGCATGTAAATATTTCCTACCTCTCTCCTTCTTCCTTTTATATTTTTGAATGTAGTCTTTTTAAAGAGTTATAGACAGATCTCTGCTAAGACCATAGCAACTGCTTAAGGCATTACATTTTTTGTGATAAGAGTGGTAGGACTCACTTCCCTGAACTTTCTACTTTGGTGTATACAATGTAGATGTTTCCCTAACTCCCTTTGAAATCTGTGTGGAGAAATAGGAGCCATAAGAATGGCTATTCAGCTGGCTAGTTCTAGGTATCTAATTAAACCTGAGATAAATCAAAGCCTGAAAGTGTCCTTTTCTTGCCACTTACTACAGTGGGAGTTTATAGGGACCAGTTTAGATGTAAACATCTATATTTGGCCAGATGGAACCCATCTGGCTCTATTTATGTGTACTGTCCAGAAGGCATCTAATTTCAAATGTTAAGCAACTAACAATAGTAACAAATTCTTTACAGAGACTATAGCAGCAACAGGCTTTTGCTTGGACACAATGATGTGTGCTGTCACTGGTCACAGGTCTCTACACACAAAAAAAGTCAAGCCAGTATGAGTTCCTGGAAAATTAAACGAGGTTTTCCTCTTCAAATTTTCATTGATAAATGAAAACTCTGGAAGAAATTGAAATGCTTTTTTTTTTTTTTTCACCTACATGCCACCATTTATCACATTTTTAATGGTTCAAAAAAGAGTTACAACTGGTCTGGCAATGAACTCCATGTCATGTGCTATTCAGGAGAAAAGAGAAGATGATCACATTGGTGCACAAACTCTAAAAGCAGTCTGTGCAGACTGAGCAAAGAGTTATCCCCACTGTTTAGGACAGTATGATTTTGTCAGCAAGGTCAGAGATGTAACCACAGCCCCAGCTCTGTGCAGCCAGCACTGCACCTGTCACTCTCAAATCATATAAACTGCCCATATCTACCTTGGCTCACTTGTCTGATATGTGAATTCTTTTGAAATCTTTCTGAGACAATTTAAATCTTTCAGCATCAAGATAGCTACTCTTCATTGGGCTGAGCCACAGTGCAACGTCTCTGGCAAAACTGCTCTAACAATGAGGTTTTGTGCTGAGTGTCTCTGAGAGGTATTTATTACTTGAGGCCATACAGTCTTTTACAGGCCAGCATACACTCTCATTGTTTTATGTGAAGAAAAAAATTACGCAATGCTGCGTTAGTGTAAGCTCCTTGGAAGCAAATAGAGAACTATTGTGTAATAACAGATGTTATTGTATAGCATTTTTCAACATTTACCATAGACCAGCAAATAAGGGCACACTTTGAATGGAGAGTATTGCATTAACGTGCCTACAAGTCAAGGCTGTGCTTTCCTCAAGTGCTTCTTAATAAAAAGAAAAATTATATCAAATTTCTAACATGGACAACTCTGATAAAGCCACTAAATGGTAATCTAAAATACTGGCAGTCACTGAGTAGCATAAATGGGGGTAATATATAGCTGTTAATAATTTCTGAAAGTTTTAGATTAAACGAAAATAGCTTTCATTCCTTTGGCTGGCTGCGGCACTGGAATGCTGTAGTTGCCTCAGGAATAGCTGTGAAGGATAACATTCCCAGGACAGGGAAACAGTGTCACCCGTGAAGTGAAATGGCACATACTCTGACAGCAGATGCAGGAGGATATTTGAAAGGAGGTAATATGTTCCTTAAAAAAATAAACACCCAGATTTTTTTCCCGCATTTACTGAACACTGGATTCAGATGCCTACTCAGTTAAACTGGCTTTACAACAAGCTACAAAGAAAACCATGAGTGCTAGCGCTCAACTTGCATTGAGACACAGGATGAACCTGTCTTCTGAGAACTGCGCTGCGTCCTTGGAACACACAGCGATGAAGGGAGGGTTGTTTAAATAAACTGAGACACAGTTTCAACCCTCATACCCTTATTAGTAACCCACACATCCTTCCCTTGTCCTGTTTCCATCTTCATGAACTCAAATCTTAGGACATTTTTCAAAGCACCCAAAATGTGCACAGTGTGAGCTTAAAATTGATATGTCTAAAGCAGAAATCCCCACAAAACATGCCTAGTTCTGGCTTATTTTTAGTTTCTACAGAAATCAGCTTGGCACTGTCTACTTACTGTGAAACAGCAGTCATAGCTGAGCTGGAATTTTTTCTGGACACAGCATTTGCCCATGTTGAATATTTTTAAGCCTGTAGCTTCTGGTAGCACACCAATAACTCTAAATGTACTAATTTACCCTGCTACTCATATTACAATTAATCTGCTTCTGTCATGAATTAACTTACATTTATTTCAGATAAAACTAACTTCGACTTCATTCTGTTCTGTCAGGTTTTTTCCCATAAACAATATAGATCAAGGCAGAATCAAAATAAGTTTGACAACTGTCAATATTAATTAGGATTTTCTAGTTTCCACTCCCTCCTCTTCTGTAGTTTTGATACAAATCTATCCTGTTTCACTTAAAATACTTTTAGAACAGTGTTCCAAACATCATTTTCTTGGTTAGTTATTTCAGACACATCATCTTCCTCTTTTAAACCTTCAAGTTATGGTCTTTCAGGTCCTGTTCCTGCTTTACTTCTTTGTCTTTCCACACCAGCAGAATGTCACCTGCCACCTCCACCTTCATGGCAATCGGTTGAAGGGGCTGAAAGCCCCTAACCAGTGTGGTTACCCACCCACTGTGGCCCATGCTCCAACACCAGCTGATGTGAAAGCAAAGATGAAAATAGTGCTCTGTCTCCCAAACAGTGCTCTTTCTGTCCCAAATGCTCCCCACCTAGACCATCTGTTAGTCCAAATTTACCAAAATCAGCTTGAGGCTTTATTCTTGTTACCCCCGTATAGAAGGAGCATTCACAAAGCCATATCAGGAGCCTCTTAAAATGTCTTCTCTTCCATAACACCTTCAAATAACATGATAATGGTTGGCCTAACAGCCAAAATTATTATTTTCATTCTGTCCATAACAAACTCTCTGCTCTGTGTTTGATATGTTCCTCTACAGCCTCTAATACTATACTAAAGTTTCAAGTTCTTCAGGTATGGGACTATCATTCATGACATGTTTGTAGAGCATGTAATACAACTGGGCCATGTTACTGACAGCCAGACGTGGGTAGCAGTTCAAGCAGAGCTTGAACAAGATCATCCAAGGAAAAAGAATATCATGTTACTCCTACAGTTATGTATGCACTGTGGGTCAGTTCCTCATTTCAGCCACAACAGTGTAAATCTGGAATAATCCCACTGGAAAGCCTCTCTTCTGCACCAGAACATGGTGTATTGTATCTACTGTTTGCTGTTAAACATGGGGGATGATTTTTCCATTTATACATCATTTCTTTCAGCTTTAACATTATTTCAGGCTTTGCATGCTACGCTAGTTATGATTCAAATGGCACCAAAATAAATGTCTTCCTCCTGCCTCTCTGTCTTTTTTTTCTTATTCAACTGAGGAGAAGATGTGCTAATTAAGTCCCTTCTTTATTAAAGACAGATGCACATTTTCGGCAGTTTACTAGAAGTGTCATTTCTAAAAAAAATATGGGAAACTGCAAAAAAATCATCACTTTAAATATGGCTGCAGGAAGCAGGGATACTTCTTATCTGCTATTCAGAAGTACTTCTGTAATACTAGCAGGCAATTGCTATTGGGTTTAACCTAGCCCCAGACATATCCTATCCCCATAAGGCCCCACCTCAGTCTTACTTATGTTCGTCCCATGTCTAGGTGCATTCTTTCAAAACTGCCAGCAAATGTTGACAAGGGCTTGTGGCTGGCAGAAATAGACCCTTGTGGCCCATCAGAGCGTGAAGCGCTCAGGAAGGTTGGCTTTCGCAGCGTGTGTAGCAGAAAGAAGGAGGGTGGAAGTGGGTCGCAATGGTAGGTCTCAGCTGGCAGGGATCTGCTCCCCATGTAACAACCAGCACAACTAAGAAAAGGTGACGGGCAATAGTAATAGGCAACTCTCTTCTGCGAGGTACAGAGGCACCCATTTGCAAACATGACACACTCTCTAGAGAGGTGTGCTGCTTACTGGGGGCTTGTATCAGGGATGTTACCAAGAGACTGCCAAGCCTCCTACAGTCCACCGACTATTATCTGCCGCTGTTGTTTCACATGGACCCCAGTGATACAGCCAGAGGCAGTCGGAGGGGTATCGAGAAGGATTACTGAGCCCTGGGAGCAGCGGTAAGGGGCTCTGGAGCACAGGTAGTTTTTTCATCAATCGTCCTGGTCAAAGGGAAGGGGTTTGAAAGGGCCAGTCAAATCTGGCAAATCAACAAATGGTTACAGGACTGGTGCCACAACCAGGGGTTCAGTTACTTAGACCATGGGACTTTCTTTGAGAAACTTTGTCCACTGGTGGCTGATGGGGTCCATCCGTCAGAGAAGGGGAAGAACATCTTCAGTCACAGGCTTGCCAGGCAGGTGAAGAGGGCTCTAAACTAAAGTCCCTGGGGGAGGGGAACCTCAGTCCATCCCACTCCTACCAGTTTGATGCTAGTGTCAGCAATAGATGCGCAAAGCCTGGAGAGGGATGACAGGTCAGCAGGAGAGCACCTGAAGAGCAGCACAAAGGAATTCCAGCCAGTAAGTCAGCTTCATCAGGGGTCCAACTTAAATGTCTCTATGCAAACACATGTAGCGTGGGGTTAAAAGCAAGAGATGTGTGTGTGCCTGCAGGGCTATAATCTCATTGGCATCATGGAGACGTGGTGGGATGGCTCCTATGACTGGAGTGTTGGAATGGAAGGATACAGGATTTTTAGGAAGGACAGGCAGGGGACACAAGGAGGGGGTGTCACCCTCTATGTCGATGGCCAGGTGGAGCGCATGGAGCTCTGCCCAGGGATGGATGAGGACCCGACTGAGAGCTTATGGGTCAGGATTAAAGGGAGGGCAGGGACGGGTGACATTACAGTCAGGGTCTACTACAGGCCACCAGACTAGGAAAACTGAGCGCATGAGGCCCTCTATAGACAGATAGGAGCAGCCTCACGTTCACAAGCCCTGGTCCTCATGGGGGACTTCAACCACCCCGGTATCTGTTGGAGGGACAACACAGCAGGGCATAAGCAATCCAGGAGGCTCCTGGAATGTGTTAATGATAAATTCCTTCTCCAAGTGATGGAGGAGCCAACAAGGAGAGGTGCTATGATGGACCTTGTTCTCACCAACAAGGAGGGGCTGGTGGGGAATGTGAAGCTCAAGGGCAGCCTTGGCTGCAGTGACCATGAAATGGTGGAGTGCAAGATCCTTGGGGCAGCAAGGAGGGCGCACAGCAAGCTCGCTACCCTGGACTACATGATCTTTAAGGTTTCTTCCAATCCAAACCATGCTATGTTTCTATTCTATGATTCTATGACCTGGGCAGAAAGGGCAAGAGAGGGGGCTGGGAGAAGTGGAGAGGTGTCTGATGGAGAGCTAGGGGAGTCCATGGTAGATGTGTTGCTTTGGAGCAGGAAGGGTCACTGAGGGCTTGGGAGGAGAAGGGGAAAGTGGGGGGAGCTCAAGGGTAGTAAGGGGCTTTGGTTTAGAGGCAGAGGCATACAGACACCAGCTCTCTTATTCCACAAGTTTTGTCTTTGCTAGTAGGAAACTCCTATTGCTGACTAACATTACTAGTGAAGTAATGTCATCAGGCAGTGATAGTCCTCAGCCCTGACTGCAGCTTGAGCTGGGGGTTTTCAGAGCAGTATATTGTCTTACAGAAAAATGTATGTGAAGTGTTGGGAGCCTTCAGGTTGTTTGGAGACTCTCAATATTACCTCAAAGGAGGTAATATTTATTGAAAACCATAAAGGTCCCTAAAGTGTGCTTTATTTAATAAACTAAATTTGTCAACCTTGATATAAGAGTGAATAATAATCAGGAATAAGGCATAATGTCACTGATTTTTTGAAGTCAATTTACTTCCAGACAGAAAAATGGCTCCTAGAAAATCAGCAATCATGTTAGATAACAAAACTAGTAGTTTTTTCTCAGATTCAAGGTATTCTGTCCAGTGGCCATGTGAGAGGGAGGAGCATCATCCCGCAAAGAAAAGCACTTTGGTAATCTTTGTTGTTTATTTCTGGTAATGTCCATTTGGTATGTCAGTAAAAAAAAAAAACAACCAACAACAGAAATTCTTCAAAAAACAGAAGAGTAAATGATGTTTCATAGAAAACAACAAAATAATGACAACAGTTTCAATGTCTAATTAGAAATTGTAACTGTTTTGATGATAGTCTAGCTGAGAGAGATTTTCAGAGGCAGAAACGCACTGAGGCCACCAACAAAGCACTAGAAAATTACTCCTGAAAACTTTAAGGATGTATTGGCACATGAACATGTTCGTGAATGTGTCTTGAATTTCCTGGTGCCAGTTATCTTCTCTGATCTCTGCAACTTTCAGCGTACAAACCACACTATGCAAGCATTTTATACATCCTATGTAACTATAAAAGTTAAAGTTTAAACTGTGTCCTCTCCAAAAAGCATGTGGAAACCTACAGTCAGACAAAGTATTGGCTATGGCCGAATGTTAGAAAGAAGCTCCTAAGATCTATAAATAATCAAAAACTGACAGATTAGCTGAGAGGAGCAAATGCGAGTCTTTGCTGACTCAAATATTCACTCCTGTTACTAAATAGTGCTTTTATAAAGAAGCAATAAACTATATCCACTAACTGTCAATGTCTCTATTCTCGACTCCGTGTTATGAAGATCGCTATCTAGGAATAAACTTCCTCTAAAACAACACGACTGCAAGCTTTGGAAACAATAGCAAGATTGTGCCCCTAGCTGAAGACACTAATCCTTAAGCATTTTAAAGAATATAGTGTATTCTTCAGATTGTACCTAACACAATTACACTTTGTTAAAAATTGGCTCCTGGTAATACAGGGGATGGAGGGATAGGTACAATTCTAGCTTTTTTTCTTCTCTTTCAAAAGACCAAGTGGCCACATTTTGCCCTCAGATTACATTTGAATGTCTCCCCCAAAGCTGCATGTATGTACATTAAGGGATATTTTTCCATATGGTTTTAGGAAGCTTGGTACAGTTAAATACATTTTCATTAAATTAGTGAATCTGATGTAGATAGTTGGCATTAGATTATTGCAGTTTACGCAAGTGAATGAAGACAATATAAATCTAAGCTATATATCAAGAATATAAAAAGAAAAAAAATTATGTTAGAGTAACTACTTTTGCCAGTAATGCAGCTGGCAATACAGCTGTGACTTTGCAGAAAATAACTTTTATCTCCAGTCTTCTTATGTAGAGCAACAATTAAGTAAAATAGAACCATATGGTATTACTGATGGGAAGGGGTTCTTTGAAATATTTTTACTTGAAAAAAAAAAAAGGAAAAAAAACAGAAAAAAAAAGGAAAAAAAAAAGAAAGAATATGAAAGTGTGCCTTTATATGCACTGGTTCCACTGGATCAATGTCAAAAAGTGAAGGAGACAATACAGCAGTCTGAGATGGATAAAACATAATTGGCTCTGCTCTGCCTGCGGCACGTGCAGAACTTATGCTGTTGCGTAGTTTGAGCTACTTATATAATGCGACACGTCTAACTGCTTCCAGCTCCAGCTTTGTCACACCCACTGGTGATTCCTGCTTGCAAGCTGCCCTCCGTAAACTACACTGGGCACATCTATCTGCTCCACAGCCACAAAGTCAGGCTGGCCTGTGGCTCTGCTGGTGCTAAACTGCTCATGGAAAGCAAGAGCGGATACTCTGGACAGAGTGACCTGCAGCTTTTGGAGGGCAGGCTCAGCCTACCTGAGCCTCTCCGTGGAACATGGAAGGTGCTCCAGCTCAGGTGCCAATGATTACCATCAGGCAAAAGCTTTCAGCTCTTCAGGTGGCACCCCCTGTGTTGCCTAAATACAGTTCTTCAAATGAATTGGACTCCACCTTCTCCGCATGGCAGTCAAAACCTGCCTGCATGACAGCCGTATGATGCATCTGTACCATAGATGCATGGCACAGAATGGCAGGTGACAGCTCACATCCACACAGCATGGACGTACCCGTCACCTTAGAAAGACGGCATGGTGGAGTGGAATTTGTATGAGGCACTTCTAAGCCCGTGGTGAAGTAAAAACCTTCAGCAATCCCAGCAGTCAAATTCAGTGGTGAATATGAAGGGCACTCCATATTGGTAAACTCTTACAAAAAGTGTTTTGCTCTAAAGGTAGCAGAAAGCAGAAGGCAGGTATAACTGAAAATAATGGCTGTCAGTATGAAGAAATTTTCTAAATTTTCTAATTTCTAAACTTCCTGATTTATAATATCCATATTAGCAAAAATTTAAAAAAATAATTTTTTTTCTCCATTTTTATCAAAGCAATGGTTACTTCTGCAATGGTAATTTGCGATGTAACATATGTCAATCAATTCAACATTAGAGGATATTGATATTAGCAAATTTTGAGGGCTTGTTCATATGTGCAAGTGAGTTTAATGTAGGTCTGGTACAGATATTAGATTTCTAGTAGAAAGAGGAGCATGTGTCGCAGCGAGAGTGTTTTGGCACAAGATGTGGTTCACCCGTTTCTGCCCTCCGAAACAGTGTAGCACAAATCAGTGTGAAGAACAAGTGAGTGGAATAACTCTCCTTGCAGCCGTCCCTGTTGTAAAGTTGCTACAAAGCTGGCTGGCAGGCTACAAGTATTTGCTTGTGTAACAGGTCTGTCAGATTTGAGAATATCGTGCAGGTCTGAGACAATCAATGAAGGGCTTTGGTTCTTGTCAACTGGTGACTTACACAACCCTGTTCCCATATGTTTTGTATTATTTGAAAGAAAGCTGGATCCATTTTACTTGAGATGAATTCTAAAAAAAGATAAACATGTATAAATCTGAGAAAGAAAAATAATTTGGTATTTTGTCTTGCAAGACTGGCCTCCTGGGATGGGGAGAAAGGCATGTCCCCGAACAGGAGCTGTGCTGGCATGGGCTAAAGATTATACTCTAAATGCCACCATGGTAGGTAAAACTGTGGTGATGCAAACTTATCCTCTTAGTCCAGTCTGGGAGTTAGGGTTTGTCTTGTTTTCAGTTATGAGAAAACTCCTGGATCATCTCTTATTTTCTCTCTTCTCTGTGTCTGAGTGTCGTCAAGGCCCATATAAGTTTTCAGCATATGGAAGTATTCCTTCTTTCACCCTGACCAAAGCTTCATGACAAATCAGGAAACATGTAGGCCTCTTCAGAGCACAGAAAGCCAGCTTTCTGTAAAATATCTACTCTGACTTTAAATTAATGTGAAAAAACGTGTTTGCAGTGTTCTGTGAGGAAAATCTAACCCCCAAAGTGCGTCAGAATTTAAAACTGCACTGGGATTTTTGTGGCGTTTTTTCTTTTCCAGAAGGGCTCTATAGCCAAGGAAACCAATAACATTTTGCTGGAATAAGCTTGTTTGTTTTGAACTGGGCTGACTCAAACAGTAAACTTCACAACTTTGTTTTTTCTTAATTGTTTTGCACATGTTTTGCCAAATGTTCTCACTGATAATCAAAGCAGCGGTCACTCCCTGGACTCTGCTGGGAGATGGGTTTCAGTCGCAGCTCTATACACGCTCAAGCAAAGTATATGATTGAGCGTAAGAGAGTAAACCTGAAGCTGAAATCTTTGTCTATCAGAAGCAGGTGCCGCTTGATTTCAGACAGCCTGCTCCCAAACACCAACCCTTGCATGGCTGGGGCCCTGCGGTGAGGCAGTGGGATGCAGAGGAGGTCAATGGGAGCTACCCTTACAGGGTGGAAATGCCGGCATTTACCATCTTATTTGAAAAGATGGCTGAAACCCTTTTAGTTGCAATTGGACATTTTCTTTTTCATTTGGTGGGAAGGGAAGAGGCTGGGGTGAGATCTTGCTAGTTTGCTTTTAGCTTTATAATGAAAATTATTTCAGTATAGCTTGCTTAAATTGTGAAGGTGGGATTATTAGCTGGGTACTCTTAGTTACGTTGAAAGGGAACATTGCAACAGGAAAAAAATGGAATCTGGTTCCAAGAAACATTCTAATATTTCACAGTTTTTCAGCCTGAATTTAGGGTTAAAAGTTAAAATATTGTTTTTCAAGGGAGAGGCTCTAATTGTGAGTCACTAATTAATCAATATTATGTTTTTATATACTTTTTTTGAAACATACATTGATATCTCTGAATCTCAATGCTTCAGTTTGGTTTATTGAACAAAGAGGCATGCCTGGTATTCAAAGTCACTTCCACATTAACTGTATCACTCCCAGAACCTTATTGATCTATGCATGCTTTATTACTAAAAAAAAAAAAAATTCTGTTTTTTTCCTCATGGATCAGACTTCTTGGTCACAGTATGTTTCCTGAAATGTATTATCAGCTTTATTGAAGGGAGACCTTAAACATTTCATTTTAAACATGAATGTTGTGTGTCAAGCCAACAAACTAGTAATGCCAAAACACAAGAAAGTCTGGGTTGGACTGACCTGAAGCAAAACTTTGAGCTTCACTTTTCCCAATGGAAAATAATTTTTTTTCAGTAACATTGAAATTTACATATGGAAAAGTGAACAGTACGCTGACAAAAATGGCTCATGACCTCTCATGTAAACCATGTGTATGAACTACCCAGTCACTAGATTTAGTGTATCAGACTGGTTATTTCCCTCTGGAAATTGGGTGTGTGTGTGTATATATATATATATATGTATTCATACTCATTTATAACATATGTATATAGCAGATCTTGTGATACTTTTTCTAGTTATTTAAGGTTAAATCACATCAGAGATAAAAAGGCCATGTGTGTCCTTATAAGAATATGGGGAAATAGAACCAAGACTTTCTCATATTCTGAAATGAGAAACTCCACCAAAATTTTGTTGGATAATTCATCATGCTGACATTACCATTTCTGAAGTGTTGTATTTTCATAAGAGACTTTTAAAACCAGTTTTTATCTCTCTCATAGTAGCAAAAGACACTCTGAAACTAGTGAATGTATGTTAGAAAATGTTTACTTGAACTTTCTAAAACAAACTGTTCATCTTGGGTGTAACAGAAATGCTCTTTTTTTATATTACTGTTCCCATGTCACTCTCCAGCAACTGGCCAACCAAAACACCTACTTACAAAGATGAACTATACCATTGCAAGCTCCTTGGCTACTCTACCATTGTATTTCAGTCGATAAATTTGCATTTAGCTTATAATTTGTTCAGTATGCCTTACTAATTTGGCAATATTTATTTTGGCACGTAAAATAGAAGGCAGCTGCTTTAAATGTCCTGCTAAGTTCTTTGTTTTGTTTTGAGAGGGGTTTTTTTTTCTTTTTCTCTTCCCCCCCCTCCCCCCTTTTCTTTTGCCTTCATAAAAGGATCTAAGATATGAAAAAGCTCCAGTGTCGTGGACAGGGCTGAGTTTCCTGTTTATGAGTCACCATAAATATGAAAGGTGCTGGTTGACATTTCTCAGCTGAGGGATTCAACACAACTCTGTGTTGAGAGCAAATCCCCAAGCAGGGTGGTCTTGCATTGACTTGTCGACCTTGTACATTGTTGAACAGAATCACTTTTAAAGAACAGTAGTTAAAGGAAAAGTCAGCTCCTCTAGCAGCTCTTCTTACTGTTACTCTATTTAGAAAAATGTGTTATTGTATCTTTGCTGTGTAGGAGTGATTGTTGAAACATGGTTTTTAAAGAGAGAGCAATTAGTAACATACACTTGGATTTATTCCTCATTTGCAGAGCCCTTAATTTCCCTCATTTCCTAGTGTTTTTATGTTCCTTTTCAAAACTCAAGTAGCCAAAGCATTGTGTAACTGTTGTTAATGGGCAACCAAGGTAAACACAAGTGAAATTTTTAGTGTATTTTGTGTGCACATCTGTCTGGCATGTCTCTCAGCCACACCAGTGCTTTCATTACAGGGATTTCTTTAGACAATTAATTGCAGGTGCAAAAATGAAAATGTAGATATGGTTAATGTCTGCTGAAAACATGGAAGCTAGATAGAGGAGGTGTACGTAAAGTGTATACATGGACGTTTGTGCTAAGATATGACTGAGTCATAAATAAGTGTAAGTAAACGTGTCACTGGTAAGAGTGTCACTCAACCTGCCCGCTCTCCAGGCTGTGTAAGATACAAATTACCTGTGAATGAGTTTTCTACCTAAAGTCTAGCATTCTTGGGTTTAGCCTTAAATGGCCCTGGGGCAGTCCCCTTTGTGGCAGCATGATGCTGCTATGTATCAGTAATGAAATCAGCAGCAGATATAAAGCATACAAGAATATATATGGGAAGACACAAATTATAAGACACTTCCAGTAAGCTCTGAGCAACACATTGCTGCTTGTGTATTTTATTTAACACACACGTGAAAGGGAATGTTTCATGTCAGTGCCCAGAGCAGTAAGAAAAAAATACTTACAGGACTTTAACATTCCTTGGTTTTATCCTACATGTTAAAAAAACCCAAACAAACAAAAAACCCAACATGTATTTTTTGTCCATAATACTTTGAAGGTGTGCACCTCTCCAATAACAATATAGATTGGAGAATGAAAAATTCAGAAGGAGGAATAAGGAGGAGGAGGCGGAAAGAATTTTCTATGTAAAAGAAGATGACAGAGAACATCAACAGACAGGAGTGTGCGGGAAGCTAGATTGGAGTAATGACTGGTAATGGCTAGCAACAGTCATAGCTAACTTTTCTAGTTTCTGAATTCTAATTTTATTGCTTTCTTTATAATTTGATGGTGCTAAAACACTCATAGATAAAAAGGAATGTGTGGTTACTGTCTGTCAGTAAAGGTGCAAGGTTTCTCATTTAATTACTAGTAGCTTTGGAAGACCTACTCTTTATTTTCCTTTTCTTTTTTTTCCTAGATTATGTCAGCTAGCATATGCAGTCAGTATTCCAAAGAACCAAGGCTTTGCCTCTCACTTAGCTAATGTCTGACTGAATAGCTCAAGTACCAAAATATTATAAGCTTCCTCCTGACCTTACCTTTCTTACTTGCACTTGTACTTTAGAAAAACACGGTAAATTTACATTGGTGAGTAAGAAATAGAAAAAAAAAATCTAAACCTGTTTTGGGTGTTCATCTGACATGTATAGCTTTGTAAAGTAAATGCATTAAGAACATGGAAGTATTGTGATACTACCCATGAAATCCTCACTGCTATCATAAATCCATTCTATTGGGTGATACATTAACTGTCATCCAAACAGATTACAAGCTATAATCATTCATAGGACAATTTTCTTGCAAGTAAAATTATGTTTCTGGATAAATGTTCACAGAGTTGGGACACATGATTTTAATGTTTTCTGGAGTGGAAGGAAGGAGAGAAAGTACAATTATTTCCCTCCGTTTTTTGTTCTGTTCCCTAATAAGTCAGTTCTCCTATTCACTGTTGCATATGTTTGTTTATACTGCCCTAAATTAAATGATTTTTAAAATATTACATCAAGAATTCAGCAACATCAAGGATTCATTCCTCCTCTCATGTGATTGAAAACAAATACTCAGTGAAATGGTGCCAGGGTCAAATAGCTTGACTGCCAACATCTGCCCATGTCAAGACAAAACATCCCAGGATACTTTCATATTTTGAAAGAGGTAATCTGTTTTTCTTTCCCAGCTTTGGCCCAAATCTTTCTTTGATTTATAAAGCCTGAGTAAGTGGGTAATAGTTTTACACAAACTCCCGCAATATATTCACAGCAACAGAGAAAACATGCTTTTCAAACCTACGAAAGACTTTCAAAAGGGCATAGTTGGCCCCACTCTATTTTGGGGATCTAAACTTCTGTTCACATTTCTGATCTCCATCATGAGATACAGCACACATAATATAGTGCAAACAAATAAGAAGAAAAAACTGAAATACAATTTATGTGGAAGCCCCTTGGTGTATACAGGCATACTGTGCTGTAAAAAAAAATATTATTTCTCATATAAGTTATTCTGTCTTTCATACATTCTCTGATTATGTTCCTCTAGCTAAACGCAAGGGATATTTTAAAGGGAAATCATAATTAAATATGACTGGCTTGTAATCTGAATCTAACATTCTTCAGTTTCAAATATCTGTTATCTAAAGATAAGAGGTTTTGTTCACCAGTCATTTTATTCCTTATAATTTAACACTATACTAAATAATTCCAGGTAGGAGAAGAGTCAAATTCCAGTCAAATCTGAAATATCCTGTCAATAAAATAATTCCATATAATTTATTTGCATTCTATTTTTTATTGGCCAAATTTTGACTCTTGTGAAATAAGAGCAAAACTCCCCCTAACTGTGGAGTATTTCCTGGTTTTAAGAGATTAGTTCAAGTTTTTTACAATTGTTATCAACTGCTGAATTGAGCAGAAATATAATAGGGATAGGATCCTGCAAATGTTTCAGGGAAACTCTTCAGAGTAGTTTCTGATAGCACAATTCTAAAGAAATAGAAAATACATTTCTTTTGATGGTCTGACAATGATAACATGTAGCTCTGAATCCCTGCATGCTCTATTGATATGACCCATAAAAGGCCCATGGTTCCATCTCTTGTTTGTATTCTTCATTTTATTATCATTCTCTCTCTAAGGTCAGCAGTACTGGTCTCACAGAGACCATTAGCATGCTTTTGCTTATTTAATTCACTAACTGCTGAAGTGCATGCTGCTTTTAGTGGCACTCATACAACTCCAAGCACTGAAAGTTTGGTTTCATGTACTTGAACTCAAGTGACACAAATATTTCAGTGGTGAATCAATACTGGGAAAGGATGGTCAGTAAGGTAGGGAGTGTTTATAGAAGATGTTTCATCACTACTAGTAAAACATGTCTTATTGTTAGTTCAGGAGGTGCTGGTATTTAGCTCTTTGAAGGAGGCTTCTGACAAGCCAACAACTTTCAGCCTGCTAGTAAAATAAAATTTACAAAATTACACAAGGTTAGAAATGTAGCTTTTTCCAAAATGTCTGTGGATTAACCATTTAGGAATTCTGATTTCCATAAAAAGAGATTTCTTCTGTTCCCTCATCGTAAGCGACACTGACTATATGGAAATGTTGATCATAAAGTACATTTGACTATTTCATTTGACCTGATTATAAATTAATATTTGCTCTTTCCCTCCAAAAGCCATGTTGTAACATTCTTAGGAGCACCTGGAAGTTGATGGTTCTCACATGACAATCCTAGCTGGAACGGGAACAGCATTCCTGTCAACCTGCTCCAAGAACGGGCTCCTAACACTACATTCAAATGGAAATGCCAGTAGCGGTTAAGGCAGCTCTGATTCGGAACCGGCATTTGAGGGAATGTATTCTGCTCTACAATAGCCATTTCCCTACCATATTAAAAAATACATATAAATAATTCCATACCAAAGACAATTTTCTGCTTTTTGCAGCACTTCTTCAACATAAGATGACCTTTTATATTTATTGAGAGTAGATAGACAAAAAGAAGGAAAACAATGCTACAAAATGTTTCTGAACTTCAGTGTTGTACCTGGACTGAACGAATTAGGCTGAGGCAAATGAAAAACTATTTTTGGTTTCCTGTTAACACCACGAGTGCTTCTGAGGAACTGAAGCCCTTGAAGCACACTTGTGGCTAATCTTGGGTAATATAGCTGGCAGAGGGACCAAAAGAAGATTACAGTTATAAAAACACAAGGAGGCCTTTGCCAAGAAATGCAAACAAAAAGGAAATATTTTAAGAAAATAAACAAAGCTACTGAGTAAAACATACACAGAGAGGAAAAGGGAACAAAAGAACATTTGAGTCTTGATGTCTTAACATTTTGTGGCAACATATGTGATAGTCCAGCCAGAGTGTGTGAAAGAACGTTACAGCTGTGTAAGCTATGAGATATCCACACACGCCTTGAGATCAGCAAGCCATCAGGAAAGCCCACCTAGTTTGCCAGCTTTGCAGGTCTTCTCTGATTCTACTAAAAATAATAAGTTCCATCCAGTCCCATCCATGTGATTGCAAAAGCTACACGGCAAGTCAAGAGGCTGTTTGCAAAGGCTGCTTTAAATAGAAACCCCTATTTCTTTTCCAAGGTGCAATGGTTTATAGCAATTTCCTGAGGCTATAAAACATGTATTTTAAAAGAAGACAATCTTCTTCTGTTCCACCTCGCCTGTGCTATTCTAGTCTTATTGTGGCTATCTGCCAAGGACCAGCAAGTGGCTATTAGAAACAGAAGGCTATCACAAATATTCAGTCAATTGTACAGCAGGCCATGGCAGGTGAATAGTGTTATATAGTGCGCTAAGGGAGGAACGAGATCAGCAAAAATATTATGGTCAAAAAGAAATACACTAGAGTGAGAATCATCACATGCCAAATTCTCCATTCATCCCATGGCTATGACTTCCAGGCTGTGGCTATACCATCAGAGAACTTGATCTGGAGCCCGGTCTCAGGCTGTACACGCTGCCCGGACACTGCTTTGTGCTGTGGCTTCTATTTAGAGCAAGCCGTCTGCTCCCCTCTCCCAGCCTCACTCCAGCTCTGGCCCTGCAGACACAACTGCCTCCAGCTCATTGTCTCAGCCTTTGTCGGTGCAGGTTAGACCTCAGCTGCCCAAGGAACTGTACAGGACCCACATCACTGTGGTGCAAACTCAAAATTTGCACTTTTTCTCTGGAAACTTATAAAAAAGGCACCTGGCTTTAAAGATGAATTAAGCTAATTGAAATTCCAGGATCGGTATCTTAACCTTTCATTTCTCCAGGCTATATGCCATAGGATATCAAGCCAGGATGGAAGATTGAATGAAAACAGACTGTGGAATTAAAGACAAAATATTCCTGTAGCTGCTGTTTGCTTTAATTATATGAGTACAACGAATATCATAGAAGCTTCTTTTTAGTGTCTTACAAGAGGGTTTGCAGTACTTTATGAAGAGATTCCATTATATTTTACACAATTTCAGCTTTTTTCAAAGTAACTCAAATATGCTTTAAATTCCTACTTGCTCTAGACTTGAGAGTTCTGAAAAATTATCTGCTGTCACTATCCAATACAGAATATCTTATAGCTCTGATGTAGCACAGGTCCTCCAGAGTTATCAAAAGAACTTTGCTGAAGTGCCTTATCAAAATCTTTGTAGTACAGCCAAAGAAAACGAGGCAAAGAGAAGAAAAGTAACTCTTTGTACATTCATATCCTATCCTTTATTCTTGCACTTTTTCTAAGCTATAAATGAAGCTTTGTGACATAACAGTAGGAGAAAATTGGTGTCTGGAGAGGTGTTTTTGATATGAGAGTAGATCAGCACTAGTGTGTTTTTAACTTTATGTGAACATGCCCTTAATATTCCATTTTTTTAGATTGCACAGACTGAATATAAAATTTTAAATACAGAATACTCAAAACGGACTTGATAAATAGCTAGAACTGAGAATACAGAAAGGTGTGAAAGATCTGGGACTCAGGAGCTTTATTTCTCTGTCACGCATTTGCCATATGACAGTCACAGACACCTTTAGATATCTTAATTTAGTTTGGATTTTTTTCACAAAACCATTCATTTTAGACTAGCTTTATAATGAATTTACCATAATGCAAAGTTGAAGTATGCAATATTTCTTCACTGTTAGAGAGTGGAAGGTTAAGGCTAGATTTTCTGTTTTACTAGAGACTTCCCGTTGAGGAATTATTTTGCTCGTGGTGTTTTTTGTCCTGTAAACTAGGGTAACAATCCTTCTCTGCCTCACGAGAAGGATAAAAATATTGTAAGATTGAAACACTAAACTTAGATGACAATGAGAAGCTTAAAAATTCATATGTCAGGTTAATTTCTTCTTGTTTGTCATTACTTTGAATGCATGGGGATTTTTAACTTATGCAAGAGTGAGATTCAGCTGCCCACACACAAACAACTAGGACTTAAGATATTCAAGCTCTTTGTAGATACCCAACATATGTGACATATGCCAAGGCTGGCAGATGATACACTGTGGAGTTTATAGAGCATTTGCACCCTTCTGGAGTGGCAGACTTGCAGGTTATCACAGGGCATCCCAGCTGGTGTAAGACACAATTCCACTCTCCACAAGCAATAACAGCCCCTTAAGCACCTAACTCATCTACAGACTCTTACATGCAGGCATCTTAGCTTCAAACTGAATCTTGCCCTGGGTAACTTTTGGGGCCTTGTGGAACTACTCCTATTACTGACATCTGGGTCCATATGCTTAAGCATATGAAGGCCTGGAGATTTAAAACTTTACCCTGCAGGATTAAGGATGGTCAAATCTATCCACATACATATGCACAAAAATTACACAAACTGACCTTGCTCTGAAGGTGGCATTGTAATAGAAAAGTAGTCAGTATGTTGGAAAAGAGGTTGAATTAATGCAACAGATAATAATTCATAAGTCCATATATTTTACAACCAAGAGGAACACTTATTAACATCTACTGTAGTGACTTTGGATTAGTTTTTGCTGTTGATATGTGCAGCTACAGCAAAACTACAAAGTCCTACAAAGGTCAGTAGGTGTATTTCGAATTTCACTAAAGTTTGAGGACAAGTATTTTAGCTGTGGCCCTACTTAAGACTTGCTAATACAATTTCATTTAGCATTGTGTATAACACAGGCCCAAAAATTCAGTTCTTTTCCAGTTTATAACTTCTATTTTAGACACAGTACCTCTTTTGAGCAGACTATTCTTAATTTAACAAATTTCAAACAGTAAGACAATCCATCACAACTTTATGCAAATTGTACCAGTTGTTGCCTATCACACCTGGCCTCCAACTGCAATTCCAGAAGGAAAAAAGTCTCCTTTAGATCTGGGGCTACATCTGCTACTCCTGTATGGACATCTCAGATACACTAAGCATTAGTGGCTCAACAGTCATCAGGTGGGTCTTTTCAGGCAACCTACCCAAGCCCAAGAAATATTACGAGCTTTGTAAATATTGCCTACAGAATTAGCATAATATGCCACATCTGTATTATGTGTGTCATATGCCTGAAAAAAGCACTTGCTTCCCAGCCATAGCTGAACAAAGGCATGACTAGCTACCTGCAGTGACTGCAAGGTTCTGCTTCGAGTACCTGCTGAAATAGACTCCCATGCTTTACAGCTAGGATTCTCATTCTGTTGTTTCAGTAGCTCAACTTACTTCAAAAGGAAAATGATCTAAAGACCCTTACTTGGAAGATAAAAGAACTATCACTATTGTTTACTTACTTTTCCACTAATATTTGTGCACCCAAACCTTTCATTGCCAACAAATACGGGGCGGGGGGGTTCTCACTTGTTTCTATCTTGCTTCATTTCAAGACCACTATTTCTTGCCCTGTACTAAGTGGGCAAGGAGAACAAATTATTGTCAAATTCTCTGCAGCACAATTGTACATATTTGAACACTCTTACCGTGTCTCCCCTTAGTCTTCTCTTCTCTAGACTAAACAAACCCTCTTCTCTCAGTCTTTCCTCACAGGTCATATTTTCTAGACCTCTGATCTCTGTGCTGGACACTCTCTAATGGCTAAATGTTCTTCCTGATGTGTGGGTTCCCAAAACCCAGGAAAGCTTTAGAAAAGGCTTAACAGTGTTGAGTAAAAGGATTATGAGCCTTATACTGAACTTATCTTATGTGTACTCTTTATATATGATTCTTGCTTTTTTTCAGACAACTGTGACATCATGTTCCCAGCATCTCCTACTGGAGATGGCCAAAAACAGACTGTAAAAGTATTTTAAGATGGAGAAAAATGCCAGCTGAGACTTTTTATTAGTATTTGGCACTAACATACAGTTGAATCACATACAAGACCATGAGCACTTCTCCTAGAATTGGAGTTGTATTTTCATAACATTCTGGTTTTTTGTTAAAAGAAAATAATCTTCAAGAAAAAAACTAAAAGCAGAAGCAGTAACAGAGTTCAGTAAGACTGAAAAAACATTTTGCATCACAACTATAATTATTCTAAGTGAAATGTCCTAAATATCAAATAAACAGTTTTATGGTTTTTCCTGAAAGTAATTTAACAAAAAAATTTCACAATGCCAGAGATAAGTATATTTGCATATCTCATATTGAATGTCAACAGGATTTTCGCTTTAATATAGTACTAAAACCTTGCATGTGAAAAAAGGAATGTATTCTTTTTATATGATATTAATTTAAATAACACTCTGCCTCTGAACACATTTAGATGATTGAAATAACTTTCACCTTGGATGAAATTAAGAAATAAATGTACTTCTTAAATTTCTTTTTTTTTCTAAAAAAAAAAGGAAATTTGCACACGGAGAAAGGGAAATCTCCTGTGGAATGAAAGCCGACATTCACCGACTCTATGCGTGTTCAGTTGTTATTTAGACCATTGTGCAGAAATGAAATATAGCAATGTTTCTACTGGCATGTTTGCTGTAAACTTTTCTCTCTGACATGCATACTATATCATTCTTTATTCTTATTTAACTGCTGATTACTTTAACCTTAATCTATTCGCATAGAATAAATACAATAGAATTTGACTCAATATATCTTTCCACAACTATTTTAATGTGAAATGGCAAGCTTAGCCCAGCACCCCTCGTCCTTGTCCTTCAGACACTGATACGTATGGCTAACTATGTCCATATGAGCAGTCCCACTAACTTCAGACAGGACTTTCAGACACTCTGAAGTCACTTAACTCAATCCTGCCCATCACTGGATCTGACAGGGAGGACCAAGGACTGAACCTGCTATGCACTGAACACTCTCTGGTCAAGCAGAAAGTAGGGGAAGGTTGTGCTTCTTGATGTGCCAGCTGAGTTTCAAACGCTCAGTCAGGGGTCACTCTTCTGGGTGTAAGAATCCCAGCACCCAGCAGTCTGTATTAAAGCACAAATAAGTAACAAGGATACCACAAGCATGTGTTTTGCTTTAGCTTTTAGATACTTAATGCAACCTTTGCCATTAATAAGCAGTGATTTCTTCTTTCTTAAAATCATAGCATTCATAAGATGTGTTGCTCCCTCTGAATTTTCAGAAATGAAATTGCAGAAATGATGTTACAACTTGTCTCAATTCAACAACAGATGACCCTGAATTAAGGCATCTCTTAACACATTAAAGAGAAGATTACAATAGCAGATAAGATAGTCTCTGGAGCAGAAAAGACATTGGACTTTTGAGGTTCTATCCACTTACAAGTAATTATAAAGTAATTATACTTCCAAGTATGAATGGATTACAAACCACCATTCCTCTAAATAAATTTAAACAGTACCCTTGATCTCTATCAGTAAGTCTTTTTCTGTTAACTAAGAACACATTGCAGCCAAACCTTTCACTGCCATCTGTTCAAATGGAAACATGTGGTATTAGAGTTCTAATACTGTGCCCTTGGTAAAGATATACCTTAGAGATTTCTTTTGGAAAACTTCATAGTTAGCAAACAATTTGCGGGCAGTTAATTTGCTCCCTTGCTGGGGTTTGCATTCCCACGTGTGAAATGTGCTATTCTGATGGTAATGTTAAATTAAATGAATGTACACAGGATCATATTTACATAATATGGATTGTATTTACTCTGTGGGAAACTTGACTGTCCTGCAAAAGACCATTATTGAACAGAACAGAGAGTATTTGAATTTATTTTTGTTGTTCTTGAGCTTTTCCTGTAGTATAAAGTTGTAGAACGAAACGTCCTCTTCTTGCATCAGTTCAAGCCTTATTACATTGTAGAAATGAAAAACACCTTCAATACATGCAAACACACACGGAGCCACACACACTCATCTTGCAGTATGAACTCTCAGGGGGCTATGCTGATCGAAAAAGCATAGTGTATTCACACTATAAACACATTTCCTTTTGTTTTTTCTTTTCCCTTTTCTTTTCCCTAACAATCTCAAAATAAACTATTTTGAGAACATCTTCAAAAAATAATGCCAGATTGTGAGACACTTATGGTGAACAGTGTGTTTCCTCATGCAGTAAAGTTCTTCTTCTGTGAGTATGGCCATCACAATTTTACTAATTATCTTAGGAGTTGAATACATAGAGCAATACATATCTTTTGTGACCAAAAGTTACCCATAGTAAAAGCTATCCATTTTGGAATCATACAGCTTAGTGAATGTGTTTGGCAAAAGAAAATGAAGATCAAATGATGAACACAAGCGTATTTGCTAAGTCCTTGTTTCAATAACAAGGAAAAATGTTGTTCTTCAATCCCTGAGATTTATAAATTAATTCAGCAGATCACCTGACCATTATCAAACTAGTAGTTCAAGAACTGGCGCAAATATTAAAAAGTAATTTAAAACTTTTGTGGGTGAAAGACACAAAATAAGAGCCACAACTACAGTTAAGGTTCTCAAGTTCCTGCCTTCCAGACCTACTTCATGTATATGAGTCTATGCAGTCTTTCTTTTATGTCAAATGTTGGGGCCGAGCCCTACACCTACCAAAACACGTGGGCATTCATGCTGGGCACGTCAAGGGACACTCAAAGCAGCATCCTGCCTGCACCCCTGGATGAAGACTACTGCTAGAAGGGGAAACTGAGGAAAGGAGTATAAGATGACCAACCCGCAGCAGTATTTCTTTTGTTACATCTTAATTGTATTTTCCAGTAATCAACAACTTAGAGGCTTCCAGAGAGGAAGGTCTATAGCTGCGTTTCCAAATCTAATTCTTCCATGATTTCTAAAGAGTTTTTAAACCCCTCTATACTTTTAGTGTATCTGTACTATTTATATGCAGCAATGAGTTCCATGGCCTGAACACACATTACAAGGCAAAGTGTTTCTTTGGCAGCCTTTATTCCAAGTTCGTGATATAAAAGCAGGACATATTCTTACTTGCCATCACCTTAACTTTCCAATAGAAAACTCCCACACATTATGTTTTCTGAAGAATATTAATAGTTTTGCAAAGTTTCTCATAGCCTTCCTTCTATAATACTGCAACTCTGTGGGGCAGCAGGATCTCTACTCACATAGGTTAGATGGGACTCTCTTCTCTAACGAGGCACCACTCATTACCTTGCCACTTCCTCGGAGGCTGGTTCCTGGCCCCTGCTATGTTTGCCCATGCAATAGTGTTTCCTTCATGCTTGGCAGCTACATATTCAGCCATCTTCATGGAAATACTTCTTGTTTTGTGTAAATTAGGAAGTGAAGAAGAAGCATAGCACCACTGGGGTGCAACCTTGCATCTTAAAGGTATTGTAACATTCACAGAAATGAAAATGTTACTGGGAACATATTTTTCTTAATATAAAGGGTGGGGTTTGGGGAGTTTACATGAGAATAGACAGAGAATTTTTTTATGAACTCAAGTTTTCTTCATTAATGAAATATCCTGATAGATGCATAAAATGTAAAGTCTTTTGAAGAATTGAACTGAAAACTGCCTTTAGTGAATACCGTTTCTGCAACTTTTCCACATAAGGTTTTCTTGGTTTGCTTTTAAGTGATATCATTGACATTTACAAACAGAACTTTCCAGCAAAAGTAACAGTTGAAAAAGCCACATATTTCTCAAAGCCGAGCTGACCTAACACAATGTTAGATTGAAGATACATTTACATGACATGCTGTTTTGTTTGTTTTCAGTGGGGTTACCATCTTATAACAACATTTGGAAATGATAAAAGGATAAAGTGAGAACCCCCTGTCTGTTTATACTAACACTGTATATTCATAAACAGGAACGAATCAGTGAGTACAAATCCCCTTAATTGTTTTATGGTTTTATTTATTTTTACTACATTTTATGTATCCCAATGAGAAGCACTAAGTTATTAATCATGTAGTAAGCCATATTATGTATTAACTGAACTGTATGTAAAAAAACTCTTTCCAGTTTGCTTGGTTGCCAAAGAGATTACACTAGATCATCTACAAAATAACTCCACCCATAGTATTTATTATAAATGGGCTAATATCACAAATTTATAAAGTATTCATGGTATTTTCTAAAGTCATTTGTCATCATACAGAATATATAACAAATAATGAAGATCAGAAATATTTCTGAGATCTCAAAACCCTGCAATTCTGGCACTGTTCTTAGCACAATTTCTTAGCCGAAAACTTAAATCAGCCCCTGGGGCTTTCAAGAATTATACTGGTATATATCCTTTTTCAGGAGACTGTGGGAGGGGATCATAGTGTATGTCAGAGAGTCTACTCTGTCTTTGTGAGCAATATTCAGTTAGGTGAAGAATCCATACAGGCTAAGAATAAAATTTAGTCTGAGATAGAATACGCTGACAATCCTCTGTGCGTGAGATGCAGATGGAGTGGTGATAATTATACGTGTACTAGAAATGCAGTGGATTTAAGTAAACCTAAAGACATGAGAATAGCAGTTTTTCATTCTTTAAGCTTAATATCCTGACATTGCCCATATAGGAATTTACATTGTTTTATTTGAAGCAATTAAATATAATGTAATAAATCATGAACTACTTCATATATGAATCATATCTGTTTGGCTTTACTGACTGAACTCCATTGATCTGTCAGAATAAAGCATTAATTCTTAGAGGGATGGTTTGCTATTAATCTATTGACCTAGAGCATCGTGCTTTGAGGTACACAGCCATGACTTTTTAACAGTGAACAGGAAAATCATGTAACAGATCTGATATAAAGTAGAGAAGGAGTAATACCTAAACCAGATGAAAAGTCAGGGTTGCTTTTGAAAATGTGAATGTAATCTCCCAGAATACTAAAACTGTCAGGATAAACAACCTTTCTTTTACAAAACCCACTGTTGGATCTTTAACAAGAAGAGAGCTGGACCTCATTTCTATGAAATGTTTTCCAATTTTCACCAGGTGTTGGCATTCTTCTTTCAGAAAGAAAGATTTTTTTTTTTTTACTTCTTGCACACTAACATTTTGTCAATTGAAAGAATGCAAACATCACAAAGTTATTTGATTTGGGAAGGAAAAAAATCTGTGTTTAGGTGTTGAGTGGAAAGTCACATTTTTATAGTTCTGACTGATTGCGATGTCTCATTATTCAAATAGAGTGAAGGATCACTTACTGTATGACAGAGCCAATTCTTACCTCAGAGGTATGGAATAAATTTATTCTTGTCTGCCTGGGTAATCTAGGCACCTGTGATGTCCTCATCACTGTAACACTAGCAGTACTGTTTACTGCCTTTGTAGGTTTTTTCCTAAAATTAATTCACTACAAAATCATTCTTATTTTGTCCTCAAATCATGCATTTCATGTCTGTCTTCAAATCATTAGATTTTGGTAGTGTCAGCAATCAAGGAAAGTGAGCATTCATGGAAATTTAATTTTAAAATATTGTAGATGAGTCTTAGAATAGAAATATTTAAGGAATAAAAACAGATGAGATTATTCCAACCAAGTATAGCTTAGCAATGCAAGAAAATGTGAATTTACATATCAAAGCTTCATAACAAATAATTTAAGGACAGACAAATCTGTTTAGTGACATTCCTGAAGCAAAATAAGACATTAACATGATTTGAAAACTTTCATTGTAAATTATTTATTTAGCTTCAAAACAAACTAAAAAGAACCTAGTGCCACGTCCAACACTTATGTTGCTTCACATGAAAGAGAGAGAAATTCTTATTACTTACTATGCACAATCTTCAGTTATATAAATACCTCTCTTTTTTTTTTTTTTTTTTATCTTGTGAGGATTTTTGGCTCATTTGGCACACAAAGGAGGTCAACTACAGTTAACCTACATTGCTGAGACTTCATAACTTTTGATTATGCCACCACAGTATCATTTCTTGCTCAGTTGACTGGTTAAGTAATACACCCCTAGTCAAAATGGAAATTTAGAAGTCCTGACAAAAACATAGAATTTATGTTCTGAAATCCGTTCTTTCATGAGTCCATGCTGGGAAGGCACTGCATGCATGCCTTGGATTCTGCTCAGTGTCACAATGAAATACTGTTTCAACCACTACTTGCACCCAAGTAGTAGCAACTGCGGTGAACTGAGCTAAGAAGCTTTTCAAAGACCAATAAAAGCATCACTGAGCAGCTGCTTTCCCACATTAGTGAATAACTTCATCTTATTTTATTAACGTATGCCCATTTATCTTTGTTATTTGTCCTTTGCACTCTGCCGGGCTAATATTTTTGCCACTAAAGGTGTAGCCTCAGGAAACGGTGGGGTACGGTGCAGAGATTCCCAAAGAAATACCAGCTTGAGAGAGATAAAGTTTCCCTGAGGGACCTATGATTCAGAGGGTGGAAGCAGAGCTCGTTTGCTCAGGCACAGCACAGTGCCACCTGGACAGCGTTACTTGGTGCCTGCCGACCTGCGCCGGCTTACGCAGAGCTAAGGTGTGTGACCTGCTCTTTGTCCTCCTTCCACAGCACGTGGATGTCACCCCTGCGGGCTTGACACCACCCTGGTGCAAAGGAGGAATTTAAAAGGGTGTAACTACAAAATTTAGACAAGCTTCTCAACGATTTCACAGTGCCAGAGTTATATAGTGTCTTGTCTTCAGCAAATTCAAGCCAGAATCACAGAAATGCTGAACTCATTTAAAGAGGAAACTAGTGCCGTGATTCTGATCTTTTGGTTTCTTAATAGTTAAACTTCATTGGCGGTGCTTCTGATTTACAAGGGTGTATTAACAAAAGGAATTGGGTTATAGCTGTGCTGCCCAATCTCTCTCACACATCTTTGTACCTTTAAAAATGTTTGTATTTTTTAAAAACAAATTCCACTTCATGTTGGAGAGGATAAAAAGTTTCCAAAACACATTACTCCCCCAGACTTATTTTGTTTCCGGCAAATGTAGAACAATACTCAGAACTGAACTGGAATAGCAAGCGTTTCTTATTTGAAAAGAATGCTTACATTGTTATATGCAGTGTTGAGTCTGTGTAATAGGAAATCATGAATTTTGCATCCCAGTTCAGAAAAGCACTCCAGCATTTTCTTAAAATTAAACTTAAGTGTCTGCATAAGTGCTTTTCTGAAGATACCACCAGAGCAGGTAGCCAAAAACATCTGTCTGATTTTCAATTTTTTAATCACAGGGTCTAAGATAGTCTATAGCAGTGGAAGGTTGCAACTGCCTGGTAAAAGCTTGTTTAGTGATCTTTGATACTTATAATGACCGTACAAAGCCATTGTATTCATTTCCTCAGTTTTCCTATCATGAATTTCTTGTGTGAGCTCAACACTCATTAAGGGTCAACTATCAAAGACATTCAATGAGATTTATAAAAATTCCTTAGCAAGCTGAGCATCCTTAAAGATAATTTTAGTATCTTTACCAGTATTTTATTTATACACTTTGAAAATCTGCCCCAACATGTCTGAGTCCACCTCTTGGGCTAAAAATTAGAATGATACTCGTAAGTATACCTAAGTAATACTCACTAATTGATAATTTTGACCTAGTATTATTAACATCATTGACCTCTAAAAAATTTTCATCAGGTTGGCCACAAGAATATTTTAAAAAGACAGAAATAGATGTGGCATAACTATTTAAAATAAATTGTCTTTCTGTTAGCACTGCTACAGTTAGAGACCAATATTTAGTTTGGAAGGGATTTGAGGAGGCCAGTGCCACCTCACAGAACAGTGAGCTTCAACATTAAGAACAGTTTTCAAGGTATTTTGGGGACCTGTTTGCTCTTTGGGGACCTGTGGGCTATGTATAGGTCTAAGAAGTATCTATACCCCAATACCTAGTAGACACAGGGGTGACTGTATCATTGCTACTTGCATATGCACATTGTTCTTCTTTGTAAACTAGCCCTTGGGTCCCTTGTTACTCTTCCTAGTAATATTCCACAATGTCTAGCCTTAGCACAAGAAAATGGTACCTCCCTTTTGCAGCATATAAACCTCAAACTGTATTCATAATATTTCCCTTGCTCTAATGCATTGCAATCTCATTCATAATGCTGCTCTCCATGTTTCTGTCTCCCTTTGATTATTAGGTCTAGGATAATTTTTCACCTGATACCTTTGCATATTTTCCAAGATGAATCTCATTTTGTCATTCGTCCTGCCTGTCATTCTAATACCTCTGCTGATCTGCTCCAAAGCTTATCGAAGTCCATGGGAATCTTGGATCTGTATCCAAGTTCCTTTGTACTACCTGTCTTTCATCACCTTTTCCAAATCCACCTTCTTATTCATCATAAAGGACTTTCATTAATGGGTGGCTTGCTTCTTCTAGATCATTAGTGAAAATGTTAAATAAAACCATAATGAATACAGATCCCTGAAGTACCTCACTAGGAAAAGACCTTCCCACAAATCTATATTTTAATGTTTTGTCTTCTGCCTTTGTTTATAGTCCTTCAGCCACTTTTCATTCCACAAGATAGTGCTCATACCCCAGGCAATTTAAATTAATTCAGCATTTTCTATCAAATAGTTTCCACATCCTAGGCCAAACTCTTCCCCAGTTATTCAGGCACACACTTACTGATGTCAGTGGGATTACATACAAGCAATGCATGAAAGAATCTGGTCCTCTTTTTTTTTCTCACCCTTTTTTTTCCCTTTCAATTATAGATTTTGAGGTTTGATTTATGATAATTTGGAATTTGAAAATTAGTATATTGGTTCTCTTCACTGTCTGTGAGCATATTACAAACTGTTATCCAGGTAGATAGAATAATCTGATTATGCCAGCAGAAAATGTTTTCTTCATCTCTAAAGTGTGGACTTAATTTATTATAAAAAACATTACAGACGTTGTACTCCCTTTTTTTATGTACATACACAATTATATATATATTTATTGAAAAGAAAAATTCTTCTCTTTCTAGAATTTAATTAATTTTATGGCAGTAATCTTTCTTGAAGCTGAACTGATCTTTTGGGAGAGTTATGCCTATATTCAATTTAACTGAACTTTGGAACTTTCTGAAGTACTGGAATGTTGTTGGATTTTTTTTCCTCAACTTCTTGTATGAGTTGGAACAACTTCATTGTCATTACATGGATCTGACATACTGCAGAATATGCATCTTGAAATATTTTAAGTGACAATCTGAGGAATGGAATCTGAGTCAGAAATAATAAAAATTACCATAAGATCAGCCAACAAAATGCGTTTTTAATTAACATCCTATCTGGATACTTAAATGGTATCCCCAATTAGTATTAATAAAACCTGTTTATAACCAGATCTATCTGGAATAACTGAGGACCCTGTTGGTAAAGTTCCTAGGTCACTGATTAAATCCAGTACAGATCAGTAACGACTGAAATTTATGTTTGGAAACAAACACAGAACATATTGATTGGTTCAGCCTAGTATCCAGTACAAAGGTGACAATATAATTAAAAAAGAAAGACATTTAGAACTGTTGCTACCCTTGGGAAGATCTCAAAAGAACACAGAGTGTGCAGAGGAGTCTCCTGTGATCACAACAGAGAAGTCGCTAGTTACAAGATGAAAAATATTAGCAAAGAATCTTGCCCAGCTGTAGCCTGCTCTTTCCCTGCTATGCTCATCAATGCATACCAGTTGAATTAGGTAAATGAAATCACCATCCGTGGGTCTTCAAAGGCACCTGCCTCTCTTCCTTAACTACATAGGGAAATTAGTCACTTATTTTATGCAAACTGCTTCATGAGGAACCTTAAGTTTGAGTGCAAATCATGTGCCCAAGTTGGGGGAACTGCATCCAATCTGTAAAATAAGTTTTAGATGTGCGTATTCAGATGAGCAAACCTAATCCCCTTGTTTAAATGCTTAAGTACTGTGCTGAAAGTTTCTGTCGTGTCCCCTGGATGGGACTGCTCAGAGGAACAGATATGTGAGCAATGCCATTTCAGCTGCAGAGCCTGAGTCTCTCTGACTCAATGCCATGAAGAGACTGGTTTGCTAAGCCTGGCAGAGGCTATTTGACATAAAGCTAACAACAGCCAGCTCCCACCAGGGAAGGGTGTAACCTGCCCCAGACCAGCCCAAGCAAAGGGAAGGATCCAGGATCTATGCCATGTCGGACAAAAGTAGTTGGAGCCCACCAGTCCCAGCTCTAGCAGAGCTCATTGACCAGCACCTGGAAAGTATTCTGAATAAGAGACTGCCTCACAGCCTGGTCCACTTTGCATCTATGTGTGAAAGATTCATGGGGTTAGGGAGAGGGAAGGCAAGCAGATCCCTGTGCCTTCATGAGCTTAGTATTCACTCATTCGGCATGGAAAAAACTGTGATTTTACTTACCATACTTGTATTTTATGATAGAAAGCCATTCAACAAGTGGCAGAAAAAAAAAAAAAGATGGAAGAAAAGCCACCTTCTTTCCTAGGCATCCTACCCATAAGGATCCTGTGCAAAAGGTAGGTAAGGAACATTGCCACCATTACCTCAACCTCACCATTTTTAGAGGTGCTTACACATCTGATGGCATAGCCTCTAAATTTCACTGTAACTTAAATACAGGTTTGTTTTACATCTTCCCAGACTACAGCACTTGCAGAATGACCAGTAAGTCATGATGTACCAAATGAATTGCTCCAGGCAGCAGTGGGAAACAAGGGTTAGGTAGAGGGAAATATGGTTTTAGACCTTTACTCTTTCAGGGCTTTGCTCTGGGCGTCATACACCCTGGAGCAACAAAATGAATCACGCTTTGTTTGGAGTGACTAATCTGCTACTGTCACAGGGTCTCAGATGAAAAGATTTGGGGATCAAATGCATTTGTCACCTGAAATATGCACCCTGGAGGGGACAAAACAAAGGACAACATATGAAAATGTATCTGTTCTGCTTTTGACCTTGAAGTTAAGATTTCAGATAGTATGCAAAGCAAAGAGTGATAGAGGCAATATATATACATATCACAATTAGAATATATCTAACTCCTCTGAAGTCACTGAATGCAATACTGTCTTTTGTTAGCCATAACTAATGGATTCATTCCTTGTACATGCAGTGGTTAATGTTAAAGTCAGGAATCTAAAGGAAGGTGAGGTAAAGGGTTTAAGATTTGGTGGATGGAGTTGTCCTAGAAAGATAGCAAAGGTTAGCATGTAATTGCTATTCTAGACTCCTCACCAGTATCAGCCATGATTTCTTCTCTTGGACCTATCGGGGGTTGCCTATCCATGTCTCCCATGTACCACTTACAGGTCGGATCTCAATGTTAAGTTGAAAGATCTCTGGAAGAGCAATGGCTGTCAGAAAGATGTAGAGCATGCTGCATGGTCTCAGCAGTCACCAGCTGCAAGAAAAAATACATGCAAGGATGTATTCCTCCTGGTTTATTAGAACTCAGTTCATTCTCAGGGGCAAGCTAATAGCATGAACTGGAATTGAGATGTCTAGCCAGGACACCCATTTAAGTCAATGAGGAGATGCTTTTGATGCTTTCAGACATAGATTTAGCCCACAGAACTGAAACACCTAAGTTTGGAAGTGAACTCCCTTGAGCCTGCTGAATTAAAAATTTAGGCAATGAGAAGAGGGAATTTATATGCAGAATTGGTGAGAGCAGCACATAGACTGAATCCCACCTATTTTAACACTGGTTTTAAATTCTTCTCCTAGACACATCTTCACTAGTGGATTAGCTCTGTCATCCCTGTAGCTGACCAGGGTTTTTGTTTGTGTCCCAGAGGCACTTATTTGTCTAATCTTCCCAAAGGTGCCACTTTTTATCCTATTTCATCACCTGTTTTTTTAAGAAAAAGAAAAAAGAAGTGTATTTTTGGGGAAGGAGGGGAGAGAGAAAGAGGGAGAGAAAGAGAAACAGCTCCTGGAGCAGGTATAAGATAAATATACGAAAACGGTAGACATGAAACAGACACTGATCAGGTACGCAGTAGGGTGCCTGTTTAACGTCCACTTTGTACCTATTGCTTGTACAAATAGAAAGCAGTGGCTTCAGACACAGCCTTCACTTTACCTGCTCCGATATTGAACAGACCTACTTTCCTACAGGAGACAAGAAGCAGTGGAAGTACAGGTGCTGAGTAATAATAGCCACAGGAAAAATCTGGACACACAAAGTCAAACCAGTGAAACTTGCCTCTGCTCATCTCACAGCCAGGAAAACATAAACCCAATCCTTTATGTTTTATGTCAGATGCAAGAATCTGGTTATGTGCACAAACACACACAAGAATCTATATATGTATCTATCTATGTATGGATGGAAAGAAAAGGAGAGAAAAAGATTACAGCTTATGTCATTTTACTAATCTTACTGGTTTTCAGTGACCGCTTGAATGTTTATTGCCTCTTTCTTTTCTTCACTGACATCTTCTTGATACCAGTACTCTAGCAATATGTTACCTTTATAACTGTTGGCTTGAAATGAATTTTCAAAAACTGCCTACATTATATCAGTTAATTGTCCGGTGACTGTGGAGAAAAGAAACCAGAACTATGTATTTCAAGTAATGCCCAACACATGGCAAACATCAAGTGAGGAATGCAAGGCCTATGCTAGAGAAGAATGCAATAAATATAGGCCAGATCATAAACACTTCTATAATAAGACAATTGAGGAAGAAGACTTGAAAAGATAAAATTGATTTCTGTACCTTTGCTTGTGCAGCTTCTCCAGGAAATAATTGAACAAATAAGCCCAACCCCATCGCCTCCACGTGTAGTTCAACCATAAGCTTTTGAACTCAGTATTCTTGACTTTGAAAAAGGGAGAATGATTCTCTCCACAGCATGAATTAATCTGCAGAACACTCTGGCTTGTGTTGTGCAGGAAATAAGAGTTAGATGATTACAGTGCTACCTCTAGTCTTAAAAATCTGTTAACTTTAAAATGACCTGTGCTTCATATCATTTAAACATAGCGGTCCACATCTTATTTTGCTTCAGCGATCAACCCTACTCAGTAAGTCTATTGTAGTGAGCTAAATGGGGATATCATCCTGCCCATCCACAGTTTTTTATTTCTCTCTCCAGGAACAATAATTCAACAGTTATAGTCAAAGCAATTGGTGCTGTACTGGAATAAGCATTATATAATTTGGACCTCAGACTGTAAGATCTTCATGGTAAGGTTGTCTTATCCTTTATTTCATTATTCTGTCAGTTTTCTCCCATACCAATACCAAAATGTGAATAAGACAGATCCAAATCCCCTTTCACAGGCAATAGGAATGTTGCACCAACACAACTGCTCATCCTTTGTGCAGTTTTTCTGATGGATAGAGGAATTTGAGGGGATCGCAGAGTGGCTTTAAGCTAGTTAAACATGTACTGCGTGACTATGTATCAAAATACAGCTTTTCTTAGAGGGGCTTGTGATGGTTTTAAGACATGTTAAAAGAAAGCTTCATAATAGAAAGGCCATTGGCTCTGTCAGGCTTATAACAAGGGTTGTCTTACCAATGTGGCAACATGAATAATCCAGAAGTTCAGCTCCAATGCTCCTATAAATTTTTACAGAATCAGAAATACTACTAATGATCTCCATTAATGGTTCCACGGTATAGTAGCTGCTGACAAGCACTGAGCTTTTCAATGAAGGTCCTGGTACCTTTAACCCTATCCACAAGAATTACTTGTATATTAGTTAGAGATTTCTCGTGACAAGATGAGGAGACTGGATAACTGGACTGTGCTTCAGCTTTCCACCTCATAACTGATAGTATGTGCTAAATGACAGTATTGTAAACAGTCTGTAATAAAACTTACATAGCATATACATATAGAGTGAGGGTTAATTTTAATCTTTCTAAAATGCTTTGAGATTCTCAGACGAAGAGCAGTCACAATGCCTGGAAAATATCAAACCTTTACTATTCTGAAAAATAATCAAAGAAATAGACAAGATATGCTGCACACAGAAATCACTTCCGTATTTATTTCTGTTCTTACATACGCAACATTTTTCTTCCAGGGACAAAATGTCCAGTATAGGTAACATCAGGGAACCTCCACTGACCTGGTGGATTAGAGGTCAGATATACAAAGTTCATCATTCAGTCTGATGCTATGTGTACCTTGCATTCACAACAAGAGTGAAATAACTGTGCAGGCAGGTAGCAATGTTTTCACATCATGTCTACTTAAATACATAGAGCAAGTGAAAATACACATTCAGTGTGACATGTCCTGGTCACCTTCAGATCAGATGTGTACTATTTTCCAAACATAACCTGTTCTATTGATCCAGGAAGAGGTTTTTTGAGCTTGCAGTATTTCTTGCTCTGTAAGTTCCCTAAGCAAATCCACTGACATCAAGGCAAAGCTCTTCCCAATTCTGAGCTGCAGGTCCAGCCCCTCCCCTGCCTGTAGGAAGCACAGACAGACAACAGAAATCTGTGTTCCCAAGCCTTAGGGTTTTCACCAAATCTCCAGGATAAAAAAGTTTGGGTGAGGACTCACGTCACCTCATGTCGGTGGAGACTGGAACTTCATGAGGGGACATCAGTCATCCCTTGGTTTTAGGCTGGGGTGAAGAGATGGGTGGAAGTGTCTGTCTCTTCCCTTTGAGATCAAATGATTAAACAGAGTAAGGGCATGATTCAGAAAGAGATTTAGACACCCAAATTTAATTCTCTACACCTAGGCTTGTATTACTTGGGCCAGGTGCCTGAGTGGTCGATGAAGATGCAGTTAATACAGTCAAAGGAACACAGAAAGTGATTCAGATAACTATGGGCTAGGGGCAGAGTCAGCTGCCTAAATACAAGTTTCTGGTGCCTTTTGAAATGTTGTAGGGTGCCTGACAAACCTGCTCCCACATCTTGTCAGACCTCATCCTTCTGGACTGGCAGCCGGGTGGCAGCAAGTAAGGTATCCACAGACACATGCATGCTTTGGTATGTACCTGGCTAAGTACACGGCTGAAGCAGGTGAAAGCAGTCCCAACTTTTAATTCACAAAGTTGAGGGAAACTGTTTAGAAGATGCTGCTAAGCATTTTTAATCATATAAAATGTATAAGAAGTTTTAAATGACACTCAGTGAAAATTACACTCATTCAGCTCTTGTGGCTGCTGTGCCTTCTGGTACAGATGGTTTTGAGTTCCACTATGCCCGATAAATCCTGACTAGTATGACATTGAATATTTAAGGAGCGAGATTCAAGAGCAGTCAATTTCTGTTACAAACAATAACTGACTCAGCAAGGGGAAGTTTGAGCAGGAATTGCAGAAAAAAATAAAGAAATTAGTATGGGCTGTCAGAAAGCAGAGTTTCTAGAAAGCCTTTGCAGTTGTCTTGCAGCTTTGACACATGGATTATGGAAATATGTTTCCTGTTCCAGTTATATAAAACTGTCATTTACACATAATCAGTCCAGTGTTTGGCATTAAAAAAAAATTGTGCAGACAGCTAACAGTACCATCCTACTCAGACAGTACAGAGGTACCTTGCTCAATGCAGAATGGCTAAATAATTTCTGGCAATACATACATAATATGTAATTAAAACTGTTTTTCAGGAGCACAATCCGCGTTGAAAAGAAATTGAGCATATGATGCTTAGTTTCTCTGCAATGCTATATTCTCCCAAATTTTTTTCCACCATTCACTAACACATGTGGAACTTGTGAGTTTATAGTCTCCCTATCAAAAAGTTGCCCTATGGGATTTTTAGCCATAAGCATGTTTAATCTTGGGTTTGAAACCTACTGAGATCCTGACCTCCATTATATTAATTTTTCCTCAGATACTGAATACCACTGGCATCAAAGTACAGGGTAAATATACTCTGACTCAAATGTATTAGTGCACTGTCTGACCATTGTGGAACGAAATTGAAATCTGGGCAGAAAATAATAAGTGGTAGAGCAAAGTCACTCAAAAGCTGCAATTATAGCAAGTGCAGAAGAACCCATACATCAGCACCAATGTTTGTTTTTAGAAAGATAGGGAAGCTTCATACTCTGCCTCTCAGTCAGCAAACAGTTTAGTAGAGGTCCAAAGTTCAGCTGCTCAGTTAAATTTTCTCAGTCCTATGGGTTATCCTGATTCCATGGATACCTCATGAGTTCTAGCCACCAGAATACACGGCACCTCACTGAAGTCCCGAGTTACGCATATTTTTAGAGCTTTTGGATTAGCAGTATTTTCTTTCAAGACATGAGTGACAAAATCATATGGTGGTTGGACAGATTTTGATAATATGTGGGCTAAGTTTGACTAAAAGAGCTGAGAAATAATTTGTTCTGAAACTCAGAATCAGATGTTCTGTGAGGATGGGATGTCAGTAACTTTAAGGCTGAACTTTGCCAAGGGAGAAAACATCCAGTTAAGACAAACTCAACTCCCGTAGGTTTCTCTGGGAAAAAAGCCTGGTTTTTCACTTGCTTTGGTTCTGAAGACACTGCTTTCAGACCAGGAGGTTTCAATGCAAGTTGTAACTATGGGAACATGCAAGGAGCACAGAAAATATGTTTAATCTCCAGATGAGGGAATATATCCTAATTAGTTATGTCTGCTCTGGTGTCTGGCTACCAGCTGACAGACTCGACAGCTGATCTCTCTGAACCAATCCAAATTGGAAAAAGATTTGGGTTAGGGTCACTTTTTGAGTGGGCAAAGGTTGGGGCTGGTTGTTATTTAGACTGAACTAGTTCATTCATCTCTAGTTACCCATATGTCAATACAATAGATTTCCTTAACATAATATGCCATGGGCTAGAAACTTTCTGGTTTGTTTCTACCTGCACATATTCATGGGCTGCTGTCAGAAGGGGAAGGCAGCATGTCCTGGGACAAAGAGGAAGTTCTGGACACTTCTGGGAGAGCTCCAGAATGCACTACAAGAACAGACACTTTGGATGTAAAACCTTCAAGCTTTGTGCACTTCAGGTCAGAGCTCAGGTCAGGCTCAGACAGTCAATCAGAAGCTTATTGGTACGCCTGTGAACAATACAGTCTACATGAGGATTTGGCTTTTTTATACTTGAGACCCTCTGTCACTATCTCTGTGCTAATTTAGCTTTTAGTACGTACAGGAAAGATTCATAATAGAGACTGATATAAAATGCAACCAAATCAGTGGAAAACCTCCCAACAATTTCAAAAGAAACTGGTTTAAGAGCTCATTACACAGGTCCAGGACAACAAAACTTTAGATGACTGTGCAATTAGCAATCATTATTTAATGAAAACAGTCAGTTTTGCTTATTTTATCTTGAGCTTTAAAATTCAGATTCTAAAAATTCAACATTGTAACTTATTGGTTTTGCATAGTGACTTCTGAACAAATCTGCTTGATTTGTAAATGAAAAGAAACACCCTGTTGGACAGTCAACCTAACCGAATCATTAGAGAAAATTCTGCACTGGGTATAGAGCTCCTGAGTCCCTGGATCTTTACCTAAAGGCACAGAAGTAATGCTGAGAGTGAGAACTGATAATTTCCTTTAAGTTAGTATTCTATTGCCAAGATAGAGCAGGACTTGATTTTCAGAATAACTGTGTTGCCATCACCATAATCTCACTAACATTAACAAGAACAAGAAGTTTCTCTAAATAATAGACATTTTTTTCACTGCTTTTCCTTCCTTCTTGGAGGACTGAGTATGTGAGTATTTGCAGGACCACTACTGATGATGCTTAGACAAAAACAGGTTACATCTATTAAGCAAGTAAATTAAACAGTGTCTGCCACTGGCCCTTTTGTAAACAGTTCCTGGGCACTGTTTGAAAGTATAAAGGGTCCAGAGGCGATTCCCCAGAGGCAGGATGGTTGCAGTCCCCTGAAGACTCTGAAGCCTCTGAAGAAGGACTTTAACAGCTCTTTATGCCACTGACCTCAGAGCCAGCAGTCTGTTGCCTTACCTGTATGGATATAGCCAGAGAGTCCTGGGAAGTACCTCCAAGAGCTATAAATGCTCTGCAGTCCTATTAGGAATAAAAGGCAGAAGAAATTAATATTTCAGGAGTCATATCACATGAAAAGAGCAGAGCATTTTCCAGCAAAGCATTTCCATTTTTACATTGATGGACTCACTCTCCTGAGTTCATAAAATAGACAAAAAATAAACAGGAACTGCAAAGCAATATATTATATATGGTATATTTATGAGCCTAGAAAGGATCCTTCATTTAAGATTTTCGCCTTTTCATAGATGGATAACCGGGTGGTATTGTTTTGCTACCTTCCCTTAGCTCTTCACATCTGTCCTCTGACATGCTTTCCAACCCTTCCCTTCCCTCTCCTGACCCAGTCCCCTTGCTGCATCCCACAACACATGTGTAGGATGTGCACAAGGCTAGCCATTAATTATAAAATCTTGTCCACACACTTTTAATAGAAGTATGCCCCATTACACTGCTGACTACTTCTTCTCCAATACATAATCTTATTATCTTCTTCCTTCTTGTGTTGTTGAAGAAGGTAATAGGGGTCACCAATCTAAATTCCGAGCATGTAGACCTTCTGGATTATCATCTGGCAAACATTATAAACTTCTCCCTTCATGATTATTTTCTATCTGTTTTATGGTCTTAGAGCACTGCACACTAGTTCCACTGATTATAAATTACAGGATGGGGAGAGATCTGATGAAAATATTCACCTTTAAGTGGCCCAGAATTTTATGTCTGTGAGAAAACACATATTTTTCATTGCTAACAGATGCGGCTTAGACCACAGCCAAACAACCGCACATAGCACACAGATACACACCTATGTTACACACATTGCACGTGCACATGAACACATACCCTGTATTATTACAAATTCAGCTTTCACTTTATCACCATAAAAAAACAACTGATGAACAGTCCAGAAGTTGCAATGTTTTGCTGTGCAGCTGTCTGGCATACTCATGTGGCAAAGAGCAAGTGCCATGACAGCAAAATGGGTCACAGTAATGAATGACATTTGCAGATTTCTTTTTCTTTGTGCCAGAACTCCTAAATGCACCGCTACTAGCATACTGGTACTCCTTAAGACCCACTTCAGCTGCTGGAAATGTTACTGAAAAGAATATCAACTTCTGTTTTTAACTGGAAACTAATATTCAGGTTCTATATTTCGATGCCAATTCACAGCTAAATGCTTCAATTTCCACATATGAAAAATAGAGAATAATGATACTGACCTTTGTAGAGCACTTTGAAATTCAAGGAAAAAAGAGCTACAAGAAAAGCTGGCATTATTATTATTTTTCTCTTACCATCTGTGGAGGGAAAAAGAATGAAAGTTGATATAACAGAAACAAAGAAGTAGATGTGTTTTGACAACTTCATATAGGCTAGAATTATCTGGGTGGAGGGTGGTATTTGCATGGGATACTTTGCCAATTTTCAAGAACAAAGACAACAAAATCTAAAAAACAAGAGTTTATACTTTACGCCACTGGCATGTTTAAGGTCTGAATTCAAAGACGGATTGTAGGCCGGTTAACATTCTACTTTTGTTTGGTAGTTTTATCCAGCTGTTACAGACATGTAGCTAGATTTTGGCTTCTGGAGTCCTCCTACATGCATGTCAAGATTTGAGACCTGATTTTCCTGTTTTAAATTGGGCAACCATCCTGGAAACCATAATAAGATGCAGCACTGTTGACAGACTTTCTCATGGAAAGTCGAACAAAATGCTATAGAAATTGCTGTATGCAGAGATGTGGTAATAGCTGTCAGTGACTCCCAAAAGCCCCTGGATGTTGTCTTTTTCTACCTTTCTGTGTTCTTTTTAGTTCACTGATACTACATTATAAGCTTGGTTTCATCTCACTAACTGTTCCCATCGAAAGGTTAGCAATTTGTCCAACTTAGTTCTCCAGACTCCCTTTATCATAAGCAATCAGCGACAGGCATATCTAGAAGACTACATGGATCTGTCTTATATATAAATATCTCTTTTGATGGGTAAAACTGCGCTCTGAAAAAAACCTTTTTTCTTTCTATGAGCTAGTGAGGATGCCAAAAATGCAAGCTCAGACTACAGCCTAAGTGTTTGGTGGCTAAAGTTAGGCGAGAAAAATCCCACTCCCAGTTGCACATAATAATGTCAAGATCTTCACAGAAAACATAGAGAAGCAAGGTCTTGGCCCCCAATTTGGAAGCTCAAATCAAAGTGATGGACATACCAGAGAAGTGAGGGTATACCAGGAAGAGCAAGAGTTATGGAAATAACAGTACACAATTACTCATTTTAGGAATCCATCTGGTTAGGTGTGTTGTTTCATTTAAATGATGTGTAAACGCACTCACTTAATGGCCCTCATTTATACATTTATACATGTCATGTGAGCACTACAACACACACGGTTTTAATTTTAAAACCTAAAGCACAAGTAGCAGACCTCACCTTTGCTGGATGCTGTCGGGTGTCAAAATCGAAAAGTTCAGCTTGTGCCCCTTCCAAGGAAATATAATACATACACATCTGTGCACCCTGAGGTCTGCACACAGCTGCACAATGTTTTATGAGATGTTGCAGTGGCTTCTGCTAGACTTCCTGACGTAAAACTACAAACAATCAAACCCTCCTTCCCCCACATCCCATTCTCTCCACCAAATGCCTGAGAAAGAGATTTTTTTAAACCAACTATGTCCTTTAAACACTTTTGCTCTCAAGAGCAGAAGTTATCTCAGTTTTTACAGAAGGAGATCATGATCTTGGGTATTTCAGCTTTGAGTACAATGAAGCCAAACTTCTTAACTTTGGTTCAAAACAAGTTTCTCTCAGTAAAGTCTAAATCAACCTTAGAAGGCAGAAATAAGTATGCTCCACCGAGCAGAAAAGCATGAGCTGACATTTAAAATCTGCACACTGCTATCTCAGCCACCCAAGAGAGAAATGATTCTGCATTAACAGAAGAAAAATGCAACCCTGAAAATTGATACCTTTGTGTTTACACCAGGACAACTGCAACACAATGCAATGCCCTGGTACTCTCTTTTCTTACATTCTAGTTTTTTCATTCAGCTTGAATGTTTTTCTAACTAGATGCAGGACAACAAAATAAAATAGAACACAACTTTTTTTTTTTTTCTTTTTGCCAAGAAAATGTAAATTTGATAAACCAAAATATTTTAAAGTTGGTGTTGATTCTGGAAAATGGATTGCTTTGGTTTTTAACTTTAAAGACTGCATTTTGACGTTTTCAGAACAAAAAGGTTTGATTTGAAATGATGTTTCATTTTGATAAGTGGTTTTTGTTTCACTAAAAAAAGAACAAAGGCATGAGTAAAACATTAAATTAAATTAAATATTTGTAACTTTGCAGTTCACCAAAAAACTGGAAAAGAAATCTCTCTAATCAAGTCAACACAAAGCAACTTCAAATTCCTCATTTTTTTAAAACTATCAAAAAACTGAAAAAAGATCAGGCAGTCTCTCAACTACCTTAAACCTGACCCCAGATAAAAGCAGGGTATAACTTGAGAGGACAAGCTATTTTAGCATTTATTTTCCTGTTTTCAGAAAATAAACATGATGCTGTCAGTACAATATTTTCAACATCCGAGAGCAGGATGCATTAGAAATGAAACTAGTCACCTTCAGGACTGCTCTGAGCCCTCCTTCAGGTTGACTTGTCCACATTTTTCAAAACCATTGTAGTAATACATTGTTTATTGTACTTGTTATCACACAGGGAATCAATAAGGAACTCCTTTTATCGTAGGCATAGCTTCAGCAATTAGACATCAGATGCAACAAACAATCAGTCTTTCAGCCATTTCACAGTGCCATAGACTGTTAGTCTGGGATTTCCAAAAAAGCTTGGACAGAAAGTATGCAAATTGTACTGAGTTCAGTGAGACCCAAGTACCTAATTCCATCTCCAAAAATTCAAGTCTTAGTGCAGTATCTACAGCAATACACTTCTAGGTGCAAATCCTTTCCTGGTGGCCCTTGTCTTGGGAAATGGCAGGAAAAAAAAAGTACCGTGAATGGCATTCCCTCCAGTACAACCTCACTTAGCACAGTTCCTCCGTAAAACTTGATGCACACACAAAGTCATGGTGGCGTCCTGCTATTTGAATGTTCAACAGCCTGACTCTAAGGGATATACGATCACTCTTTTCAAGTGTTACCCTGGAAACAATTTGTCTCTTGGCAGACGTTGCATACTTATACAGGAAACTAAATTTAAATCCTTAGGCATAACATCTTGGTCATGCCTGCCCTTTCGTTTGAACTCCTTTAATAAAACTCTTGCCCTCACACTTGGCTGTACTAAATCCAAGTATGATCTTTGCTTCCTCCTCATTATTAGTTCAGAGGGAACACTCTAGTAGTTGTATGCAGGGTTATCCATTACCTAAAAGGAAAACGTGCCAACTTGGAGCTCTGTTCATTGACTTACATGATGTTTACCCAAGGATTTTCATGCAACTAGCTTATAATGGCCATGTAATTTGCCTCTTCTGAGCAGCTTTACAGAACTGGTATTCATCATCAACTCAGACTTTTCAGCATACAACAGGTGAGTCAGTTCATAGGTGGCTTGGGAATAAACAACGGAACAAGGTGGAGCATTTAAAAAAAGAGAAGTAGGCAAATAGAACTGGTGCAATCAATCAAAAATATGATTCTTCAATGAGTAGTTTCAGAGGGGGGGCGACGACGAATGGAAATGTTATGTACACAAGTTACCTTCATACCTGGCTGAAGGCATACAGTGCAACTGGAAATTTTGGAAAGAAATATCTGCCCACCTGCCTGCTTTATTGGCCAGCAAAAGCAGCGCTTTCTAAACAGATGGAAGACCAAGGCAGTTCTCCACCTTTGTACACAAACACAGGCACACCCAAACAGGACAGGGGAGGGGAAATCCTCCTGTTATTCCACAGTACGCGTAAGCTTGAACTCTCACTGCCTATTCTAACAACCATCACTTCTCAAACATCTACAGGGTGGCAGAGGTGGTACACAGCTCAGGAGCCCACATTGTCCTTTAGTGATGGCAAACTGCCAAAATTTGTTTCCAAATGAGCATGCTCAGCCTCTCACAGGCCTTCTGGGGGAGCTGAGACCTCCCACATTAATAAGAGGCTTTGGGGATTTTTTTCCCCTCCTCTTGCCTTTTTTTTTTTTTTTTTTTAATTGATGCTGAAGCAGTCCCAGTGGACCTGGAAGCACATGTAAAGGGAGACAAAACTGGATACAAGTCTCAGAAGGATGGCATAAGGATTTAACAATACCTCTCGGACTTGACTCCACCGATGAGGTAGACGCTGGCAGGGGACTGTGAGGAATTATGCAGAGTGTTCCCTCCCTCCTCCTTCATAAAATAGCCTGTAAGGCAGAGAGTGCCTGAGACATGAGCAATGTTTTTCTTGGGAATGGATGAGTTTTAGCAGGGGGGGCAAAAACAGTTTTCAAAATTTACTTTTCACCACCGTGCAACACCTTGAAAATATTTTGGCAAAAAATCCAGGTGTTGTGCAGTTCCAGGATTCTCTCAGAGTTCCAGTTTATTTGGCGGGTAGAATAGAAAAAGCTACCAGCATATTGGAGGAAATATGAATAGCTCTAGTCAAACTGTTTAGCACTGTAACCAGGAAAAAGAGAGTGCATGTGAACTTTTCTGTGTCTCATCTAAAGCATTATTAAGCATAAGTTAAGGAAAGTTAACCTTTTTTTTTACAAATTCATCACAAATTAGGGCTCCATTGTGTTGGGTGCTTTTCAAAGACATTCCACGAAGCAGTTGCTGTATCTCAGTATTTAATGCAAGTAAAAGGGACATACGAAGGATGAAAGAAAAAAATTCCACCTTCATTTTACATTCATGAGCAGGAAAATGATGTCTCACAGAAGCTCTCACAAAAAGGTTGTCATAATGTGGAACTGCATGCAGAGCTCTCAAATCCCATTCTAATGTGACAAATACAAATGTTTTCTTCTCAGAAGTGTGCTCGAGCTTCCTCATGCACATAACAGCTACTACTCCACTGATGTCAAAGGAATTATTTTTGCTGACTTATATAGATTAAAATAAAAGTCAAACCTGGCCAAAAGCATACTCATAGAACCAGATTCATCAATATGCTCCTGTGGCTTTATGTTACCCTACTGATACAAGACAGCTATAAAACTATTCTATAAAACTATTACTAACTAATGTAAGGCTGCTGTGTGTCACCAAAGAAGTATAGAGCAGCTGGAACATCTATGGGAAATCTATATTTCAGCATTTTACCATTTCTACCTTCTCACCTTTCTGCTTTCTCATCAAAGATTGGTACCAATTCCAGATGCAGAGAAAATACATGGAAAATAAATACTGGAAGAAAGAAAAACTAAGCATTCAACAGCAGTAACACAAACAGGTTGTAATTTCTGTCTCTTACGTTAGTATGCAAGAAAATCTCCACTGTTGTGGTTTTTAAACTCACTACAACCAGATTTCTTTGTAGGAAGAGATAGCAATATTTAGTTCTTATTAACACCACGCCATGCTGCTCAACTCTCAAACCAAGAGCTTCTGAGAAACAATACATGAAGTCTAAAGTAAGCTGAGAACTCCTTAACTGATCATAGATACTGATATCTAAAGGCTTCAGATCCACCATCTCTTGTGTGTACTAGACTCAGGCAACTTCATTGTGCACATTTATCATTGCTTAAAGTTCATATAGGTCTATAAAACACACCTGGGAAATAGTTTCTTACTGTCTAGGTATGGTCTAAATGATCCACAGTGGAATGGGTCAAAAATTCTTTTTAAAATGTAGAATTTAAAAAATTGCAAATTAGGAAAACATATGCAACTTTTTCACAAATTGCTTTCCCATCTTCAGAGCAACAGAAAATTTCAAATATCAGTTTCAAAAATGGGGGGGTGTGTGTCATAAAATTCTATGTCTGATGTTGCTTTCCAATTCATGTAATACTGTAGTAAGGCTTTAGACTGAAATCTGAAGTTGGAAAAGGGCAGAAAGAATCTCTTTAAACAAACTTAAACAGGATAGAATTTCCTAGCAGTGAGAATGATTAAATATTGGAATGACTTACTCACACTGGCCTATCTGAAAGAAAAGACAGGAGATGGCTTGCAGCCTGTGTGCAAAGAGGGAAGAAGATCTGGCCGAACATTGTGGTATGTGTCTTACTGGCATGGGAATCGCCGAATCTGAAGTTCTCTGTTCATCCCTTACCTTTTGTGCCATGAACGTAGTTGCAATGTTTGCTACTCCATAATAAGATAAAGAGGTAGAACATACCTTCAGAGAATTCAAGGATTATAATAAATTAGGGGAAGTCGGTGACAAACTGAGTAGCAGAGATTCAGTCCAGAGGGAACTTGAGAAACTTGAGGACAGGGCCAACAGAAAACTCATGAAGTACAATGAAGAGAAATGCAAAGTCCTGCACCTGGGACAGAACAACTCCATGCATTAGCACAGTCTGGGAACTGTCTCAATAGTAGCCCTGGTGGGAAGGTGGGAACCAGATTGAATATGAGCCCACAGAGTACTCTCATCGTGAATAACGTCTGCTTGGCTGCATTAGGAGGAAAGCAGTTAAGGGATCTAGGGAGGTCGCTGTCCCCTTCCATTCAGCACTGGTGAGGCCCCATCTGTGTCCCGATTTGAGCCCCCCAGTACCTGTTTGAGGCTACAGGATGGAGTTGGGGTTTAAATGTTACATGGAACAATTCTTAGGGGAATAGCTCCTTGGATTGGAGATACAGATATTTAATGTTTTGGGATAAACGGGAGGTCCAGATGAAACAGTTTTCGCTTGTCTCTTCTGTCCTTAATTTCAATGAAATCTAAAATAACCAGCTCTATGAAGTCAGTTCGTTTCACTGATGGTTTTGGCAGAGTTTCTCTCCCACCGTGTTGCCAGGAAACATGGCAGAGTAAAATGACTGTTGGACTGTCACAGCTTTAGGCCTTATGACTCTGAGGGACGAATGCCAAGGCAATCAGCATGCCGGGGAAGTTGCACACTTTGCAAGCTCTGCGGCATTACGTGACCCTGCAAAAGGGAAAACTCATGAGGTTAGAGGAGAAAAAAAGACACGAAAGGAAGAAGCTACAGAGCAATTAATCCCACCATTTAATCAATACTGGACTACTACTGCCTATATTTCGTTTGAGCAGATGTTACCTGAGCAGATAATCTGAAGACAGCAATACAAACAGAGAAATTAAATGATGGTAGCACAATAACCCCTCACTTCCCTAGTAGGCAATGTGATAAGGGACTCTGCAAACCATCCCCTTCCACCTAACTTTGCATGCCGATTTGACTTGCCTTACCTTATCTTGTTTTATATTGCCTTATTTTGTATTGCCCTGTCTTGTCTTATCAAGACACTCCTGTCTGAGCTAGCTGAGAATAGTCCAATCCTAATTTTTCCACCAGATTTTCCAGCCTGTATTAAATTTACCACTCAATGATGAATAATCTGTTATCCTTCTGCAACAAATTAATTGCAGGCTGTTACAGAATGAGTGATGTGGGTACAAATTCTGTGAGTCTCTGCTATATAAAATTCAATATAGCCTTTGCTGTTGGGATAATCTTGTGCCAATATACTTGGCAAAAAGTAGAGAATGTGTGCGCACAATGTGGGTATCTTTCAGGTCGGTATTGACAGTTGCATATTTATGTATTTTTCAAAAAACTTTAAAAGATATAGAATGGATTGTTCTGAAGCATTCCTGCTACCCTGTGTACTTTATAAACTGCCTTGGGTTCAACATATGGTGCACTTTTCTAAAGTAAATGTAAATAACTGCTTCTGATTGCTTTCAGAACTGCACCCAGCTCATCACCATAATTCTACCATAAAATACATATCAGTTATTAAAAAATGAACCAAAAATCCACAGGCATGTGAATGTCATGTTCTATTAACCTGGCTTTGCTGTCTGCACATATGGTGGATGAAGGAGTGGAACAGCTATGGTATAATTAAGATTCAGTCCTACAAATAACTGCATAAACTTAACAATCACTGTTTTGGGGGATCGCTATACTGAGGTCTGTACTATGACTGCAATTCATACCAGTTGCTGGGGCTGATTTATCTTTAAACTAGCTCGTTAGGTACTGCTAGGAGAGCAATTATCCCAGTACAGAACACAGTATGGGTAAATTCCATGAATCTTACCCAGCCTCCCTGTGGGTTTTGCATCCTACACTGAATCCCTTCCTACATTTCTAGCTACATTCCTAGTAGCATCCAGGCTAGTTTATTTAGAAATGGCTTGTGCCTACATGTATAATAAGTAGACACAGTACAGAAAAATCCTCAGGCAGTGAGAACTATTTAATCCAATTAGTCTTTTGCAATAGTGTACCCATAAAAATGTGTTTACACATGGGTATGGACATCTCCTGGGGACAAACAGATTCCAGCAACTGGTATAGCTGAGGCACTGAAGAACATGACTTGTACTGGAGGGAGCTCTGTTCTGAGATACTTCAGAAACTGTGGTTAGTCTCTACTTAGCATAAAGCTGTGTGTTGGGAATCTGCAGCCTTGGTTGAAGTCAGCAGGAGCTGCATGTGTGTAAGGGAAGAATTTGGCCCATTAGGACCTAATATGGCACATCAAAGGAAGATAGAGCTGGCATCTTTTGGAGAACTTTCTGATATTCACATGCAACTGCGCACTGTGGGTGGCATTGAGCTGGGTATGAATTGATTGGAGCATAGACAGGAACCAGAGCAACTGTAGCTAAGAGGAGGTCTGCAGACCACCCCCAGGATGCTGTAAGACCACCGGTTTCCTTCAGAAAAGGGAAGGAGGCTAGGGTAAATGGAGACTACAGGCATTACAGCTCTTGCAACAGAAAGCAATTTACTGTTACCAATGGGAACTGCGACTAGGGAGAGGGGCTGAGTGTAAATTTTTGCTCGTACTGGGAACTAGCTCCTGAGACCTTATTGAGAAAAAAATCAGTTGAGCAAACTTGGTAAAGTAGTGAAAACGTGCACCTCGGGCAGGATGGGGTCTCAGTTTCTAGTCTATTTAATTCAGTAGGGGTTTTGTCCAATCATTTAAAATTCATATCTTGTTGGTATGATGAAATGCACACAGTGCAGTTTGACGTTATAGTTTATTCTTGGTTTATAATGCACAGGTGTATGTATACATGCATGCTAGGCTATCTGATGCTGTGTATTTGTTTTGGGACTGGTTGCTCTCCTCATGGACACAGCTAAGGGATTAAAGTTCTATATCTGAATCTAAGAGGCTGTGTTTAAAAGCTTTTGATACACTGCTTTCTACACTCTAAGGCTGCGTTCTGGTTTCTCCTTTCCTACTGTGTGTGGGCTATTCCACGTCCCTCATTACTCCTCAGATTCATCGTGCCAGACCCCTCTCATGCTGGCAGCAGCAGCATGTGCACTTTGGTGATTTATAATACTGGGCTCCTTGGGGAAGAGTGTGTTTCACTGGCAGTAAAAGGGGTTGTTGTGCAGGTGGAAACTTGTTTAAACAAATCTGAAGTTGTGATATAATGGAGGCTGGTAGCTTAACATAAGCTCTGAGCGTCCAGAAAACCTATTTATTTTACACATCAGAAACCTGCCTGAGTTCTTCGTTTCAGAGATTTCCATTGACTGAAAGGAAAAAGAAAGTACTATTGGGGTAAATCTGAAATGAAAATCAAATGTTCTTATATATCAGACTGTGGGTGATGTGCATGGGGAAAAAAACAAGGACTTATTGTTGTCAGCGTGGTTAACAAATAAATTAATTGTTTTTTCACAGCTCACTAAAGTCTTTGGTTTTACTTCCAGCTTCCTGAAAACAAATTTCAGACATAAAAATGTCTCCCAAATCCTGTCATACTGCAAAATACTGAAGTTGTAAGGGGGAGAAAAAATAATGTACTGGTAGATAAATCTCAGAAGTTACTGACAAAACATTCTTCCTTGAGTAATATACTTCCTAGATAATGCTATTATCTATAAAATATAAATGTGATTTTCTATTCAGACAGTTGAATGGAAAGGTTCAGAGTGCAAGTTTGGTTCAGACAATCATCCAGAAGTCTGAATGTTTATTGAAATTATCTGAACCTATCAAATCTCCAGTTTGAACTGGCAATCTCTTGAAAACCAGCATTTCATGTGAGATTTCTGGCACTTACCTTTCAGGTGCTGGCCAGAAACATCATTTTTGCGGTGTTACAGTTTCAGACCTTGATGGTGATTACAATTGTCAAAATAAAAACTCTCTCTCTACTTGTTCCAGGACTTCAAAAATATTTGGTTGCAGTTTGGTTCTGAAAGTGTGAAAAGGTTGAGGAGAAGGTTTTTAATTTCCTTTTTCTTTTCTTTTTTTTATTTTTTCCCTGATTCCTTTTGTCTCTTTTGAATTGGTTCTTCATTATCTCAGATTAAATGTCCCAGTAGTGCAACAATCCTAAATTTTTTTAGATCCGGTAGTTCTTGTCCTCTTCAGAACATCAGACCTATAAAGCAACTGTTACAGTAGTTTATTTCTTTGTCGTCAGCTCTGTCTGTTGAAAATTAAAACATTTTCCTCATCTTGATGTGTGGCATATCTGACTGTGAAAAGCCTCACCATCTGTTTTAGGGCCTGTAGAAGTTAGCAGGGAATGTGAACACCATTGTAAGAAACTTCCAGTGTTTGTTTTATTTCATTTCAGATACAAACTAACTTCATATAATCTCAATACAGAGTTTTTTTTTTTTTTTTAAATATAAACTGCTTTATATTGAAAAACAGATTTCACATCCTATCTTCTCAGGCTCCAGGAAAAATTTCAGTGAAGAACTTTTTTTTTACAGTACACGGGCAAAAGTCTTTGCTGTAAGACAAGGCTGAGGTTTCTCTCATCTAACTTTAGCTGCTTGAAACAGATAATTAGCCGAAACTAACCATGTATGTTCCCACTGCTGACTATAGACAGATCCCACTCAGCCCTAAGCTTGTTGGGAGTCAGGCAGTATGAATCCTAAAGTTTGCTCCATTTGGGTGGAGGAAAGACATAGTTGCATTGCACCTCCACAAAGCTTCCTCTGCTCTCAGTAGTGGATTCCAGCATTTGAAGCTCAGGACAGTTTAGTCTTTAATGTTGAATCTGTGCAGTCAAAAAAGTCTCTAGAAACAAGCTCAGCTAATGGATACAAGCTCGGTTAATTTACAGGCTTTTATTTATTGGTGCAGGAAGATGTTTATTAAAGTGGACCTGCTTTCTCCCTCAAACAGGAGACTGCCAAAATAACTTCTGGGGCTACTCATGGTTAATTACATCTTAGAGTTGCTATCTGAGAAAGCAGAACCTTCTGGGTCTTCCTAAATGGATGAAGCCATACTTCTTTTTGAAAAAACCGTTACAACATTATCAAATTAAAGCCAACAGAAAAGCTCCAGAGTTCATAGGTTCAGTATCTTCAAGCACACACGTTGTCATCTAAAAACTTGTGTTTACTTCAAGCTTTCTTTCTAGTATGTATTTGTTTTTTCTTGGTTTATCACAGTTACCATCTGTTCTTATTTCTAACCTTACTAGAAAAATGCCTGTACCAACAAACTCAGATAGGAAGAAATTTGTATCTCAGTTTAGGTATCTTTCCTATAGAGCCTGCAGGTTTCTTCATTAGTTAAACTGTGACAGGTAAAATTTTGCATCCTGCTAAAAAAATCTTCACTTCCATTCCCATTACTTTAATTTAATATTTTTCAAGTAATTCTCGCACAGTGTTCTGTTAACTTTCACAACTCGGCCACAAATCTGGCTGCTGACTATTCTGGCTTATGAAACCAACTGTGAAACTTAAATCTTTAAACAATTATTGAAGTCTTGGGGTTATAGTGATTCCACATCAGTTAAACTAATTACTTATAAGACATATCACCAGACTTGACTGCTAGCAAGAATTTCTGCAGTTATGTACAGTTTTTTGTGTACAGAACTGAAGACAATGAGTCATCCTTTATCTCTGACTGCAAGTTTGTTTGCAATCTTCTGCAAAGCTTCTTACATTTAGTCTAACTGCTGAGGGCTGTTTTGCACTCCAGAAAATGCCAAAGTCTCATTTCTGCCTCTGGTTCACTGTTGCCTTGAAGTTAAACCTCCACAATTCAGATTTGAAAGCACTGACTCCCGAAAGAAGCTGCATAAATATCTAAAAGATTAGGACTCACTTGCAAAATAAAAAGAATATAAGTAGGTCATAAACAATATACCTACAATGGGTTTAAGTGTTGCTTTTAGTTTAACAATTCATCACCTACTGATTATATAGGATAAAAAAAGGACAAATAGTCTAAACATCACATGCTAGGGACTGTTTACTGACAATATTGACAGCAATGGTGATAGTCCCCAAAATCAACAGGATATTAATGAGTTCTGTCTTACCCTCAGTGCATAGAATGCAACCGTGTAAATATGAAATAATTTGTTAAATGTTCCAAAATGTTAATATGTCTGGGAGCAGGGTATGGTGGTAGACAATACCTAGTAAGACATATAGCACAGTCCTTGGCATACCTACAATTTCTAGAGGTCTCACGGTCCTACTGAGATACAGTCTTCAAACAGTAGAAAATCCAACAATCCTGAATTACTGCTTCTTCCTGAAATTCCTTAGAAATCATCAGTCGTCAAAAGTCTTCAGATTTCATGGTGTTGTGATAATTAAGGCTTTTCTCAAAATTATTTTGGAAAATTGGAATTCTGGGCAGAAACTCATTGACCTTTCATTCCTTTCCTGAACTGTTAAACCTACAATTTATGAAATACACAGGGTAAAAAGCTATTCTTTTTAGCTGTGTGATATGTGGAAAATAATTTCCCCGTATTCTGGGTTTTTTTATGAAAAGAGTGCTGTCAACATCCTATCAGCATCATAATGCACTGTCTGGGGCCAAAAATTAAAAATCCATTTGTCTTTTTGTTGCAGACATGAAAATGTCTCTGCAAGTTGTATGATATAGTAGCTGGTCAATATTCTGTCAGTCCTTACTCAGGGGAACATCAATAGAAGCTTTCTAGAACTGGTAGTGGTTAAAAGTATAAGGACTTCAGGATCTGGCAGTCAAAAGATTATTTCCTGAGTAAAACCTGAGTATGGGATTCAGAATTTGTTTTAAGATTGTTTAATACTGAGGCATTGGTTTAATTTTCCACACATGTAGAATTTGGCAGGAAGTAGTGAACGTGCTTTGTTTGACATCTGTTGACCTCATTTAATAATTGTTATTAATTCTTCTATTGCAACTTCATTAGAATCATATTACTTTCCCAGGGCCATATGGGTGCCCTCTGGTGGCTGGATTAACACCTCACTCTTTGCCGATAATCTATCACCAAAAAAAAAAAAAAAAAAAAAAAAAATCTTTATTGCTGTATTCACATAAATAAGCTTTAATTTTACCTAATGACTCCAATCAGAGATTAGACAATTTCTGAAACAAGGGTAATAAATTCAACCTGAGGGTGAAGGAAGAGTGCTTGCTGTAAGCAGCTGATTAAGGAATAATTTTTCAGATGCTTAATCAAACTGAAAGTCAAATTCAAACTTTTTCGAGATCATGCAAAATGGAAAACTAGTTTGGCTTCTGTTGAGATTGGAAGTCTTGAGAACTGCCTTGTCCCTTGATATTCTGCTATTTCTGTTTTGAAGCCAAAGGGAGGGGAAAAAAAAGAAAAAAAAAAAAAGAAGAAAATAGATACAAAAATGGAACACTAGAAACACAAAGAGTTTGAAATTGGAGGAACAGTCAGTTCTCATTTTATTTAAATCAAGTTTGGTTCTAATCTCAAATGCATTTCTCTATCCATAAAAGTATTCACTTACTGAATTCTATTAAGATATGTATTTTTCTCTTCCTGTAACATGATTGCACACAGACTCATCAGACAGTTATTTGTATTTCCAAACACCATTTAAACTGATCCAAAACACAGTATACATCCAAAGTGAACACTAAGTCAGGAAACTAAGCAGTCAGACATTTAGGAGTGTGATGTTAGTCAAAGCAGTAACGTTTGGTTTTTTTTTTTAAAAAAAAAAAAAAAAGACAAATTAGGATAAACACATTCCTTTCTCCCCTGGGGACAAAAAGAAGTGCTGATTTCTTGACTATCCAAGAGATGGAGTTGAATTTATTTTTTTACAGAATTGCTATCTGAAAAAGAGAGGAGAGGAGAGGAGAAGAGAAAAGAAGAGAGGAGAGGAGAGGAGAGGAGAGGAGAGGAGAGGAGAGGAGAGGAGAGGAGAGGAGAGGAGAGGAGAGGAGAGGAGAGGAGAGGAGAGAGGAGAAACCTGATGCAACACTGAGCAATGAATAGTGAGAAAAGTAATTAGCCATCATAGAACCAGCAGCACCTTCACAACACACCTAAGACAACCAGTGTTCTTGAAACCAGGCAAAATACTTCACCTGTAACAAGAGTTTGATAATCAAGGTGAATAAATGAGCTTTACTATACGAACTTTTAGGAAAATGAAACGCAGAACACTCCTGGCATCTCACCTTCTCTCCTCTCCTCTCCTCTCCTCTCCTCTCCTCTCCTCTCCTCTCCTCTCCTCTCCTCTCCTCTCCTCTCCTCTCCTCTCCCCTTCTCTTCCCTTCCCTTCTCTTCTCTTCCCTTCTCTTCCCTTCCCTTCCCTTCTCTTCTCTTCTCTTCTCTTCTCTTCTCTTCTCTTCTCTTCTCTTCTCTTCTCTTCTCTTCTCTTCTCTTCTCTTCCCTTCCCTTCTTTTCTCTTCTCTTCTCTTCTCTTCTCTTCTCTTCTCTTCTCTTCTCTTCTCTTCTCTTCTCTTCTCATGTTGTCTCAGGGTGATCAGATGAGTGACCTTTGAAGATCTGTCTTTGTGTCTGACAAGGAAATACTCTTCTCATAACTGTAGAAAAGGAGAGACATTTAGCTTACCTCTTCCAGCTTCAATAGCTCATGGTTATAGTGCTGATAGTTCCTGTCCAAATCCTTATTTGTCAGCTGTCAGGAAGGCTCTCATGCTATTTTTCCTATTTCAAGATAGACATTACACCATTTCCTTGTTGATGTAATGGAAATTTTACTCTTTGATGGTATGACCAAGTTGTATAGTTAAACAACTGCCAGGCAACTTTAGGAATTACTCTATAATCCTATCTCAGTGTTACACTTATTTAGACCTTCTGCATTAAATAATGGTGTTTTCTAATGCTTTTGCAGTAAAAGTCTGTCTATTTATCTTACAGTTTTAATTTGTCACTCATTGCTGCAGTGTTTGCAAGTCACCCATCCCAAACAGAAAGGTCCTCACTGGAGTTCATGAAGCCTCTGACACTTCTCTTTTTGTAGCATTAAATCTCTGCTTGAGGTCAGATATTGGGAAGCATGGATGATGTGGGGTTTAGGAATAAAGAAGGGTGCTCACATGGTTATAGCCTTCTTGGTGGAAATACTGTCTTTAAGAGGAAGATTTTGGGACTTTCTTTAAATCTCTTATTCTGGTCTTTGACAGCAGCTTTGCCCCAGACCCCTGATGTTAATTAGTGTGTGTTCATGGACTGCAGTTTAATTTTTTATGTAGCTGCAAAGTGATTAAAAATTAAAATCAAAGACTAACCCAGCTCTGGATCTGACTGATTGTCACTGGAGGATTTGTAACATTAATCTGAGGCACTCATGCTATCTCTGACCTCGGGAAGGTGACAGCTGTACACTGTGCCAGCTGGAAATTTTGCCTCACTCAATTTCAGACGAAGCCTTTAATGAGGTTGCAAACATACAGATCACTGACACCTTTCCTCCTTATCCCTTCAGGAGGAAGGGATGCAATTTTCTCAGAGGCTGGAGGAGAAAGAACCTTATTTTTCAATGAATCACTCTGACTACTCTACCTTAGAAACACGAGACAGAACCTCCAAGCAACGAGAATATTAGGTACATTTAGTGATACTGAAGTTAATGCTGTTATTATTTTCAACTGGGCTGCTTCATTTGGAGGCAATGTATGTGTTAGTAGTAGCACCAGTGAGAATGACTTTTAAGGCTGCATGTCAACATACTGTGGCCAGATTAACCAGCCTAACCAGTTTCATTCATTCATCAAAAGAAGAAGAATCAGAATGTACTCCATTGGTCTTCTGCCTTTGAGTTCTGAAAAAGATGGGGAGAATGATTCACACTCTAAGGAGTCACAGAGGAGCAGTTGGAGCCATTTCTCCTGGGTCATCAGAGAATCTCAAGCCTCACTGTGGCAAAACAGGAGAGAGCCAGCTCACCAAGCATGGAGAGCTTTCTTGTGGCCACAGCTGTAAGGAGACACTTTTTAGAGTCACTAATGCCATCTCCATGTTCTGGTTTATGTGAACTGTGGCAATGTAGGAGGCATTTGTTCATACCACATTTTGGAGCTGGGTAGTTAGCACTTTCTCAATTACTTTTACTACTTTGAGTTATTATTCACCTTCAGTTTTTAAGACTTTTCTTCCTTCTTTCTGTATTCTCACCCTTTTTCTTCATATGCTTCTTTTCACCACCAGTTACTTGACAGTAAAAAAATAAATGTGTAAATGAGAGAGTTATTTTTCTTGTGCAAAGAAGAAAAAAACAGCTGGAAACATTTCATCAAAAGACAAAAACCATGTAAGGCATTTAGAAGGAAATACACTTTGTTTCTTGCAAATTTGCCCAATATTTTTGAGCAAATCTACCTAGTGTCTATTTTAATGGCTTACATATAAATATCTATTCTAATCATAATTCATAAAATAAATCTTATAATTGCGATTGCTAGGAAAATAAAATGCAGCGTGTTTTACATTTCTTTCCCTTGGGAAGTTCTGGTGTTCTGGTGCACTGAACAAATCAGAAAGATTTATCTGAGACTCATATGTTCTAACATAAAAGTGATTCTCCTGGAGTTCAAAACAGAAGAAATAATCTGGAATTACGTATACACATACCTTCACAGTGGTTTAGCCCAGATTTGTAGATAATTTGAAACAAAAAAATTCTTGCAACACTTTCTAGAGATGAGATTAGAAAAAAATTCCAGTATCAAGATGAATGCCTAGAATGATGGTCTTTCATTTGGTATTTTTATTCTTTTGGAGGTCCTGTTTCTTGAGTAGTACCAATGACTGGTTTCTCTTACATTTGCATTGCACTAATGGTAAGTTTAGGAAATGGTAAACTCACCTTTCTGGTGCTCCAGGTGAGGAAGTGGCAGGTGAGCACATCTTCCTGCCCAAATTAATGTGGTTGAACTCTGTGTAGCTGTGCTGATCTGTAACTCTCCCATCAGTTCCACCTCTGGTTGGGACACGTCATCTTTATAGTTCTTGGTGCTTTAAATCCCGAATTAAAGAGGTATTTCTGACAAAAGTAATTGCCCCACATGGCTCCTCCAAAAAAATACACTTAGAAAGAGCTTGCAGTGTATTTTGTAACAATACTGTTTAAACAAATCATTTTTGTGTTTATAAGAATGTGGAAATTGAGAACAAAAAACCTAAATTATCCATCTTGCTATCCTAGAAAAATGTCAGGTTTTGAGTCTCACACATCATCAAATCAATGGCACTAGCTGTCTCTTGAGTTCCAGGAGTTTTACAAGCCCAGAGATATGTTATGATTTTCTGTGCAAAGAGATGGGAAAGTTAAACACAGGAAAACTTTTTAGAATAACCAGAGGATCAGTATCATCAATATTTTTCAGTGTCATGTCTCCTGCCTCTTAGAGCCATTTTTTATGGTTGAACAACAGCAGAAAGCAAACAATATTTTATGTAATGTATTTAGATCAGAGTTTCTTGCAGCCTAGGAATACAGAGTGACTTTAAAATACACATAAAATCAGGGAAAATAATTTAATGCATCTTTTACAAGGAACGTGGTAATATCTTAATTTCAACCAAAAGAGACAAGCTGAGGAGAAGTTAAATGATGTTCCTTAAAAGAAACAAACAAACAAGAAGACTTAATTCCAGTAAATCTTCCTAGACATAAAAGTTCTGTCCATATTAACAGTGGCTCTCCAAACATGAGACATTTATATGAATCCATGTTTATTTCAAGTGCTGGTATCCCACAGTCTCTCTGCCTTAGGTCTACTGGAAAACTTGACAATAGTACCTGACTATGTGATGGGCTGTTACATATTTACCCTCTCAGCAAGCATCTGAGGTGGAAGACTATTGTCCCCATTCACAGAAGGAGAACAAAAAGCACAGCAAAATTAAGATCACTTTGATAGCTTAAGATAAATAAGTACCCTCTTAATTGCAGCTAGCCTGGCCCTGTGACTTACAATGGAAGGTTGTTCATTCTGCTCTTCAGGAAGACAGGTGACGGAAAAATAAGCAAACTCCTTTTCTTCCAGGCATTCAGAACACTGTGCTCTGAATTTATACAGATGCTTTTGAAGATATAGAGTTGCAGTCTTAATTGCCAGTCTTTATTAACCCAGGATGTGCTGGCCTCGTTTATACTAGGAGGTTAAACAATCCCAGGGAACGTTGCTAAGACCTGGCACTCAAATGTCAGTACTGGTAAAAATGTTAGACTGGTTGCTGGTGAAATTTTCACTTGGACCAACCAATACTCCCTCTGTCAAACAACTCTCAACACAGTGCAGCAGTTAACTCAGGCCAAGGGCCACACTGAATGGATAGTTTGGATGGAGCTGACATGTTTTGGAAAGAAAAGGAGTTTAATATTGTGCACATTGTCAGACTGTGCCAGTTGACCTTAAGCTAGAGAACAAACTCTGAGACAGTGAGTTACAAGCAAGGGTGTGCTACTAATTCCAGTTCAGCAACACTGGTTTTACTGCTAGCCAGTAACACAGGCATCATCACTGCACCTAGGAAGCAAAGCACATGGGTGGAAGTGGATATTAGTGTATTCTGATGGGTTTTCCCAGCTAGCTCTGCATTTCTGATCTGTGGCTCCCTTATGCTTCTGTCCTCACTGGTGGTATCTCCTTCAGTTACCAGGCATCCATTCACTTTATTCTTTTCAAAAGTACATTTGGTCAGAGAGTTCCCTGAAGAGATCATTCGTTTCTCCCCAGAATTGGTTGAAACAGAGAAAAGATGTCCATCTTCATTCCTGCTTGAAATCAGTGAGGTGACAGCCCCTTCTTGATGCTCCTCCCATCCTGAGAACAGCTTTCCCAAAGCAAATACAGAGTCACAAGTCACATGAAACTCCCATGATTGTGGCCTGTGAAAGGTACCTTTGACATCACACTAACAGGGATATTTGTCACCCAAGTGATGTCTTGGATATTCATCTCCTTGTCTTGGCATCAATTGTCTTTTGAGCATTTGAAGCACTCCCTATTAGAGATGTTAGGTATATCTTGTTGTCCATCATACGGTGTAGTCTTCAGTAGTTGACTAAGCCTCTTAAATTAGTAGCTAATTGTCTATAATCAGTGGAGAGAGACCAGGCTGAGAGAGTTGGGGTTGTTCAGGGTGAAAAGAAGGCTCTGGGGAGACCTTATAGCAGCCTTTCAATATATAAAGGGGGCTTATAAGAAAGATGGAGAGAGACTGTTTACCAAGGCCTGTAGTGAAAGGACAAAGGGCAATGGTTTTAAACTGAAAAAGGGCAGGTTTACATTGGACATAAGGAAGAAATCTTTTACGATGAGGGTGGTGAGACACTGGGACAGGTTGCCCGGAGAAGTTGTAGATGTTCCGACATTGGAAATATTCAAGGTCAGGCTGGATGAGGCTTGAGCAACCTGATCTAGTGAAAGATGGCCCTGCTCATGTCAGGGGGTGGAATAAGTGATCTTTAAAGGTCCCTTTTGACCAAAATCATTCTGTGATTCTATGATTCTAAGCACCTCTGGAAAGACATTCAGCCCATCCAAAGATATGACTTGCCCTCTGGAGGCACCTGTCTTTCTTTACTGATTACAAATGTAACCTATGGTGGTTACACACTCAGTTAAATTGTTGGAAGAGAAATTATTGTTAGGGGGGGAATGTAAGCTATTGACCCCATTATCAGTGCTGCCTGGAATTAATTTATAAGTTACAATTAGCAGACAGCTTCTTTGCAATTATAAAAGAAAGCGCTGTTACTGAAAGGAAATGCTGTTACTGAATTATGTTTAATTTACTAGCATATTTACTAGAAGTAGGTAAACAACTAGATAAATTGACCAAACATATATTCCATATACAGTTACTCCATATTTCAAAGATGTTGTGGTCTATGCCAAGAACAGACATGTTGTTCTGATGCTGAGGGAGTCATCACTTCCATCAGACTCATTTCTATGTGCTTTTACTTTGCTGCAAGACTGCCTGCATAAAGCGGGACAGTGTACATATGCACGGAATAATCTGCTGCTTCACTCAAATGCAGATACATCAGGAAAAGAACAAAGCAACTTAAACCAGCATCACACAACTGGAGTTAGCCTGTTAGAACAGGATGTATAAGAAAGGAATATTGGTTTAAAATATTTCAAAATTAATTCAATCACAGACAGTTCATGACTGGTTAGAAAAATCAGAAGCAAATATCACCATATGAATTTTTCAAATAGCTCATATCCATTGTTTTCTATACTAAACAAAATTATAAAAGTCAGTCACTCCTCACATAACAGTTTTGGGAAGAAGTAAATACAGACTTATTTTTGGATTGGATTTGCAAAAGACGTTTAGGTAAATAGAAGAAAATAATCACCCTCACAATGAAATCATGATAGGATTACTCAAAAGGCCATCTTCCATAATGCTTCCTGAGTAAGTCCTGGTAATTACTTGTAAGTTGATGCACTGACCTCACATATATAATACTTCATATTAAGTTCTGGACATTGGATGCATCCACATTCCTGACTGGTGCAGCACAAAGACAGAAGAATAAGGGTTTGTTTCACTGCTATCTGTTATGGCTCTAGCAGGTTGTGTCCATACCATGGCTTTACTAGCAATGTAGTTCATGCCAGCTACTGGTGCCAGTTACACACTATGCATGCATGGAGAGCTAACTAGACATCTACATTACAAGTGGATACTCTCAGTAGTGCCTATGGGAATGACTTCAAATTCAGTTACACCAGGAAGGAAATTACTTCAAGTGCCTCAAGTGTGCATTTGAGTGTGTATTGTAAGACAGCAATTAGCAAGACAAATTTTCACCTAAGAAGAACCCATTCAGTTCACTAAAGCATTAATATAAATCCACCCATTGTATACTAGATTTAAAGAACTGAGAATTCTATAGCAAGGTCATGACCCAGTTTTTATCCCTAGTCAAATTCCATACTAGAATTCATACCTGTAGTACATGGCATGAGTTTTCAAAGAGACAAATTTAAAGATCATTGAAAGTTATGGCTGGAATGGAGCCATGAATCACCTAGACCATTTTCCCAGTCTTATCCCCATGCAATGGTAATTAACAAGTTTTCTGGACTTTCAACAATTTTATTTGTTAAACATTTGCTACAGTTTAAATATTCTTTTAGTTTGAAAGTTTTTCTGTTACCTAATTATGATTTCCTCTTTTGTAAATCGTCAATTTATTCTTATACTGATTATGAAAGACATGGAAAAAAGCTCATAATCTTTCTCTTCCTACATCTTTTACATTTTTTATCATGTCACAAGTTCATGTCCCACTCCACTCAACTGCAAACTGCCCTTTTAAAAAAGCAGGTTTTTTGCATTTCCACAGAGGTCATGTTTTCTTAATCCCTTGGGGTTTTGCTCACCTTTGGACACTTTCCAATATGTCTACATGTTTCTTTAAATGTGGTACTGAAACTCGGCAGAATACTCCATCTGAGGTTTCCCTGGTGCTGAGTAGAATGGAACAATTATCTCCTCTGTCTCTGAGGCAACACTCCTATTATCACACTCCCAAATGAGAATTGTCTTTTTTGCAGCAGCATCAAAGAACAATGGATAGGTTTTGTGCTCCCCTATAGTCCCTAGAAGCTCTTCTACACTGATGCTTTCTGGCTAGTTTGTGCAGTTGATTTTTCTCTCTAATGTGATCCAGAGTTTGCAGAGTGAGGGTATCCATTTTCTGCATCTTGGTGATAAGGGGAGAGGCTTGTCGATACAGAGAAATCTTTCACACTGATGTTTTTCAAGACAATTTATATGCTGGAATTCATACAGAAAATTGTTTGATGATCTTATGCAAATTTTGTAATTGTCTTTCAAAACGGGTTACATTCACTTTGGAATAACTGCGTGAGAATGAAACTAACACAGACGTATGTCCGTGCTATAAAAGTGAGGATTTGTTGCATATGGTTTGCACTGTACCATTCTATTTATGTATGTAGCTTCTAAAGTTTGACTGTTATGCTATTTTGTGGTGAGTTAACCTTGGCTAACAGCCAAACACCCACCCAGCTGCTCACTCACTTCTCTCTCTCTCTCTCTCTCCCTCCCCCCACCACACCTCACTGGGACAGAGTGGGAAGGAAATTGAATCAGAAAGCTTGTGGGTCAAGAAAAAGACAGGAACATTGCTTATCAATTACCATCACAGGCAAAACAGACTGAACACGGGGGGGGGGGGGGGATAATTTATTGCCAATTAAAATAGATTTGGGTAGTGAGGATCAAAAAGGCAAACACTAAACCCAACATATTTCCTCTTCCTTTACCAGGCTCAACTTACTCCATCAATCCCGGCTCCTTTACATGCCTGCTGGCAGCACAGGGAGGATGGAGGACAGGTGTTGTGGTCAATGCATAACAGTTTCTCTCTGCCACTCCTTTCTCCTCACACTTTCCTTCTGCTCCAGTGTGGGTCCTTCTCACCAGCTACAGTCCTTCAGGATAAACCTGTTCTGGTGCGTATCTTCCTTGGCTGCAGTCCTTCAGGATAAACCTGCTCTGCAGAGCATGGGTTCTCCATGGGCTGTAGAGAATAGCTTGCTCCTGTGCTTGGAGCCTCCTACTCCTCCTTCTCTGACCTTGGTATTCCCTCCCTTGTTTCTCACTCTTTTGTGTTCCCTCCTCCTACCTTGTCTCCTGCTATTTGCCCTTTCTTGAATGTGTTTTCACAGCAGCAGCACCAGCTCCTCAGAGGCACCCCCAGCTCCCCAGACTGGCTGTGCTTTGGTGCAGTGGGTCTGTCACGGAGGTGGCTGGAACCAGCTGGAACCAGCTGGAACCAGCTGGAACTGGCTGTGACCAGCACAGGGCAGCCCCTGGCCTCTTCCTGCAGAGGCCTCTCCTGCAGGCCCACCACCACCAAAACCTTGCCACATAAACCCAATACAGATCTGAACATCCATTCCCTAACTAAATGCTGACTCTCCCTCCGTAGTCTCTCTGGGGTCGTGCGATTTCGGCATTATCCAACCCTTTCTACAGCAGCGTCGCAATAGCTGTGCAAAGACCCCGGCATTTCTCATAAACTTCTGCCAAAATCACAGGAGGATAGCAAAGGAAAGCTTAAGGAAATTTAGAAGAAAATAAAGTCTTTGTTTTCAGAAAAGGCAACAAGCTTCAATAGGTACAAGCCCATTTCAGCTTTGAATATTTAGAAAATCAGCTGCAACCAGCATAACACTACAAGATAACAGCCATTTCAGAGCAGAAGAGAGCTAGATCTACTGCAATAGCAGCTTTATGGTCATCCATGCTATCAGTCTGAGCAACATGTTACACAAATAATTCTGAAGTGTTGATATTGTGAGAGTATCACTTCTAATAAAGACTACCAGAATCTAATCCACGTACATTTTCTTAGTAAGCATTTCTCTGGGATTTTTACTTATTTCTACTCTAAAAACAAAACAAGTTTACAGATGTTATTGTCCTGATTTATTGTATCTTTACAGAAAGAACCTTTTCAGGTTACAAAAATTATATCGCTTCCATTTACATTAAAATATAGCTTTTCTATGGTCATTAAGCAAATTATATTACTTGAGGTAAAACATACTTAAGGATCTACACATAAATAAAACCAGGTACATTACAAGCACTATTGTGATATTTATCACTGATGGAGCTTATGATTGCAGAACTATATAAAAATCTTTAGGGGTTACCTTAGCTTAATGGTGTTCTTCCCTTTCACTCACCATCCATTTCTTATTGCAAACATCTGCTTGGAAATAAAAAGGGTTTTATATTTCCCTGGGACATACTTGGCTCTACAAGAACATTGCTCATTTTATTTAAGAAATACTTAAGTTTAATCAAGTTTTTAATTCCAGAAATATTACAGCCACTCATCTTGAATGACTTGCGACTCTAATCTATGTATTTTAAAATGTCATTAATGAAAAATAATAACATAATAGCTATTGTTGGATTATGTAGCAGAAAATGAACTTCTTTGCTTTCTCTCTTGATTAGTGCTCTGGCATTTATTCAGTGGCTTGGCCTTGCTCATTTTAGCCTTGGTGCAATAATAATAACAAATGAACCCTATTACTCTTACTGTTTACTTACTTCTGTTCTGATGTTAGGTACTCTCCAGTTCATCTTGTAAATTACAGCTAACATAAGGAAGAAATATCTCTGTATGAATAAAAGAAAACAAGCTCCTTATAAACTTTACAAGAAACATTCTTTGTGAAATAAATCTAAGGGTTTTGGGGAGAAGAAAATGATGTGTTTTGCACTCACACTGATGAATGCAAAAATTATATACCGTATTTTACTTACTAATATGAACTAGTAAAATTCATGGCATGCTGTTTTACAGGCACTAAAATACTTTTTCCAGATGTGGCTTCATAATTCTCCAAAGACTATCATAGTTATCATAAGATTTATGGAGGATAATTTATTAATCACATTTTTTTTAACTTTGGAAATCTGTTTAGTAAGATGAAAGGGAGTTTTAAAATAAGTCATTTTAACCAAATGTGGATGGCATTATGATATCAAGTTACTCCTTTTGTTCAAATTATTTTTAATGACTTTATTTGTTTTATAGCCTCCACAAGTCAGTACCAACTTGGTGGTAATGATATATCCGGCAAAACTCTAACATTTTGAAAACCAACAAGAAAACTTTTTCTAGTATACCAAATTAACTGAACTGTGCTATACTATTGTTATAGCTTATTTAGGGATATGTAAGCTACTTAAATTTATTTTTATAAGATTTGAAGGAGACAAAGCTTATAAAAGCTATGCCTCACAACTTTAACCCAGCTTCCTTAATCAAAGTTTATAAGTGGATCATATGCATAAAACACTGCAAAGACCAAATACTGATTTAAAATCTATATTTTACAACCAAGTTTATATTGCTGAAGCAGTTTCATTAAATCTGCAGTGAATATTAAAGTCATGATAGATCTGATCCTGGAAGATATTTCATGCGCAGATGGCCTGATCCAAAGTGTAGCATGGTTAGGGAAAATCATTTGCAACCTTTGGGCCATACCCAGAGCTCCTCGTTAATTGATTTCACCACCTGGGCTACAGTTCCATGCCGGATCAATTCCTTCATCACTACCTCCAGCAGAACCATGTGAATGGCGGCAAATACAGACAGCCTGTATGTTAGATTTGTGAACAACATCCCAGACCACAGGGGCTCAAGTTCAGTTGCCTACAAACAGGCACCTTGTGCCTACTGATTTGCCTTGGCGTCCAGCTGCTGAACCAAGAGAGTTCAGTTCCCCAAAGGGCTTGTGTCACAACTTCCAGCCCTGCCCAGTTGTTTTAAGATATTTTAGGGCATTTTAAATGCCACTAGAAGCCTAGGTTTAAGCAAATGAATTGAGCTTTAGCTCTCCATTGGGTCTAATGGGATCTCGGATACTAACATGCTTATAGACCCCTACTTTGGGACCTCTAAATGCACCTTAAATTGAATCATGCCCTGTGCGTCATGAAGCCATGAAGGACACATGAAGGCAATTTGATACCCAGTTGACATTTGTCTTATTGAATGCAATAGAAAGAAAAAAAAGTTTTAAAAAGATTAGGGTTACTGGCTGAAGTTCAATAGAACACTGTCTCAAAAGATTGGCATGTTGGAAGAAGCAGCTGGAGGAGATGGTAAGGATTACATCAGCTCCTGTTAAGGGAAATGATTCAACACTTGATATATGGGTTTGTAAATTTATGTTCTTAGGTAGAAATGACTGTCAGAACATTTTTTCACCTATACCATATGATGCAACCCAAGCTTTATGTTTGTGATGTGAGCACTATGACACTTATCAATGCCTTCACCACTTCACAACAGACTTGATGCAAACAAAGGTGAAATTAATCGTTTACCTGCTTGTTAAAGATTTTCATATAGACTTCAGAACTCCAAATATTTCACCTTTTGTCAAGCCCTTCCTAACAGCTAAGCAACCCCTTAGCTCTATTTCTCATATAATGATTCTTGTGATTTTATGATCTGTGGATTAAAATGGTTAAATAATTCTACAGCTTACCTTGTGTATTATGTATTGTAAGAAGATGCTTGTAGTAAAGTCACTCTCAATAACCTTCTGGTGCAGAACTCGTCTCCTTTTAATTTCCAAACACATGTATGAGTGAGTTAGGAGAGATGATGTGGCATTCATTTGGAGTTCAGGCTTACAAAATAAGTGAAGGAACTTTCCAGCCCAGTGTTCTTAATATCCTTGCTCAACTCCATAGCATTAATTTGAAAATCTTATCTGAGTAACATGAGTGGGTTTTGTATGTGACATTGTGGAGGTAAGTTATCGAGATGAGTATTTGTGATATAAGTCTTGATAGAGACTATACATCCTGCATAAGAACACAAGTAGATACATGTATGTGTGCATATGCATGCACAGATTTTGAGGTAACCAAGCTAAACCTAAGGAAATTCAACCATGTAGCTGATTTCTGTACCCAAATTTGAAGTAGACAGTCTACATGCTATTACAGTTCTGAAAATAACGAAGGTGTCTTGCCTAACTGTAGGCTACATTACAGATGTTTACATCCAAGGTAGTCGATCATGTCTGTCTTTGTGTTCAACACAGAAAAATAAACATTTTGGGGGGAGTAATTCATCTAGACCATTTCAGATGTGTTTTAGAATGGGGATTAATTGTTCTCTGCAAGAGCCTGTTTCTCTTTATTGATTACCTGGGGCCTGGAAAACTAGTTCAGAATTAGATGTCTACTTTGTAGATGTCTAAGTTTGAGCAAATGAATCCCATACTCTGTCTTAAAATAGTTTCCTACTGATTTTGAGGATTCCAGATGTTCACAATTTCACCATATCAAGGTTTTAGTCAGGCTTACAAAAGCAAATAATCTGCATTAGGGGAACCCACCTTTTTAGACGTTTTGTATTCATGTTGTTATTTCTTTCTTTTTCCTTATCCTTGCCAAACTAATTTCCTTTAAAGTGGTGAATAAATATAAAACATTTTTGCAATTTTTAAAATTGTTTTAAAGTATTTTAAAACATTTTTGTGATTTTGGGACGTTCTGACAATTTCTTTTTCTCACATTGCTAGAAAGACTGGTGTGATATCTGAAATAATAAGACATGAACATGCTGTTTTAATCTTTCATATGGTTTTATTTTTCATTTCCAACTGATACTGAAAGAGCTGGAAAGCAGTTCACAGTCTCTAACAGCAAGTTCACACAAAACTTTATATTCTCAGTGAAACCCTCCTCACTGCTGGTACAAAGAACATTGGAAAGATAATTTCTTGGAGTCCTCTACAAAAAATAGGAATTTTTGCTGACACTTAGCTAAATTTTCCTTGACAAATAGTTCAGTAATTAAAATTCACTAAGAGAAGAGAGATTGTATTATGAAAATATGTATTTGTCTTAAGAGTGGGAGTATTTCTCAAATCACTCAAACTGTGATCAAGCTATAATAATTCAGGCCCAACAACTCTTCAGAAACATTAAATATCACAACTTTACTACTTGTATATGGTTCCTATTTTATAGTTTCTTTTATGCAGCCCTGAGGGCTAGAAAAACTTTTTTTCAAATTAATTCTGGCATATTCACATATTATATAACTCAACAATGAGGGAAGAAAGATACTACCGAAGATCACCATACCCTCATTAAAAAAGAAAAAAAAAAAAAAAAAAATTGAGAGCTGGCAATCCTGTACCATTCTCTAAGAAACTATAAAAGGCTTACAGACCACTGTGCCTTGTCAAGCAAAGATGCTAAATAAAACCCTAACTTTGACACTGGTTTTTAGCAGGTTGGCCTCCATAAGTCTAAAGAGCCCCTAGTTATTTCATTTAGAGTTCATTGCCAGAGAAGACCTTCAGGACTAATCTCACTGAACTTTAACACCTAAAAGCAGAAGTCTACTCTCCATTAAGGAACTTTGTCCCTTCATGAAACAATGGAAAAATTGGGCATTTCCACAGTATGACTCACCTACTGGGAACAACTCTCTGAAAGTGCCCTTTTTTCCCTGCATATCACTGAGAAAACCTAGGAAATGTTTGTGAATCTCAGTGTCATTGATTTTCATGCAAAATGGATCATTTATTAGATATCTTAGGGTTTTCTGTTGCAATGTTTCACCTATATTTTTTAGTTATTCATTTCCTGTCAATCATGATAATAATTTATTGAAACTGAATTGCTAAAACTTCATTTTGCATTCAGATACTAACCTTCCACTAAGACACTAATATTATCTTGCTTTATATACGGAGGCAAGCACAATAAATGCTATTACAAACGGTTTGTGCATAACAGTAATCAGGTATTTAAGTTATTTGCCAAATTGCTGCCAAAAAGTAAATTACCAAGAAGAACAGAGCTTGATGCAAAAAAAATTACACTATTAACAAACAAGGGATAATCATAAAGTCTAGCTCTGCCAGATGTGTACTATAACATATACAAAATCTGGACTGAACTTTAAACTACTTTTTCCATCTTGTTAACTGAAATGTGTAAATTATGAACTGGTTGGCTATTAAACAAAGCATCTATGGATGAAGACATCTTCTCTAACAAAAGAATGATTGTAACCCAGTTTAAATTATTTTGGAACCATCCCAGATTGAAGAGAGCAATTCACAACTCTCAGGATAGCATGACCGAGAAAAGGCAGGCATTCTTTTAACAACCATGTTGGAACATGATCAAGCAAATTCTGCACTATCTCAAAAATGCCTGACAAGGATACCTGAGAAAATGCTTCTAGAGTATCCAGTTATAAAAAATGAAAGATCAATTCCCTTAACTGATCAACAGCTATATTTTCACATTGCAGCTGTATCCAAAAAACATACAGAAATATTACAGATGTCATTAAACAGAATAAAAACATCCTTGACCAGTATCTCACTTAAGAAGCTTATCAGCAGAACAGAAGAGGACATCATGATAATTCCTTGCCTCAGAGATAATCTTCTTCCTTTACTGTAGGACCCTGCCAAGGTCTTACAACATTTTAGCATCCCTAATTTCTGTTCCAGGCAAGATCTGTAGTTTGGTTGTTCTCTTTTCATTCAAGGGCATAACACCAACTGCCATTAAAAAATATCATACCAAACAGAATAAAGAAGAGGCATAGTCTGAAGTGCCTTGTTCCATCAAGTCCAGGACATCCTTTGTAAGAATATGAAATATATGAACTCCAGGATGGGTACAGAAGGTTTATTGCAAGAAGGTTTTGAAGACCAGAGTTCCTCTGTTTTTCACCCTTGTTTATTATTACAGCACACAATAAATGAGTGTTGCTATCCTATTGTGAATAGTTTGCTATTTTGGGTTTGAATGTGCCTGTCTTTCAGCACTGGCTGAAAAGACAACCAGTTCAAACTACATGTATATTCTGTAGATGGCTAACTTCACATGCAGTAAATCATTTCCATTTATTTCAGGAAATAAATGTATCAGCAGCCACCCAGAGATTCAATGGGACTTATGAGACCTCTTCCCTCCCACTCCTCTCTGCCAGCCCTCACTACTCTTTTCTGCCTGCTAGGGGATCCTGCTCAACTACTCCTCCTCCTTGGCTTTTTTCTCATGTCAGGATCCTCTCTGATCACAGGAAAGTGAAGGGGGAAGATGCAGGGCTTTCAGCACAGCATCATCTGCCTCAAGCTGCTAGTGAACCCCAAGGCTCAGGGCTGTGATTCTGCCACCCTCCCAGTGCTTTCAGGTCACCTCCATGCCATTCCACAGATATCCCTTTAAAGGGAGATGTAAAGATTTTGGAGTAGGTGGGCCCACCCCATCCCACAGCAAGAAGGAGAGGTGGTGTCATTTTGTCTACTATTCCCACTGCCTGTCATAGTGCAGACAAGAGAACAGGCACTGGGGCCTCCGTCTTCTGTGTTCCATGGTGGATACCAAACCTCATTGGCTCTCTGACACTTGCTGCCTTGAAGGACCTCCACCACTCCCAGCCCAAAAATGCAGCTGCGGTGTGCAGGGAACCTCCAGAAAGCTGGGCAGCCCGTGGTGCCTCTGGAAGCCTGAAGCGGAAGAGCAGTCCCAGGTCCACCTCCTTCAGAACCTGGAGGGCCATCATAGTCCTCTCTACAGAAGCTGCCAACAGAGCTGCTGCTGCCCGACTTGCCCATAGAAGGAGGGATGAGAAGTGAGCAGGAGCCACTGCTCCTCCCCAGGTGGGGTGGGCTAAACTTGGCTGGCTGCCAGGTGCCCACCAAGCCGCTCGCTCAGCCCCCTTCCTCAACAGGATAGGGGGAGAAATTAAATTAAAAAGAACCTGGGTTGAAATAAGGATGGGGAGACCACTCAGCAACTACTGTCAAGGGCAAAACAGACTTGACTTGGGGAAGATTAATTTAATGTTTTGCCACTTAATAAGAGAGTAGGATAGTGAGAAATAAAACTAAAACCACTTCCCCCCACTCCCTCTTCTTCCCAGGCTCAGCTGCACTCCTGACTCTTCCATTTCTTTTCCCCCAAGCAGCACAGGGGTGAAGGGGAATGGGGGTTGTGGTCAGTCCATAATGTTTCATCTTTGCTGCTCCTTCTTTCTCGCACTTTTCCCCTGCTCCAGCATGGGGTCCTGTCGTGGTTTAACCCCAGCCAGCAACTAAACGCCACATACCCTCTCGCTCACACCTCCCCACTCCCAGAAGGATGGGGAGGAGAATCAGACAAAGGAAGTAAAACTCATGGGTTGAGATAAGAACGGTTTAATAACTAAAGTAAAAGAAAATGTCGTGGTTTAACCCCAGCCAGCAACTAAGCACCACGCAGCCGCTCACTCACTCCCCCCCATCCAGTGGGATGGGGGAGAAAATCGGGAAAAAAAAGAAGTAGAACTCATAGGTTGAGATAAGAACAGTTTAATAGAACACAAAAGAAGAAACTAATAATGATAATGATAACACTAATAAAATGACAACAGTAGTAATAAAAGGATTGGAATGTACAAATGATGCGCAGGGCAATTGCTCACCACCCGCCGACCGACACCCAGCCAGTCCCCGAGCAACGATTCCCCCCCACACTTCCCAGTTCCTAAACTAGATGGGACGTCACATGGTATGGAATACACTGTTGGCCAGTTTGGGTCAGGTGCCCTGGCTGGGAATGAGAAGCTGAAAAATCCTTGACTATAGTCTAAACACTACTGAGCAACAACTGAAAACATCAGTGTTATCAACATTCTTCACATACTGAACTCAAAACATAGCACTGTACCAGCTAGTAGGAAGACAGTTAACTCTATCCCAGCTGAAACCAGGACAGAAAATATTATAATAATATTATTATTAATAATAATAATAATAATAATATATTATTATTATTATGGTAATAATAATAATAGTAATGAAAAGGAATATTTAAAAAAAGGAATATTAAAAAAAAAAAAAACTAAGAAAATACAAGTGATGCACAATGCAATTGCTCACCACCCACTGACCAATGTCCAAGCAGCGATCCATCCCTCCCAGCCAACTCCACCCAGTCTATATACTGAGCATGACATTCTATGGTATGGAATATCCCTTTGGCTAGTTTGGGTAGGCTGTCCTGGCCATGCTCTCTCCCAACTTCTTTTACACCTGCTTGCTGGCAGAATGTGGGAACTGAAAAATCCTTAACTTGGGATAAGCACTACTTAGCAATAACTAAAACATCAGTGTGTTATCAACATTATTCTCACACTAAAGCCAAAACACACTGTACCAGCTACTAAGAAGAAAATTAACTCTATCCCAGCCGAAATCAGGACAAGTCCCTCCCACAGGGTACAGTCCTTTATGAACTGCTCCAGCATGGGTCCTTTCCATGGGGTACAGTCCATCAGGAACAGACTGCTCCATGGGCCACAGTTCCTGCCAGGACCCTGCTCCAGTATGGTCTCTCCACTGGCATCAGCTTCCTTCAGGGCATATCCATCTGCTGGATATCCATATCCATGCTGCAGCATGGGGTCCTCCATGGGCTGGTGTGGATATCTGCTCAGCCATGGTCCTCCATGGGCTGCAGGAGGACAACCCACTTTACCATGATCTGCAAGGGCTGCAGGGGAACCTCTGCTGCAACATCTGGAGCACCTCCTGCCCCTCCTCCTTCATTGACCTTGGTGTCTGCAGGACTGTTTCTTCCACATTATTCTCAATCCTATCTCTCACAGCTGCTCTGCAGCATTTTTTACCCCTTCTTATCACAGAGGCACTACCACTGTCACTGACGGGCTCAGCCTTGTCAGGGGTGGGTCTGTTTAGGAGCTGGCTTTGTCCAACATGGAGGCCAGCTCCTGATCCCTTCTCACAAAGCCACAACTGCAGCCACTCAGCTACCAAGACCTTGCCACGTAAACCCAGTACACCAGGAAAGAAGACACTCCCATGAGTTCACTTCAAGAGAAACATGTTTATTGGGAGAGCTCCTGCTGCCTCTAAGGCCTGGCAGAAATCTGCTGCTCGCTGCATCCATGCCCCGTTGGGCCCTCTGCCCCTGGACACCTGAAAGAGGAAGAGCATGGTCAGACACCCACCCAAAGAGCGTGGTGCCCTCAGCCTGGCACCTGCTGGGCACTGAGGCTCTGCTTCCCATCCCCTTTGTCCTCTTCCCTTGGGGCTCCCCACCTCTCCTCTCCTTTCTGCTGCTGTCCAGCTGGGCCTTCCCAGTGCCTAGGAGCTTGGTGCAGGCGCTCCAACAGCAAACAAGCGTGAAGGCGAGCACACAGCAGCTGCTGCCCGGCAGAGGTGGTGTCTCTGCCCCAGGACTCCCGTGCCCGGCTGCTCTCATGGTGGCTTGAGCCTGGTGGGAACACGCAGGGGCAGAAGCCACCCATGCCGAAACAGAGGGATCCGTATAGTGGATCCACACACGTGGACCTGCTGTGACTGCTGGGCGGCGGCAGCCCTCTTCTGGCCCTGCTGCCTCTTGGCCCTGTCCTCGGGTGGACGCGTCTCTCCCTCTGTCCCTTCCCTTCCTGCTCCCGGGGCTGCAGCATCAGATGGAGCGCAAGTCCGGGAGCCTTCACTGCCAGGCGGGCTGTGGTGCGGGGCTTTGCTGCACTTGGGGCAGACTGTCCTGGAGCCAGCTGTGTCCTGGGCACTTCCCTTGCCCTCCTCTGCTCCGCTATGGCCGTGGCTCTGTAAGGCACCGGGGAGCTCCGCTGCCAGCTCTGTCTTTGGGCACCCCGACATCTCTGGGGGCTGCTTCACCCATGAAGACACCAGCTGCTTCTGCAGGTGTGCAGAGACTTGGCAAGCCCTGACATAACCAGTGAGGGCTGTGAGGAGCTCTTCCAGATGGGGGATCTGAAGGCCGGTCCCTGCAGAGTGTGGAGACAGCGGCAGAGCTGAGGGTGTTTCCTCACGGGAGGGGTGTTGGGTCTGTGGGGAACTTCTGCCTGGAGGAGCTGCCATGTCTGATGGCAGCTCAGGTGTCCCCAGGTCCTCACGGGAGCTGCTCTGGCCTCCCAGGGAGTGCTCTCCTTCTTCCGTGGGGAGACTTTTCTCCATTGGCAGCTCAGGTGTCCCCAGGTCCTCACGGGAGCTGCTCTGGCCTCCCAGGGAGTGCTCTCCTTCTTCCCTGGGGAGACTTTTCTCCATTGGCAGCTCAGGTGTCCCCAGGTCCTCACGGGAGCTGCTCTGGCCTCCCACGGAGTGCTCTGCTTCTGCCATGGGGACACTCTTCTCCAGTGGCAGCTCTGATGGCCCCATGTCCCCGTAGGAGATGCTGGGACTCTCAGACACCTGGCCTGATGGCTCCCCAGAAGCTCCTTCACTCTGTGGCACTGCCCGCTCTGCCTGGTCCGAAGGGGAAGGACTGAGCGCATCCCCTTGAGACCCAGGGCCCTGCTCCTTCCCATCAGTGTCCGGCAGCGTCTCCTTGCTGGCCGTGCTGCTGCCGGCTGTTTCCCCATGCTCCCTCTTGCAGGGGGGTGTCTCTGCATCCTCCTGAGGCATCTCTCGTGGGGCTCTCAGGAAACCTGCGGGTCCGGATTGGAGTGGAGCCTGTGCCCCTAGCAGGCACGTGTCCACACGCTCTGTGGACTCTTCCTGCGGGCCAGGGGCCTGTCCTGCCGCCTTCCTGGTCTGAGCACGCTTGTCCCAGCGCTGGAAGGGAGAGTGGTGGGGCAGCCCAGTGCGCCTCTGTGGAGCGGGTGGCTGAGCAGCTTTTTGCTCCTGGGCAGTGTCTTCAAAGGTCTTCTCATACTCCAGGACCTTGGTTGGCACCCCATAGCGGCATTGTATCTTCATTTTTACAATGCGAGGCTCCGGCTCCCTTTTCACAGCCTTATCCAGGAAGGGCAGGTCCTGCACCGTGGGAACCGCTGTCACGTCACGCTCCTCTGGTCGCTGAGGTGTTGCAGGCGCAGAGGCTGGGACGTCCCGATCCTCCAGTCGCTGAGGTGTTGGAGGAGCTGAAGGAGCCTGTGTCCTCTGCAGGCACGTGTCCACACGCTCTGTGGACTCTTCCTGCGGGCCAGGGGCCTGTCCTGCCGCCTTCCTGGTCTGAGCGCGCTTGTCCCAGCGCTGGAAGGGAGAGCGGTAGGGCAGCCCAGTGCGTCTCTGCGGAGCGGGTGTCTGAGCAGCTTTTTGCTCCTGGGCAGTGTCTTCAAAGCCCTTCTCATACTCCAGGACTTTGGTTGGCAGCCCATAGCGCTTTTGTATCTTCTTTTTTACAATGTGACGCTCCAGCTCCCATTTCACAGTCTCATCCAGGAAGGGCAGGTCCCGCACCATGGGAACCACCGACACGTCACGCTTTTCTCGTCGCTGAGGTGGTGGAGGGGCTGAGGCTGGGACATCCTGTGGTGTCTCATCCAGAGCGTCTCGCAGGTCCAGTTCCTGCGCCAGTTCGCGTTCTGGGATGAGGCCCTCCAAGGCCTCCTGGTCTTTGTTGTGCTGGAGAGGTGTCTCCATTTCCCTGGAGTGGATGTCAGGCACCTCTGGTGGTGGAGTGGGAGCACCCAGCTGGATCTCGAGTTCTTGCTGGTGCTGCTGCACGCTGCTGGCCTCAAGGCAGCTGGCCACCTCTTCCTCGCAGGGTGGGTGAGTTGCTGGGCCAGGCTGCTCCTCTGGGCCAGCCCTGGGATGCCCCCGGCTAGGCTGCATGCTGGAGGCATGAGCCATGTCTGCTCCATCCACAGGAGTGGGGAAAGACGCCTGTGAAGAGCAGCCAACGTGGCTTGCCATGATGGAAGTGCAGGAGTCGTCACTGACAGGGGCCAGAGACACCTCTGCAGAGGAGCTGGCTTTGCTTGCCATGATGCAGGAGTGGGGGTCTTCCCTTGAAGGGGACAGGGAGATGCTTGAAGAGGATCCGACTTCACTGTCCGTGATGGAAGTCCAGGAGCTTTCGCTGCCCTCAGGCGTCTCACAGTTGAGCCTGTGTGAGGAGAAGGGGAAGCTTAAGCCCAGCACTCCTGAGCACCCTGGGCCTCTCCCTCCTGCTCTGAAGGAGGCGGCAGGCTGCATCATTGCCGTGGGATCCCACCCAGCGTGTGCCTGAGGCCCCATCCCTGCCTGCTGCCCACAGCTTCTCTTTGCCCCAGGTCAAAGGTGGGACGCCATCAGCTCTGTGCCATGGAGTTCCTTGCCTCCAGAAGGGCACTGACCCTCCCATTTTACGCCCACGGATTTCCCCGTGCCCTCCCCAAGCCGCTGCCCCCAGCCGTGCCCCCCGCCCCTGTCCGCATCCCCTCCTCAGCGGCCTCACATGTCCACGTATCTTGTTAGGTCCTCCACGGTCCTGTTGAACTGACGGACTATTTTGTACACGGCATCCATCTCCGGGTGTACGGGGGAACTGCGGAGGGGCAGAGGGCAGCGTTAGTGGGACCTCCCTGGTGGGGGGATACCGGCGGGGGCTATCGTGCTCCGGGGGGGAGACGGCTCCACTTACCGCGTCCCTGCGGGCCATGAAGCCTCCAGGATGACAAAGCCTGCAGGCAGAGGAGACAGAGTGAGCGGCCGGGGCATCCCCGGACGGGGCGGTGGGCCCGTGGGGCCGGGGGGTGTCTTTGCAGGGCGCCTGCCCTGGCCCAGGGGCCGCTCACCTCTGGCATCCCCCTTGCCGCCTCTGCGTCGGCGCTTCTTCGGGCTCCTTTCCTGCACGGGCAAGAACAGCAGCGGGTGAGAGGGGCACCCTCCCTGCCGCCTCGGCAGCACCGGCAACAAACCCGAGCCCGCCAGCGTCAGGCCTGTGCCTGCCCCGAGCCTCCTGGCCCAGGCTGGCCAGGGCCCGGCTGCGAAACGGCCTCCCCTGCCAGGCAGGGCCCCTCCAGCCCGCCCCTGGGGCTGCTCCCGGGCCCCTGCTGACCCCCACCCTGACGGCCTGGGCTCGGCTCAGCACCAGCACCGACTCCTACCTGGGGCTCGGCCACGGTCACCGCGAGGCGGTAGACAAGCGCCACCAGCAGCACCCCCAGGAAAGCGGCGAAGGCCATGGCGGCCGCTGCGCTGGGGAACCAGCTTATTCCCCAAGGCGTGGCAGACATGCCTGTAGCGTGCCAGAGAGAGCCAAGGAGAGCTTGAGGAGGAGCAGTCGGAACCGGCGGGCCCAGTCCGCTCGCTCTTCCTTCCCAGCTCGAGAGCCTCTCTCTTCACCTGGCAGCTCGCAGGCAAAATGCCGCCCGGCCTCGCTCAGCCCCACCTACATCTTCGGCCCGCGTTTGTGATGCAGGCGTGACACGGGGCTGTCACCCCCTCACCACCGGTGAGGTGAGGTGTCACCAGCACTCGGCCATGGCAACGTCTGTGATGCGGGGACAATGGGAGCAAGGGGCCCTGCCCGAGCCGAGCTGAACCGAGGGAGGCCGTAGTCACCCAAGCGCTGGACAGTGGCTAGCACGGCTGGGCCACGCTGAGCACGGCTGGGCCACGCTGAGCACGGCTGGGCCACGGCCAGCCCACCCCGTCCCGAGCCCTGGCCCCGTGCAGGGCCGTACAAAGCCTCTGGCCTCTCGCTAGGAAGGGCCAAAAGCCAGGTCCTGGCCTGCGCTGCCCCTCCGAGACCCCACGAACTGCCTGCTGGCCCTCTCGCGTCCCACCCGTCCCCGGCCCCATCCCCAGGCTGGTGTCCGGTGGCTGGGGCTGGGGCTGCCCCCACCAGCCCCTTGCTTGCCCTGATCCCTTGCTGGGGCTTTGGGACAGCCCCTGGCTGCCAGGCCCTGCCCTTCCTGCCCCCCTTTTCCCGGCTCTGCCAGCCCCCACTGCTGTCTTCTGCCTTCTTGGGGACTCTGCTCACCTCCTCTTCCTCCTCTGCAGAGCCGCACTGCTCCCAGCCGAGAAACGCAGCTGTGGTGTGCAGGGGACCTCCAGGAAGACGGGCAGCCCGTGCTGCCTCTGGATGCCTGAGACAGAAAGCGGGTGACAGGTTGGGCTAAAGTTTGCAGTTACATTTCAAGCCTGTTTTCCTAACTCACAGTATATCTTTTTATGTTTTCTTGTGAATGAATATGAATATTCAGAATTTTGCACTTTTCTTCAGTTTCGCATAGTTACTTAATTCACATGGCATTTTCTTCTTCTCCCTGAATGGAAAACAAGTAGCAACGCTGTGACAATTCTACCATTTCCATTGCCTTTTCTATATGCCCTCAGGAGGGGGAAGAATCATAGCATTCATTAGATAAAAACAGCAGTTCTAAACAAACCCTTTGTTAATACAAATGACTGCCTCATGGTTTCAGACAGCCAAATCAAGCTATGCACTAGGAGTTGTTTACAGTCTGAAAAGTCACAGACAGGTACATGAAGTGATACCACATTTCTTTTTTAATGTTCTGATGGGAATTCAAAGGATTACTTAACAAATTATATACTCTGATTTCTTGAAATTGACAGATGAGTAGAAGTAATGTTGTACTTATTGCTGAGCTCTTATGATTTTACTGCTTGTAAATTGATATGAAAGACTCAAACAGTAGGAGAGGACCATCTTTACTTAATTTATACATTTTATTCAACCAAAGGGAACATTTTTTCCCTTTTCTGGGAGTAGAATGCACAGTGTCTTTTGCAATAACTTTGCACACATGTTCATCGTGGCTCATAATGGCGGGTGGTTTCTCATCTTTATACCATCTTTTAATCATAAATTTTCTATGAATCACAGAATGTTTTCACTTGAAAGATTCACGGGATCAACATCTGTTGTGTAGAGTCATACAGCTGAAGACCTAATGCAGTTTAACGTTACTTAAATATTAGAGATTGCAGAGAAAGTCTTTATATACATTCCCAAGCCATTTACATATATTCCACAGCTTCTTCCCAATTTTTCTATCCTATATATCCCAGTTCACACCAGCCATGCAACCTTTCCTTTTGCTTTTTGTGTACATTTTAAAAAGAGGACAAGAAAAAATGTCTGGTACAAGAAGGGAATGACATTTTATATAACCAAGAACAAAACCACTTTGCAGAAAAATGCTTCATTGCTACTTATATACCACCTAAATGCATGAACTTGGTATTATTTATGAGACAATAGGCTCTTGTTAGGTATAAGGTCCATTCTGCTCATTTGCAGAGTTATTTGCAAAACTTTACTTCTATTATAAACAGTGAAGCCAGATAAATTAGGGGGGGGAAAAAAGTGAGGCGTTTTTTTTATTTTTCAGAATAGGGAAACCAAGGAGAAGAAATCATAAATTACTTATTTAAGGTAACATCAGGAACCTGTAGCAGAAGCAAGAATTGAATTTGTTATCTAGGAATCCTACCAGAAGTACATCTTGTGTCTTGCCGCTAAAATCGGCCCATCATCACATTGTAGTTTTTCTGTTGAATCTTATCTGATAGTTTTGCCAATTGTTAGACTGTGGTTTGGGAGATTTCCAGGTTCTGATGTACAGTGTACATGTATGTTTCTTTGTATGTGGGGGTTTTTTGTTTTTGTTTTTTTTTTAATAAGAGATTCAAGAACAAATAAAGGCATAGAGTGACAGTGAAAGAAGTAATTTTCCACATCACATCTTTCAATTATGTATAATCCCCTTTTGCATGTCATGTTGTTTACATCTGCAGATAGAATTGGTCTTAGCAATAGCATATGTGCATGCAGAAAAATTCTAAGTGTTTGGAGCATGTAACCTATATTCTTTGTAGTCTGCCATTTAAAAATGGCAGAAAGTTTGGAAAAAGCATCAAATATTTACTATGTCAGGCAAAAATGGTAAGGTACACATGTGCATAACTATAATCTGCACATATATTATACAAAAAGATTTAATTATTGATATCATTATATAAATTTTTCAACTGGACATTTCTAAATGTTTTTCTTACCCCACAGGATGATGCCAGGCCCTGCTGATTGTGCAGGATGGGTATGAAGTTGGTGGAAGACCACATTCACATTAGACTCACTACGGAATACTGTGTTCAGGTGTTGACAAAACTTCCAGGATAAGCAAGAGGGCAGCTTTTCCCTGGATCTAGCTGCTTCTCATTACCTGTAACCCAGGAATTTGACTCAGATGGTGTCCAGCCTGCCTTCATAGACTAGTGATCTTTGCCAAGGGCAAGTCCCACTCGGACTTGAAGAAGTCTGGGTCCATGGAAAGAAAGCTTAGTGCATCTGGAATTTACTAGTAGACAGCAGAGACAACACTGAAAGAAAAGAAGTATGATTGAGGAATATGACTGAAAGGTGGGAAATGGATGAAGGAGACTAGCAAAGTGAGGAGACAAAGGAAGAGTTGTGCACAGAGACTAGTAGGGAAAAGAGAGGGGAAATCTCTCCTCATATTATAAATTTGGATCTCACCAGAAAAAAGGAAGGGGATCTCTTGATCATGTTTTACTACAGTGGCTATAAAGCCTATGTGAGTCAGAAGGACGGAAATCAGCTGGATGAAAATACTGCTGAAATAATTCTAATGGCTTTTTGATTGCCAAATGAGCTACCTTTCCCCACCATTTCTGTGTTTGTCAGGCTGTCTTGGCCCACCTGAAGCAGCCTAGTGACACTCCCAGTGAATCCATCTGCATTTGGATCTGGTCCCACAGGGGAACCATTTCACCAGCCTCTGAAACCCAACCCTTCTTGCATGAAACACAGCTATTGTTTAACAGTTCAGAGCAACAAGCTGAGGGCAGGAAATGAAGAATAATGTCTCCACTTGAAATAGCTAATTATACTTGTGTTGATCTAGTGTTAAACTTTCCTGTTATCATTGGCTATACAGTCTTGTGTATCTTGCCTGTCCTGAGGTTTTCTTGTGGCTTCATCTTGGGCTGCAGCCTGCGTTATGCAGAAATGTGGGAGAGCCTTATTCAACACCAGCTGTGCCCTGCATATCTTTAAGCACTGCTTACCAGTATAGCTGTATTTTTAACATCAGATTGCCTTTGGTTAGGATGGCACACCACACATCTAAGAATGTAAAGAAGTTTTAATGTCACCTTGGGTAAGTAGTATCAACTAGCAATAAGATCCCTCCAAGCAGGGGAGAACTGGAGTCAATAACTTCAGTAGCAATATCCTCTATTTTACCAAAGGAACTTCAGAAGCCCAGCACCTATTTTTTTTTTCCTTTAGAAGCCCAGCACCCAATTTTTTTTCATTTCAAAGTCAAGTTTTCCTTCCTGAAATACAATCTGAAGAGGATGTCTTTGTTGTAGGATTAATACAGGTAATCAGCACTAACATCTCTGTGCCTAGATTAGCTTAGCCAACAATAAAAGAAAATTGTAGCCAAGTTACTGAGTCCTTCCTAGGGCTGCACTCATTCACAGGCAAAATCTGGAGACGCTTTGTCCTGAAGCCACCTAAGGTACTTACAATTTCACAACAAATAGAGGCACTTGACTCTTCTCTGATGTCTCCCCACAATTATCTGCTTGTGCCCAGAAAAGTTTGGTCCATTTGAGGGATTTGCCCTCATTGTAAAATAAGGATGGGATCCAGAGGTTGCCCAATCAGGTGAAACAGGAACCTAAGATTTAGTTTCTTCACCATAAAAGCAGCTGGCCCACACTGAACACACCACCAGAAATCAGTACAGTGATTAAGTGTTAAAAACAGAAGTTAGATGTAATGTCGAAGTGCACTCTCTAATGAAGGCATACAAGATGCATATACATAGCTTCATGGTTCCAGCTGTGAACAGCCATGTATTTCAGTGTACCCTCAGGTGTAGACTGGTATGGAAACTCAGAAGAGCTCCCATAAAAAGCAGTGTTCAGATATCAGGTTTCCAGGAGTTGTCCAAGAAACATGTTTGGGTGGGAAAAAGAACTATTCATTCAAGTTGAAATTTGAAACCCTCATAATTTGGGGAGAAGAGAATGCTTCATATTGTTTTGGTTTTGTGAATCTGGATTTTCATGACAAACTTGTAATATATTGTTTACATACTACCTCCCTTTAATAAAAGGAACATTTTTGAATGACAGAAAGTAAATTCCCCCTCCCAGGCTTTTAAGAGTAGCAGCAAGAGCATATATCTGTTCCCAAATTTCAGAAGAAACTTGGTTTATTTTATTCCATTCTGCAGTGCAGAAGGAAAATTATGTATATCTTTGCAGAATCCAGGTTTATATATAACTGTCCTCTTGATATTGTTGCTTATATCAAGGTCTGACTGGCATTGCACTGGTTTCTGGCTCTGTACGGCACCTGGCATTGTTTACTACTTCTGTATTAGCATACTAAACAGGGCCAGGTCATGATGTTAAATTATTAGCACCCCTCTTGGCACCATTTTGATCCAAATACTCTTCCAGATAGAGTCTGGACACAGTTTTCAGGTCTTAAATAACCCAAAAAAACAACAGCCTGTTTGGAGACAGCCATACAGTTTTGGAAAGTAAAAGAGTTCAGCTGGCTGATCATGAGCTCACTCAAGTCAATAGGTCACAGAGCCAGAGGAGAGTCCTGGACCATTTTATTTACTGGTATAAATGTAGCCCTAGAGTTCTGCATTGCAGCTACACAAACATGGTATTAATAATAACTGAATGTTTTCTCAATTCAATTGCTATGTGAATAACAGCTATTCTCCTTTTCAGTTTTTACAGCAACCCCAGCAATCACCATCCTTTGCATTAGCACAGTGGATATCATTTTTTAAAAGTTTTATATGTCTTCTGTAGATAGGCACACAGTCAATCTGAATAGCTCCCATCTTTGTTGAAGATGTAAGTAGCCGGTAAAACAAATGAAAAACAAAAGAAAGAGAATTTTATTCAGTGTGACTGCATGACAGATGAATAACACAAGTATATCTCTTAGCCAGTGGGAAGAAACAGAGACTGACCAAAGGTTATGGCTTACAGGCATAAATTTATCCTCTGCGATGAAATGTAACCAGATCCTACCAGTTTCTACTTTGAAGTCTTCCTGGACCTGTAAGGTTACAGGTCTGAACACATCTCTACCTCTAGTTGGTACATCTCTTGATTTTCTGCATTTTTTTAATACAAAAATAAAAGAAAGAAACTAAAGCAAACTATGACATGGTAGGAATTTCAAACTTCTTAAAAAAACCCACAAAGGTATATACCATAGCACAGTTAATGATCCTTTAAAAATACGTGGCACAATATTTAATACTTCAAGCAGTCAATCCATTCCGGCCATATTTCTTCCTAAAAAGTATGTATACAGTTAAACAATAATTATGACATCTATCCTTGGAGTAAGGTCTGCATTTCTGCTTCCACTTGCAGAAAAAATTGCTTTTTAAAACTTCATAATTTGCAATCATTCTTTCTGAGTACAATGTGAAAAAACAATCTAGATACAGAATTGGACAATGGTTAAAACTGTCTGCTGTGCTACTAGGATGTTCTAGTGAGGTCTTTCTATTTTAATACTACTATTAATGTGAAAGAAGGACTAGCAAACTTCTTCAGTAAGGGTGGTGAATGCTGGTTTTCTTGAGTAATACTGTCCATAACTCCCTTCAGTAAACACACAGAGTAGGTGAATTAGCCCTGCTACACTGAAGCAGTTGTCTCCCAGAGGATGCTCCCTGAAATCAGTGAGACTACAGATGGACAACACTTCTATTCAGAGAGTAAAAAAATCAAGATCTGCTCATAAGGCTGCAGAATTTTCTTGCCTAGCTGTGTGAAGAGATGTGAGCCTTGCCTAATAGAACTGTGTCAACAGTTGTTTCAGTAGCATAAAATTTTTATGGGATAGTTTCATTTCATTCAGAGAAGGAAGTATTGTTTCACTGTAACAGTGCATAATGAACCCTTCCTTATACTGCAGGCTGGAATGAGGTTCACATCAGTTAATGCAATAGTCTGACAGTACAGTTCTAGTCTCAGGCAGACTGAAGACTTATGCAAAGTCCCCTTCTAGTCAGTGGAGAAGTACAGGTACCTCTAGAAGGCACCTCCTGAGCCAGGTGTTCAAGAAAAGTAGCATAAATCACTGTCTGATTTCGTCTGAACTCTCCAGCTTTCAGACTTACATAAGAACGTAACAGTGTGTATTGAGTCGGACCAAAGATCCAGATAACTTATTTTCCTGTGTTCAACAATAGACTGTGAGTGAATTCATAGTAAGTGTACAAACAGGGCAAACACCTCCAAACTTATCCCTTTATTTTCTTTTAGTTCCCGCTGTTGGCATACTTTGTTAGTACACAGCCATTCCTTCACCTGAAGAGAACTCTGGGCTTCAGAGACTTTCTCAGAAATTGTTCAAAGTTGTTTTTCAGGGGCTAATACAATTTTGAGGAGTAAAGCTGGAAAAGGTTAGATGGAAACACCATCAGCTTTCTGGGGGAAGGGATGTTCAGATGCAGAACTGGTTGTTTTTATTATTCCCTGAGTCATTCAAGCAATATTAATTTTCTTGTTAGAACAGTCTGCTGTCAGCCTATATGGTCAGCATCATCGTTCAACACAGCAGTTCTGTGCCACAGGAATGCAATGCTCAAGCTTGTGGATTCACCACAGACTTTTTTTAATTTTCCTGCTCTGAGAAAAAAAAAAGAAATTAAATTCATAAAAGCTGATGAGCAAGGAGTGTTAAAGCTCCAAAGTCAAACATCTGAAAGGTGGAAAAATTCATATGAAGCATTCCCCATACCACATGAAATGGACCTTTCATGCTAAGGCCTGACTTGTGCAATGCACAGAAAGGATCTAAACTGAGGCAGAGCTACCTCTGTGAAGGGAATGATGATACGGCATTCCCTGACCTTCAGGGAACCTGAACCTTTCATCCTAAAGAGCCTTTAAAGCAGTAGATTGTGCATGTGTATTTACCTGCGCAATATGAGCTCTATTATACATGCAGTCAATCATCTATTGTCCATGTCCTCAACAATAAGCCTTCTGATAGAGATCAAGCCTGGAGAAAGCTGTGTGCACGTAAAAGACATAACTATAACTGAAGTTGTTTGACAACTTTAACTGCAGTGGGAGTGACTTGTGACTATTGCATCTGGAAGTTAGAGCAGAGTTCTCAATGACCTCCATGAGGCTGCCATTTGCTCCGTGGTCATTAAACTCCTCATCCCCAGTGAAATGTCATTCATTGCACAGGACAAAGCTTCTAAAATTCTGGTAAAATATTCAAGTGTTATTCCCGAAAGACAGGGTATTTTGATTAAATTCCCCAAGGAAAACTTACCTTTTCCATAGGCAATGTGGTGTAATGAAAATATTCTGTATCTATTTTAGTCTTAAGAATATATTCTCCTCCCTTGCCATTATTTGTTAGTAAATTCATATGGAGAATATAAAGAACTGCAAATTTTACTTCATCTTGAAATTAATCCACTGCTTATTTCAGTAAATTGCAGTTCTAACCAACCAACATAAGAAAATGATGAGGAGTCATACCCACTTTTCATCTTTGTTCATAAAGGTCATAGAGATGGGGCAAAAGCCAAAAGGACACAGACACTCACCTGAGACATCTCCACAGTCTGGAAGAAGCACTGTGGAAACCCCAACAAGTGTGAGTCATGAACATTGTTGAAACTTGGTGGCTTTTCTAATTAGCTAGCAGTCTGGTTACAGGGCATTGGTCTCTCCCACCTTTATCTAGATAGTACTGCTTCCAGAGGAACCAGACAGCCAAAAAGCACACTAGTCAGTCACCTTGGTAGCTTTTTTTTCCTCACAGTGTAGACCTGTAGAATAATACCCTGACAGATAAAAAAGATAATACTTCCTAAAGTGCCCTCACTGGACCCACACTACTTCTGTCCTCCCAGGAGCCCTAGCAGCAGAGAACTGTTTCTCAGGGGTCCTGTTTTCCCAGCACAAGACAACACAAAGAATTGTTTTTATCCCTAAATCCCTCTGCTGTTAAAGCTAATCTATAAGCCATATGTGCAAAAGATCCTTTCTAAAACAGTGGCCATGCTCAAGTGAATTTTCAAGGACAACCTGTCAGCTGTACATCGAAACTTAGTGAACCCAAAGATTACATGCAAGTGTTTTTCAGAGCACTGCCAGGGCCTTAGCTGAGACCCTTTTAGAAATTTGTTTCTAGTGTTTACTAGTTCAAATGGACTTCTTAGTTTAATATTTTCATCGGTATAGAAAGATTTATGCCTTTGGCCACTGGCCATTACAAAAGCCTGCCTAATTCATGATCAAGATATTTAAAACATCAATTTGTCCTGAAAGTCCTTGATCTGAGATTATATTATATTCTCTATACCTTTACAGAATTTTGAGGGTCTATATGTTTATCAAGGACATTTTTATTAGACACCTAGGATTTTAGGGATCTGTGATATGCATGATATAAGGACTTTTGCTAAGGTTATGCAAGTTGCTTTTGGAATAGGATCAAAACATAGCCCAAAGCTCCCTACCTCCTTACTTACAGAGCTCCTGTTATTGTATTTAGGTTTGGATAAACTTTTCTCTGGAAGGTGATTGCTCACAGCAGTTAATTTTAAACTTGCAGGCTTAGATCTGGCTCTATGTGTGTGAACAGGCTGTCATCATGCATTCCAGGTTACTCTCAGAAATGAATGTGTCTTTCCTCAGCGTTTCTCAGTGCTGGGGCGTCAGACATTCCTTCTGCTCTGCATTAATCCAATTACTAAACACCTGCAGACATGCAATAACAGTTTTTGTGCCAAGTACCTTAGAAATGGTTTTATAGGAGAATGTAATCTGCTGTCCTGCTATCAGGAGTCGCATTACACACCTGCCAAGTCCTGAGCTGAAAAATAACAATCAGCATTCTAATTCATTGCAAGAATGTTTGGGGGCACATTAAAGAGACAAAATGACATTCTTCTTAATTTTACTGCCATGGAGTCCATTAAACATTTTGAACTTGTAGTTAATTTTATTAAAAGCCAATTTCAGTACTAAAATATTTACAGTACAGCATGATAAAAATGGGCTTCTCATGGCAACTTAGGCAAGTTCCAAAATATCCATTAAAGAGAGAACTGCTTCAAGCATATATATAGTGTCATTCCAATTCTGTTCTTAGGGATTTATCTGATAATCACCAAAATGCACTTCAAAGTGGAATTTTAAACTATGAAATAATTTGTTTTTCTTGTGCCTTTTTTATACTTTTCCCCAAAGATGTGCTTTTTTTGTCCTCTGTTTTTAAAGTGGTTGTGCTCCTCGGAGCTGAAACAAAACTTGTTTCCAGAAGAGAAGACTTTTCAAGGCACAAGTGTTAGTTAGATGCCAAAGAATAATACAATAGAATGGAACAGAGATTTAGGAGTATGAGTCAGCTGCTGACTGCACCACAAGTTTTTGTACAGCCTTGGGTAGGTCACTTTATCCTTTTGTGGCACAGCTTTATTTGTTAAATTCACATCAATGAATCACAGGAATGTCAGTGTGAACAGTAAAAAAAATTAAGTCATTCCTAGAAAGTCTCTTTGTGAGTCCTAAGTTTGCTATATGAAAGACAAGTGTGGTCCTTTACTAAGCTAAACAGCTCATCTTTTCATCTGTAAGACTATTTATAGACACCCAAATGTCATCTCATTCCATCATGCTCCATTAGCTTCAATTACAAGTGCAGGAATGCAAACAGTGCAAAATTATTTAAAGAAATACAACAATACCAAGCATAAATTTGAAAGAAATTCTCTATAATAATCCATAAAGTTGTTATCCTTGTTTACCTTGGCAAGGAATATGCAGCAGTGATAGCATGTGCTCCGTTCAGGAAGAGAAATTGGATTTGATCAGAGTCACCTGCAGTTTATAGCACTGTAGTCACTGCTGAGGGCTATACATAATGTCCTAAGGGGTCTTTTGCACAGCTGTAGACAAGACAGCAAGAGACCGCTAGCCAACAAAGAGCATTCCAAGGCTACGGCCCCGTGTACTAACCCCGTCCAACTAACTTTACATTCCCCCATCCCATATGTAACCTTCAGCCCCCCACTTGAAGCAGGCAGTCTGACAGTAATAATAGTAGTCACAAGAAAAGGTAACCTCTGTCATGCTAATAATTTTTGAAAACTTAAATGCCCAGGATGTGATTTTAATTAAAATGCACACTGCCTGGCTTGTCTGTTTCCAGGAGAAGGTTTCTGTCACAGAAACATGGTGATCCGTTATACCTGTTTGCACTCTCACACTTCGAGGTCAGTCCCATCGTTACACAGCCTGATTTGTAGAGAGCACGTATAGTGGTATATAAACATGGGAATGAATCTGTTTTGCCTTAAGTTTGGTTTTGCCCAAGAAACTTTGCATGGACAGTATTTTGAAGTGTTCACAAAGGAGGTTTTTTTTTCTTTAGCAGCTCGTGTCGGTGTTGGAGTTTTGCACAGTCTCCTGTATAGCTTCTAGTAAGAGGAAGATATTTGGACTGATTACGTGACAAATGTACTATTACAGTTAACACATGACTAATACATAGGGATGGTGAGGTATGGATTTATAAGCGGCAGGACTAACCTCTTCCCTCAGTGTGTACCACACAGAGAAGCATGTACATAGTTTTAGCTCTACAATTGTATACATCTGCCTCCACCCATCACAATGTACCTGTTTCTAGCATCGGCTGTTTCTTCCTTAAGATCTTCTTGGGGATCTTCTTGGGGTTTTATGTAGCATTTTGCAGGGTTTTTTTGTTTTGTTTTACTAAAGACAGTCTGGAGTCTCATGTCCTTTTTTGGGGAGTGGGATGGCAGGTCACCAATATCTGTATTTGTCCATAAGCAAAGCTAAGAGAATAATGGAAGTCTTTGAGACCAATCTTAAGTGCATTAGGCTTAAAACAGTAGTTAGAAAACTCATATCATTTTTTCCTATACATTCAAAAAACTTGTATTTTACCATCCACAAAAGTGCACAGTAAACTTTCTCACAAGGCAGTGCAGCTAAAATACTCATAAATGATCATGTTCATGATCTGATGGAAATTCTAAGAGGCCCAGAGTGAAAGCTGAATATCACAATCTACCAGAGTGAAAGCTGAATATCACAATCTACTATACCAGGATCCTCTCTAAAATAAAGGCCTTGGTGCAAAGTGCTTTGCCTCAGCCCTACTGTACCTTCTACTGTTCTCCCACTATAGGGTTTGCTGTTCACTGCACTGTGTCACTGCAACATCACCAGCTACTTTGCACATACAGAAGCTCTATTTGCAAAGAAACTACAAAATATTGCTGAGCGTGTTCCAACTAATATGTATTTAAAATGGTCTAAATATTGCATTTTCATGAGTAATGCCTATATTATGGACTCTCAGGGATCCATATAACCTGCCTTTTTTATCTTCTGTTTTCCCAGAGGCAAGCTCAACGTCCAGTCCCCTTTCCACAGAAGTCAATGTGAGTCTTGATACTTATTTCAAGAGGAGGAAGGTCAGTCCCCCTGGGGGTCCTATACTGCCTAAAAATGACACAACTTTTTTGGACAGAGGAAGGCCCCAAAGACTCCATATGTTGCTCTCATGCTGGGCTGACTTATTTGAGGGGAAGGTCAGCCCATTGTGCAAAGGGCCAGCGAGAGAATAACACATTTGCTGCATGCCTGGGAGAGGAAGCTTGAAGCTGGGAAATGGGTTTGGCTTTTTAATTCCCACTGGGCCTAGCATCCTTCAGGAGCTACTCCAGCTCAGAGTCTGTACAGCTTCAGCACATATTTTCAGCTTTGCCTCTATTTAAACAGAAATAAAAATTCTCTACCTTTTGGGGGCTTAAAATGCAGGCCTTGATTATGGATCAAAACAGAGTTCTCCTACTTTATACTGATGCTGCACTTAAGAAGACAATGACAGATGTGAGCTGGAGAAAGGACCTCATACTTCTCCATCTATCTTCAGCACCACCATGTGAAATGATCATTCACAAAAGGTGTTTCAAGGATCTTCATTCCCAGATTTTTTTTGCATGTGTGAATCAGCAGATGTATTGGAGGACATGAACTTCATACCAATGGACTCCTTTCCCCTAGGAAACAGTTCCCTTTCTGTGATTGTCAGTCAAAACATTCCCTCTGGGTAAAGAGTAACTTCCACAGCTGTGCAGTCCAAATGGCACAGATGATTCTTTAGGTTCTATCTTTTCTGACGGAAAATTAGATGCTATTATCATGCACTGGGGAGAAAATATATAGAAAAAACAGTTTGTTGTCAGTGCTAGGTTGGTTTCTTTGCTTGTATATAATTTGACTTTTTAAACTGTTTATTGATTGTAAGATCAAGGCCAAAATAAGTATAAGATACATTTTTCTTATTTTAGCAGACAAAAGGCAGTAGTTTTATATTTCACACAGAAAAAGTAAATCAGTATTTCGATCACCTGCGGGTTTTTTTCTTTGCTTAGAATTGGGCTTAGGCAGGAGGAATCACATTTAAAGCTACTGTCTGAACTTACTAACATAAGACTGAATCAGATAGGACAAAGACCACCAGATAATCATACTGTAAGGGACAAGGATTGCCAAATAAAATTAGTATTTATTTGCAGTAATGCCCACATGTCAGAGTTATCATCTGATGGAAGGAATACACATTATATGCTGAAGGAACTGAGCGGGTAGAGCACTTGAAAGCTGTCTTGAAAAGAACCAGCCACAACCACAACAAATGATCAAAATCCATGCACAGAACTGGGAAGTGCTTACAATCTCCTAAGCTTATCCTCTTGCTTTGAAATTCTTCATTTACCACAACATATTCATGTATCGCATCTAAACTACTAGGGAGCTAGTTGCTACCAATCAACTTCAGGGCTATCCACTGAGAAGTTGTCCTCTCCATTTCCACTCTTCATGCCACAGGATTATGAGTGCCAGTGCTGCAAAGGATTAATCCCCAGTTTAATTCTGCACACAGAACAAAGTTGAGCACACTTTGCAGAAAATAGTCCTCAAATCAAGAATGCAAAGAGAACCTAAAAGGAGATGCTCTGACACAGTCTTGCATGGATTTATACTACAAAATATTCTAGGGTCATGTATCATAATTTTAACCCGTTTTATCATCCAGATTACACATTTGCTGTACACTCACTCTCCATGTTAATATCTTAGTCTTCACTTGTTCAATACAAACTTTGTCACTGTATTTGGCTGAGGTAAAAGCTGCTGAGAGTCATAAAGCTACTTTAACAGCTTGGAAAACTATCATTTTTGCTGGAGCTATCACTGAAAGAATCAACATCATATGACACATGTCAGTGACACCCCTCAGTCAGTAAACTGGAGGAACAATTGAAAACTTGCAAGGATAAAGCTATCTTGCAAGGATAAAGCTAACTTAATGATTCTATCTTTAACACCAGCATTGAAAGCAAGGTTCAGCTCTAAACACAGTTCCAGATACTACACCATCCACCTGAGGATTAAGAAAGAGGTAACACTTTCCAAAATGTTGGAATGCTTTAGAACCTTTCAGAAACGTTACCGAGAGTCCAAGAACTGCAGAAAGTCAGAAAAACATGATGTGTATGACATTTTGGAGGTTGTTCAAAAGCTTCACTTTATCTTCACAAGATTAATCTCTCCAGACACATCCTCTACAGGGAGAGGAGCAAGGTGGGCTTCCCCAGGGGGCCTTTGGGAGTGACTCTATTAAGCTAAGCTAGCCTTTGTGAATACCCCCTTTCAATGTAAAGTAAACACCATATTTGGATTACCTATCCTCATTTTCAGACCAACTCTAGCCATAAATCTGGATGCAATTCACAATGCAGGTCCTGTCGCAGAACCTCCCTCTTGGCTTGAGCCCAGTGGCTCCATGCTGAGCAGTTGGTTAAGTGCTTTGCTGGAGCAGAGCCACATTGCTCTGCACCTTACCGGATGCAGCCCGAGATGGGGATGTGTATATCTGTGTACACAGGAACATCTCTGAGGTCATCAAGGAGTTAAAATCAGACAGTACACCTAGCACAGCCCTTTGAGCTGTGATCCTATCAAATTTTACAAGTTAAACCAAATCAGGCTAGGTCATAGAAGAATCAGAGACATATAAGGATCCCTAGAAGCTGCAGGGAGTTATTTTAATAATGCAAGAGGTGGCACTTTTTCTCAATGCACTACTACTGAACAATAAATCAGATTCCCCAACCAACCGTGATCAGAAAAGAACCCACAAACTCTTAGGGAATGGGAAAGAAAGAAAGGAAATATGTTAATTTTAAAGTCCTGGCAGGATTCTCTTATAGTTAACTGTGCTAGCCAAAACCAGTAAAGATTTGCTACCAAAGGTTGAACATAAATAAATGCTGTCCATTTTCTCAAACAGAAGAAAAAAAGGATGCTTTCAAATTTCTCTACCACTTTTCCCCAAATTACGATGTTTCTAAGCAAAAAAAAAATCATTAAAACTACACTTCTAATTGAAAACTGAACATGAAAAAGGTTCTCATGTATTCATATATAAGAAATGTCATCTCAACTCTAGTGCTAGTCCCTAATTTTCCAAATGGTTTCAAAGAAATAAACAGTATTCTCACCTTTTGACCCCAAAGAATATGTAAAGTTCTGTTGGGCTCTTTTCACTTACTAATGGTGTTTAGGTTTTTGTTTTGTTTTGCCCTTTTTTTTCTTTTAATTCTGCAATTGAACAATTTCAATGCACAGAAGTAGAAGTCTCCCACAAAATTATCAGGCTGCAAGGCATTTAGGGATACCATCAACTGAAAGACACTAATGCGTGGTGCCACATAGTTATACAATATAATACAACACAATACAATACAATACAACACAATACAATATAGTCCAACCATAAAGTCGATCAGAATTTATTCAGCCACAAGAGAGCCAATATTTTGAACCATTTATACTCAATTCTTACCTAAGTGGACCAGCAAGACAGGCAAGTTCAAGCAGGCAGGCCCAAGGCTCAGCCCCTAAGGTTTGCTGCTCACTGCTGACCCGTTGGGTGCTTTTGCTGGCCACGGAGGGCGGCAGGTTTCTTTCCCCAGGCCTTTATCATCATGTCGTGGTTTAACCCCAGCCAGCAACTAAGCACCATGCAGCTGCTCACTCACCTCCCCCCCACCCAGTGGGATGGGGGAGAAAATTGGGAAAAGAAGTAAAACTCGTAGGTTGAGATAAGAACAGTTTAATAAAACAGAAGAGAAGAAACTAATAATGATAATGATAACACTAATAAAATGACAACAGCAATAATAAAAGGATTGGAATGTACAAATGATGCACACTGCAATTGCTCACCAACCACCGATCAACACCCAGCTAGTCCCCAAGCGGCGATTCCCCGCCCCCACTTCCCAGTTCCTATACTAGATGTGACATCCCATGGTATGGAATACCCCGTTGGCTGCTTTGGGTCAGCTGCCCTGGCTGTGTCCTGGGCCAACTTCTTGTGCCCCTCCAGCTTTCTTGCTGGCTGGGCATGAGAAGCTGAAAAATCCTTGACTTCAGACTAAACACTACTTAGCAACAACTGAAAACATCAGTGTTATCAACATTCTTCGCATACTGAACTCAAAACATAGCACTGTACCAGCTACTAGGAAGACAATTAACTCTGTCCCAGCTGAAACCAGGACACATCAGCAGGATGCTGTACGCCCAAGCAAAACGTGCTCCCTGAATCCTCCAACCAAACCCAGCTGCCCAGGAAACAACGCCTCTCGGAAGAGCTCTTCAGGGGAAATCACAACAAGGAGGCACTTTTGGTGTCTCTCCTAACAACTTTTCAAACCACTGCCTTCATCCAGAGGCAAGCGAGGGCAGAGCGATGCTGGGAGCCCGAGTGGCTCCTGCGGGCCGCATCTACCAGCGTCATCTGGTGATACTGCCCGCCCCTCTCCTCCCTGACCGACCACCCTGTCAAGGAGTTCCAGGCTGCTTTTTGCCAACGTGAGAGAACTGGGAACAGATTTCATTACACCAAGTTCTATTTCTATAGTGGGCTTGAACAAATGAAGCTGTTTGGCTGCTTCACCTGCCTCTGCCATGGTTTTTGTAGCATTTCTTGCAAACTTTTTCTGCAGGAGAACAGTGTGTCACCTCTGAACTAGCAAAAGGAATAGCTGATGGAAATGCATTAATTCCACAGACAAGACCGTGATAAATTAATAGCACCTTACCTTTACTCTGGGTTCAGAAAAAGAACTGCAAATGGCTACCCAGTTCACTCTTCAACATGCAAAGAAAAGAAGCAGCCCAAAACCAGTTTTACAGTCAACTGTCAGGAAGTAGATGAGAAGAGCAAACACATTGTTATCCTGGGACTAGATCATGCACCCACTGCCAAGGAAAAGCGTTCAGCCACTGATGTCAGCAGGAGCTGCTTGTATTCAGTAACTGCCTATCTGATCACTTGATGTTTGCTACAACGTTCAACAGATGGAAGTGGGCATGTACATCCATGTCACCCTACAGGAAAATAAAGCAAAATCTGACTTTGCAGAAAAATTGGGAGATGAAGGGAGTGAGGATTACATTATAATAACAGTAAGAGTTGGATTTCATAAAATCATCAGTTCATAAGTTCATGGCTTGAAACAAGGCTGTTCAGTGTACCCCTGATACAGCTCCAAAATGAGCAGTGAGGAAAGGGCAGGATCTTTAGATCTTTGCATTTTTCTCTCTCCATTAATAAAGATTGGTATGTGGAATATAAATCTGGGAAGAAAACAATCACAAAAACACAACTGCAAAAGCAGTTTCTTATCCACCTGGTATACACATAATAAAATTCAAGTTCAGTGGAGTGAATGCATTTTAAAACAATCTGTGCATTCAGGTATATTATGTCTCAGATACATAGAGATGAGTCCAGGGGACCAAGTCTTCCCACTTGCTACAAAATCAAGAAATATTGTGGAAAAGAAACTACAAGCCATAACAGTAATCATATTTATCTGTGAGATTTCATTATAGAAACAAACACTAAACCCAAAACCAGTCACTGGATTATTTGATGCATTGCCTAAATAAGTCCAGTCAGGTCTTCAAACTTTCAATGCTCTGACTGTCAATGAGTAATACAAAGTCAAGTAACTCTGACAAAATATGTGAAGAGAGTTGCAAAGTATGGGTCTCTGATGACTGTGTGAGCTCATCCAGCACGCCTAAAATACATCCTGAACTTCTGTCTAAATGTTCTTGGCGTAGTAAACTAGAGTTCCTAGGTTAAGGTCTTATTTCTTCTATAGGTACGTAAGTCACACAGATGGGATCTCCCTCTAGAGGCATTCAAATGCAACCGTTCTTTAACACAGACTGTACTGGGGACATGGGCACTTCCATTAGGAGACCTGGCTGTCTCAAATTTGGGAGCAGGCTAGCTGACAGTTAAGAAAAACATGGCAGAATGTCCCCAAAGAGGTAAAATGCTGTTTTATTGCACAAGCAGTGCTTTGTTTGTTTTTCCCTCTACGCGAACGCACCTCCTTGCTGATCCTGTGGCAACTTAAGCACAGCTGTATGGACTATGGAGCATGCGTGGAGGTAGGTGCTACTGCACGCTCCCTCGCTAACACCTCCGAATTCTTTTCAAAGATCTTTTGAGACCTTGAGGAAGAATGACATGACAGAGGCAAAGTCTTAATTTCATTCTTTTGGCTTTGGCTGAGTAAGTTCTACTGGAATGAAGCTCATTTTGCACTCCTGTAAAATTTGTACAGTTGGCCTGTGGAAAATCATAACTCCAGTTGATTCCCAGTCTAAGCTCTGACATTGGTGCTAGTCTAGACCTGGCTTTTACCTATATTCTAGAGCATGTAGGAGTAATTCTGGCTGTAACATTCTCAATGAAATGCAAAGAAAATCAGATTCTTTCCTCTTGCCTGTTTTAGCAAGGTCCCATCATAATAAATGTGTAACATTTGCAAACATATTTTTATTCTCAGTATTTATTCCAAAGATTTTTCACCTGTCTTAGCACTGACCTTGGGTCTCTCCCTAGGCTATTTGTTGTTTTATTCTATTTAAAATCAAAGGTGTGTCTTCTCCCAGGCTTCTTCTCATCATTGAACCAGTTGAGTTGGAGAAGAGGAGTGATAATCATGGAAAAAAATCCCTGAGAAGTTTGAGGTGTATGAAAAACCACCACTGCCCTTCCAACTCCTTCTACATTTCTGTATGACTGCAACCTATAGTTTGTGTGGGGCATCCTGCATTACCCCATTCACAAGAGTAAAGTCTACCTTATGGCTGCTAAACTCAGTGTAGCAGAGAGTGAAATATTCTCATTTTGACTAAAAAAACAGTTGTTACCAATTCCGAGTATGTCAGTCCCAGCAGTACAGTTCCACCAATGTGTTATGGCTTTCTTTTTTTTGCCTCCCCAGAAGACAATCTCTCCATTTACAAACATTCTCTTTCTACAGCTTTGTTGGGTTTTTTTTTATTTCACTCCATTCTTTCAGTGAATTATTTTCTACTGGAAAAAAAGCATGGGGTTTTCCTTTTTTTCTTTTTAATAAGGACTGTGGTTGAATTACTTAAAAGAGGTCATTTCATGAATGCCAAAAAAATGAAGCTTATTTTCTGACAGGTTTGTGTTTCATGGTTGGCTGATATTTTTAGATGAAAGATACCAATCTTACAGCATGAGTTCACTCTTGACAGATGCTAGAGAATCTACATGGAAGAGAGATGCTGTGAATATTCCAAAGTGAGAAAAAAAAAATTATTAGATGTCACATAGTCCTCAGAGGAGAGAATTCTGCATTCTCCAGTGACTAATTATGAGCACATCTGAAATGAAGCTTTTCTCTAGTATTTAGTGAAATTTGAGTTTGCACCATATCTTTTCCTTCAGCAGAATTAATAAGGCCTCTCACCTTTACCCAGATGTAATACACAGTGCATGCTGGAACTTCATGTCTGAAAGATATACAAAATGTCATTGAAACCCGTCGGCAAAATCAAAAGTTATCAGAGAGGTTGATCAGCTATGCACACAGGCAGTTAGTCCTAGATTTAGGCAACCCTAAAGGAGTTGCCTAAGTTGCCTGGGCTGACCCTGGAGAATGGTAGGCAACCCCAGGACTTACAAGGGAGAGCCAGCATGTGTAAACTGGTTACTCTCCTATCTCACTCTCCTGACCTGGCAAGGAACTCAAGATTTTAGCTTTTCCTCATGTGTTTATATTTTTCTTTACTGTTCAATGCAATTGCTTACAAAATTAATCCCCCTTCCTGCCTCCATCGACTTCAGTTAGTTCTAGTTCTGAGCACACTAACTTTTTCTCAGGAGAAGTCAGACAGGATTTAGACTGTACTGGCCTGGATCACTGTGTGGAGAAGAGTTAAGCGTTGTGTCCCAGCAGCAGATATCTCTGCCATTACATGAGCGGTAAAATTTGCAAAGTGTCTTTGGGAGATTTTCAGCCAAGAAGAGAGGTGTCTACTACTTTTAGATGTTTGAGTCTTAGGCAGGAGTTAAATACACTGGATTCTACCACTATTACCCTAAGGAAACTGGGTTAAAAATAATACTGAAAACATTATGTTACATGTATACGTAGCCTTTTTTGGTGGAGAGAAAAAATAACAAGAAAAGAAGGATGTTATTAAAAGAGAAATTACAGCTACAAAGACCAATTTGATAATGGCTAATGTCACACCTACACTAGAGAACATCAGCATGGCTCACAGAATGAGAGCTAACAGGCTGCTCAATCCAGCTAAACATCTAGAACCAGATTTCCCTTCAGGGGTTAAATGAGTTCATTTCACACAAGAGTATAGATGGAAGAGGCCCAAAAAAAGAAAACTAACAATACAAGCAAAGCATTTTGGCTTAAGACATTTAAGAATGTGGAGAGATTATCATTTTGTGACTCCCAGATTTCTGTTGTACATTTGTGCTTAGGTTATCTCTTTCCAGATGTACATCTTTTGTTTAAAATGGCTTATGGCTAATTCTTTTTGATTCACAGAAGGATTTGATTTAAGAGAGTGAGTAAAGCTTGAGAAACCTTACAAATTCAATGGCTGGGATCTTTCTTTTCAGTTGCCAGGGCAGAGGTTCCCATTGTTTGTTTGTACAATAATCTATCTGGAACAGCAGAAGGTGTTTTCAATGAATGAACCACCTGTGCAACACTACAGGAAACAGAAGAAAGATAGCTTTCAGCATTATTTATTAGTCTATGTGAAAAAAAAAAAAAAAGAAGGTAGAAATACCATTTATCTGTTAGGTAACTGGATGACTTTCTGCAAATCGCTAGGGAATACTGGATAGAGGTATGCTACATCAATTCCTTTCCATGTGCACATACGGTGTCAGTGAGAGAGTTCAATTAGATGTTCTGTGACAAAATGTTAAGTTCAGTCTTCAGGCAATCACACTGTTCCTACCACTGAAAACTCCTGTGACTAAATGCTTGTGTTCTTGCACTTTGTTTGGTCATCATTAAAGTATAGCAAAAGCACATTTCCAGTGCCTAGAGTTACAACTGCTCCTTTATTCTCTGTCACTTCCTTTCCCACCTTCTGTTTCTCTTTCTGTCCTGCTCTTCCTTTCTATTGCTGGTAAGAGATAATCTGAATCTTTTCATGATTACTTTAGATGTGTGAGTAAGGAGGTAAGTCATCAACAGATCTCTGTGTATAATGGGGAAGGGATGAATAGGAATAGTTCATATTAGAATAACACAAAGTGAAACTTTTTCAGGAATCTCATAAAAAAGCTGGTTTGGAAAACTTTTATTTGACTTTTGATGGTTCCTTAAAAATGATAAAAATTCCCCCCCCCCCAAAAAAAAAGATACAATTTAAGAATAAAAAGTTGGAACTGCCACATTTAAAACCCACAAAAATCTGAAACAAATCAAATGTTCAATCCCTTTCATACCGAAACTATGTACAAAATAGCACCTCAATTTTGCAAATAGTTTTAGTCTGCCACCATTTTTATGTGTTTACTCCCGTGTCTCCCAACCTTAGTTGCTTACCTGTGGGTTATTTATTACTTAGTACACTTATCTACAGAGGCATGTGGGGTTTTATCCCTCCTAAAACTTAGTGAAACCCTGTGCCTCCCAAAGTCAAAACAGAGAGCTTTGTTGAATTTATTACATCAAGAAGCTTATGCTGAGTTTTTAAAACTTTGAAAAAAAAATCTTGCTATTGAAACTTTACCCTTTTTTCTTCAAAAATGTATGATGTATAAAGCACTGGATGTTGTTGTGCTGGGTGAAAAGTTTTACATTCCTTTCTTACTTTCCCTTCCTTTTTAGGCATGTGAATCAGGAGAGTTAAGAGTGAAAGTAGTGGTATCATTTCAAAGGAGTAGTTAGCGCAATGCAGGCATTTTTGGTGAAGCATTCAGGTAGTGTCTTCCAGTTACTGTTACTACTGCTACACATTCTTCTGGTGGCCAGCACTTGCACTAGAAAAATGAAGAAAGGAGGAAAATAACTGTGGCGTGTCCCCCCAAACAGTATATGAGTACGTTCCTCTGAGCACTAAGTACCTCAGAGTGGAAAATAGCAAGGGATTGGAACATAAAGCCCATCTCATATATACCAGGAGGGCTGCATTTGACTTCGTTGTAGTTACTTCTGATTTACTCAAGTGTCAGTTGGAGAAGGACCACAACCCATGCTTTAAAATGTTTTTATATGCTCCTCTGAGTACAAAACTTGGAGAACTTTGTGAAAACAAGCTACTGTTGCTGGTTTGCCAGGTAGGCAACCTCTCTGAGATCTGGTTGAGAGCTGGTCCAAATAAAATGTTTCTCACAGCTATGACTGCATTGCACTAATTCAACTAGAATCAACAATTACATCAGAAAAATGTGTTTACTTTGGTTCTGGGCCACAGAGCCTGGGCCCAAATGTGATGTAGAACATATGCCTGTTGTTGCTCATAGGGACAAATAATTTTACAGGTGGACCTCAACATTCCTTCCTTTTGCTAAGTATACTCCCCCTGGCAAAGGACCTGGAATGCACATTTATTATTTATGGAATTATACACAAAGTTACTTATTTAAATAGACAGTGTAAACAGTAACTCTGAGATTAAAAGTGATCAGAATAAGATTTTATTTCTCTCTTTGTTTACAGGTACATGACCATGATCCTGCCATTAAAGCTACATCTGTTTACACCAACAAGGACTGAGATCCTCAGCTCCTCAGTAATCTTACACTGATGTAAATCAGAAGTAAAGTAACCAAAGCCAGTAGAATTAAACTCATGTAAAATTAGCATAGTAGAGATTACAATCAGTCTTGTTCTTTGTTAGTGAACTCATCAAAAAATTGTTCCAAACAGCCAAAAGTGAAGGAAAAGACTCTGTTTAGCCAGACTTTTCATTCAGATGTCATACAATATTGTTTCAGTCTAGAATTTTCATCTCTACTACCAAGCAAATTAAACAGAAACATTACATGATTGTTACTTGCTAAGTTTAGCCATCTTGTTCCAGTATAAAGGTAGAGGAATTATAAACTGGACTTTTGTTTAAAAATGCCTGGTTTAAACTATCTGAGAGTACAGGTCCTTGGTTTATTGGTAAACTTTCTGTCATTAACAGAGGTGAATATAAACAATCTGTATGGGATAAACTTTACAGAGTAAATGTAAACCACTTAGGAGATATGTCTGAATAAGGTATGACATGTACTTAAGCCATGATAATACAGCAGCTTTTAGTCATATGAAATAACAAAACACTGGAATTTTTAAGTTGCAACTTAAAAATGAAATCAACAATTTAACAGTGAGTAAAACTGAGTCTGAACTTCTGCCCATACTTATCCCAAGATTGAGGCTTCTTTTAATATAGAGTTCTCAGTTTAATCTATTGAGATGACATAATGAGAGCTGTACAAATTTAAGCTACATCAAAATCTGCCTTTTAGTTTGGGGATATCTCCATCAGAGAGAACTAAGAAATAGGAATGTTTAGTTCCTAGCAATGCCACCAGCCCATACAAAATGAAGCAATAAACACCCATTTAACAGAAAGAGTTGACCAAGCCAAATTAGATTAAATAAGGACACTTCTAAACTTTTATCTAGAGCCCTAAATTCAAACCATAGTCTTTCCTGAAGTTCCAGAATTAGAAGAAAAGAAGCTGAAAGTAGAATTTCTGAGATATTACAAGAGTAGCTGCTTATACATTTCTTTCTATCCAATTTGACATCTTGGAAAAATTCTCCTGTGAGATGTCAACCCCACAGTAGAGAGCAAAGGCATTTAAATAACTGCCATGGGCCTTCGTGCTTTTGAGGTTCACCTACTTCTCCCACATTTGTAGATCACTTCCATTTACTTCACTAACCATGTGCAGTAGGATCTTAATGAAGTGACTAGTATCATGAAGGTAGATGGGAGAAACTCATTAAAGTCCCCAAAGTGAATTTTGTAATATTTACCCCTCTGTCCAGAACAAATTCAAATTTGGATCATAACACTGTGCCTTGTTCCCCAAGCATTTGCATTCCCATATAGCATACTTTTTAAATTCCTTCCAGAAACTGCTGTGCAGCATTTCAGTCCTAGCTGAAACTGGTGCAACAGTCATGAGGGGTTTACCCATCTGATTACTAACTGACATAACAGCAATATGAATTTACCATAGATTTTGAATGCTATCATTTCTGGATGCCCAATTTTGAGATGGATAGGACTTTTTTTTCCAGAGAAAGAGCTAAATGTCCAAGCAGACCATACAAGTCTCCCTTGCTGTGAAAATCAGAGCTGTGCAGTCTCCAGGTGTGGACTGAAATAAGCCCTAACGTGAAGGGACACTTCTGAGAATGTTGTTCTTCCTGACGAAAGTGAACTGAAATCCTCTAGTGCAAAGCAGCAGAGAAATCCAATGTTTTCGTAATTCACATGCCACCTAAACTGCTCCTTTTTACGTTGTATGAGCTGCAAAATAGCTAAAGTGTTACTAAAAATGTCTGCATTCTACACATTAAGGATAAACTTATAGTAAATTATGTTTGTGTGTTTTTATTAACCCTTGAACTGCTGCTGAGCAATGCATGTGTTTGAACAAGAGTTGAAAAGCTATTAAAATATTTGCTTAAATACTTTAGTACAGTCTAAGAATTGAGTTCCAAAGCCTCTGGGATTTGGAAACACACAGGAAAGTTAACTGAAGGAAGTCTGGGAGAGGTCAGCAAGCTCAAGCATACTCCTGCAAAATCTTCCACCTCCCTTACCAACTTTAATAAACTTGACTCCTACTTTCTGCTCTTGAAATTCAAAGGACACATGCAAAGAAAAAAATTGCAAATTGCAGCCTACAAATATGTAGGCTGCGTTCACAGCAATCTCATCCTCGCTGTATAAATGTAGAGTCGGTTAAATGTCTAAACTGCTTTGGGCTTATTTGTCATTGATTTACTCCAGTTTTCCACTCTCAGAGTCAACTGCTTTCTGTAGCATTATGCTACACAAAAAGCAAGTCACCCACAGATTATATTAAAAATTACACGAGCTGGGAAACTACAATATTACCTCTGATTTCCTTTACTGAGGTGAAATACTTTTCCTCCTGTGAGACATATCTTTTCTTGTTTGCGCATTTCATACATTTTATCCAAGATTTATCTCATGCCAAGCAGTAAAACAGTTCCCAGAGAACTGCCTGTAACCCAGTTCACCCAATTCTCCCTTCTGCTATGCCCTAAAGTCCTTAATCACTAGCAATCATGTATCAGTCCCAAGTGCTCTCTCTTTCTGGCTCAATAATTATTTTATTCTTTTGGCCTGACAAACATCTCCAGCAAGAGGGACAGATCCTGTTCTCCCCCTTTTCCTGTGAACAAGGTTAGGATGCTCCTGGAGAAGGTTGGAGATGCCGTTCCAGAATCCCACAGGGTGAAGGGGAACACAACCCTCCCTTTGCCAGAGGGTCACGGTCATGGTTGCATACACAGTGGGACCCCTAGCCTGGGATTTTGAAAGAAAGAAGCCATAGCAATATTTTGTCAAGATCCTTCACTTGGTGGAGTATGTTGGTGCTCTCTGAGAGGCCTTCAGCCTTGTACCTCCCAAAGGATTTAAGAAGAGAGACACCTTGTTTTGAGAGCTTGCTTGAGTCCAAGCAAAAACTAGGTGACAAGCCACTCATTACTGTCAAAACTGGGCTAGTTCTTTATGTGAAAACCACCAAAACACAAGCAGTGGGATTCATCTCACCCAAATGTAGACCTGTGGAATGTAGAAATCAATGCCTCAGCCAGTCTCCTTTGCCAGATCCTTTTATTGCCAGTAAAGTCTTATCAGACCTAGTTCAGACATTTGCTTCAGGATGACTGTCACCTTAGAAGTGATTGTTTCTCTCTGGACGAAAAGGGGAGTGTTGGCAGCGAGCTTAGATACAGATTCCTGCAGTACAGATGACTGGATTTGGTCAGATGAACCCCACCTCTGCGCCTAGAAAATATTCCTGCCAACAGCACTGCACCTGGGGGCTACATGCTGGCCACTTTTTGAATCCTATTTGTGTGTGGACTTGGGTGTTTAATCCGTTATGGAACATAAAACTTACTTCCACTAAAGTCAGAGAGTCTTAAGCACCTCTGAAAATATTAACTTTCTTTTGTTATGGTAGGAGTCACCAGGTGGTCATGTTAAATATAATCTTACACATTCCTTTTCTTAGTCTATGAGAAATACATGCACTTTCAAGGAATGCTGTACTGTTAGTTTTTGGTGATTCAGGTTTATGGGGGAGCTTTGGTAAACAACCAGAGAGTTCAAGCTATCTTATGCTCTTTGATTAGATTCAATTCTTGGTAAGAATTATTTCCTGAGAATTGGAAAGTGGCTTTTGGGTTAAGACTTCTAAGTAATGTTTTGCCTGCATGTAATCTCTGACCACCTATGTTCAGTGACTATTGTACATAGCATAAATAGATGATTCTAAGATATTCTGTATCACTGATTTCTCCCCTGATAGGAAGCTGGGTTGCAAGACTTCCAAATCCATCACAAACAGGCAATAGCATTGTATTTCAGGGTCTATCCTTCCTTTCCCAAATGTGCACAACTGTCATTAATTTCCATTGAAATCACTTGAACTCAAATACAAAATAGATGTTACTTTGGGATGCATTCACTTAATATATAAGAACCTTCTGAGCCTTAGAATGAATCTGGGTTGTGAGTGGGTTATTTGTTTGTTTGTTTTATTCCTTAATTTATAAAAGGGATGACGGCCCACCCAGTGGAATTTTCCCATCAAAAACAGTATGAAACAGAATAATGGAATGCAAGATTGATTAGATGGTGTGCTTGTTGGCAATGGGTGCAATGTACTTCTTAATCTTAATGGATCATAAAAAAAATCCTTTCATACTTACCATAATACATGTGCTAAGTTGTGGGTTCCTAGCCAATGCAAAGAAATATTCTATGATTTCCAGAGATGCAAAGTAAGAATTTCATACAGCACATAAGTGGGGCCTCTGTTTAAATGTATAAAGATAATTTCTTAATTACTACAGTGATACTCATTAAAAAGCTTTCCAATAGTACATGCAGTTCCCACACTGGTCTCTCTCCCACTGTCTGACAGACAGACAGCTTGGTTACACATGCTCAGAAAGGAGGGTGGAGGCCCAGATTCTTGGCTGTCTTGAAGTGGCCACATCCTGCCATCTGCTGAATCCTTATGCTATCGGCGAATCCAGGGAAGAATGTTTCTGAGGTGTCTTAAAATATTCTGCACCTCTGCAGGAATGCTTTATGTAAGGACAAGCATCCAAATGCTTTCAGGGAGAGAGAAATAAATTTAAAATATTAACAAATAAAACATGGGTTTTTTTAAAAAAAATCCCCAGATTTAAAGAAAAGATGTGCCAGGAAGTTTCATCCTGATAGAGAATCAGTGTCTACACTTCAGCATGTCACAGTTGATCAGAGGAGTACACAAAGAAAAGTTACCCCTTGGGATCTTTATAAAACTTGTAAGACAATAAACTGTAAGAATTTGTATAGTAAAAAAAGACAGACACCTTTTCCTTGGCTCATCTTTTACTATGGCAATCAAAACAACTGCATAATTTTTAAGATGCATATGATTACATGTATATTTAACTAATAATTTCACAATATTTCTTCATTTTCCTACTCCCTTTATCTAACTCTCTTTTTTTAAAACAGCCTTGTTTAAAATAATCTCTTTGTTGCCTAAGAATTCACACTGTAAGCTTCCCACTTCTTCATCTCACCTGTCTAAGATTCTCTCCTGTTCCTTAGTTGTCACTTAATATAAAAACTGTCGTGTTCCCTAGCAAAACACTCTTGATGATAGTCTGTAAGAGCCCCAAAAATGGATAGGAAAAGGTAACAACACACCCCTTTTTGCAGCTGAACATGTTGTTTTTGTAAATCAAAAGATCTTAGACCTCAGTGTTTGGGTTGGTGTCTCACACCTGAAGAACTTCTGGGAAATAGCAATGTATTTAGTCTAAATGAGGCTAACCAAAAATCCATAGTCTTGCCCTCTGGTTTATGGTTCATGTGCCATTTTGGTCTGGGAAAGATTTATCTGGAGGATGGCCCTTCATTATTTCAGAAGGTAGTATTTTCTAAATTCAGTGCTATTTTTAACTACAAAATATTGGAGCATTTCATTTTGATCAAGCAAAATTCCCTCTGAAATAAATGGCAGCTTTGCTTCAATAGGTATGTTCAGGCAAGGCCCTTAATTAATCAGCACTGACATTTACAAGAATCACTGCTATCTGCTATGCCAAAGGGCTCAGGTTCCATTCCCAGGGGCAGAGGATATGGACCTATTTCATCCTGAGGACTTCTGATGACTGCTTTTCTCTGTAAGGTAGCCCATTACTTAATGGAAAAATACCACAGAGCAATGAGTATGTTTACAAAATGGTTTAGAAAAATGCAACCCTCTGAAAAAAATTTCTCTCTATAGAACATAAATATCCATAAAACTATTTTCCATTTTTTTTAAATTCATGTGACTCTTCTGGACTTGTATCACAGCTGCTGCTGTAAAGTTTGTTTGAAAGAAGCCCACTTAGACCACACTGGGATCCATTCTGCAATGTTTTACTCCATTACAATGTTTTTTTTCTTTTAATACTAAGGTGACTGCTAGAAGAATAAAAGCATATACAGATTCCTTAATGTTGTCTAAAGGGAAGCTAAAAACTACGTCATACAAAACGATCATGTAAAAATGATATCTGACCTGTGGTAAGCTGCAAGCTATGCAGAGTATCTTTTGAAATAGTGCAAGCTGGCCTGGGTCAAAACTATGCCAGGGACTATGCTAACAATTTAATAGAAAAAAGTAAAACTAATGATTATCATCACAAATGGATAATGCCAAATAGCACATCTGCCCTCCAATCTAGTTTTGCAAAGGAAACAGCCTTGTCTACAAAGGAGAAAATGATTCATGTCATTAACTTTCTTTTCTACCACTGCGTGAGGAGGGTCACAGGCTGCCTCCATGACCTGGGCTATCGAAGAACTGGAGAACCCCAAAGGGACAATCTCTCTGCAGATTTGGAGGTTTGAGCCTGGATTTTCTTCAGTCTTGACTTTCACATACCTCTGTGATTCCATCAGCTGCCAAAACTTCATTCCCATCAGGAGGATTCATATAAACTGCAGGCTGTCCAGGCTGCCAAATTCTGGGACAAATTGTTCCCTTCAGAGAACTTTTGGAGAGGACAGAAACATAGGATCCATGATTGATAATTGTATTATGAAATAATAAGAACAGTTTCTTGGTTGTTTCAGGCCAATAAGGGGAAAAAGAGCTTATACTGGTAAAATGTACGAAATCTGAATTGCACCTTCTTCAAAAATCATCTGTAAAAGGTCAGGTGTCCCTGAAAGGCTGTGTAAAACATTAAAAGCCTTTGGGGCAAAAGAACATCTTTCTTTTGCACTCATACCCCAGTGCATGGTTCAAGATCCAGTGATATTGCAGATACATCTTTGTTTGCAGCTGCCGATATGCTGTTGGCCAGACAATATATCCTGTAGGGTCTTGTAGTCTGAGTGAATTGCGCTGCAGCTGCAAAGTTCATCCCTTTTCATCTGGACGGGTTTTTAACAGTGGTCTCTGCTCTTCCCACTGCCCAAACAAAAATATCTATAAACGGCAAAGTCCCTTCCCCTCCCTCCAAAATCCTGAGGTAGCAGAATGAATGCAGCACACATGGTGCTAAGTGTTTTAGAGCAAAAACATGCCTAATACATGCAAATACCAACATTAACTATTATGAACAGACATGATTTATGTGCCTGTCAGCAAGACATCAATCATGACAACAGAGAGTCAGCAGCAATATCAACAACAGTAGCAGGAGTGGAGGGTCAGAGCCAAGATGGGATGGTCCTTCCCAGCCACCCGGGGGGAAGAGAAAGATGGATGAAGTAGTAGGAATCCCCATACATTGTCTTTTAGGGAAAGGGATGCTAAATTTTAAAACATCTCTCGAGCCCAGTTAATGTCCAACATTGTTTCTTTGTTAGATCTATAAAAAAGAGATAACCAATGGGGACATTTGGAAATGCCATTAGAGAAGGGATCTGCACGTATCAAAAAGAAGTCAAAGGTTTAAAAACATGACATCAAAGGTATTTAAAGGGTTCTTTGCAGGAGACATTTTAAACAATGGGATCTCTGATTTACTATACAGTGCAGATGGCAAGTGTATTTAACTGTGAAACTTTTCATTACCACTGACACAGAAATGTGAGCCAAAATAAAACTGCATCAGAGCTGTGTTTGTAAAGATCGCTTGCATAGCGCAGAGAACATGATATCTAAGGCCATTCTTTGATAACTAACTTTGGCTTCTGAGTAATCTAAAAAATACCAGTTCATGCTAAGAATAGGGGTGGGAACAGTTGTATTTGGATTTTTTGGCCTTTTGTAGCTGGCAGGAGAAGGCTGAGCAAGAGGAGGTGTTGGCTGAGATGTCAGCAAAAACAGTGATGTCTTATTTGGATATCGCATGCTCCACTTGCAGTTGGCTGGGACCACTGGATAAAGATGCCTAGATTTTACTAATAAATCGATAGTGAAGGAAATTTTCAACCCTGAAAAAATCTACCAAGGAGAAATCAAAAACAATTCTGCACATGTTAAGAAGAACTGATTTGTTGTATTTGCTTCCAGCTGGATATACAGGAAAAGTGTTAAGGAATTGCTTACAATTGCCTAAAAATGGATTGCCTGTCAAATTTACAGGCTCACACAAATGCAGGTAGCATCTCATCCCAAAACTGGATGAAATATAGATAAAATTATGAATAAACCTTTTGAAAGCAATGGCAAAATTACTACTGACAAGAATGAGGCCTGAATTTCATCTGGTTTGTTTCTCTCTTACTTGTTGCAAAGAATTTTGTTAAAATAGCACCTTGCTTGCATGTTCTAAGACCAGCATCTTGAGATTTTGCAGAAGCTGTTGAAATTCCTCACTGAAAGCACCAGAAGTATCACAAACTTATTGTGAACTGTTCAAAGAGATATAAAAGATACGGATGCTGAAAAAGGCAAAAAGATGGATTAATTTAAAAGGAAGGGAAAAGAATCCAGTTGAAGTTCCCTTTTCTGAGAGCAGAAGTATTCAAATTCTGCTTTAAACAGTTGACAATGTGTCTTAAGAAATCTGAGCAAGCGTAAAAAGCAATCCAAAGCAGGAGGAAATTCTGATCAAGTCATACAGTGCCAGAGGGCTAGTAACATATGTTGTTGTGTGATGCCAAATATTTTACGAATTGTTTGTTTGTTGGTTTGTTTGTTTGTTTTAATAAATATTGTACACTGTTACTGACCTTCTGGATTTTGCTCTAACCCTGACAACTGTAGAGCATTTCGTGATATTGGATGACAGAGATCAACAAACTAAGTTCAACTGTATCATTTAAGGATCCATACTTGATATATACTGTTCTGCAGCCCTTTAAGATTCAAATTCATCCATGCAAATGCAAAACAAAGTTGACAATTTCTATTCTCTATTCCACTGCTAGACTGTTCTTGACTGATGAAGTACATCTTGATGATTACCAATAGAAAGATTCCGGATTTTTAAGGCTACAGGGAATTTTGACCCTACATAACCTTTTTGATATCTTCTGTCCACATTAGCCTGTATCTTGTAGCCACCCAGTTCTAATGGAAAGACTCCCAGTGATAGAGAATTGATGATATTTGTTTGCGATTTTTTTCAAATTATTAACTGCCTTCAGTGTTAAGTAGCCTGCATGTTATTTATAGCTTGATTTGGCTATAAGACTTTTGAGGCACAATTCTCTACAAAAAGGGTTAGGAGTGAAATTGTTGGTGAAATAGTACCATGAGACACAGCATGTTATCAACTCCAGACATGGAGGATAGCTTCTATACTCTTTGTAAAATTCATAACAGATTGTTTTGCCTAACAAGAAGTTAACTTAGGCTGCAATATGATTGCCCATTTATTTATGTTTGATTGATTTTGTCTGATTTTAATTAGGATATTTTTTCTTAATGTCTTTTTTTTTTCCCAATGTATACTTTCTTACACAAAATGCAAATTCTGACTGTATTAAAATAGTTTCTGATCACAAACTAGTTATAGCTTAAAAGTAGTTTCTTCTGCTTTAAATTTTACTGTTGCTCTTCTTGAGACTTTCTGGAAATATTAGTATTATTAATCAGCTCAACAGAGTTCAGGGAGCTCTATTAAAATAAAATGGTGTGGTTTTGCATGCATTCCCCTCAGAAATTTTGCCCAGTGAATTCATTTTCACCCTAAACTAAGTTTCTTTTTTAGATCGGGAATAAAACACATATAAAGGAATTTCATTTAGCTCTTTGGACAACATGAAAATTGAGAGTTTTGGGGGTTGGGATTTTTTTATATGTGCATAGCAAGATTTTCTGTTAGGTATGATACTTGATCTGTGATTTAACACTCTGGAATCTCATGGGCAAGAGACGTTGGTATTTCTGCTCATCAAAAAGCAGCATTGAATACTGAGAGGCACAGTGAGCTATTTTAGTGCAATAAACACTTTCTTGGACATTGAAAGTCCACCAGTACCAATTCAGGTCATTTTAACAGTGATCATGAAGAAAGTATTCTCCTACCACCTTTCATGACCCGAAGAAATTATCTGGGATCAGAGCAAAACTCCTGAAAGTATGTCTCTAACTCCACTACAGTGTTAAGACGCTACCTGAAGATAACATTAAGTGAGGTGTTGGGTCCATTCATCATTTCATGGTCCCAGTTTGGTCCCTAAGGGTTCAGTGTCCAACTCAGAGGCCTGAGTTCTCAGGAGCAATTCTTAGATGAGGAACAGCAATATGATGATATATCTATGTTGGTATTGTGGTTTAACCCCAGCCAGGAACTCAGCACCACACAGCCACTCACTCAGTTCCCCCCTGCCCAGTGGGATGGGGGAGACAATTGGAAAGAAAAAGTAAAACTAGTGGGTTGAGATAAGAACAGTTTAATAGGACAGAAAGGAAGAAAATAATAATGATAATAACAACAATAATGAAATGACAATAATATTAATAAAAGGATTGGAATATTCAAAACAAGTGATGCACAATGCAATTGCTCACACTTGCTGACCAATGCCCAGTTAGTTCCCGAGCAGCGATCCACCCCTGCCCAGCCAGCTCCCCTCAGTTCCTATACTAGATGTGACGTCACATGGTATGGAATACCCAATTGGCCACCTTGGGTCAGCTGCCCTGGCTGTGTCCCCTCCCAACATTTTGTGCTCCTCCAGTCTTCTTGCTGGCTGGGCATGAGAAGCTGAAAAATTCGTGACTTAGTCTAAACACTACTTAGCAACAACTGAAAACACCAGTGTGTTATCAACATTCTTCTCACACTCAATCCAAGACATAACATTATACCAGCTATGAGAAAGAAAATTAACTCTATCCCAGCCTAAACCAGGACAATTGGTTAATAAGCTCATGGTCATAGTAAACTCATAGTTCATGGATCTCTGCACCATGCTCTGTATTGTGGACTAAGCAGGTAGACCAACTGTTAACACTGACCAAACTTATTTCTTAGTTTTTTAGGCCTGAAAATCAAACCCTAAACATTATTATCCCCATCTTACATTTGAGATAGGAGCCAGAAATCCAATAAAGAAAGAAAGAAAGAACAATGTGCAAGATTTAAACATTCCTTGAGTACCCACAGTTTTCCTTGACTTCGCATCTGTCACAAGTTGAAGAAACACCCAAGGATGCAAGTCACAATTCTGCTAGGCTGTGAGTTCCCAAGATTTTTATAGCTGAATCTCAGTTATAAATCTATCTATTGCTTTAGTTCTCCCCTTCCTGTCTCCTTTTTGCTCTCTTTCATATAACTGGTTTCATCTGGAGTGTATTTACCTCTCGCTGGAAAGGCCTGTCTCATAGGTTAGGAGATAATTCTTAGGTTACACTTTTCCTAAGCAAGTCCATTACACCTTAGGAGTGACAAAAATGTGCATTATAGAGTATTTCCAATATTATAGTGTAGTATTTCTAACTACAGTAGCTAAAGTAATGCAATCAGTTGAGCTTTTCTACCCAAAAGTAGAAATCCTGTGCCAAACTTACAAGTATTAACATGTCTTTCTCTTTGGTGATGAAAGATCTTCTGAAGACCTAAACTGTCAGAAGATGTGGAGATGGATCTGTCATGTGAGGTAGAAATACGTACACCTTCTAGAAAAAAAAAAAAAGAAAAAAAATAGGCACTTTTGTCTACAATGCATAATGGCACTGTAACTTGCTTTGCATAAAGACAACTGCCTAAGGCACCTAGGAAATACAAAGACTCTTAAGAAGGCTTTGCCTATACTCTGTCTTCATTACAATAAAATGCATTGTTCAGAATTTTTAATGTTAAACTGCTCTGGCAAATCCCCTCACACATATTTTTAGACTGAGTCTAATAAGCTGCTGATCTTTAACAAGGAAATTTTCTCTTTACTCTGTATGTATGAACATTAGCACTTGTCTATACATAAGAGTTTTCTTGGTATAGATTCATTGGTAGCAATGTACCAGCAAGTCTTCTTACTGGAAAGATATTTTTTAAGATCTTAGCTCATTTCTTTCTGCTTAGATTAAGCTCTTAAAGAAAAATGAGGGGTTTGTCAGTATAACTGTAGCTGGGAAGCAAAAAAATATATATATACCTGTATCTGACTGTTGTCACTTTTGAGCATAGACAAGACCTGTTCATAAAAGCAAAAGGACAGAAAATTAGGGAACTTTTCTGTTCTCAGCTACAAAAATGTAAAAGTTAAGCACTTAGTACCAATATTTGTAGATGAGTCATGTTTTCAGAGATGCTGCAGCTCTGGCAAGAGGAATCTTTATGAGGCAATTATAGTAACAAGACATTTCATTTGCACATTGTTATTGCAGAGGTAAAATAGAGCTGGAAAACGGTCTTAACCATTGCTTGTCCTTAACAAGTTTTAGACCTCTTAAATTGTAGACTCAGTGTGACTACAAAAGATTCAGGCTTGGACGTCATTTGTGATATTTTGGGAAGAAAATAACAAAAAAAAAACCAAAAAACATAGGTAAAGTCAGAATGAAAAGGGGTGGGGAGGTTGGAGGGGCTTGGAGATGTCTCCTCATTCCAGATCTATGAATGACTTTCAGAATCTGTTCCTAGTCCTGCTTTTTTTATACATCTTGTATAGTCAGGTAGGTTAGAGGTGTCTGTGAAACACTCAGATATGCTTTCAGAATAGTACTCTCATAAGCACTTGCTATAGACCAGCTAGAAGTCCTTCCAGAAAAACAGAGCCTAACCTGTAACAGAATTGAATCTACATGTGGAAAGATCTTGGAAGTTTCAGGTAACATGTACTAGTAAACTAAGCAGTGCCAAGACTTTGGTGCTGGCCAAGTGGCACAGTTTGGCCACATCTGTATAATTAAGGTCTCAGCTTAAACTGTAACTCCACCCAGACTACCTCCTGGGAGTGGTCCCCCACCCATACCAACTCCTGCATATTGGCTAGGAATGCTTGGGAGGGGGCTAGCTGGAGTGGGTCACAGCCATGCCAGGGGCTATGCTAACAATTTGAAAGTACAGGGTTGAGTTTCAGTGTCTGGGCATGTTTCCAGGTAGTCTTTAACTTGCCATTATAGAGGCAGTTTCAGAGCTCCAGAAGTTGAGGTCTTTAGTCAGATGGTACCTGGCTAAACCTTCTCCCATATTTCCTCTTCTGGTAGGGTTTGTTCTGGACTACAGAGAGGGGAGAGGGAGAGGTTTAATTAACATTAAACTAACAATATTTTATATGATTGGCTGAAATTAATAGTAACAGAATACTTTTATGTCAAATATGCATGTATGCATATAGCTGGGACAAGTGTTCCTTTCTTGCTTTAGATGGTAGCAGCAGTTTCATCTCCTTTATTGTTCACAGGAAATCTAGAACGTTCAGTCATTATACCAAGAAGGTGTGCTGTTGCTGCTGGTGGTGGCGATGTGTTTCACCTAGAAATGTTAGGAATACTTTTTTCTACAGTTTTGTAGCTTTCACCGACTCTGCCTTCATAGGAGAATTGAAGCAGAATACAATCCTAATGTTAGCTATTTAAAAATTAACATTAACTAATATCATTTATTTTTAAATGACTGCTAATGTACTTCTGAAAGAAGAAAGAAGGAATACAAAGTGACGGATCCAAGATGCTCTCTAGCCATCAGGCTCAATATGATGGAAAATCCTACTTCTCTATTATTGAGGACTCCTAGCTTTCAAAGCATGGTGGTTGTGCCCAAACCAGTTACCGGGAGTAGTCCCAGTATTTTCAAACTCCCAGAGTGTGCCCAGGAATTGTTTAGGGAAATGCAAAATGACCCAGGCCAAAATGTCAGAGATGTTATACATCAGGCACCACATTATGAATCCAATATGATAGATGACTAAATTTCTGTGCTGGAAACATTATCTGGCATTGTTTAATTTACTAGTATAGATATAGCCAATAAGAGTGACATGTTTTAGAATTTTCATAACAGAAGAGTTACAATGCCAAAACTGAGAGGAGTTCAAAGAAGATGTAAGACATGAGTACTGGTAACACAAGGAGTATTGTGCCAAAACATACCAGCCTTCAACCCAGTAAGTAATTGCAATCCACTGGTTTAAACAGATGATTAAAGTTACAACTTGGACTCCTGCTTGGGAATAACTTATATGGGAAGCCTTAAAAGAGTTCAAACTCTAGATGCCTATTGTCCTCACCTTCCTTTCCTCCTCAGTACAAATATTAAGTTTCTTGTGAAAAAAACAACTGAACCGCTGTAATCTAAATTTTTAAGGCAAATTAAAATTGAAGCTAGGTTACCTTGTAATACTGGGCTCTAAACTGGAGCAGTGCAGATTTACTTCATAAACAAGTCTTCTTCCCATACAAGAGGGCAGGACAGGGTGTTCAATGTAGTAGTTTATGAGGTTTTCTACTATCCCCACTTGTGAATGAAAAACTTCGGTAGGTGGTACACATCTGTTGAATTGATGCCAGATGAATAGAGAAAGAAATAATCTCTGGAGCTGGATGGATGGGCACAGGAGCCTAAAGTGACTGCGTCATCATAGCAGTCATACCAAAAGCTCACCAGCTTGTGAGTGGTGACTGACTGGGTATGTGCTCCACTACACATTATAGTGTAAAGCATGTGACCCTAAACTGTCTTTGTGAGAACATACAACTCATTAGTCTTTTACCATAGTCACTCTATAACTTTCACTTATGTTTCCAAAGCTTCAAATGGAAGCTATATCTGTGAGACTTACTTTTAAATGGTGAGATAAAGCAATTGAGTCAGAAATATTTGTTGCAGCCAGTCAGAAGGGTGGATGGGAGAGGAGGGAAAGTCAGAGACAGAGGAGTAACCCAGGTAAGAAAATGCCAGGAGATGCATGTTTTCAGTAGTAACCATAGGAAAACAGGTGGGCATATCTGTTCTTTGTGACCAATCATCTGAAGTGTCATCCAGTATTTCCTGAATACTAACACGACTTATTCCTATTTCTGAAACAAATCTTCTAGTGTTGCTGTATGAAAATGCCTAAAAGCAGACAAAATCAAGAAAAGAAGATAGGAACTTGACTTGCTTGATGAGCACCTCCACAGAAAACACTGGTAGCTCTTATCAGGCTGGAAAGTCCACACCTTACTGAAGCTAAAAGCGATCGGCCTTAGCGATGACATAGACCTCCTTCTGCATTGAGCTATCTGCCTGAGCCATGCTGAGCCTTAGAACTGTTTACCGTAGCTGGATCTACAATGCGCTACACAGTAAGATGCTGGCACGGTGTTCACAGTCTGGTATGAACACTAGGAAGCCATAGCAATATTGGTCAGTCCTTCATAACTTCATTTCCCAAATGTTCATAATTAAACAGTTTTTATTTAAGTAATCAGCATGAAATCCTTAGCTTTGTTTTTGCAACCGGTATTGTGTTTATGGAGCCAAATATTGAAAACTTTGATACTGAATACCTTGTATGTGTTAATTTTGGCAACCTTTAAAGATTCTGTAGATGCCTTGCTATGTTACCACCACCCACTCTTCAACCCCCCTGGCCATCAGTCCCTCCAAACCACTGAGACATGTTTCTCTTTTAATACTTTCTTACAGTATTTCTCATGAAAATCACAGGGAATCGTGTGTGATTTCAGCAGAGTGAAACTTGATCTCAAAGTGTCTGTAGGACCAGAAGTTTTTAAAGAAAACATTTCTTAAATCTTGTGTTCACTGCTGCTTCAGCAGGCCAATTAGACTTGATGGGAATTCTAGAAAGCTGTCGCCAGGCATTGCAGCAGGAATAGCAAACAAGGCCCAAAGCAAATAAACGAATGGGTAAAGTGTGGCCATCCTCAGAACCTCCTTGCTGATGACCTTCTCATCTCTGCAAAGGGATGGTGGAGGTACTGGATGAAGGGACTCCAGGTTAATTAGGTTTGACATTAGTTAACAGCAGCAATTACTAGAGAGTAATTAATCAGGGAAAGTCTCCAAACAGAAGGAGAATAAATAAACGGGCAGTAACATTCTGATCCATTTACCCCCTTAGATAAGGACATGCCCCAGGTGTCAGGCTGAGGTGGGACTAATCTGTCTTGCTCAGTTTCTCCCTGGAACTTGGGTGACTCTTCACACATCCATCTTCCTTCACGTGGAGACAAACAAGCATTCGCTAAACCACTAACAGCACAATTCCGATAAAAATTCAGGATACAAACACATTAGAATTTCGCTTGCCTCCCCACCCATTTTCCTCAATCCCCCCTTTTTTTAAAGAGCTCTTCAACAAAGTTTTACTAGTGCAAGTGAAATCACCTTTCTATTTTCATTAAGCTAGAACAATTTCCATATTCTAATAGTAGTGGTTTCTTCATCCACAGCCAGCAGTTTTTCATTGCAGCCAATACCAAAGAGCTTCAGCTATCTAATCCACGAACAGCAAGTTCCCTGTTTTTTCTTTTCATGCAGGCCAATGGGGGCAAATCATGTGGCACATCCTGAAAAAATACAGTGAGCACCACCAAGTAATTTAGAAATCAACCATGGCTTTACCACAAGCACAGGGCATGATGCAGCAGGCGGTTGCCTTGCCCCAGAGGCAGCCCACCAGACTGTAACTCAGCTGTAATGCAGTCCCTGCTCCCCCTCCACCGATCAGCAAGAGTCCTCTACCTGGCACGAGTTATTTCCATTCCCATGCACAAGCTCAGTTCTGCTGGCTGGTGCAGCATGGGGATCCAATCCAAAGTTCAGAGCGGTCCCACTTAAATGGACCAGGATTAACACTACAGAGGGTGCTCTCCCCCATACAGCCAGTTAATAGATACAAATACTCCTTGCAAGAGAGAATTTCTAAGCCCTTTCTGCCTTGGTTGAGTATGAACTGTATTCCAGCCCCACTCTTTGAGTTAATAAGGACATTTTTTTGCCCCCAGCATATTTTTGAATGCAAAAGGACTGAAAAGAGAAGAATAATGTTCATACAATACTAAATTGTAATATTCACAGTCATATTCCATTCAGTTACTTTATTCAATAAGGCAGACTTTCTCCAGTTAGAATATTGTTAATGACGTTGGGCTATTTCTATGCAGATATCTACATCTTCACCATAAAAAAATCCCTGAAATATTGAAACAGAACAAAAATGCTGATATAGAAGTCTAATATTATGGACTATACAACTTTGATCTAATTCTGTACACTGCATATTCTGTTCAATATAGCTAGGCTTAAATAACCTAGCCTAATAACCCCTCCTAAATAACTACAGAAAATCACAATTAAATAAATATCACTTGATAGTTTAGCTTTTACTTAGCTGCCAACATGTTTGTGGGGAAGGAGCAAGTAAAATTTTAATTATAAAAGTATAATTGTTTCCAAATAGTTTACCGAAAGAAAGTAAGTTTATAAAACTCTACAGAAGTCACTAAAGACACTATGGAAAAGAAAAAAATAAGAAAGGAAGAAAGAACTTAGCTAAAAATAAACATAACAGACCAAGTTATGAAAATGAAGAGTAATACATCTAAATCACTGCACTGTGATTTGCAATTAGGTTTTAAGCATCCTTTCTACCACCAGATTAAAAATAAGCGATGTAGGCTTTTGCAAAATGAGAACATAATGCATAGAAAGTCTGCAGGTGAAAATCTGGCCCCGCTGAAGCCAAAGGCAAAGTTCACATTGACTGTAGCAATGCTGGAGTTTCCTCTATACATGCAAACTCCCATTGACCTACAGTACAGAAACTAGCCTGTAATCCCTTTTATCTTTTATATTTTTTCTTTTATAATATTTGCCATCATCAAAAACCTAGATTGTATGGTGAATAGTAATTTAGACAATGCGTATCAAAACAGTATGCAACACATGAAGATTCATTCAACAGTTCACTAGTATGCACTGAGTTTACACAATCTCCTGCCAAGGACTGCAATAGGGCAACTCAAGCTTTATTCATGTTCTGAACAAGTACAGGATTTGATCTGTATGCTGACACATCTTTAAAACCTGGCAGAAGCAAAGAAAGGGAGTGCTAATCTGAGGATGGGGCAATGTATTTGAAGCATTTAATTCAGCCTGGTATACTGTTTAAATTATTTAGGCATTGCTGTTCACTATGTCAATGGAAGGAAATGGGCAACTCAGAAGGTTTGAGTTAGATGTTTCAAGTTACATAAGGTGTATGTACACCTGCCTTGGACTTTCTGTGTGACAATAGGTACATCACTTAACTTTTCTGTGTCTCAATTCCTTGTTTGTAAAATGGACTAACAGCATTCTCTGCCTAAAGGGGAAGTTGGGTTAATGTCAATGTAGCAAAACATGTGAGGTTTTCAGAAGCCACAGTAATAAGGACTGTAAAAGTACAATAGAGGATAGCTTACTGTAGATGTCAAAGAGTTCTGTGTATATTGGTGGAGATGTGGAAGAGTGCAATGCAGTGACAGCCCTTCTGGTTTGCAGAGCAGATGACTGCATTTATGCAGAGCTGCATTGAGAGAATAAGATCTCAAACAACTTCAAAGAGGCTTGGTCACAGCAAGGCATGAATATGGCTGTCCTGGTTTTGGATTCCTGTCAATGTATCAGCAGGATGCTGATGCACAGAGAAACTTTACTGACTTCCATTTCCATGAGCATATTCGCTTCAGTCCACTGCAAATGTTGACATGCCCTTAGGTTTAAGGAATGAATGATCAGAGGGTCTAGGTGTAAAGCACCGTGAAAGAGAGGGTTTGGAGAATTCTTTGGGGTACTCATAAATACTGTAATATGATTTTTTAAACTATATTTAAGTGCACTGTAACAAAAGAAAAACCAACTTCCCTTTTCCTACAGCAGTGCAAGTTGACACTAAGCACAAATACAAAGCTTGGTTTGTTGTTATTTAACCTTCTTTAATCCTGACTACTGGTGCTTGTGGAGAAGGGAGGCATAGTTGGAGAGAAGCCATACTTTTTCAAATTGATTAAAAACACCTTTTGAACAGTAAATAACTTTAGTGGGCTGACCTCTAAATCAAATGATACTGCAAAGTTCTGCAGTATAAAATAAGATTCCTTTTCCCAGCATTTTTGAATGTTGGCTTGTCAAGTATTCTTTTTGACAAGCTTCCGGCTTAAAGATCTGCTATTTACTTCTTGCCAAACAAGTATGCTTCCAGTAGACTTTACAGGTTAAAAATATTCAAGAGAAAACAACATATCTTTGCTCAGTGTGGGTAACTTCGGTGCTGTTTGATCACATATAGATAGCACTGGAGAAATTGCTGGCATTGTTTCATGTCATCTGATAAAACAAGGCAATAAATTTACTGCAAGTTGGCAGCAGGAAGAGCTGCTGCAGGTCAGGTCTGAGGTGAGCACTACTTTTATAAGGATTGAAGGAGACAGTGAAAATAAGTCAAATTGCAGGAGCTGGAGAAAGCAGAGAGGATAAAGCCAAGGGGTTTGGACCCAGCTTTTTTTTTTTTTTTTCTGCAGAACTGGCTTATAAACTTGCAGTCAAAAGGAGACTGCATTTTTCTTGATTTGGCTCCATAACTGGTGCCATCCACATTCAATCCACAACATCTGTCAGTCATCATTACAAAAAATAGCTCAGAAAAGCTAAAAAAAAAAAGACAGAGTAACAAGAAAATGACATAAATGAACAAGGAAAAAGGCATCCCATATGAAGACACATTAGTTTACGCTATGAAAGAATCTCACTCCACAGGGATCTCACTTGCTTGAAAAGCTTGGCTGCCTAAATGAGGAGTCTACAAATGAAAAATATTGTTATTTTCACAAAAGTCCCCAGGCTTCAAGTGCTTACCTACTGTTAACCCAGCTGTCTACCCAACTCTGCTTGCTCCTTTTTTTTTCAGCTACACATAAACTGATATAAACTTCTCAGAAAAAAGTTTTGATGTTATTTCCCCTCAGTCCTAATGTATCAAGTTTCTAATTATTTTCCTCAAGGTCTGAGAAGACAGGACAGCTCAGTTCTCCAGCAAAAAGTTTGCTGAAGCCTTTGTGTTCCTCTTTAGATACTCCTTTAGCAGTTTCCATCACTAAATCTGCTGCAATTTAGGATGAGGGAAAGAAGGACTTTTTATGCTTTTTATGAGTTTCAAATTGTATATGAAAGCATCAGTCACAAGCTTAGTGTTGAGTTCAGTGTAACCAAGTCCCTCTCAGCTATAGCTGAAAACATTGGAGGCGCAAATGTCTTCCATGGGTTACCAGGTTCCACTGCAGTTTACAAAGAAAACACAAACATCATTAAAGCAAAGCAGTTTCTTCAAAACTGTTTATTCAAGCTCCCAAGAGTCCTTTTCAAGACGTGGCAGAGAATCTAAATTTCAAAGACAAAGCATGTGAATTCTAACCTAAGCATTCAAGTGCTGCAATAGGCCCATTGCTTCTTGTAAGAAATACAATTTCACAGAAATTGGAGAGTTTATTTTGCCTTTTAAATGGACATAACACTTACTAAATGTCAGCCAGAAACTTAGATTTTGTATCAGCTTTTGTCTGTGTGATGTGAAGCAGTAATGGATCAAGTCCAGAATGCTTAAAAGCTAATTGGTTATGCTACATAAATTGCATCTTCATACCTTGCAGTGAACGACAGCTTTACAGAGAAAAAGTAACTAAAAAGGAAGTATATCTGTAATTATTACAAACTTTGTCTGAATACGTTTTCTTTTCCTAATACCAGAGGATAACTAAACCCAAGCAAATGCAATGCATCTTAGAGTGCAACTCTACAGAAAATGGGGCATCCTTTTACTTACCACTCATAGTGCTGACACTGAACCCTTTCAGTCCTTGGCATAAACTCAAGCTTCTCTAAAGTTATGATTCATATCTTCTTTTATAGGTAGCTGGAGTACTTGAGATAGATACTCTGAAATCTGTTTAATTTCATTAACAAAAATTTTCAGCAGAACGGAATTACCAGCTACAAAAGGTAAAATGTTATACCATCACAGCATTTTTTTTATGAACAGGTCACTGTTCCACAAGGTTTAAAAACCACCATGGTCCCCCATAACTGTGTCTAGTATTATGCAGGCTTCACATCTGGCTACTTAACAGAATGCAAAAGACCAGGATCCTGGAAATTCAGGTGTGCAGTTTATTACACTGGGTATGTCCATTACACAAGAACAGTCTTCTGACAGCTCTTTACACCTACCTTAGATTTTGCCTTATGAAAAGAAAGAAAAAAAGAAAAAATAAAGGAGTAAGATCTTACTAATGTTGTTTGTTTTCTTTTAATACAATGTTCTAAAAAAAGAAAAAGTAAGAGTGATTTCTATTTTTTCAATATTAAAATTTTAGGTGCATTCTCAGTTCTCTTTAAAGATGTGCAGTAATAATCTGCAAAAATGGAATTTTTGCCAGGATGTTTTGAGTTTTAATCTGGGGGGGCATCAAAATAGCAAATTTCAATTAAAAATAGGAATACTTTGGGGGGTTAATTTTTTCTAAATTAAAACATTTCAGACTATTATTTCTAGAAAGTTTGTGCTTTGATAGAAATTCTGTCTCTAAAAATGTGACGTCTACTTCTGTCCGAACACTTGCAAAGCTAGTCAAAGCTCTGACACTGGACAATTAAAAATTGAACTTTAATTAAAAGTGGGGTTTTTTTAGAAAAATGACATATAAATCACTGCTATTTCAACCAGCTTTAGTCTTCACCTTCTTGAGCTAGAAAGCATTTTAATTCTGTTTCATAGTATAGGTGAGGCCATTCCTTCAGCCATGATTCAGGTCTATCAACATTAGACTAAAACAAGTTTAGTATAGCATTTGTAGAAGCAACTCACTTTTCTTTATTCTGCAGTGTTAATCTGAGGCGGCTCTAATTTGAATGTGAAAGAAATAATCATTTCAAATACAAAGAGAGGGTATTCACATCCATCTCCACTTGCATTGTCATCTACAAGGCCTGCTAACTAGAAGTAGACAAATTATTTATTAAGCGGAGTTTATTCAGTGGATTTGTCCACTTTTCCATTCTCAAACTGTGACTCAGCCACTTTAAAAAAAGGAGGATTGGACTTCTTCTACAGTTAGTTTTAATGACTGGAGGTTGTTTGTGTAACCCTTGAGAAACTCGCACTTTCAGGGTGATCAATCTATTGTTTGGTGACCCCGTGGCGAAGCGTTAGCCCAAGGTCAGTGAGGACCAGGAGGGCTGCCAAAAGCTCAACCGTTTTCTGCGGGCTGTGGGAAGCATCCAGAGAGGCAGCCCTGCTTCTCAGGAGCAGAAACAGTACGGTTTCCACCTCTGCCTCAGTGTTATCTTAATATTACCAACAGCTAGGAAAAGGGGGTTGCTTCAGTCATTGGGGGCTTCACTTCAATATTTGATTCAGCTCAGTTTTCATATCTGCAGAAAGAACAGTCCCAAATTCTACATGGCTTTTAGGAACATGATGAGATAGTAGATTTTGTTCACAGAGCTTTGAAAAATCTGGTTTTTAAGCTGTGCCTGCTCAAAGGTTTTTCTAGATGACCCAGTGGTGCTCTAGATGATACATGTGACACTCCATTTCTAACATACATAAGCTCAAAATGTGCCATTTTAAGACACTAAAAAACTGTCTCTAAGGTGGACAGAGTTTAACCTGTATAAAAATACTTGTATTGAAACATTTATTATCACTACAAGAACTTTTCCATGGTAAAACTGTAATTTTAGTGATGAATAGTTTTGTCTTTTTAAGGATACCACAAAAAAACCCTGCTTGAATAGCTCAAAGTCCCTATCTAACTTCACTATTTCTCAAATATCAGTAGCATGCATATTGTAATTAAATATAGAAACAAGATTTACTTTCTTACCAGGAAGAAAGAAAGGTCCTTAAAATTACCTTCCTATGAAATGAAATTCCCTGGGAATTATTTTCTAGAGCTGTTAAGTGTGTCTTCCAAAGAATAATTATTACAAGACTTTATAATTCAAAATAAATTTAAAAATAAGGAGCACTTTAAAAAATGAAATTATTCATTTAGAAAATAGCAAAAGGAATAGGCTTGATTTATCAAAATAGTTCTGTATTTTTCCTTTAAAAATAATTTCACTAAACACTGTTTCCTTCTGTAAAACACGTTGATTTTGGTGAATCAGCAATTTTCCAGTGAAAAAACATTCTGTGGGAAAATTTCCAAAAAGCTCTAGCTGTGGATATTATCAGTTTTGAGGTACCTGAACAAAACAGTATGCAGTAGGTGAGAGTATACATATAAACCTAAGTAATACACAACTTATCTTTCTTGCTTTAACCAGGACGTTGAGGGGAAACAAGTGTTTTGCTCATTTTTTTTCAATAGAATATTTGCATAATTAATGTATGTGATGTTCTGTTACCTACCAATATTTTTACATACATCTTTTTTTTTTTATATAATAATTATTGATGCATTTCTGGAGCCCATAGGCTACTACATGTTTATAAAAGTATTAGCAAAATATTTATTCATGTTTCCTGTGTTATGAGGTTGAGACTCATCCGTTCTCATAGACACACACATGCACAATCATGAATGAGTTCAGTAAGAAACCTCTGACAGCAAGTATATAATGAGCAATCTTTGGAAAACACACTGAGATCTACTTAGGCAAAGTATTATGTGATGACTTGTAGGCATCATAGTAATGGTCAAAATAAATAGCTCATGAGAAAAATAAATGGGTTGAAATGTATTTGCATGACAAACTTTTTTTTTTAAATAGTATCTTAAGACAAAGAAAAGAAGCAATGCATCAAATAACTTTTTTTCCCCCCCAAACAGGCCAGCCAGCTGCAACAAGCACCACCACATTTCTTTTCAAAGGGCCTTGCATGCCCTGCCCAGAGCAGCTAACAACTTTTGATCTCTACCAAATTGGAAGTACCTGAACTAGCTCCCTCCCACACCTCCAGCCCCATGAGCTTCCTGGTGTCTTTATTTTCTCCATTTTGTAAATCCTTTAAACATAAAAAAAAAAGAAATGAGGAAATGAGCCTAAAGATACGAGGAGAACACTGGGGGAAGGGAGGGGTTTTAACAGGTTTTTTGAGCCAGACATGTTACCACATGGTTCACATTACAGGCCAGTGTATTAAGAGTAGACCACCACAACACACAGGTGGAAGTGTGAGTCTGAGGGCCATTGAAGTCAGAACACTGAGAATTTTCCCAGTGTATCACAATTACAGAAACATCTGTGCTAAACAACTTTGTGCCAATCTGCTGTGAAAATTTGGTGTTCAACAGTCCTCAACATTTCTAATTTCTGACTTGTTGTGGGGTGGTCTCGTGTGACACATGGTGATCACTGGTTTCAGAGCCATGAAAAGGTTTCTTTTTCACACCTTCCTTTTATGTGTGTGCTTACCAATTCAGAATGCTTTCTGTTTTCGTATATAGCATGGTGTATATTTAAAAGAAAGTGAAAATTAGTTAGAAAAAAAAATCTATGCAAGGGAAAGATCTTGTGCTGGATTAAACATATTTACACTAGCTGAAAATATTAATTCCAGGGTTAGAAGCAAAACCATAGTTCTCAACTGACCTAGCACTGGCTAAGGCAGTCAATGTGAGAACAAAGATAAAAACTAACAGGTTTTTAAAGATAATATTCCTTAAGTTATAAAATATCATGAAGTGACCTCTGGTTTATAGCTGTGAGGAAATTAAAGGTGTTTATAAGTGATGGTTACCACTCACACCCAGAAACTTTTAAGTACACAATAAATAGCAATAACAGGACACCCCAGACTTCAGCAATTTCCACCTGAAGCGAGGAAGAAACAAAAAGAAAGTTTCTCTGAGACTCAGTATTCACAGAAGTTACTCCTAGGTGTGTGAAGCATACACAACTTCCTCACTCCTCACCTCTCCCATCCCAGGAACGCTTCTGTTAAGTGGCATAGACAAGTCCTGCTATTATTGTCACTGAAAAGCGATCATTTAATAAACTGCTGAATTCAAGCAGTAGGTTACTTCTGACTATTGCCGATAGCAGAGAAATTGCTCTGGGATTTGTCTCACCTGACTTTAGCAGTTTAAGAGTTAGGTGCCTGCAGCGATGCATGAAGATCTCTCTAAATTTCACGGAATAAAAAAAAGCACCTTCGGAGGACAGTTTATCCTGTATCACCACCATCACCTCCATCACCTAAAAGCTAGGATGCATCAACATCCAAAAGGACTGGTATTTATTTCTCTGCTGCCTACAGAATGAACTTCAGTAACTAGTTTAAACTAGTTAGATTCCTAACTTTTGAATGGTTAAAATCAGGTGTAAAGGATTTCACCATCAATAATGTTGATGGGTCAGAATTCATAGCAGTGACAGGTTTCCTTGAGGCACCGCTCAGCTTCTCTTCCAAATCTCTTCTTTACTGTGCTAGTCCTTAGCTGACAGGTGATTAGTAAAGCCTACAATCTACTCTCAGGATTAACTCTGATCTTTTCCTTCTGCAGACAACCAGTATGATCTTGCTCAATGATGGAAGCATGAAGACAGGAACAGCTCTTCTAAAATAAGTGATGCTAAGAATCTATCTGGGGAAAAATCAAACCATTTGGCTTGCTTGCTTACATTCCTTTCAAAAAGGGGATCTGATTATTTGCTCTGTATTTACAATTACATATTCGGTCAAATTGAACCCAGATGTCAATAAATGCCCAAATGCAGACTAAAGCAGAAAAAGGTAGCAGAAGTGGAAAATTCTACTAGTGGTGGTGAGTAAAATGTACTATGACCTTACATAATGAACTATCGGCCAAAAGAAAGCTGAGATTTCATGTGGATCTTGTCTCAAAAGTAGTGTTTGGGATTAAGATAGGTACCAAGCCAAAATTATGGTAATTTATATCTATTAGTATAAAATAAAAACATTAAATCAAGATCTAGGCTAAATTTCTGTTCTTAGTTTAGAGTATGTGCAAAATCTATGCAGTACTTAAACTCTGAAAGATCTAAAATGTGATCCACTGAGATGCAGCCACCCGTTCTTTTCAGAGATGTGTTTTAGTGATGTTGGATACTCTAGGTGTCAAAGCCTTGCTTACTTTATGAGTTTTGTGAAGGCAAAACTTTAGTTTAACCCACACAAATATCCAAAATGTTTCTCACTCCATGCACAGTTAGGTCATCAGTTCACCAACAGCTCATAGCTACATACAAGAAATCTGCTCTATATGAAGAGAGCTCAGTTGCCAAAGATTCACATTCTGGTCAAAATGCAGCCAATATTTACCAAATCACTTCCTCTCAAAAGAGACTATTTCCATGGCAAGTAATGTGCCAAATTTCCTGCACATGAAAATGACCACAAGTCCTGTTTTTCCTATCGACATTTCCCCATTTATACCAAAAAAGTATTTGGCTCTTCATCCTCCTCCTCAAGCTATTTTAATGAAAGCTGTTCATAAAAGACAGACTTTTTTAATTATTCTTTTTATGGGAAAAATAATGGTTTTGTGGGATTGTTTTGAGTTTTGTTTTGTAGGTTTTTTTATTCTCAAGAATTGCTGGAATACTTTTTACATAGATTTCCACAAAAAAAATCACTTTCAGACAGAAACTATGAATACAAACGTTGGGAATGGATAGTGATCAATTAAGAAAACTATGAGAGAATTAAAAAGAGGATAGAATGGAAGAGTTATGCAACTTTAATCATATTTGCCATTGCTTTTCCAGCTATCAGCATCACTAAGGAAAAGTAAATTATGAATCTTTTTAACATTAATTTGTATTATTGCTTCACACCATTCTTGTTTGGCTCAATGAAATAAAAAATAAATACATAAGAAACAGTTTGTGTTTGAAATATTAGTTATTTCAAACCAACATATTACTAACCCAAGAATATCCAGCCAATAGGGAAATTAATTTGATATTTAGAGTCATTAGCTTCACAATATCCATTTTGTCTAATAAGCATTCTGGAAATGTTCTAAAGGGATTTTTAGGACACAATATACAAAAGGGGACATAATAGGAGATTGAATGAACGATGGTAGGAAAATGCACAAGAGGACAAATGAAATCTAACTATGCTTTAGTGCTAACATTTCATTACCTTATATCTTACATACTAACTTATAGGATTAACTTGAAGGAAAAAAGTCAGCATGAAATGCACATCCTGACATGCAAATTCTGGACAAAGCACAAAACCAGCAAAATTATTTCAGAAATACAGAAGCAAAAAAAATTATCACAGAGAGCAAAAAAGCTGGTTTTCTTAGCCCTTCCCTAAGTTGGAGTGTGTGGTTATTTTTTTCTATAGTTTCAAGGACAGCAAGCAGTCTGACTTATGAAGAGTACTGCAGGGCTTTTCCTCGCCTTCCTCAGCGCAAGCAAAGAGTCAGTGGAATTGCCGTAGGGTAAAAACGCAATCTCACACCGATGAGAAATAACCCAAAGCTACAGAGAGAATCACTCGTGCAACCTTCATTGCAGAACCAGAGCCTAAAACAATGGTAATCTAAGCTGTTGCTAGGACAGAGGAGGGGGAAAAAAAAAAAAAAAAAAAGGAAAGGCAGATAGTGTGATTGCATCTCGTCAAGTAAATAGCACAGGCCAGGGCCGGGTCTCTGGCTATGGGCCAAAGGCCGTGCCATGGCTCGCACCCTCGCCACGTCAGGATGGCTGCACCCAGCTCGCTCGGGCAGTTCCCCAGACCTTGCCAGGCATTGTGCTGGGGCCAAAACTGTGCCAGGGACCATGCTAACGATTTGACAGCAATTGCATGCAAGCGCCCTGGCCCGTGCCCTCGCTCCATCTCATTCACCAGCACTGACATGGCCATGGGGAACTGATTTGAGGAGCAGTGGTGGAGTAAGGCTTGTGCAGAGAAAACCGATGCTGTGACTGTAAGGGGAGCTTACGTTCGTAAGCTTTTGTTATTCAGCTGACAAGCCTACTTCCAGAGCAAAGCTGTACACATTTCAATAGAATATCAAGTCTCACAAAGGGTTGCCCGAGTTCTTACTGTCTAATAAAGAGTCAGCAAATTTATGTTGTAGTAAAAACAATTGGGAGTAAAATTCCTTCAAAAAAAATACTCCATTCATCTGACTACAAAGTGAGTTGCAATAAATACAGTATTGAGAAACAGAGCGGCTTAGCGGGGTTTTAAGTAGTCTCTGCATTCTCGCTGCTGCTCCCACACACGCACACACACACAGGCTGCCACACTCTTCATCGTGCTGCTAAAAGCAAACAGTGGATATGACGGACAAACATTGTAAGCACAGATGTGTCCATTATAACCAGCATGAACTATGCTCACGAGGAGCGCTGTCACTTCTGAAAATCCGAGTGTCTCCGGCTGCGAAAAAGCAGTGGGGTGTGAGAACAAAAGAAAGAGATGTTGTGATTAAGGCAGGGCTAATGGTTCATTAACAATATCCAAGGCCTGGCTCTACAGCTTAGAAGTTAAGGATTTATTTCAAAATTACCTTTTGGCTTTCTTTTTTTTGTTGTTGTTGCTGTTCATTTCTTTTCTCTGCCTTTTGAAAAGGATTTGTAGCTTCCTCTCTTGCCCTTTTGTCTGATGGCTCCTAAAATATGAAGCAAATGAAAACACAGATCTAGTGAAAACAATATTTTTTTCCTTTCTCATCTCTTTTTTCAACTCTTTCTCTGATGTGTGAGTTTAAGGCAAGGGGAGAGGCAGCATTCCTTGCCTCAACAATGGCCCTACCCTGGCTTTTGGGGTCCAGCCTGGCAATCTGAGGGCAACCTTCAGAGCAGGTACGGTACTCACCTGAGCCAAAAGCACCACCGAAAACTTTCCAACAATTTAAGAGTAACGTGACTGTGTTCCGGTCCCCTTTTTGCCACTGGTTCATTTCCTATAGAGGCATGATGTTAGCTTGTGTCTACCCTGCTAGATGAAGGCGGCCAACGAGTGAACTTCGGTGCAGCAGGGCTGCTGTCAGATGCCCAGGGACAGCTGACAAATTAGCTTGTGCCAAAAACCTTTTTCCAGCTGGCACCGAGAGCAACACTGCATGAGACTGAGGGCCTTCTGCTCTCTGGCATTGTCCAGCATTGTCCTCAACCACCACCATCAGCCCCCACTCGTACCTCGGGCACATACTTTTATTTCAGCACTGCAAAGCACCTTGCTGGTGGGCTGCAGCACGGCCCTGAAATTGTTTCGGTCTGAACTAGGGAAAAACAAACACGCACACAATCAAAATTACACCGCAAGGCCAAGGGATTGTACGTGAAGTCTGGAGGAGCCACGGGCCCGAGTGCTATATGCTGGGAGGTCAGTCAGTCTGCTGCAGAGGGAGCCTTTCCCGGAGAACCAGTGCACGGGTGGGTGAGTGAGACATTGCTCTCTGCTGCAGTAAGCAGTACAGACAACTGTGGATGCTGGCTCTGGAGCTCCCAGAGCAGTTCTGGAGCACCCACTGGTACCTCCTAGCAATTCTGAAGGTTTCCTTGATTTGCACGCCTCTAAAATGTGCTTTTTAGTGTGTTGGAAGGGAGGAATCTTCCTGTCCTTCCTCAGCCACTGGTCCAGAAATGCCTTCAGCTATTTCCAGGTCTCCTCATTCCTGTCTTCCAGCCAAAGACATGTTGCATGTCACATGTTAGCTCTTCCTAATTGTGCTGGTAGTACAGAGTTGTAGACAGGAGAGTACAGAAGCACTGAAGAGCATTTCAGACATGATTTCAGACTCCTCTAGGCAACAGTGAATGTTGGTGAGGTCATATGCAAGCTTTAGTTTCATGTGCAAATTGCTACTATGCCCCCTTGCTGCTGCAATGAACCTGCTGTAAGTCAGGAGGGACCAAGTAGTAGAAGTTATTACCATGAGGAATTCATAGTCTTCAGTTAGATATTGCTGTTTCTTATATGATACCCAGTCTCCAGTAAGAAATAACAAGTGGAGCAGAGAAATCCTGAAGAACCACACATTCAACCTGGAAACTGCTTAAGTTGGGAAGCGTTATACACAAGGGCATGTCTTAAATCTCATGTTTTACTGTAATTCATCAGGATATTCCTTTATCTCGTCTTCTCATCCTGAACCTTCTCTGACTGTTGCCACCTACACATTTCTATCAGAAGTTTGGTGAAGGTGACTCCTTTAAACTATAGCTGGAATTAGAAGAGTGAGGTTTACCACAGGGGTTCAGATAGCTCCTGGAAGGACTTCTGGTGGATTAATCCTTTAGTTTGCACATTAACCTCTTACAGAGGTACAGGCTGGACACTGCCTGGCTGGAAAGCAGCTCTGCTGAAAAGGCCCTGGTGTCCTGGTGGGCACAAGCTGGTCATGATCCAGCAGTGCACCCTGGCAGCACCCTGGGCTGCATGAACAGGAGCAGAGCCAAAAGCTCAGTTAAAGGGACTTTCCGTTTTACTCAGCACTTATTAGACCACATCTAGGTATTGTGTCCAGTTTTGGACTCTCCACTTCAAGAAAGATATCAATAAACAAGTAAGTTCAGCAAAAAGCAACCAAAATGATTGGAGGACTTGCCCTCTAAGAAGTTGAGGGAGCTGACCCAGTTCAGCCTAGAGAAGAGACAGCTTCAGAAGGACCTAACAGCAGCCTGACAGTGCCTACAAGGAGATTACCAGAAAGATGGAGGCAGGTTTTCCATGGTGACACATGGCACAGGATGCCATATTGACAAATTACATAAAATGAAACAGAAGAGGTTCTGAATTTGTATAGGGGGAAACCTTTTCACTATTAGGACAGCTAGGTTTTGGAACAGGTTGCCCAGAGAAGTTGGGCAGCCTCCATTCTGAGAGATTTTCCAGACCTGACTGGATACAGCCCTGAGCAGCCTGGTCTGACCTCATAGCTTACCCTGCTGTGAGGAGGCTGGACTAGAGACCTTCTGAGATTCCCTCTGATCTGAATTATTCCATGATCTGAAAGTTGGATGAGTTGAGCCTGTGTCTTTGCAGGCTCTCTCCTCCTAGTCAGTGGAGGGAAACAAGCACCTCTAAAGTGCTATTCATTTGACCTAACCAAATGTCTAGCTAGAGTTGAGATGGCTTGCTGTGAAAGTTCTTGTTTCAATCCATAAATAGAACCTAAGGTAAGTAATTTAAACTTAGCCATCTAACATATAAATTGCTAAAATTTGGTGAGAAGTATCTCAATCTTGTATCCTATGCCTTCTTTTGCCTGCTGAGATTCAGACTTTCCTCTCTAGTGATCATGTCCTAGGATGCTCCTGGAGGATACCTTATGCAGAAAGCTGTTGTAAGATACCTGGGCAATGTTCGTATTAGCAAATAAAATGGAGAAAAGGAGCTAGCTAAAGCAGTGAACAATTGCATGTACTCTTTAACTGCTAACACCCTCTCTGTCACAGCTGTAACACCTGCCAGATGCCACTTTCAGACATAAATCTTGGCAGCATTTGGGGACTACCTTGTTTGGGAGAAGAGAGAAAGTCAAACTGTGTGGTTGCAAGCCATGTTGTCCCAGGCTGGGGTCAATCTCTAGCCCTGTAGTAGGCAGTCCTGCTGCCCTAACCATAACCAGTGGACAGTCCTGAGCAAAACTGGTAGGCGTATAATCCTTTCATGACCACCAAACTTCAGTTTATAAAACCTGTTTTATTTTCCTAATAACTAAATGACCTTCCTGTGCTAGCTTCATGACTGGAGATTAATACACTCTGGGATCACTGCCCAGTCACTTCTGCCAACACAGGAGCCATTCCAGGAGACATGTTCCTCCGACTCCCTGGTTAGATTTCAGTATATTTCAATTTTCCATTTGTAGATTATAATTTTTTCCAGCCCATGGTGTTCTGGTAATGTACTAGATCTATTGGAAAGTAGAATCAGCAGCACTTTCCCTTGCTAATTCATCTGCCACAGTGGCAGTATCTAAATGTCCACTTGAAATCTCTCTGGATAAATAAATCTTGCCCTATTGTAGTGAGCTATGCAGTAGTTTGCTCTTTGCATCTTCCTGCTTTAGATGTTTAGCAGTAAGGCTGATTGTTAGAGAAAAATTCTGTAGTAAAACTGTACAGTACAGTATTCAGCATCAAAAAACTGATCACAAATGTGAACAATGCATCACTATGAATCTGATCCTGCCCAATCCTTCATGTATTTCAACTTCAAGTTCCTGTGGGAATGCCTACAAGTTATTTTAAGACACTCCTCCAGAACAAATTAATAGCAGATACAGGCAGCAAATCTACAGGCACTTCCCAGGCATGACTGGAGGCCACCCTCTCAACTGAGCAGATCCCTTTAAGCTGTGGAGATGACACTGCTCAGTTTAAAGCAAGAAAACCACTAAGTGGTGTAATGGATTAGAAAATCTCTAGGCTTGCCTGGACATGAGGTATGTGGCTTTCTGAGCATACTTCCCTACCCCTCTTCTACTCCAGATGCCTTTTTACCAAATATATGGGTATATTCCCTATTAGTGGAGTATCAGACAAGTTTGGGATGCTAGTGGCATAGAAATCTTGCAAAATTAGGATCTTAGTCAGCACCTCAGAGACGATTCACTTCAATAGCAGTAATGATGCTAACTATAACTAAACTATTCATACAAGAAATTTGTCAATCGTGATACGTGGACCTTTAAAACTGTTTTGCCAGTGCTAGCATACAGTTCTTCCTGTGTGTAATATCTTACAAGGTCAGTGTTATAAGTGCCTCTCCAATCCTATGAGAAAGTGTAACCCTGCAGAGTAAGGAGCTGTGACTGTCACTGCCTTGGCATATAAACAAAACCAGAGCTGACTCTCTGAAGCTGCTGGCACTGATGCCCCATCCTGAAGTCTGTGAGAACTGCTCTTCTCAGAGCAAATTTAGCGCAGGCGTGTGGCAGGATAAGGTGGGGCGCATGGGACAGGGCTGGCAGCACTGGCCTGTACCCCAGAGGGTGTTAGGAGAACTAAATGAATATTTGTGGGCTAGAAGCTTAAACATGCTTGACAGAAAGCTCATCCACGTGAGGGACATGGGACTGGAGTCCTTGTATGAGGAACATAAAGAGGACATGGAGGTCAGAAGCCAGGACACCAGGAGCTGCTGCTATGCTGCTTCCGAGGGCAGACCTCAAACAAACTCAGTCTGAGAAACCCCTGGTTTATTTCACAGACTTCCCCCCACCGTTGTACGCAGACCAGAGCACCGATCTTGTGTATGCTCAACTGCAAATCTCGGAGAGATTTTGCTGCCAGCATGGGGGCTGACATGAGTGACATTAAACATGTGCATACAGTTTGGGTGCTACTGTGATATACATAATAAATAATAACAAGTATAAAAACAGACCTACCTTTTAGCAGCCATATCTCATCTATATTTTTAGATCCACAGCCATAAACGTTATAAATATAGCTGAAATCGTCCAATATGTATTGAATGCAGATATTCCAGGATGCCCATAAAACACATTGAAAAATGTGAATTGATTACATAAGCAGCTTTTTTAATGAATAAGGTCTATAGATTTTATAGTATTCCTCTCTCTCGAATCTTGTAAAATACATGGAAGTCTTAATTATAGTTGAAGATATCTGAACTATGTTGGCCTTTGATTTTATAATACAATATGTAATTCCTGCTGGCATAATAAACCAATAAATTCAGTATTTGTTATAAATGAGTTTAAATTTATAAGTCTATCAAAATACCTCCTGGTTCCTGTTAATGTTTAGGAAACATTTCAGAAATGTTTCAGGTTCCTGGCTGAAAGAATTGCCTCACTCTTTGCTGAGCTTCTGTTGAAACAACGTCTTGAAGTAATCAACAGTTACATATACTGTATGAGTAACACACACGCAAATGTTGTGTATGTAGGTAAGAGAGATACAGAAGGAAGAGAAGGAAAGTAGAAATAGTCGTTTATGTGTAAGTACTTCCTCCAGTAAGACTTTTGGATCTTAAAGGCTCATCCTGAGCCAGTTGTAAATCACATTTTGCTTTGGAAGGTATGAAATAGATGGGCTGCCTTTCAAATAGCACCCTCAAATCCGTGCAGGTCCTGGCCAGGGACACTCAGTTTGCTAGTAGACGGCCAGCTGGTGAAATTCATACAGTACCACTGCCACATGCTTGACTTTGTGGCTTTGTGCTGAGACTTCAACTCTTGCTTTTCAGTCACGTTCATATCAGTGCTCATGTAAAATGAGTTTCACTTCTCGCTCTGGAGATAATAATATCTGGGTCCCAGCAAAAGGTGCCAATAGTCAGGAGTTGTAGCTGAAGATGGTTAAAAATGTTCGCTCTCCTTCTATGAGTTGGTGCCCCTTGATGTGGCTCCTGAAGCTGCAAACAGCCAAACCCGTAGCAGGAAGGAAGGACAGTAAGAGATGATGAGACTTGTTTGCTGATATTATCAGGCTAAATACATAAAATGAAGAAGCATCTGATTCTACTTTTAAAACTCAAATTTAGAGCATGTACTAGCATAGTCTGGTAATGTTTGTGACAGAAAATCAGTAAAATTTTCATGTCAAAATACTAAATACCACATAAAGGAGTTACAGATGCTGTATTTAGGTAGATTAGCTAAAGCATGGCATGAACTGTAGTTTCTTGAAATTCTATCCCCAAGGCAAAACTAAAATGTTCAATGGTTGAGGGTTTGTTGTTGTTGTTGTTCCTCAACTAAAAACAGCTTTAAAAATATGATGCATATAAAGTGTTATACTTTCTAAATTATGCTGGCTTTTGGCTAGGTACATGTTTTCTATTGAAGTTCACACCATAATCTGAGACATGTTAATTTAGGGTAGGCGTCTACTCAGTCAGCTGTTCAATAGAACGTATAGACATATACATTCAAGGCCTTTCATTCCCTGGAAGTCTAAGGAGCATTTTGGATATTGCCTTTCAGCACTAAAACTGGTCAGCTTATGGTAGCATTTTCTCATTTCAGTTTCTGCAGGTCCAAACCACAACGATCCACAAGGGGATTAAAGCATATATTAATGAGCTTTTTAGCCCCTGTAGATTTTTCCTTCTAATTTGCCAGAACTTTATGTACCCCTTTCCTGACCCTAGAAGTGATATTTTCTTCCATCTGGAATGATTGTTTCATGTTAATATGTTGGTTTGAATATAAAACATAGGAATGTTGGTTAGCACAAAACCTAATGAAGGCTCTGGGGTTTTTAGCTTTTTTGGCTTTGTTTATTTTTTTCCTTAAAGAAACATCACTCATTTGTTCAGGCCAAGAATGTAAGGTTTCAGATGTTATTCATGCAAATCTAATGTAAAACACAAACATTAGACAGTAAATCCATATTTAAGCACCTAAATAAGCAGCCTGATTTGACACATTAGCATTCTGGTAAAAGCCTATGTTTTCTTCCCCGACCCCTGTCATCTGAATTCAGTCAGGCTTATTAAGAATTCAAACCCCATCTTATAAGAGGGACCCGTGTCTACTAACTGCTGTAAGTACCATTATGACAATTATACTGGAATAAGATCCCAGGGAAAGTAAGACTTGGACAAACAGACGACATTTTCTTTAGGTCTTTTGTCTTGGACTGCAGCTTCCATTTGAAATGGCCATTGTAAAATGGAACCGTACCTCCCACTGGATGAAAATCCAGCTTGTGCAGTTACCCATACGACTTCCCTCATAAAGGTTCTGGTAGCTGAGTACATTTTTGAGGGCAGAGTTTGGTTGCAATGTTCTCTCGTTGAGAATTTCCATTTGTTCGATTTTTTTTTTCTTTCTTCCATGTGTTCTACTTATTCCAAAGTAAAAGTGTGTTTTTTCTCTTGAGTTAATGAAAACTCAACAATCATTAGGCCCACTGAATTTTTAACTAAGCAGTTCTGCAAGAATGAGAAGGAAAAAAATATGCACATGGTAAACACAAAAGTGCTTAAGTAGATACCCATATATGGTAAAACGTACAAGTTAAATACTAACATATTTGGCAGAAATGCATGACAAGAATCCCTGTCCAGAGCCAAAGCCTCATAGACAAAGGGCAGAATTTACCACAAGCTTCCCTATCTCAGCTGCACGCAAAGCACGTTTCTTTTTTGGATGCATCTGGACGATTATCCATTATGCATTCCATATGACATACATCTCAATGGGGTTTACTTCACCTGCTTTCATGAAATGAACCTTATTCTTCTTGCTCTCATATAATAAGAACGTTTGCTACTGAATATTAAAATGTGTGCAACATGTGGCAGACATCTGTGGTGTGCTGCCATTGCACTTGACTTGCACAACAAAGTGAGGCATCTCACCTTCCAAAATCAACCCTGCCCCCCTTCAAAATACATCTTATTTCAGAAATGCAGGTGCAAAGCAACACACCTCAACAAACACTGAACACATAAAGAGCTTCAAAGAGGTTTTGTTCCACTGTGTTTTGCTTAGACGTGTCATGAAACAGCACATACGTAGGAATCAGGTTTCACTTGGTCTATTCCAGAAGTTTTCAGTCAGTTGGGCTTTGTTTTTTCTTGTGTTTTGCTTTCACTCATTCTTTTTCACCAAAATTTAAGATTATCCTTAAGAATCCAGGTCACTGTTAGTGGAAGGCAGTTTCATGGTTCCCATACACAGGGCACCACACTAAGCCACCCTCTGTCCATCAGCCAAAACATGGTAATGACTGGATAACTGGTAAACTCCATGGCGAGTGTGACGTAAAATGCATTAGCTTCATTTACAGTAAAAAAGATTTAAATGAATACATCTTACTTCACATTTCCAATGTCTTAAGTGCACGCACAAGCCGAAACTTTGGTAGCTTGTGTTCTTTTAGGAAGCAAAATAAGATAAATATAATTGACATCCTTTTCTTTTGAATGGTTTCCTTGAGCCTTTTAATTATGCTTAGCTAATCCACTTTAACAGCTAATTCACATTGCCTCTCCTGAGCATCCTTGTGTCATCATGTTCTGGCTTGCAGATATGGAAAGTCGAAAATCTTCTGCTGCTTTTAGACTGCACCCACAGAAGATGTATGTGCAAATGTCAAGCCTCTAATGCCCAAATGTCAGCATGTGCTGTCTCTGCTCACATAGCTCTGGAGTAATCATTTACACCTGTGCCATATGAGTTCAAAACTCAGGGATTTCACTCTTATTTTACTGTCTGGCAATGTAAGAACTTGAAATTACGTTTTCTTTAAGATCATTCTAATATACCAGGTAGTATAAGAGCATATTAAAATAAGGGCTCTCTCTCATACATCACCTACCACAGTGGTGGACAATTACACTTGCTTTGTACTTAGCTAGTCACCGACCCGAGGTGCAAGAACGTGGAAAACTAGACCCATTTCGTGCAGAAGCTGAACATTTGTCTTGTGTTACTTTCTTATGTAGTATTGCATCAGAAATGCTTCCCCTGATCAGATATTAATATGTAAATGAAAAGGTATTCAAAATTTATTCATCTTGCGTGAGAATGAAAGAGATCATGAAAGAAATTCAAACCAGACTGAGGATTTTTTGGAATAAATCTCTCAAAAGTAAAATAAAAAAACTCCAACACATAAGGAATTTCTAGAAGCAGGTAAGGGGTCATTCACATCTTCTATCTGAAGTGGGCCACTTGGACAAATACACTGCTCCAGGATAACTGCAGCTGTACTACCACCACCTTACTGTAACCCTGTGTAACCTTTGTTACTGCAAGAAGAGGTGATGGTCTGAGTATTCACAGACAGGAATAGGAGCCACCTGTGTGAGTACTGAGTGCCACAAGGTCTGTTTCAATACCAAAGACTGACGCACATAGACGCATATGCAGAAATATATGTACCCTTTGAAAAACTACTGAAGGAATTTCTGGCATTCACCACTATACCTGGCTCTGCAAGGATTACAACTGTGAGTCATGTCATAGCTGTTGCAGGCATGGAACATTTGCAATGTATCAAGAGAGCATATTGCCATTATTAAATGAATACAGCCATTCAAAGCAATTTTGACTGAAAAGGCCTCATTTTAATTTACAGTTAGGGCTCTTTCACCACCCCTGCAGTATAAAAGTGCCTTAAAATGGATATAAGCAATCCTAATCAATCCCACTCTAAGGCACATTTATGCTGCTTTAGTGCAAAAATGAAAGTCCAGGCTCTCAAGGATTATGTGTGTAAAGCACTTACTGTATTGGACCCATTGCTACCTTTTCATTGATGGCAACACTTCAGGGTAAAGTACAGAATCACAGCTTCATCATATCAAACTCTACATAGAAATAGGAACACGCTTCCTAGAGAGGTGGTTGATGCCCCAAGCCTGTCAGTGTTTAAGAGGCATTTGAACAATGCCCTTAATAACGTGCTTTAACTTCTGGTCAGCCCTGGAGTGGTCAGGCAGTTGGACTAGATGACCGTTGTAGGTCCCTTCCAACTGAAATATTCTATTCTATTCTATTCTATTCTATTCTATTCTATTCTATTCTATGTAGAAAAATGATAAATCAATGGAAGATACATATGGCCAGATCCAGACTCATGCTACAGTAAAGAAGTTCTAAGTCCACCTTAAAAGCATGGTAAGAATCAGAACAAATATTTAAGATAATCTGAGGCTTTATGATATCTGATATCACAATATTGATTTATAATAATTTGATTTCATGCGGGAACTACTTTCTGAAGGCTCGAGCATGTGGCTTCAGGCATCTCTGCATTGTGTTTTCAGGTGAATCCTAAGTTATTTTTTTCCTAAGGTGCTGTAAATTTCTGCACACTTTGTGCTTGCCACAGTGTGAGTGTAAGAAACCAGTGCTTGGCTATTATTTCCCTGTAAGCCTGCACTGCACTTTGCAGTAGCCAGGTAGGCAGCATGGACACAGCCGTTGGCTGTGCTCGGTGAGAGAGCTTGTCTTGGTGGCCGTGAGCTGTGCCACTTGGCTGCAGGGCCACAGGCCAGCCCCTGGGTCAATATTAGGTGTCTGCAGTTCGATGGGCAGCGGTTGGGCCGTAGTACACAACAGATGCGATGTGGCTTCCCTTGGAGCAAGCTACCCTGCACAGAGGCACGCACATCTCACGGCAACATCCACAGAGCATGGGGGGGCTAGTACAACGCAAATTCAAACTCCAGCATACCACACACCAATCTGCTGCTTTGGGCAAACCCTTATTCCTTCTGGACTATTAGGATGGAGAACTCTTCAAGGCAGAGACTTTTACTGGATGTTCATTCACCACTTAAGTTATTTGAGCCAGCTGTGTTTGAGAGTCTCTGTCAGTAAGTGATTAAGACCAAACTCGTGTTTGCATCCACGGTGCAATCTCTGCTATGATCACATGGTCACAAGAAGGAAATAAAAACCCAAGCACCGACTTAAGGAAGGAGGATGGGTCAGTGGTCAGGGTAGTGGTCCCTGCTGTTGGCATGCCTGGGAGTAAGCCTTTGTCCTCTTACAGTCTCCGGATGTGACAAACTGCATTGTCTCCATTCATAGTAATGGACACGGGAATATTCCCTACCCCTTCAGGTGTGTTAAGCTTAAATCCAATAAAGAGGTTGATATAAATATGAGCATGGGTATCTGAAAGGAAGCATGGTGTAGGCAGGGCACTTCTGTAAGTCCTTGTACTGCCACACACAGCAGAGCCGAGCAAGGCATGGCAAGGCTTTGCAGGGAAAATCATGTGGAAGTTGGAAGCAGCAGAGCCATGTTAGCACATCACTGCACCTGAACTAGTAATACTGGCACCTGAACTAACAGTGCCATGCTGAGGTGATCACATACTGAAGCAGGCAGAGCTAGCTTAGTAACTCTTCATTACGCTTTGTGGTGTATTTGTGCCACAAGCTGCCCTTCCTCAGAAAAGTCATCATAACATGGCCAGCTACAAGCTTAGAGAGGGATACTTTGGCTTTTATCTGACTAAGCAAGGAAGATGCCGTGTGACTGTGTTGAAGGCACAGTTGTAGATGGTGTTACCCATACCTGAATAAATGAGGAATAGCTTCCCTGGAGACATCAGAGTCAGTCAGACAGAGAAATAGGGGAAGTGAGATGTGAATTCAGCTCAAGAGTTCAGTTTCATTCATTTTTTTCCTGTCCCAACTGATGTGTGCAGAAAGTGAATGATCCTTGGCAGCAGACCAGAATGAAGGATATCGAGATCAAAGAAGTACCAGCAGAGCACTGTGCTTCACAGAGTAGTGTGTATTTGGCACAGAAACACGTCCGATAAGCATTAAAAATATCTTTTTAATGGATATTTTATTCTCTTGACAAAGGCTATTTAAGATTTGAAAGTGACACAAAAGTAATTTATCCTCACATGTAAAAATGCACTCTCCAGATAGAGATACCACATTAATTTTACTCATTCATGTAACACTCTGAAAACTAATCTTGGGTTCCTCCCTCAACACTGTGGAAAGCAAAAATTAATTTACTTGGGTACAAGGAAAGGAATGAATCTGCACTTGCTTTACTCTAAGATTCTGCTTTCAGAGTAGCAAACCTAGGTCATCTGCAAGCAATCATTCGTTTTCTACTACAAATTCTGCTTCATAATGTGTTTAATATGTCATTTGCTTATTAGCACCTTTTTTCATTAATATCTGTTTCACAACACAGTCTACAGTCCATCATGTTTTTAATTCCTCCAGTCATCCGACACACAGTACATAATGTGGTCATAGTTGAATGAGAATGATTTTATATTTATACGCTGCCTATAAACCAGAAAAATCCCAGAGCAGGTTCATAAACTATCTTCTGTGAATAGGTTTATAAACAATGGTTTAGGGCAAATGTCATTATGGATCTGTTATACCTTTGTATACATCTTTCCAACTGTTCTTTTTTAACTAGACATGTATTGCAGATCTGCCATAATATTGGCCATCTAATCCTTATTTTTCTTGCTAATCAGGAAGTTTCTTCTCCTCTTGTCCACTTTGAACTTTCTCTTGGTTACCTCTGGTGTTCTTATCAGGATTCTGAGGCATGGAAAAATTTAGCAAGAAATTGCAAAATAATCAAAACCGACAGTGAAGACTACAAGAGAGAACACTGAGTGCTTTCTTTGCAGGACTTCATTGCACCAAAACCAAAATGGAGGCCTGTTTTTGAAAGCAGAAGTCTCCTTGAAGGAAGTAAATTACAGTTCAGCGATAACAAAGACAGAAGGGTATTAGAACTGCATATCTCCCATGGGCCAAATTTCAAGAGCTATTTACACAGCACTATGAATTACCCGTCTCATGGATCAGAGAGGAGACTCTCTATAATGTATACCCTAGCCTTAAAGACACTCAGACCCAGACCATAAAACAGTATATTTTTGTGAGCTCCAGAAAGGACAGTTCTACCATGTGGAGAAAACACAACTTTGCTTAGAAGTGAGATTAGCAGCTACAGTTCAGTGTTAGATTCATTTATATATAAAGCAATTGAGGTAAGTACATTTCCCATATTTCTGTACAGGCATGCTTACACATGGGACAGCTTTTTTGGGGACAAGATTATATAAAATACATTCTCTCTGAAGTGAAGAGAAAAATATTTTGGAGAGAGGATTTCTCTTAGAAAATGTTAATGAAAGCAAAAATTTTTCATCTAATTTTTCAAGGAAATCAAGTAGTCAGAAACAAAATTAAATTTTAGAAAAAAATGCCTCTGAAATGCTTTTTGGGGGCTCAAAAACCTGCAGTTCTGATGCTGCCTGCCTTCCACCTTCTCAGGCTCCAAAAACAGGCTACGTTTTTTGGTATAGCCCTTTATTTCCTCTTCTTGATGAGCTGTTGTGTTGCAGTATGGGAGTCTGTGATCATTGTGTTTTTAAATGATAATGCCTTTCTGAGTAATCTAGCTCCCAGAGAAGAATAAAGACTTGAGACTCCTAACCTCCCAGAAATACCTCAGTAACATTTAACAATATTTTTCTCTGTTTCCTGAGCTACTCTTTAAACAAAAATCCATCATTTCATATGGAAAGCCAACACTTTCTCTTTACAGGACTACATTTAGAGACTAAAGGCTTGAAAGTATTAGTCTAGGAGATTTTTGAAGAACCATGCAGGCTGGTGAAGTTTCATCAGAATTAACCAAGCTTTTCCCTACTTAACTTTGGGCCATATTCTCTGAGCCAATCAGTCACCCAGCAGCTAGTCAGCTGGAGATAAGTCACACACACTCTTTCCTTTACTAGTATCACTACCAGTATATAGGCTGCATAGATTAAAGTCCTTGTCCATGAACTTCATCTGCATTACTGATAAAACAGGGCCAGGTACAGGAACAAGTGCTGTCCTGCGGTTGTCCCTGCCGTTGAATTGCCAGGGCACTCCAAGGCACAGCTTTGGATGCGATGACTCGCGGTGCATGAACACAGCTTGGAAACAGCACAAAGCAAGAAAAGGTCCCAGCCAGCCCCCTGCACAAGCCACCCTCTTTGAGGGGACAAACCAGGTTGGACACATGGACAGGAATCATGTTCTGCCACTTAGCTTCAGGGCCAGACAAGCAGCCCTGGCTTATTTTACTTAAGAATATGGATGCAGTCATAGTGGTTAAATGGTTGACCCCACAGGAGTATCCTCCCACTTCACCTGCTCTTCTATTCAGGTGCTGAGAACTCTCTCCAGCAAACACACAGTTAGAAAGTGTGCTGAACTGATAGCCAAATGACCAACTGTATTTTACGGTTTCCCCAAAGTTTTTACATCACAGCTCACAATAATTACCCTGCGAGTCTGATAGATTTTTAGGTGGCAGTTTTTCATTCTCCAAGATAGACTACATGTCTCCATGGTACATATATTATTGGTGGATGTGAGTCTATTATTAACTCATGCTAGAAAGTGTAGGCTCTTCACTTCATATTTTTAGCTCTGGAGGTCCTCAATTTAATCCATGGTGCATCAGGCAGCATCACAGCTGTACATTAGTACATTAATCTTCAACTGCTGATCTTACACCACTGTTAATTGGTGAGACAGAGTGTCCCAGCTCTCTAATCTAACAAGGATCTGATTTCTCGATAAGCAGTTTATGAGATATTCACGTGCATATGCATCTTATAAATAAAATTATCACAAAATGTTATTTAATGACACTGTTACTTACCTGAAGTTACTTGGCTATTTAAAATTAGTCACTTGTAAATTACTTCATTGCATATGAAAGTATCCTTTCTACACCAAAATGCCCTGAAATGCAGTAAAGGTTTATGTGTAGATTAAGGTTAGGTGAGATTCATCATGCATGCATTGAACATAGAAGGCTCACTGTCTTCCATGGTATTTCAATGCGACTTGGACCATTGCTTCAAGTGAAACTTATTCTGAAGTGTTTTTCTGAGCAGAAATGGACTTATGTACATCCTTCATTGGTCTGCTGAACCAGCAATTCTAACACTAATTAGTATCAGCACTAAAACCCCCACCAAGACATGATACTGAAATTCAGTGAAGGCTGGATAAAATTGCAGCTTGCATTCTTTAAATATTTATACAGTACATCAAAACAAATGAAACTGGAGATTCCATTTCCAGCATGAGCTGCAACATTGCTAGAATGGGGTCTACTGTGTCATGCCACTTATTTTCATTTCTTTGATTTTTTTTTTATGACACTTCTGCTGAATTAGTAATCAGGGACAAGGGACAGAGTCATACTGTTTTAAATCTTCAGTATTCCTAAGAGTAAACAGATATCCAGTGAAGCAAGTTAGAGAGACCTTTAACTCTATGAATTATTTTGAGAGTATGAAAGTCACTTTCACAGATCAAGTTTATCACAGCACCGAAAAGATGTAAGTATTTGTACTAAAGTCTGTACACTTCAAAGAACACCTAAGAAAAATCTGTCCTTTTAATATAAAATCCTCATTTAGTTAATCAGGTCTGAGTGTCTCAGGCCTGAGATACACAGATTCTCATGGAGGTTGATATTTTCTGTACAGAAAAAAAAATGGTTGTAGAGTTTGATAGTAAGAACTATTTGTCTATTACTTTTTTCTCTGTTGTGGTGCAACATGAATGCAGTAGCAGATCATCTGTAGTATCCGTGACTTCCAAGTGACAATGACATTTACCAAATGTTTGGTGAGGTATTTAAATAACACGTAGAACAGTAAAGACTACTCCTGCCACTCTGCTCTTTCGCAAGCTCCTGAACATTGTGGTTACACAGAGCCCTGGAATCAAATCCAAAGCTGTGGTTTGCATGGGCGAAGCACTGCACACGCACAAGTCTCTGCTATTGTTATTACTTTTTATATAGATTTTTTCATCACTTACATGACATATATTTTCTTTTACTAAAGATGGAATGGAGTAACCAGAGTAAGGTTTGATCCCAAATGTGAACTAGGACTTAGTCCACAAAATAAAAGACTGGAAGAAGGACATAAAAACTTATAAAAGACTACAGACAAGAAAATGGGAAAAATACACTTCCTGTTGAGCCTGAACTGACCAAAAAATAGTATGATGAAAATGAAACATGGAAGACTCATGTTGGGCCTTTGGAAATCACATTCTAACAGAAGTAAAATATCTGGGGAAGCTGTAAACTCTCCATCATTGAAGGTCTCTAAAATAGATAAGAACTACTTCTGTCAGAAATTACAGAAATAAAGCACTTGGAAACACAGGCAGAAGAAATGTAGGTGATTTCTTGAGATGCCTCCAACTCTGTGATTCTGTAAGCAGTTAATATATTGGTGCTTGGAGGAATAAATGGGATGCTCTGAGTTTCCCTCTTACAATGGTGTCTGTAAAGTTTGTCTAGCTGCATATTGGAGAAAATGTCATTATCAGTTTTCATTAAAGAAAGCAGCAATGTTTTGGCCAAGTTGTTTGGGGTTTTTTTTTCTCAGTTCCCTGAAAGCATAGGACCAGAGCACTGTCACCCAGCATTTTGCATAGTGATGCTTTCTACATGAAAACAACCACTGTACCAAGTCCACCAAACATCCAGCTAGTCCAGTATATGGACTCCAGTAGTGCCCAGTAGGGACATGGCCATAGAAGAACAGGGAGAGCACAGTGAACAGTCATTCTGTTTTCACTTTTTCCTTGCTTCACAAGATTTTACAGACCTTTTCCTGTCCATTTAGTTTCTTTCACTGTAATGCACCATGCAGCCTCACGTTGAAATCCATTTTGGGGAAGATGGACAGGGGAGAAATGATGGCCCAAATCTCTCATCCTTTTTTGGTAGGAACTGAGCACTTTCAGTGACAGTATGACAGTTAACTGTAGTGATCTAACATCCCTTACTAAATGTTTGAAATCTTTTACACTGAGACCCAGCAGCCCTGGCTCTCATTATTTCTTTGCATGGGGAGGGCAGCCTTAGAAAGTCTAGAAATCAGGATATGCAGTGGGGGAGGACTGGTACCTACCTTACAAATCCCATATATGAGCGGCCATATTTTAGGCCTATATTAAAAAAAAGATTAAATTTCTTGTAGCTTATGACAGTGAAAGCAAATACTGTCTTGTAATTTTGTTGATAGAGTTACAGTCCACACACAAACTATCCAGACTTATGCTGAGCTGGAAATAAAATTTCAGAATCACCTCCCACATCAACTGCATTTTCCCAACAAGAATGTCTCATGTAGATCTGGTCTCAGTGCACTGAAACCAAAAGCTCTGAACTCCACTCCAGTGTAAATTCAATCAAAATGCATTTGTGCCATTCCAAAAACTTATGAACTTGCACAGAGTTTTTGCAGGCCCTTGTTAGTTCAGCCACTTATAGGCCTGAGCTTCAAAGAGTTTAAACTTCCAGAAACCTGCCCCTGCAAACTCAGAGCTAAACCAAATCCACCAGCTGAATCTCATTTGTTTATGTTTGTGTATTTATTTATGTATGTGTTTCATTGATTCATTTATTGGTCCTAGAATAGAAGGGGTATGAAATCCCCTGCCTGCTACTGGGTTTTGTTAAACACCGTCTGCTTGAGCCAGGCTTACTGAAAGAATTGCTAAGGTTCTGATGAACCTTCTTCAGTTCATTACAGCGACGGCCAAAGGCTATTTCTTTCTTTTCTCCATTTTCTCTCCCCAGCCTTGCAATAGTACATTATAGCGAACTCGCAGTGTCTCCCTCTGCCCATGATCTGTGCACGCTCATGAAGTTCTTCAGCTCTCAAGTTCCTAAAGAAAATTCTGATTTGGCACAGTCTCAAGTTCTTCTTTTAAACACAAACACTATCTTCCTTGCTTTGGCACTCTCCTTGTTTTTCCTGTCAGCCTTTTCCCCTCCCTTCTTCTTTGCTATGTCTACCTTCCCTCTATCTCTCACTCAATTCCTCAGTGAAGAAAGCTAACACTCTTAGAAAAATCCATGTTTATATGGTGATTGTCTTAGCTTAGAGCAACGCTACTGGGCAACATCATAAATAAAATATTTTTCTGGGGCATTGTTAGATAATCTCTATCTCACACTTTCCAAAACTTTCATGTGCTTCACTCATTTGGAAAATTGTTTCACTTCATGTCAACGTTCCCATCCATTCTAATTTTGTCAGTTTGTAGTAATGATGCTGCTTAAGGCTTTGCCTCACTTTTGCATTGACTTTAGGGAAACTTTAGAACTTGAGCCTGAGAGCTGCGATCTCCAGCAAGAAGAAAGTACTTTGGAATGACCTAAATCTTTCTGTGGTAACTAGGTGCTCAGAAGAAACATCAGTATCAACATCAGGAACATCAGCGCAGAAAGACCAGGAGCTGCTGAAGGATACTTCAGGCAGTCCCAGTCCTAACTGGAAGCAGTATGTGACAAATCTCCTGGAAGAACTCTGAATACAGCTTTTGCATCTTCAAGCCTCTGGATACAATGGAGGTGAATAACTGATGTAGGTGAACTTTGCCAACCTGTTACACAAAGGTCATGAAAGAAGGAGGTTATTTTGCACTTTCACAGTCTTTCTTATGTGTACACGGCCACACATAATGACCTCTTACTTAGTGAAAATGAAATATTCCAGTCCTTACACAAAGGAATCTTTGCCTGGTAAAAATAAGGCTGGGAAAAATTGCTGCTCTGTTGATTTCCATAGTAATTTTGCAATTGATCTCAACTGCATGGAGATTTTCCTCCTTAGTTAAGATAAATGAGGCCTGCATAAAGTTCTCTGAAGGTGATAGACATTTTATGGACAAAACAGAACTTGCAGAACATATTTGGTCTTTTCGGTTATTTTTTTGACATGCGTATTCATTTACTAGATTAAACCACATTAAATATAAATCTGTCCATATGTATATTAATGTTACTTTTTAAATAGTGTATTTCCATATATTAAATTACAAATATATCCTTCTTGTGCTTTTTTTCCTTTGGGAAAAACATCAACTACTTACCATGGTTTCTTTAGAGTTTTCAGCCTTTCATCTACATTTGTATTTAGTGTCTTTCATAGGAGCAACTGATTGCTGCATTCATAGTGATTTATGTGGAAAGGGAAGCATATTCATATTAAGCATATAATGAGAGCCCTGGAACGTTAGTTTACATTTTGCTGGCAATCACAGTGGCTTTGGCAATGGGTTTTAGATGACCTTAACATTCACGTCTAAAACATATGCGATAACTAGCCTCAGCCTTCACCCTACCGTTGATCTTTTAAAACAGTGAACATAAGATAAAGATCTGTTGTGGTTCTCTTCTCAGCTCTCCATAACATTTCATAAATAGGTCAGTTTTAGCATGTTTATATAAATTGATTCCCCTTCTGGGAATGCTGGGCTGTGATAAACAGTTCTTTCCAATTAGTTTGTTTTTTTAAAAAAAGTTAGGGATTACTATTACAGCTAAAAATATTTTAAATATAAGTATCTTCTAAGTCAAGAAAATGTTTTCTGTCTGTTACTTACAGATGAACTGCAAATGCCTGCTCCTGTTCCCTTTAAAATCAATATTGCCGTCTCTATGCATGTGGACTTCTTCTTTTTGACAATACACAGCAAAAGGAAGATCTAGTCCTGCAACACAGTGCCCACTACTACAAGCCATTTTAACCATAAGGAAGGAACGATTGAGGCCAATGAGACTTCCTTGGTTTGTAATCCTTGTGCTTAACAGACATCTACAGGATCAATTCTGTTTTGTCATATTTGCTTTAGAAGACATTCTGTTGGCTTACAGATTTGTACATTCCTTTAGGTGCCAACTGTCCTTTTAATTCTCATTAATCATCCATTTTATTTGATTTTGTTGTCAGGTCCATTTCTAGAAACAATTTGCATGGTAAGTGAGGTCAACTGGTGAATCAGTTGCCCAGTAACCTCCCTCAGCAGTGAGTAGCACTAGATGCATCAGAAGAAGATGTAAGAAATGGTAAGAAAGAATTACTTCTTTTTTTTTGCCATTAGTACTCATCTTGATGATCATACCTTTCTTCAGAATACTTGGCAGAATGATGGTGACAAATCTTGTGCCTTGACTTCCACTTTTTCATATCATTGCAGCTTTGGGGGAGAGACCAAGGCTCTGAGTGAGCCTAGCTCTGCTGCTCACTTTGTGGTAGGTTAGATCTGACAGCAGATGGAATCCCTGAGGCATGTCAATTTAATTTTAGGTTGTGTGTATAATGCACATGTTGCCAATTACAGTGGTGTATGATGTCTCTCTAGGAAGGAGGTCTTTCTCTCTCCCACTGGGTGAACATGCTAAGGATAAATTTTGCAAAAGTTATTAAATCTAGGCTCAGTCATGTCTTAATAGCTTGCATGAGCAGGAGAATGTAATTCAAAGGTTATTTCTGACTCTCTAGAAAAAAAGATTCCTCTCCTACTACTCTCTTAGCTACTCTGTTAGCAGTAGTGCATTCAAACTCCCAGGAAACAGAGAAAAAGCTCCAGGTTTCAGATGGACTTCAGTGTCGATGTGGTTATACCATTTCAGTTGAGCAAGGGACTTCAAACTTTCTTTTGTTAGAACCCTATGACCACAGTTCTGAGGAAACTGGAAAATCCCAAAACAGGCTCTCAAACAAGTGTTAAGACAGGTAGATTAATGGCATCAGCTACCTAGCTCATCAGTAGAGAAAAATACAGAAGAGATAGGTAGCTAAGATTAGTGTCCAAGTCGATCTAAAACCACTGTTAGATGCAGGAGTGCTTCAGACAGCAAATTTGCCTGGGAAGGAGGAGGAAGTGATGTTTCTCTAATCCATTTCTTCTTGTTGTCAGGAGCAGTGTAAGAGAGCTCTGCCTAGCAGAGCAAGGCAAAGCCTTTTCCAGATAATCTGTGGTGATTCTCTAACTGCTGGGTGATTTGTTCTTTCAGCGAATGTCATACCTATTGCTTGTTTTATGTTCTCTGTTCTAAAAAGACTTTCCCTGTTTTCCTCTATCCCATCACTTATGGAAGCCTCCATTCCAGCGTACTGCATTGGCCTAGCTCCACAACCACACGAGTCTCATCACAGATGAGACTTCCAAGATGAAACTTCCACCAGGCTTCCTTTTAGCATGAGGCTGTAAAAGTCGGGATTATTATCTTTCTGATTAATATAATCATGATACGATTTTAAACAGTGTCCTACAATATCACAAAAAGTTGAAATAATTGCATCCCTAACCCTGGTGGGTTTTTAACAGCAAGTGAGATAAGACATCTTCTTTGTACAAATGTAAACTTTAATTGTTCGTTTTAAATGTATATTCATAAGTTCCAGTTGGTCTCACAGTCAGAGAGCAGCCCCTGACCCACTTCACAAACTGGCACAGATGTAGCTTCGGAAGCATGTTATCTAAAGAGCTAACACTCTATCAGTCATGAGCCGTTCAGATGTTACCCTTTAGCCATATATGGTGCCTGTGGTTCTGGCCAATGCGTGACATTGAATCTAGGCTCTCTAGAGCTCAAAGCTATAGTTTGACCTTTGCAATAGGGAAAAACAATAAATTCATATGTGCAACATGTAACTCATACTCCAGCCAGCCTACACAGACATTATGGCTACAGAATTCCAATAAAAAATAAAGCAGAACAATTTGTATTTGCATATAATATAGACGAACTTTTGAAAATATCTATACATAAAAACATAAAAACTTATATTGAAAATTCCATCAATATTAAAGCATTTTATCCCTTATTTTCAAACTGGTTTGCGAAAAAAAAGCCTGGGTGCCGACATTGACTCAAAAACAAATTCTGAAACGTTCAGACTTGACTGTAAACCCTTCAGCAGGATCATGATTTTTGCTTCTGAATACATGGATATTTGTTTGACCCTTGAAAGACACTCACTGCTCTGTGTCTGGAAATAAAGAAAAAGAGTAAGACATCTGTCTTCCGATTTGCTGACATGAGAGGAGCAACCAAGCACCATTTAGCCACCATACGAATACAATAAGTTAAGATTCACCACTGCTGCAAAGCCTAACTCTAAACACTACACTTCCTCCTGCCAAAAGACCCCTTTCCACAAGTTCCCAAGTTTCACAAGAAAAAGGGCAAGATGCAAACTATGTTCAAGTCCAACTTGAATCTGACCCAGTTGGAATAAGAGAAGAGAATAAACTGCCACCCACACACAGTTTGCAAGCAGGAAATAAAATTCAATTGTCTTATTTATGTATATTTATTTCTTTATAAGTATCTGCATTGTCTATCACGAGAGAACGGGTGTCTGCGTGTTAGTCTGGGGAAAATAGTGCAATTTATTTTGAATAGAAATATCCTTTTGCCTTTTTCATTAATTAAAATCTTCAAACCGCAATTTCCATGAATTTTGCTGGCACAAAGGATTCAGATGCCAGATTTGAAGGATGGATATGTGAGTATTTGTGGAACCTAGAATTGCAAAAAAATTCATTGGAAGTACTACTCACACATCAGGAAAAAGGAATACTGCCAGGCAGCCAGTCCAACCAGTGATAGTTTGAAAAGCAAGTATTGGCTGTCCACAAACAATTTACATAGCAAAGATCATCTGGACAACATAAACACTGTAATACTTTCATATAGCAAATATTTGTTCATTAACTTGACTAATTTTGTATTATGCTTTAAACAAACATTCTGAATATATTTTTATTTTCTCAACTTTTGCCAAACTCAGTTACAGATTGGTGTATCTAAGTTACAGATGTAAACACTAAGCCAAATTGTGTGTGGCTTGATACACTGTGGGTACGGAAACTAGAAACATCAGTGATAAGTAAAAACAGTGGTCGGTTTGAATAAAGGGGTTTGATTCATTTTCTAATTCATCCTAGATCACAAGTGCTATTGATTTTGGTATCTCTGCAAGACACTGTATCTAGAACACTGCCTTCAAGTGGGCAGATATGTGACTGCTAAGTTGTCACTGTGAACTGTTTCCATGACAAAGAGATTGAAAATAAAAGAAAACAAGATAAGGTCTCAATTTGAAATATTGTGAGGTGGCCTACACTATAAAGTGGTCAGACAAGTCTTCAGTACAACCAACTCCCTATTTTAAAGGCAGCTCCCATTTTGCAGCAAATTCCCCTTCAGCAAATCAATCCTTACTTCACATCAGCAGAAAAGGTGGAAGAGTTAAATCTCAAATTACTTCCCTCAACTAGTTTGTCAGCATTTTGAGGGATTAATCCTTCCCAAACCGAAAAAATCATTCAACTATCCCTTAGATCGTTGAGAAAAACTGTAAGCTCTACCATCTAGACCAGGAGTTCCCCACAGGTCACAAAATGGTACATGAACGCAGCCAAGGAGTCATGCATACACCTCTTCTTACGTGCGTATTCAGGCAGGAATTACTGTCCTCAGCAATGCCCATTTCAAGGATGGCACATACTCTCAACAGGACTTGGTAGTTCTTGTTCCTGACAGCAGCAACATAAAAAACCCCAAAAGATGGATACATACTATTTTGGAAATCAAGAGCCAGACTTAGCATGTCTTAACCACCTTTCAGTGTCCAATAATTTTTTAATTTGGTTTTAGTCAAAAATACAAAGAGACAGGTTATAAATTCAGGATAGGTCAATTTAAAAGTCCTTTGTATGCCTATAGGAAGAAATACTACAGTATTCTAAATACCGCTCAAATCTCTGTATGATGTGAATAATTTCACCATAGCTACATATTTAAACTATCTTTCTGCATATGCTTTTTTCATTTCTGTAATGTATTTTTGTTTATATAAATACACAAATTGTTCATGCAAAAATATTTCAGTATTTGAACTTTTTGTAAACTGTTCCCTTTCAATATGTTATTTAAAATTTCTTACCGGTGTTCCAAGAAGTTATTCTGCAATGAGTTTTTGGCTCTGAATCAGGAAAGCAGCCTTTGTTAGGACCAAAGCTAAGGTATTCATGGCTATATTAAATCAACTGGTTTTAAATGCACGTTTTTCTGCTTTCATATCTAGATACCAAAAAAAAAAAAAAAATAAGGGGTGGGGGTGGGGAGGGAATCTCCCGTGAAGATCTCCACCCACCACATGGGAAATAAAATACTATTTATATTAAGTGCTACTATCAGTTTGTGGTCCACTGAGATTTTCAGTAACCAGTTTAAATTGACTCCTTCCTCAAAGCAAGAGACAGCACATGGAGAAAACAGCATCTGTGATCTTTCTTTGAATTCTGCAACTAGTTCCACTATTGATGACATTACTGAAGAGTACAAGTGAATACATCAGTATTGTAATGACAGTGAGATACAAAGCTTTCCAAATCTCAGTCTGACCTCCCAGTCTTTTATCAGTGTAAAATCCAAATGTAGGAACTTAAAATGCCATTTACATGACTTCTCTTACCCCCACTAGAAACTGGGGCTAATCGATGTTTTGTGATACTGCAGCTTTCTTTCTCTATAGTTAGGTTTTCATTTCAGCAGTTGTGTTACATTGACTCATAGGGCTGAATATCTGTATCAGGATTAGAGCCAAATACAAGAGTCGCTGTGCCACAGCTCCCTCAGCAGAGCAGCGAATGATGCTGAATGCCCGGACACTTTAATATTAGTGAATCTGTGGCATTCATTTATTCATAACAAGACTGTGCTGCTGACCTAGTTTGCTTGTTAAATTAATGGAAGTTGGAGAAACTAAAAAGAAAATCCTAGAGGGGTTTCATTTCTGTGCCTACTTGGTTGGATCAGTAATTCCTTTTATTTTCATTTCTTTTCTCCTGGCTGTATAACTGGATGAATTTGGTTTAGATTATTTTCCTATTAACTAAAATTTCCCAGAGGTTCCTGGTATTTGCATTCAGCTATTTCAGTAGCAGATATAACATTGCACTGAATACACCATCTACTGAAACAATGATGTCGTAAGGAAATCAGACACATGTTCCCTACAGATGTTTGACCTAAGGCATATTGGAGTTGCCAAATCCACCTTTGGGTCACACTCTTCTCCATCTGGAGATCTACAAACATTGGGCCAAATACAAGGAGTGATTTATAAACTGGGTAGCCCTACTAAAGTCAACTAGCAATCTTGAATTTAAGTGCCAAAGTCAATGCTGTAAGTACTAAGAACTTGCAGCCAACAAAGACTTCAGTTGGGACTTTCTGGCACTCTGTATGTCTGAAAATTGGGACACCATGAGTTTGGTCCTTACATGTTAAGTTTAGAAGTTTGGTTTTGAAGTTTTGACTTTCAAATCCATATTGACACCTCCAGGTTTAGACAAACCTCTCTTGACCTTTTGTCTTCCATATTCTCCACAGGGGCAGGAATGGGTCAGAGAAACGTGCCAGTGCTGGACAGACTTGTATCAAGCATATCTGCTTCACTGCTTGGCCATGGGATTGCACACAAACCAGCATGCCTAGCAGATGGGCTTGTTCTCGTTCACTGTTCAGTCCCTTCTGATGCATCTCATTGCTCTCATAGGACTGCCAGAAGTAATTAGACCTTTGCCCTTACGACCAACTTTATCCATGTTCATTTTACTTTAGCAAGATCACCACTGAAAGGAACCTACCCGCTGCATCCCAGGGGAATAGGATATTATGTGCCATCCACCTAGGACTGAAAAGTCTGTCTCATTAAAATCGCAAGTGACTATATAATAGACATTTACCCCAAACTCCGAAGACACAAAATCCCTACCTTGTAAGTAATACAAGATCTCAGTAAAAAAGACAAAAAGTCTTAAACTATTATGTGCCAGAGGAAAAAAAGCAAGAGACTTCATGGATCACAGGGATTCTAAGTAAATGGCACTAAGCACTGAGTCCTCCTTGCCGACTATTTTATACTGAGTGAAATCTTTGCAGGAAGTTAGTGTTATTTCCATAATGTGATAATCGGGCTGATATCAGTTTAGTGGAAAGGTTGTGTTCAGGGATATTAACAACTCCATCTGCTTTCCCCTTCCATTTTCCCCAACTGATGCAATTGCTTTTATTATGTTTTATATAGTTTATGTATTTGATTAGGTACATTGGAAAGTTAAGGAAACTCTGAGCCATTCATTTAAACATTTACTTTGTGGTGCAGGAAAAAAGGAGTTTGATGAAAACACTGTGTCACTATGAATTTTCTTCCTTCCCCATTTTGAAAATCTAGTTTTCCTTTTTGCAGCACTTTGAAATAGGCTTATTAATCCACTGAGGGAAATAAACAGCTGGAAGTAAACATTTCCCAACTGCTGGAGAAACACTAACTGTTTCCTAAGCCATATCCAAGTGGTCACCAAATAAATGCATAAGGGAAAACCGGTTCTTGGCCTGGATCTATGCCTGTGCTAATGAAGAAATCAACAGTAGAGGGCTAGCTGAGTCATTCTTCTTTAAGGATCATCAAATATGCAGCTTCTTAATTATTTATTGGTTGCTAGGACCAGCAGCCAACACTGTGCTTAGAGCTGTACAGGGCAGCCTTCACCACAGTCTAAATTTGGCATACCAACAGTATCCAGCAACTCACTGGATGCTCAGTAGATATCCAGCAATGCACCTGATGGGTAGTGAAAGCCAAAGCTGTTTGTAAAGTGCTAGAGAAGTCATTTTCCAAGAGAAGTGCATTTTAAGGAAGAACACCAAAAGGAGTACACAATAGGTACCAAAAGAATTGACTGACAGTTTGAAGGAAAGTGGTGGAAAGTAGCACATTCTTGAAGGTCTGTGATTTCTCCTTCTGCCACAGACAACGTTATTTTTCATGTTCTTTTCAAGAACGCTTACATAAACAAATTTTCATATGTGTAAAGAAATAGTTAAGGAGAAGAACCTGTAAGCCCATAGCCAATATATTTTTACTCATAATACAAAATTTCCAGTCTGAATTGGAAAAAAATCATCTTGGGTGCAATAAGGAATTCTGGTAAAGTTCAGATCAAACAGTTCTGAAACAAAAATAAAGGTGTGTAATTAGCTGTCCTGTCACCATGCTCAGTTAAAATGAAACTCACCCCACAGGAAAAAATCCATCCTTAAGACCTCCTGACAGTATGGCCAGCCACATTAACCCATGAGCACATCCCAGTGAGACCAGATGAGTGTCAGACTGGAAGAGTCCCCAGCATGAGGCTGCAGGTGGTCTCTGTACACAGCAGAGACAACCAGCAGAGAAGAAAACCTGCAGGACAGAGGTGGCTGTGCCTGGAGCACTAAGGTGGCCTCAGCAGCCTGTGTAAGTTAGGGAAGAAACATGGGGGGTTGTTATTAGTGAGGTTTGAGAGTTCAACTAATAAGGGATGGAAGAGCCTGAAAAAGACTTTTTCTGAGAAGAGGAAGAGTCCCACGGCCCTATATAGCTGTGCATCACTGATGTCCTGCTTTGTTCTCTGAAATGCAGTACAGTCCTTCCTCTGACATATGTCTCACCAGCCTCACTGGCTACAGCAGGGGAGGAAGGACTACAGCAGGATCATGAACATACTCATCAGTATGTAGTTATTCCCTAAGGGTAGCAGCACACAGACCCCTCCTACCTAATATCACTTTAGATGAAATCTGCTTTTACTTACTTCAGTATTTCCTTATTGGAAAATTTTCTCCTCTGTTGTCTGAAAATGTACCTGAGACTTTTCTGTAGCCTGGTGCTGAAGTCCTGGAGAATAAATAGATAAAGAAACAGCCTCAAAAGAATGTAGAAGACATATATAAACTGAAATATCTTCACATACATTTGGAAGAAAGCCATCCTGTGTCTGGACAACTCTTGATGGAAAAAAAGTTGTTAAATTGATTAATCATTCACCCATAACATGTGATTTGAGCAGCCCCAGTTAGAAGCCAAAAGGCCAGAAAGAGAAAAGGTGTCATGATGAGAGAAGGGTGGTAATTATGTGGTTGTTTGAAACAAGCAAAGGAAGCAAGAGGATAAAGAGATTAATGAATTCGGAGACTCAGAGAAAGACAGATTTGTGGTGAGTTTCACTCCGGAAGACACTAACTTGAACTTGATGCAGAAGGCCGAAAGGTAGCTAAAAAAAGGCCAGACTGAAACAGAGTCAACAGGTCCAGTGACGTGACAAGTATAATTAGTTGCAGCAACAAGTAGACAAACTAAAATGGTGCTGAATAAGAGGCAGAAATACAAACAGAAATGATGGGCAGGGCAAGAACTCTAGCAACACTGATGTCGCGAAAAGAAGACAGGAAGAAGTATTAACACGGGGCGGGGGGGGGGGGGGGGGAGGAATATTGCCTGAGAAATAAAGATAAAAGCAGAAAAAGAAGAGGAAAGTGGGTGTCGTCAGGTCTCTGGTACAAGCTGATAAACCTGATGAAAAGCCAGTAACAATGTCTTTTTTTTTTTTCTCCTCAATTTACCCTAGTATGAAATACAGACAAATAGGGCCAGAAGACAAAGTGGTAAAATAAAACTTAGGAAAATTAAATTTAAACAAAAAGTGATAGTGGGTCTTAGCAATGTGGATTTTGTGGCTGCCGCAAAACCATCAGTAGGCCTAACTCTCTTCTCACAACTTCTCCTGTAAAACCTGAACAGCTCCACTTGATTCAGCCAAGTCAAATTGCTGTAAAAGAGATGAACAAGCCCATAAACTCAGATTTCATTATTCCACACGTATAATGTAAAAATATTGAAAATCAAATGCAAGTCCATCACCAAAGATCTAGTAAAGACAGAAGGCAAGTTAAAAATCAGGAAAGAAGTTATGGCACTCATCCCTTGGAAAATAGTTGTGGTGCCTCATATGACCAGAGCACACATTGTGCTACTCAAACTTAGCAGTACAGTTCCCTAACTGTTCAAGTTGACTCGCTCCTTAAAAGATACAATAAGAATGCAGAATCAATAGACCTTGCAAATAATTTAACTGATTAGTGGTGACAAGCTCCGTGGGCAAACTTCTGATAATCACTGCCACTGATCAAATTGTTGTTTCGTTTTATTTCTCAATAGCTACTGTGTCAGGAACTATAATGCTAGTATAAATATTTTTATATGTTTGGTGGAGTATCAGACGCCAGTAAAGCACAAACATAAGGCATAGGGGGAATTGGCACCAGCAGCTAAGGCACAGGTGGAGGAAGGAACACCTCCTTTTAGTGATTTACCACGTTCTCATCAGGTATCAATGGCAGTGGAACTACAGCCCCAGAGAGCAGTCTAAAGGGAGATGTGAGCTGGAAGTGGCAGAGACGTATGAGCACAACAGGGATTCTGGAACAGCTAGGCCTAATAAAAGGCCGAGCCAAACAGCTCCGGCACAGCACCATGCTGAAGCCGCCGTTCAGCTTGCAGGCCTCATGCCAATATTGCTGCAGGGTGCTGCCCTGTGTCATGTAAACATGTCTGCTGGGTATCCATGGCACGGTGCTGCACTGAGCGGTACAGACAAATACAAACTTTCATCGAAAGCTATGAACGTTTGGGGGCAGCTGGGTGTTTGGGGTTTTTTTAAAGTTCTGCTGGATGCTGAGCACACTTCAGCGGCAACTTGAGTTTAAATAAGGTAAACCTGACTGTGTAAAACAGGTCAATGCCTTAGCCTGTGTCTCCCAGACTCAGAAGTGATTCTTTCTAAGGCAAGGAAAGCTTTCTTCACTGCTGCAGCTCTCTGAGCAGTTAAATATGCATGTGGCCAAACTCAATCCTCGTAAAACCCAATTGACTTGATTCAAAAAACTCCTATAAAGATGACTGATGTCATTGGAGTCCCACCAGGGATGAATTTGGCCCATGCCATTCCTCCTGTTTAGTCATTGGATAGGAATGTAGAGAAGAAATGCATGCTGGGCTCTAGGACTCCATCTCTCAACAAAACTGCCAGGGCTGAAAAAGAATTACACGTGAGTATAAATTTGTCTTGCACACTCCATTAGATCTCCCAGATCAGCCACTGCTTTCAGCTGCCCAGGTACGAATCGGAGTATCTCCTTTCACTACTGAGGGCTGAGCAGGAGTTTCTACACGAGTGTGCCAGGCCTCTTGGGAGCAAAAGCAGCAGCATTATCCCCAGTTTACAGATGAAGAAACCCAAACAGGGAGCTGAAGTGATTTGCTTCCGCTCACATGTGGTGACAGAGGTAGAAGAGGTATTGAAACTTAAGTACTTATGGCTCCTCGCCACTTAGGCCGTGTATTCCTGTGATATATCTTTTTAATTTCCCTCTCCTTTCCCCATCTCCCTTCTCCCCTGCCCCCAACCCCATCAACATTGTCTGTAGCCACACAACTGGGAAGCTGGGATTAATCCATCCCTAGGGAAACTGGGATTAATATACAACTCATGCGGAACCTTTAAAAACCCAATGATTTGTGGTCCCCTTTTCAGAGGCACATGTAATCCACAGCTGAAAAGTAACTATTTGCTGTTCCAGTGCACATTCTGAGAGAGGCTTTTGCTCTATTTCATCAACGTACACTGAAGACCCCATCTGACAAGATTTCTTCCTGCATCCAACAAAAAAACAGGCTGAGTAGGCTGTGCAGAATCAGGCTCTTGCGGAGTAGTAACAGTTTATGGGCAGAAAAAGAATGACTGGAATGCAAAGGGGGAAAAAAAGAGAGTGAGAGATGTGCCAAGACATCTTTACATTTTCTCCAGTAACTGGAAATGGTTAAAAAAAAGACAAAAAAAATCTGTGTTTCCCTTGTAAATCTTGCAGGAAGAGACAACTAGTGTCAGGTGCCCTGGTTTTTACTCTTGCAAACTCCCATTCAGTGATGTTTTTATGATGAAAATGCAAAATTTAAAGCAACTGTGAAAACAGAATCAGCTCTCGATTGGCAGACAGAGGCCTAAGCAAGTTTTATTCACTGTGTGAATGTCAGATTAAAACACATGCAAAGAGAGAAAAGAAAAAGAAAGAAAGGGGAGGTAATTAATCTTTTAAATTATTTGTGATCCTGATTCAAAAGGCACATTTCCCATCTAATTCCTTTCATTTATTTTGCGGGTTAGTACAACTTATCTCTTCTGACTGTCATGATTTCATCTCTTCTTTGCTTTCCTTGGAATCACTGAACTGATACTGCCTAGCAAAATTCAAAACACTGGAGGGAACAGGCAAACTGTTCACCAGTGCAGCTGAGAGCATGACCAGAGAGATAGCCTTTGTTTGCACAAGGTCGAAAGCGGCCTTCTGGGAAGAGGAAATACACACACGTATATGTGTCGTACAAATGACATTAAGAGGCCGCGTGTGCATCCTGTGCTCGGTATGCCCACGTAGTTTTAATACATCTGTAATTCTGATTATGTCAATTCTGGGGATTTTGGGGTTTAATTGCACATAAAAATACATGTCCAAGGAAATTCTTGGCAGGAAGATCACCAGGCTTCAGCCTTACAAATGAAACGCTTCTCATGCCCAGCTGGGAGGAGTGGTTTCTCCACCTTCGCGACCCCGCAGTTATAATGGTTCCCAGGAACCAGTAACTGACACGGTTTCTTACCTCGCCACGGGTGTTTCGGTATCCCGGTGTTAAGGAGGTGGTGGAGCGACCGTGGGAAAGGCTCAGTGGAGTGACCCTCCCTGCATCCCTTCCTCCCTCCCTTCGGACCCAACTCGGATTTCTGCCTCGTAGTCACGACCCCTGAAAAACGACCGGCTGCAAGCGACAGAGCCCTCCACTTTCTCCCTCTGCGACAGGACTCCGGGAGCATCCCTGCTCCTTCACTCTGTGCCACGAACGACACAAGAGCGACGCGGGAAGTCGATCAGGGATTTTCTCTCTGAATCTCCCTTTAGAAGAAATGCCGGGGGGGGAGGGGGGCGGGGGCAATGAGCCACCCAGCCCTTAGGGCTGACAGTTAACGCCGTGTCCGTGCTGGGGGTGCAGGTCCCTTCTCGGAGAGGTGCGGGCTGCGGTGCCCCAGGCCGGGCGGCGGGGCAGGCCGGCGGGCAGCCGGGGACGGCCCGGGGCGCGGGCGGGGGAGGGTGGCGTTTCCCGAGGAGAGCTCCGCAGGCAGCGACCCGCGCGGGGCGAGGCGGCCGCTCCCGCTGGGCTTGCGCAAGGCGATGCAGCTAAACCCCAGCGGAGGAGCGGGGGGGAGTGGGGAGGGACACCTCCAGAGCCAGCGCGAATTGCCCCCGAGAGACGCTGCAGAGAAAACGCAGCCCGATCCGGCTCGGCAACGCGAGGCCGGGGCAGCAAAGGGATTCATTCTCCTTTCTGCCGCCGGGCTCCGCGCAAAAGGCTGCTCCGCGCTCATCCCACGGTGGCGGCTACACGCTGTGGAAGCGCGGGGGGGGGGGGGCAGCCCAGGCGTCCTGCAGGGTTGGGGGATTTCACCCCCGCCGCTCCTCGCTTGTCCCGAGCGGTGGGTTTTCGGATGCCTTTTAAGACGAACCCAAAAGCGGTGTGGAAAGCGAGTGGCGGGTGGGAAGCAAAGCAAAAGCGAGCCGGCTTCAAAGCTCTGCCCGTTCTCCCAGCCCCCGGAGCTGGATGCACCCAGCGCTGCCCGCGGGTCTTCCCACGCTGAGGGCGGACTCCGCCGCCCCACCAGCAAGTGCCCTTCCATTCGTTACCATGAGCTCGGAGCGGTGTCCAGTAAAAAAGAGGGGGCGAGAGGTTTCTCCCCCCACCACCCCTTACATTAAATAAGTTACAACTGCAACTTTTTCCCTGTCCTTGATGGGATTCCTTGCCCAAATAAAGAAATATTTTCTAAGGAAAGGAACCGCTTCGGACCGAGCGGCTTGCGGCGGCAGAGCATCCCCGCTCCGGCAGCGCAGGAGCCGCCGGGGCAGGGCCGGGGTCACCGCGGACGTCATTTAATGTTAATTTGCAGGAGGCTTTTCTTATAGCGGGGGGGACACACACACTGGCTTGTGACGGGGGGAAGAGGGTTTAAGGTTTTCCGAGGAAGGACGGCAAGAGGCCCTTCAAAGGCTCAGGCGGATCCCCCAGCTCGGAGCTCGCTCTCCCCCGTCTCGATCCAGAGCCGTTCCTCAGCGGAGTAAACATCTCTGATCTAAGACAGCTGCCGGGAATCAAAGGCCGCCCCAATCAGCGCTGAACCGGCCGAAGATGAGGCTGAAAAATACCCGCTCCTGACAGGCGAAGGGAAGGGCGTGCGAAGGCGGCCCTCCCCGCAGCGCCTTCGGGCTGTGAAAGCAGCAACAGTTCGCCCATTATTCATCTGATTTGTTTTATAACACTTCTGACACCTAATCTTATCAGCTAATACCCAAGATTTAGTTACCCAAGGCGATTTTTTTTTTCTTCCACACTAGCAGCAAAATTATTCGACTCCCTGCAGATCTGTTTACTTTTGTCAGCCTTAAAAAAAAAAAAAAAGAAAAGAAAAAAAGAAAGGAAAAAAAAAAAGAAAGGAAGGGGGGGGGGGGAGAAAATTAGGAGAGGGAGAGCTTATGCGTGAAGGAAAGATCCAATCTTTCCAAGGCTCGTAGAAACAAGCACTGAGGAAATACCGAGTTAACTCAAAGAAAAAAAAAAAAAGTTCTGAATATTGACGGAGAGGGTTTGCTAGGGAAGAGACCAGAAACCAAATGAACACATATGTAGTCCATGCAGACTTGCCTGTAAAATAACGATTTATTTTAATACTTAAAAAACACACACAATCCAGTGATAAATGTCAATTACCAATAATCAGCATAAAGTGCCAAACAGCCATACAACTTTTTTTTTTTTTTTAATAAACAAAACTTATTGGAATGTCTCTTAATTTGAATACACTGTTCAGAAAGCCAGCATTTAAAAAAATATGCTCTCAGGTTGAGATTTGTTCTCTCTCATCAGGACACACGAAGACTTTAAAGTACCACTAAAACCACGTTGTGCATACCATCAGTTTGACATATTGCCATCTTTCTTTCCTTCAGGTTTTTTAAAATAAGTCCACAAGTTACAAACCTCCTCACAGCACACTAGACCACAAGGCAAAAAAAAAAGGTCTCCATGTCCCATGAACACTGATTTGTCCTGAACACCGGGGACCCGCAGGTCTAAGATCTGGATGCATTTTCTAGCACATGATAGGACTCCCCACTTCAGAGATATAGGTCATTTCCAAACATTAATTTTCTTCTCCTTTTAGGAAAACAAACTAGCAAATGAGATTTGCAAGTTGCCCTTCTCCTTGTCCTAATGGTGCTGTGATGAGAAACCACCATTTCAGTTCTTAATCGTCTTCCGGAATTCTCTGTATTTCCTGAAGTGTAAAAATAAGAAGCTTTATACAGTCAAAAAAAAAGGATAAAATAAGAGGTTGGGGTTTCTTTTTTTTTTTTTTAAGTAATACTTTTGGAAGCTACAGTTTTGGGTTTTTTTGTTGGGATTGGGGGGGGGGTTGCTTGTGGGTTTTTGTTTGGTTTTAAAGAGATTCCTGTCCAACACGTGAGCACCACCTTTTGGCATAAAGTTTATCAAAGCCACACAAGTCAGCTAGCACTCTCTGCATCATTCATGTATATTTTAAATGCAAAATAATCTTTTCACCCACGACTTAGGAAGTTAGTTGCTTGGGTAGGGGGAGGTGGGGTGTGGATTTTGCTCTTTTTAAAGTACAAACAAAAACAAAACACAAAGTTCAGTGCTCCCATCCTGAAAGTTTTGTTTCTGCTCTGGTTTTGGTGTAAAGTCTGAAGGGGAGGAAAAGTTCATAGAAGTTGGAGATTCAGCACTTAAGTTTGGCAGGTTTCAGTTCCTTTACTTGCGTGTGCAGTGTCTTGTGGACAGCTAGCGTTCTGGACTGGCAAAATCCTTTCCCGCATTCTTGACACTTAAAAGGCTTTTCTTTAGAATGGATATATCTAGGGAAAGAAAAAGAATTGAGATGTCAGAAATAACTGGCCTAAACTCAGCAGTGAGCTACCTGATGGAGAACATGCTAGAGCTTTTTACACCTACTGCTGAGACCGAGTGCTGGAGTGCGGCACTCGGGCGATCGTCCATATGTGTGTTTGTAAGAAGAGAGAGGGGTGTCGGAGGCTTACAAGGGTGCCTTTCTTAGGGTTAAAGAGCTCCTCTCTAACTTCGGCGTCATCAGGCTGCGTGTCTTTGTGACACTTCTGAATGACCGCAAAAGCAGAAAACACAAGACAATGCAAACGGAGGATGAAAACATCTGTGGAAGCTAAGAAGGAGGCCGTGCAAGTCATTTTTGCAGAGTGAGTGAGTACAACAGGCCTCTTTTCCAAAGCGAGTTATCTGGGCTCCTCCACCAGCAGTGGGCAGAGGAAAACCTAGAGGGAACACTGCCAGCTGGCCAGGGACATGACTTTTCTTACAAGCACCTTCATGAACATAGGAGAGTAACCGGGGGAGTACAGATACACAAAGAAAAAAGGACAGGAGAAGAGTTGTTACCTGTGATCCCTCAGGTGGTCCTGTCTTCTGAAGGCCTTGTGGCAAATGTCACATGTGTAGGGTCGTTCGTCGGTGTGGGTTCTTTCATGGATCAAAAGGTTGTAGGACTTGGTGAAGTGCCTGCCACAGAATTTACACACGAACTCCTTCTTGGTTTTGGACGGTAACCTTCCCCGCGTGGGTTTCTTCTCTGGAGAGAGTTTAGTCACCTCAAGCAAAGACCCCAGCCCTGGGGGTGAGCCCTGGCTGTCTGCCTGTCCCAGTTTAGAGTGGTCCTCTTGTGTGGCGGCCACTGCTAAGTTGGCAAAGTCGAAACGTGGTTTGGCTTTGAGGGTCACATTGGTGGCCTCTTGCTTGGGTTGGATGACGTGTGGGAAGAGCGGGAAGGTCGGCAGCTGGAACCGTGCATCCACCAGGCTTGACACGCTGGGCACTTTGGAGAAGGAGGAGCGGGGCAGATGCATGGCTGGGTACCCCAAAGTCCACTGGTGCAGGTGTACGGCGTGCAGGGCACTGAACCCATAGAGGTTGGAGAGGTGGTCAGAGGGCACGGCGGGCAGCCCGTTAAATGCTTGCAGGAAGGAGTAGTTGGTGAGCTGGAGAGAAGGATGGATAGGCACTGGGGCCGGCAGGGTCTTACTTCCCATGGTGGCCGCTCGGGAGGAGGATCTTGGGAACAGGGGAGGAAAAGATCTGGAAAATAAAGGTGGAGGGGAGAAGAGGGAGAGGTGGATTTATATGAAGATAAAAGCAGAGGTAATTTCTCACCTCACCCCTTATTAACGCCCTTCTCCAAAGCCACAGAAGGAGGCTACCTCGGACTTGGAGAGGCCTGACCAGCTCTTGGCTGCAAGTCTATCCCCACAGGTCTCCAGACTCTCCGTCATCCCATCCCTCGCACACAAATGTTGTACCCCATCCACAGTCATTCACCTCCCAACAGCATCCCTGTGCTAGGTAGACCTCCGATGATCCTCTGCAGAGGGACAGCACAGAGATGCCATTTTGGCCCACAAAGCTCAGGCTTCTCCCACGTAATTTAAAATCCCTTCCTGGGCACCCTCAGCCTTTAGAAAATAGTGGGATACTGCCCACTATGTCTGTCCACAAAAACCGCCTCTAGCCCTGACCCTTGAGGCGACACGGGGAGGGGGTGCAGTGAGCTCACTGCCCCTGGGTCGCTCAGCTCCCTGCGGTCTGGCATCAGCCAAGCTTCTGTCTCTGGGGTGGTGGAGGCAGTTCCGTGCTCAGAACTGCATGTCCTGCCTCATTCAAACAAAGAAAATCCTCGAAAATTTTTTTGGGGAAAATACCAGCCAACAGCCCTCCCTCTTACGTACTGCAAAAATAAATGGGAAAATGCTGAGTTTGGGTGACAAATCTGAAGTGCCATTTGCTCTCCCCAGGGGGAAGTGCCTGGCTTCAAGCCCACATCCTAATCTAGGCAATCGCTTAATTAGAACCCTTCAAAAGGCAAAAAGCCAAGGGCTGGAGGGACCCTTCCCGTGGGGACACCCAGCCCACCAGCTGCAGGGCCACAGGGCCGCAGCCCTTCCCTGGGATGGGTGCCACCACTTTGCTCTGTGTTTCAGGGTCCCGCCAAGCCCCCAGCCTCTCCTCTGGGCCAGATCCCTACCCATTCCACCCCACAAGGAGGAGGGAAAAATGCTACCAGGCAGCAGCACAAAGGCGTATCTGGCCCTGCCTGCAAATTCAGCCCCGGCTGCTGTCAACCATTTGGCAGGACATGCCTCCTGAGGGTTGGTGTTGGGGAGGGGTGGTTAGTAGCTTCCCCTCTTTGTGGGTGCGAGAAAGCACCCATGGCTTTTAGAGGCATCGCATCCCTGCAGCCCAGGGAGTCTCCTTCTTACTCTGCAGCCTATAGCTGATGCTCTCTTTCCCGCCAGCGAACTCCAGGAGTTGCCCTCAGTAGGGCTGGTTTCCAGCAGGATCCCCATAGGGTCCCTGTAGAGTCCCCACAGGATGCTCGTAAGATCCCCACAGGTTTGCTGCAGGGTTCCTACCGGACCCACATAGGGTTCCCATAAGATCCCCTATAGGGTTCCTGCTGAGTCGCTGTAGGATCCCCACAAGATCCCCACAGGGTCCCGGCAGAATCCTCACGGCACTCAGCCCGGAGGGTCAGTTCATGCCCACCTGAAGAGTAAAGCCGCTTTGGGGAGAAGGAAGCAGCAAAGTGCTGCAGAGCAGTAATTGTCCCTCGGGGCTGGAGGGCTGGGGGGGTGGAAACTGGTGGCGGAAGAGGTCTAAAGACCAGGGAAACAAATCTGATTTATATGTGGGCTGTTGCCTGGACCAAGGAGCTGCGGCTGGGAGGGTGTGAGAGGGAGAAGCTTACTCTGAGCAGCTCTATACGCCGGGTCCACCTTTCACACCGCTTTACATAAATCAGCAGCAGGAAGAGACACCCAAACCTTGGAGGAATTCCATCGCAATGACCCAGAATAAGAGATTGTGACATTTTGCCTTTTTTAATTGGATACATTTCGGGTAGTGGCTGATTGAAAAATGCATACATTACATTCTCATCCCTCTCCTTTTTTTTTTCTTTTTTTTTTTTTTTTAACTGTTTATGGCCGATGAACCAAGCAGACTGTTCTGTTGTTCAGCTGGGGAAATACTTTTTATTTTGTTAGTGCTGCCCATACGCTAGGCGTGTCCACTTCGCAGCACAAATGCCTCAATCGATGACCCCGAGAACAAAGTGCACGGAAAACACTTGTCTGGGTACCTGAAATGTCTTTTTCTGTCTGTCACAACGGCTCCGTGTCTATTTTCCTGTCTAGGTAGCCCTAGATCTCTCAAGCATGAAACATGCTATTGCAAACTGAGTTAATTTCTGGGCTTATCCCTCTTTCTTTCTTCGTATCCTTAGAAAACATTTCATATGGAATACATAAGCAAAAATCTACTATGTCAATTTGGGTAAATTCTCGCTCGATAACATTTTAAAAATTCTCTTTCGATTTCCCAAACGAAGAAGGGGGCAGAAAACAAGGAGTAATAGAGTTGGGTCATAATAGCATCCATTGCGGCCGCGGTTTTTTGCTAGAGCAGTTCTATTATTTTTCAAAAAAAGAAAAAGAAAAGAAAAAGAAAGAAAGCAAAGGAAAAAGGAAAAGAAGAAAAAAAAGAGGAGAAAAAAAAAAGAAGAAGAAAAGAGGAGGTGGGAGCAGAGTGTTCACGTTACTACAAGTTTCTTGGCAGTTTTCCAGAAATGTAAGCTACACTTTTGCTCTATGCGACCGGGATAGTCAAAAATATAGATGAAGATCAGAGTATTTCATAAAGAAGTCCCCTCTCTCCGGGACATCAAAGCGAACGTGTTTCACAGCGCAGTAACTCCCCGCTCTCCCGCTTGCCCGCAGAGAGATCAATGTTTCTTTGATTTCGGTGTCACCTCTACCTTTAATTCTGTTTCATGTAAACAGATCGTTATCGGGGCTTCTTTTCTATTTTTATTTTTTTAAAGAAGAAGACCCCGCGAGTTCTCTGCTTGAATTCCCCCATCACAATAAAACTGTGCGGGGTTTTCTTTTTTAACACAAACTACCTCGGTGAGTAATTAAGAACAAACCACTTGTGTTCTGACTGAAACAAAAACCACTCATGCCAAGATAAATTTACCCTGCAAAATACGATCATAAACTTGAAAGACTACATCTGTCTCCAGCTTTCTTACCCTTTGTCCTGTTTGAAGATACGGTAATGCTATTGTCCAGTTGCCATTGTTTTAAGACCATTATAATCTTAACCCTCCAGATTAAATTCTACCTCCCCTATACGCCAAAAAAAGAAAAAGAAAAATCCACCCGGCTTTTTGCTGGTAGCATAGCAAGGGGCGAAATTAAATGGATTTCTAAGTAATCTTGTGGCTAGTCGGTATTTTTCCTTTCTACCTTGAATTATCAATTTCCGATGTGTCCTTTGAAAGGGATATTTGTTACATTAAATACCTGACTCATAAATAATGAGGTTTGCTAATTAGTTCCACATGGAAGAATGGAGGAGGTAAATTACCCTGAGAACGTTGCTTATTTTTACAAACATGATAAAGTAGCGGGCATAAAATGCTGCATTCTTGCGACAGCCTCAAACTACAGCAATCAGGTTCATCTGTCAAAAAAAGTCCCCCTGTTTTGCCTGAATCCTTTAAAGCCTGGCAGCTCTGTCCTTTCGGCTGCACAGCATAGGTGTGCAGTATTTTGCCACCAGGTCGGCTACTTATTTTGTCCCCTTTGAGGGGAACGAGATTTTCCCTTCCTATCAGTTTAAGCGAGGAAATAGAGCTTACAATTTATCTGTGTTTGGGAAACTAACTGGAAAGAGAATAAAATTGCCCTTTCGCTCCGCATTATTCGAGCGTGGTGCTCTTGAGGAATAAAGCGCATTGTTCAGCACAGATTTATTCAAAATATTAATGAAGTGTGCAGAATCTATTAAAGCAGGTTTATTCGGGGCTAATTGAGCGTGAAAGAGTTAATTGCTAACATTAATGAGGACTGGAAGGACTCAGTCAGCATGTGCCTTGGATATCTCCGCTCAATCCTTATAAAATCATCATTCACATTTTATCACGAAATCGGTGTTGACAAGTTTCTCCAGACCACCATTGCGAACGCGGATGAACGCGGTGGATTTTAGTCTCTCAGTAATAATAAATAATAATAATAATAATAACGGGGCTCCGACTGCACCAGCGATCGCTACACTTCCCGGGGCAGCCTTTACCCAAAACAACAACAACAACAACCAAATCCCCGGGTCCGGATCCCGGTGGGACGGTGGCTACGAGGGCCAGGGGCGGGAGGCGGCCGCGGGTGGGTGCCGGCGGGGCGGCCGCAGGGGCCAGGCTCCTTAATTTTCTCCCTGCTGTAGGTTTTAGGTTGGTTCGGAGGATTTTTTTTTTTTTTTTTGAGGGGCTGGTGGTGTTTAATCCCCTCGGGTGCAGGCAGGCCCCCAGCACAAGACTCATTCTCGCTTTTCTCCCTAGAGAAACGGCCGGTGCCTCCCTCCCCTGCGCACGAATAAATCGTCCTTCCTCTCTCCCGGCGGCAGGGAGGATTCCTTCCCTCTGTCCTCCTCGCTTCCCACGGCCACAGCACGCACAGCCACGGGTGGGGGGGAGGGAGGGCAAAACCTTTTCGGGGCACACCGGGCACCGAGCCGCACGCCCGGGCCCGGCCCGCCGAGGCGGTGCCGTCCCCGGGCTCCCGGCGCGGAGCTGCGCGGCGCGGTGCCACCACGCCGTGGGGTCCCGAGCCCAGCGCTGGTTTGGGGGTTGGCCCTCTTTCCTCACTTGGCTTCGGACTTACTAAACCGGACCTAGTGTGCACCTGTCCGGGACACGGCTCTCGCCCTCTTGCCCCGCTCGCTTTTTGTCGGACGAGCCCCGCAGCGCTACGGTCATCTCCAAACCGCTCGGTTTTTATAGTTTCCCTCCCAAAAGCCAACTATAACAACTATACCCTAATCCTCGGCTTTGCACTGACACTTTATAGGCTCGGCCTCGGGAGAAGCTCAGTCGCTCCCTGCGCTGAACTTGTTTCGAACCATTCAGACAAATACAAACATCAGAGTCCTTTCTGCTGTGGCCTTGGGAGGAAACAGAGGCAGCTTCTCGGACCCTAAAGCACTAAAAATGGAGTAGGAAAGAAAGAAGGGAAGGAAGAAAGTAAGAAGGAAAGAAAGAACAGAAAAGGAAAGAAGAGAGAGCAGAGAAGCTGAACGTTCAAGCCCATAAAGGACGTCCAGGCTTCTGTTTTGCAGCTCGTATGTGTAATTTTTAGCTCGGGTTAGAAACACAGCTCCTCCGCAAGGGGGGATAAACAACTTTGAAAGGGGAAGACAAATCCTTAAATAGCATCAAAATATCCGAGCCCCGTGTGAAGGCTTCCCCCCAGCCCTCCGCCCGCCCCAAGGAGAACAGTCCTCCTCACGTGAACCACTATTTCCCCACTTGGTCTGCACCGTCCAGGGAATGGTGGGAGGGGATGGGGGGGGGGGGAAGGAAGAAAGGAGGGAGAGAAAAGGAGGTGTTTGGATCGATATCCCCCACCCCCGAGGCTTGGCAAAACAAAAATCAAACAAAATGTTGTTCTTTTTATTTACCTAATCCCGATCTGTGCTCCACCGCTGGCAGCAGTTAAAAGATCCTGGGCTAAATTGGAGCTGGCAAAATAAAATAATAGGAAAAAAAATAATAGGAAAAAAAAAAGAAAAAGGAGAGGTTGGGCTAGGTCAGTGTCTCTGCTGGCCCTGGGGGGCACAGCTCTCTCCCCACCCCACCCCACTGCTCCTCCAGCGGGTACAGGCAGATCCGAGCGAGCAGCGGGGCCAGGTGTCCAGGTGCTCCGGCTGATGGAGCCGGAGGTGCTCTCCCTCCTCCTGCTCCCGGCGCCGTCTGCGTGTGCCGGACTGCAAACGCGCCCGGGAGCAGCCGAGCTCACACTGAACCGATCCCTTCCCTCCAGCCTCCTCCTTATTTCAACCCCCCCCTCCCAGCTCCCCCCCTCAACCTCCCACCACACTCCGGGCATGCGCACGCGGGGAGAAAGTTTCTGGCTGGGAAGAACCAACTTTTCAACCCGCTTCTCCTGCAGGCGCAGCAGCCCGGGGCTCGCAGCCCGCAAACGTGTGATCTCGCCCCCCCTCCCCTCCCCGCTCCCCGCAGCCTCCCCCGGGGCATCTCCCCGGGGCCGGCTACGCGCGGCCCCCCGCGGCGGAGCGGCTTTCCCGGGGCGGGGGGGGGGTATGGTGGGTGGTGGGGGGATTCCCCCCCCCCGTCCAGCTCCGCGCTGCGCCACGGCGGAGGGCTGCGCGCTCCCCCGGCGGCGCTGCGCGGCCGCGCTGCCTTGCGCCGGTCCGGCCCGCCGCTCCGCGCAGCTCCGCTCCTGGCCGGCCTCGCTGCGCCCCCTCCCCGCCGAGCCGCGGGACGGGACTCACCGGGACCTGCCCAGGGAGGGAGGGGGAGAAAGGCAGAAAGAAAGGGGGGGGGGGGGAAGAAAGAAAAAAAAAAGGTGGGGGGAGGATGGAGGGAGGGATCTGATCCCTCTGGGAGGATTTTGGGATCGCGAGTTGTTCTCCCTCTTTGAGGAGATCCTCCGAGAGGATCCCGGGAGCCGCTTACCTGCGAGGGGTCCACCCCCGGTTCGAGCCGCTTCCTCCCCCCGGCCCAGCATCCCTCCTGGCCCCCGCTTTCCGCCCCAGCGCCCCTGACCTCGGTGCCTTCCTCCCGTCCCTCCTCCCCCGGGCCGCGACGGTCTCTCTCCGCAGCCCCGGAGGGGTTCCGCGGCGCGCGAAGTCCCGCGGATCCCCCTCGGACCGGGAGCCGCAGAGCCCTGCTTGGGTCTGAGGGGAGTCAGACTACCCGGGCGAGAAGCAGGCAAAGCAAAACAACCCTCGAAAGAAAAAGGTTAAATGTGCTTTATAATTAATCCTGAGGCCATAATCTCCTTGCTTATTTGTTTTTCTATTCATCCATCTATTCACACTCCTTTAGATCCGTGAAGGGGGAAAAATTGCTTGGGTGTATTACATTGTCCCGAGGAACCAGGGTAACATAATACGCTAGCGAAGACAGATCCGTCAGGATAACATGGTACCGTGCTCAGGGACACGCATGTGGTTTTTTATTGTTCATGTCACTACCGTTGTTACACTGATTTTTGCCCATCTCCGAAGGAAAAACAAACAAACAAATACAAAAAAAAAAATCAACAAAACGGCAACCAGCAATCACTACGTTATCATCCTGCAGAATAAGCGTTGATGAACACGACAGTAGGGTGGCGAAGTAAGCCCTAGCCCTGCCATTTCATGCCCCAAACATCTCTATTTCTGGGGAGAGTCTGGGGTCCAATACTGCTCACTGCTCTGGGCAGGCGAAGAGATTTTCGTTCCCTCCTTTTGTAAACGAGTGGCATTTTTATGAGGCAGAAGCGAAGCAAAGACGTTCCCTCATCCCGGCTTCTTCAGTTCTCTCTTATTTCGTGCTGTTATTTTCTTTCTTTCTCTCTTTCTTTCTTATTACTTCCCCCCCCCCCCAAAAAAAAAATCCTAAACCCCAAACCTAGCACTTTTATTCCTGTTCTGGGGGTCGAAATGTCGAGAGTGTGATCCTGTGCCCGATGCTGTAAGTTGATGCCTTCGAATAAGTTTGCATTTTCAAAAATAGTTTTCAAGTCCTGTTGTCACAACACGAATGTAAGATCCCCAAGTGTCCCCAAACCAAGAAACAGACCGGAGATATGCTCTTCTAACTGCAGATTTCTCTTTTCCCAGAGGAATAATGTTGGTATAGCTGGGGGTGGGTGCGTGCATTAGTAAAACAAAAATCGCAATTCTCTCTAGAGAAGTAGCAGATTAGTTGAGATGGTAAACACAACAGCAATGATACCTGCACGTGCTGCCTTTAAGGGAACAAAAAAAAAAAAAATCACTTCCAGTTACAGAAACCATCATTCCGAAATAAATACTTAAACATCGAAATAAAAGGCAGTAGAAGATCTCAGTGACTAGGGGGGAGGGAGACACAGAAATTTATTCCCACGCGAAAATAGTTTTTAATCAAAGCGGGTCGTTGGGATATTATTCTATCGCAGAGTATAAGCTGTAGCTTATAAGCTGTAGCTGAAAGCTGCCTGGATAACGTATAGTCTGATATTTACGTATTTGTTAAAAAATAGAAATATTTGGACTTGTCAACCCACTGGCGATTGACCTGAAGTTTCAGGTTAACTGTCTTGTTAAGTGCATTTGGTTTAAATATCTGGTGTTTAAGTTATGAAGGGTATGCTGTTCCAAAACCTTTATTCTCGGATGGATTTTTATGATGTCCCTTGCTAATTTGCATTATGTCAACTTGTAACGGTGGGGAACCTAATACCGGGAACGGGATACAAAACCACTATTAGCACTGACACGCAGGGAATACGCTGCGCTTTTCCACAGCGAAGATCTGCTGTCGATTAGGAATGTTACAACTTCAAGAGACTCGTAAAAAGTGAAGGCATCTGCTCCCAAAGCCAGCCACGTTTGTAGGATTTAGACGTGACAGGGAAACCCAATTCGTTTCAAGAGAAATCCGTGGGGTGACTGGAGAGACCGGAGCCCCGATCCCTCTTTCCCACCTGTACCCGCTTCCCAAAACCATCCCCGCCCCCATCCTGCCCCACGTATCTGCAAGGCGAAGCCCCCCCCGCCCCCGCCCCGGGCTGTGGCCCCCTTTTTTGGGGGGGGAGCAGCATCCCGGACAGCAGCATCCCGCCACCCCACCGGGGCTGCCTCCCAGCTCCGCTCCCGCAGCGCCGGGGCCGGCGCCGAGCGCTGCCGCCTCGCCTCGCCGCTGCCGGGGCCGGGGCCGGGGGCCGGGGCCGGAGCTCCGTGCCCCACCTGCGGAGCAGACTTAGGGGGCACGGGGAGCGCACCTGAGGGCATTTCTCCTTCCCTCCCGGAGGGCGCCCGCTGCGCTTGTCACCTCGTCTCCAACGAGTTCGGGGTTCGAGGGCTAATCCTGCGCAGCGCAGGTACTGGGGATCGCTCCTCCTCTGGTTTAAGCTCCTGGGGATGCCGGGCATCCCTGGATGCACCGACACGTGTGCTGGGAGAGGGCTGCGCAGCCTGGCTGGTGTTCCTTCTCCCTCCCTCAGCCGGGGCACCCGGCTTCACCTTCGGGACCCACTTAACCTTTGCAAGAATAACGATTCCCGGCCCCATCCCGTCGCCATGGGCGGGATAAAACTCCCTTTTGCTTCCGTGGGACATTCTCCCCACCGGGGAACGGCGCTTGTCCCTTGAAAAATCTTTTACCGCGGAGAAACAACCGTGCCACTTGCGAAGCATCAGCCGCAGGCGCCTCGCTGGGCTTGCGAGGAGGAGCGGGTCCGGCGGGGCAGGGTGGGGATATTTGTTTGCTCGGCGGGTTTCAAGGGCTGCATCGCCGCCCGGAGTCCAGCAAACATCTCGCCCCCCGCAACGCGGCAGTGTTAGAGGGGGGGCAGCCGGTCAAAGCTGCCTCCGGTCGGCAGCCCTGCAGTTCCCAAACCTCCCGGGGGAAGGGAGCGGGGAGCAGGGCAGAGCAGCCGGCTGTGCTCGGCGGCGTTTTCCAAAAGCCTCTCCGCGCCCGGAGCCTCCTCGCTGGGAGGGACGGAGCCAGCCCCGGCGGCAGACACGCAGGGAAGAGCAGGCACAAGTGCACGGCAGCGTCCCCCCCTCGCCCTCATGCCTCCCCGGGCAAGGTGTCCCCCTCCAGACAGCCCCCCTGCTTATCAGTGGCACCTGGGGGCTATATTCATATATATATATTGTTGTTTGGGGGGTTTTGTTGTTGTTGGCTTTTTTTTAATTTTTTTTAAATATTTTTTTCCCCCTGCTTTCCTTCGCTTTGCCTGGTTTTTCCTCTTCCTGCGGTTTTGGTGTTGACCGCAGTGAAGGATTAGAGTGTGCGGGCTCTGACCGCCCCCCCTCGGGATGAACCGGACTCGGATGGAAACGGGAGAGCCCAGAAAGGGCCCGGGGAGGGAAACGAGCCCGTCGGAGCTGAGCCCGGAGCGCGCCGGAGCGCGGACGGGGAGCGCGGGCTCTCCCGCACCCCCTTTCCGAAACTGGTCCCCTCCTCTCTCCCGGCCCCCAGTTCGCTCCTCAGGTCCCATGTAGCCTTATTATTTTAATAGCTGCTAATGACAAGACGCGGAAGAATAGCGGGGAAAAAAACACGCGGGTGGAAACTGCTCCCGCCGTGCGGGTAAATGCTCTTCTGATAGCAACGCCCGCCCCCATCCCCCAAAACCCAAATCGGCACAGAGATGGATAGAACATTGTTCTGCCAACTTTTGCCTTAAAAAAAAAAAAAAAAAAAAAAAAAGAAACAACTTCTACTTCTAGGACTCCCTGAAACTAAAAGCCAAACTATGGAGCATCTCCATTTTGTTAGTAAGGGGGAAATCGTTCGCTTGATTTTTAGCGCGGTGCTGAGATTGTGACCCGGCGCCTTAATATACCGCTGTCCTTGGCTAGCGAGCTACTGCAGAGGGGGAGCGATCCGCCGGCGTGGAAGCACAGCCCCCCCTGTGCCCACGCGAGGAGTCACGGCATGGCACGGCCCCGTGCCCCCGCCACGGCATGGGCTGCTCACCCAGCAGGGACAGACCCCTGCCAGCAACTTCTGCCGACCGGGAAAGAAAATCCAGAGCACGGAACAGAGCGATAGGGGATTTGTCTTCTTCAAGAATCACAATGGATTTTGCAAGCAGCTAATTAAGTGCAAGCTCTATCCCCCCCCCTCCCTACACACACACCCCTTGTTTGCAAAGTGGTGTGAAGTCGGTTGTGTAAATGATTCCACTTTAACTTCCAGCCCCTTTAGATCACTAATAATGCCGTGGTGGTGCTGCTCACACTGCTGCAGTGAGAGTCAGCATTTCCATTATAATTTCCTATTTTCAGGAGTTTTTACAGTGGTCATAAAAATTCAATCCAGGCTCAAACTTGGCATCCCAGGGCTCCTCCCAGGAGTCATTTCTTTTTGTTGTATTTGAAAGAGGAAACCATTTATCTGTTTTTACATTACAAGAGAGCAACAAAAGGAAGCGAAAGCAGGGTTTGGAGAACATTTTTGTATTTTACATTGCTTGCTTTTCCTCAGCTTCACCCTATCTGCCGTAGATGTTAAAGAAGTGCAGTACACAATAATTAATAACACGTGAAAACCCATCAGGTTACAGAGAAGCCAGAGTCCGCAATCAGAACGGGTCATATAAAATACCCTTTATCATTCTAAAACCCTTTGCTTTTTTAAACTGATAATTTGCTAGCAATACATCCAAAATGTAATTTGATGCTGGGGGTCACTTTGATTTAAAATGAACTGATCATTTTGGAAATCTGAGAAAGTTTATGTATGTGCTCATATTTAAGAAGAATTTCCTAAAAGTACAGATGTTTTCACTGCAGATTTGAGGGGTCTATCCTCCAGCCCCCTTTGTGCAAGTATATGTATAACAGTCAAATAATCTTTGGATTTAGGTGTCCCTAAGTATTCATTTATATGATGGATTGTAATGGCTATATGGTTCCCTTGAAACCATTATATTCTATCAGGTCAAAACCATCTTCTTACAAAAAGTTCATTTAATACAAGGGTGGCTGGAATGATTTGTGTACATTGCATTTGTTCATATACAATTCCCATATCTGCTGGAAATTGAGTAAGGATTTAATGACCCCACAGGAACTGAAGGTTTTGGTGACATGAGCTCAGAATGGGCCTATGAGACAAAGACCAGTGTGAATTGGGATGCTCAAGTGGAATGCCAGCAAAACCTGGACATCACATCATTTTGCTGTGGATTATGCCTATGCCACATGTTTTACAGAGAAGTCCTTTCTCTACTGCTATAAAATATACATTTCTACTAGCCTGGAAAATTAGTAGGGGTATCCTCCAACACATTCAGCTCAGGTTTGGCTAGGAAAAAGGATCACAAAGAATGATATCTCACAGAGGTGAAAGAATTATTTCTAGGTAGCAGAAAAAGGGTATGTATGGAATTAGAGGTACATATGTATACATATGTATACCTAGAAAAGGAAATTACCTTTGTATGTATATGTAGACATAGAGAGAGATTAAGACAGACGGGCTTACGGTATGCACGGTAGAATTAGAGGTACAAGTATATTGATTCAAAGAATGTCACCCACCTTTATCTTTTGAAATTTTTGGAATAACATGTATTTGATAAGGCTTATATTTACTATAGCTAACGATTAAAGGAGGACTCCATAACTTTCAGGGAATGAAGGCAACATTTGCTTGGTCTGTCAAACACAGGACTGGAATCAGGATTCCACAAGATTTATCTTCCCTTGAAGGATTTCATCACAGTGACGTTGGGCTAGTAACCTCCAGTGGATCCAGCACTTCCCAAAAGCAAAGGAAATTCACTCTCTGACCTCACTATACCCGTAACTCAGCCCAGACATGTTACTTTTCCAATTAAACTGTTGTACCTAATTTAGGAGTATTGGCTCCCAGATTCTTCAGATAGTGGAGGTAAATCCAACCCACATTGAGATCCGATTCACATTTCAGAGAAACCTTTTGGGTTTTTGATTGACCTTATGCCAGCACATACACAGAGCCAATGGTCCCTATTTTTGGCATCTCAATTAATTGCCTGAAAGTGGAATGGGTATAAGTGTTTTCTATTTCTGCATTTTTATCAGGCTTTATCTTCAGTAGTTAATAAAGTACATATCTGCAGCAGTTGATAGATCATACACCTACATGACAAGAATCTTGTTACAACTGAAAAACGAAACCTTTTTTTTTTGTGCAAGAAGTGGTTGGAAAAGCTTTTCCTAGCACTTATCACAGCAACACTTCATGACATCAATTCAGCATCTCCTTTGGGCTTAGCAGGACTGAAGACAGCAATACAAACAGAAGTCCAGGTTTTATATCATAATTATTTGGGATCTTGTTCTGGCTTTGTTTGCTGCATAAATCCTGGGATAAGTAATGAAACAAGGCTTTAAGTTCAGTCAGTTGCCAATACTCGTATCTCCTCACCCTGATAGACTGGGCACCGGAGCCCAAGGGCACATTCAGTCCACGTGCAGTAGCACGAAGGGAAATTTGTCCTGTGTTTGTGCCACAGAACTCCGACCCTCTTCCCAGAGCTGTGAACACTGAGGCATTTCATTTCCATTCCTTTGATGCACCAACTGCCATGCCGGTTCGGCAGAGAAAGCAGAGTGAAGAGGCGCTGAAGATTGTGGAGACCCTGTGCAGATCCCCTCTGCAGCCTTGGGCAGGCTCCTGGGGCAGCTCTGCCAGGTCAGAGCTGTTGACTCACGACCTACAGCTCAGAAATACAGGTGGTATTTTAAATATCCTGTGCCTGGGCCTTGGAAAGCCTTCAAGGGAGGTCAGAGCCTGGCTCAGTAGTCAATGGGGGTCAACTTTAAAAAACAGGTTTGGGATATTCACCATTCCAGTGAATATTTAGGACTGCCGCTATTTCAGCTCCTGTACAGTGACAGGGGAATCCACTACAGGACTAAAGGCTCAGGGACTGAGGTCACCTTCCCTGCTGCACACAAAGGCGTTGTCGATAGCTGGTGACCCCAGCACCACTTCCCCTTCAGCTGGCTGCAGCTAATTGACCAGCACTGCTGGCAGACGCAATGGCCAACCCTCCCCAGGGGGCAAGGACATTTTTAATTCAATGACATCAGTCCCCAGTCCTCTAAATCACATGTATGCCCCCTCGCTTCTATAATATGCTGATTGCCAGAGGCCAGTTGATCCCTAGCTGTATACACTGCTAACACGACTGCATGACTTTGAAGCAGTTGTGGGGTTCCAGTTTTCTTCCAGAGAAACCTAGATGAGTTTTTACCATTGACTTCAATGACAGGATTATCTAACAACTGCAGTAGTGTGTCACTGCGGATTCAATTTCTTGGCTTGTACTCAGTGGAAAGGTGTTATTTTAACACAAAGTATTATTGTTACTAATACAGAACTAGTACCTGGCTAAAGTACATAGAAATACTGATCTGGCAAGAATGTTATTATTTAGAACAACCCTAAAATGAGGTTTACTGAGGATAACATATAAGAAATCAGAATTTTAGTTGTATAATCACTCACAATGTCTTTCCTGTTTTTAGCAGCTTCTAAATATATACCAGCACTATAGAAAAAATGGTATTCCTTTTGTTTTTTGGGTTTTTTTTTGTCTTTTTTTTTGTGTTAGCTTTCAAAAAGGATATAAATTCCCACTGAAACTACATGGAAATAAAGCCGGGGGATCAGCTAAAAGTCACAAAAGCAAAGGAAGTTAAGAGTCAAGTTGGAAAGACAATTTGCTATCATACACAGCTATGCTGAAGTGTTAGAGATAAAGGTCATCTAACAGGGGGGGCTTTGTGCCATCAGGTGATCCTAACTACCAAATATGCTGTAATACCTCGGCCCAAGGGGAAGGTTAAGCACTGACAGAGTTTCAACCCTAACTGAGAACTTCCTGCTATTTGTGGTTTGGGGTCAGAACCTTAAGGTTATTTTGAGATAGGCTTTTGTATGTAAAACTAGGAATAATACAGTCAGGGCATTATTGAACAGACGGGACCATAAAAATTTTTTCTTGAAAGTGCAATTCTGAAGAAAACTCGCCACCTGCTGGCCAGTCCCCTCCCGGGGCTCTGCTCCAACCCCCCTGCGCTCAAGGCAGTTTTTTCTCCGTTTGCAGCAGCTGAAATCGTCCCCAGTTCACGGTTTCTCTCCAGTTAAAACATGCATTTGGGGAGCTTCTGCCTTAAAGGAAAATATAATTTTCATCTGGAAATCTCTGTGTGACACTGTTTTGCACTGGCGTTTGAAAATAACGCTCATCAAATATTTCAACATGAATAATAGTCTCTCGAGGCTTAAATGTTTTTGTATGGGTGAGTTTTGTTAAATGCTATTTTAAAATGTATATATCCTCTTTCTTTCCCTTATGATTATAGCAGGAATCTTTGTGGTTTCTTTTGTGATATTTGTGTTGCCACAGAGTCTTTTATTTGCTGTTACTACTTTTATTTACTGTTACCAAACAGTAACTGGAGATTTTGACATCTCAGTAGAAATAGTTCTCATTCCTGTAATGGGAAAGGAAACACCTCTCAATGTTAAAGCTCACCATATTACGACCTACCTTTTTGCATGTAGACACTTTGGTAGGCAACACTAGACTATTTAGTAGAGATAACAGAGATTTTTTAGTCAATTAAGTAAATCAGGTACATAATGTTGCCTTTTTTTCTTAGTGTCTGCACTACAGTCAGCTAAACTAGATGACAGATCCCATTGATTCCAATCCGCTTTGGGTAGACCATCACACAATAACCCAAAACACAACGTGTACATTCTTCAGAGCTAAAATTTACAATTTCTTGGTGGGGACTGTGAATGCATAAGCTGCAGAAAAAAGCTTCACAGCCAGCAGATTCTGTACTCAGCAAGGCAGAAGGCAGTGAAGGCTGAGTTCATCCAGACTCAGTGACCAAGTGTCCCATGAAAGGAGGCAGCACTCCTGTGTGAGGCCAGGGTGTAGCAAGGTATAGGAATTCATCTGTCCATACAGCCAACAAAGCAGTGAAGGAAAGGAAAACATGGATAGTTCTCCAAAATGGAAGAGAGCAATAGAGAAACATGAGAGACTATTATAAAACCTTTCTTCAGATTTACATTACATTTGAATTTCAGTACAATACTCTACATCACAAAACTGACAAAGGTACTGAAGTTCAAAAAAATTTTGCAGGAATAGTGGAAGAATTAAAAAAAAAGGATGTATATATCATAAAATGTAAGCATAACACTGAGAAGCCAAAATGGAAATATTATCTAGAAGAGCCAAAAGAATTAAAAGAGGTTACTGTGAGTTCTTTTAGAAAATAATGGGAAAGTAGTCTAACAAAAAGGCGAACCTCAAAATGACAATTTCTGCTCAGTTTGTGGTAATAGGAATGATCAGAGAACACCAGCAGAATAAACAAATGCAATTGAAGCTGCTAAGGAGAGGATGTCACCAGTGTAATGGTGAATGTGAGCACTAAAAACATGCTTCTCTACTCAAGAAAGGACCAAAAGGGGCTATGGATGAAGGTCAATGGCTTCTACCAAACTCATCTATGGTTTTGTTCAAATCACTTGATTAATTCTCTGCTCTGGTATATCCATCTGTAAAAGGTAGGTAAAAACACTCAACCTAACTGCCAGGATTATGTAGAGAAAAATATTAGATATCATATTTCACAGAGGGGTAAATAGCTGCTAGCAGCCTGCATTTTCTTTGACTTGGCCTTGTCTCAGCTACCGTTATATTCTGTCCTGGTTTAGTCACAATGCAATTTTTAAGCAATTTGGGGAGCATTTGTCTGGAACTGTCAGTTTGCCAAAATTACTTCCTCAATTGTATATGTTTTCACAAAACCTTGCTCACATAAAGCAGCAGTAAGCTGCTAAACTGCTAGCATCTCTTTGGGGGGCAGATTTAGGGCAGGACCAAAGACATGGATTTCTGACTTCAAGCGTAAATGAATGAGGGAAAGGAGCTGAGGAAAAGCAGAGTTCTCATGTCAAACTGAATATAGTAATCTGTCTTTCGAGCAGGTGGTAGTGGTGCCCAGAGAACAGGGATTGCTGGCACTGCTGGCTGGCTATGATTTTAATGTCCTCCCACATTTGATCAAACAGACTCCAGCAGAGCCCTGAATTCAAGTGTATCAGAATTCAAGTGGATGAGAAGATAGGACACAGAAATCAGTTACTGTGGCACAAGCTAGGTTGTCCTATGTTGACCAGTTGCTCTGCAGCCATTACTTACATGCATGCTTTAACTTGCTGTATAGAAAAAACTTAACTTTGATTTCTACCTTTCATGCTTTTACTTGCAGTTTACCCATGTATGTCATGGAGCACAAGGAGAGTAATATGCTGAAGCAGAGCTACAAAACAGCAGAAACAGCAGCTGCTGTAAGCTCATATCCTGGAGGTAACCTATCCATATCTTCATCCCATCTACATTCAAATGCTAGAGAAAGCAAGCCAAGAATAAACAGTAACATAGGCGCTAGGACATTTGTGATTGGTCAAGAAAGCTTTAGATAAATTCTGACAGAATAAGATGGAAGATGTGAGTAAGGGCATCTTGTATCTCATCTGAGTATATCCAAAATTAAGCTAGTGACTATCCCAGATAACTTTCTCTACTCTTTCTGACTCTGATGGAAAAGAATTCCTAACTGAACCAGCTGAAGACGTTATGTATGTCTTAGAGCTAGGAAGCCTCAATATTGAACTTTACCTCCTCGCTAACAGCTGTTCTCTGGTCAGACATTACGACTTCTTCTGGTTAGTTACTACCCTGTGATCATTACTATCCCCTCCCAAAGAAGAAGGGCAAAGCTGGAATCAGGTAATACTGCTTTTCTCACCTGTGGATAGTTATCCAAGAGAGAGGTCTATGCTTACATTTCTTGGTGTTCTTTGGAAGTTGCAGAGGTTGCCTTTTGAATCGTGACTCTTAGCATAATTCTTAGGGAAGGAAAATGACTTAAAGGTACAACTAAGACCTACAGTTACAGGAATTAACTAGGGCTAGAAACTGAACTTGAACAGTTTTTCTGAGTCAAGGCAATTTGGTCCTCTGTTCTCTGGGCATCCGGTTTTGTATTGTCTTCTCATTAATTTCTTATGCGCCATTTGTAAAGCTACTGAGAATTATTCTGGGGGTTTGTTTGTTTATTTATCCCTACTAGAAAGCCATTTCAGACTCTAACATCCCACATCTTACATCTCATGGACAGTTTATTATACCCATGTGTTCTTATGCTAATTTAAACTGTTTCTCTTCCTTGGTATTCATCTCCCTTGGCTTTTGTATCCTAAGTTAAACAAACCCCGTTCAGGATGATGGATGCTTCATGTCCAGCTTCCCTTTGATGAACCTTCTCTGTATCTGTTTCATTTTGAATTCGTACATAGGCAAATGATACAGATGAGGTCTTAATCGTGGCTTCTACAGCAATTTAAGTGCCAAAGGTACTTGGTACCCAAGACAAGGTATGTAGTGCTTGCATGTACAGTCACACTCATCCATACAAACAGGCTTGATTTACATACACCATCTGAAATCTAGCCCCCTTTGGGGTAAGACTGTGCTATTCGCAAACCAGACAGTTGTACAGTTTAGCTATTTTTTTCCAAGTCAGTTGACCTAAACAATGCTTTTGGTTACAAATCTGCTTTCTGAACACATACATCCTGTCAGTGCACACCTCAGTACTTGAAGGCTTGCTGTGCACAGGCCAGCTGAGTCTCTCTCCTCTTAACAGAGATCTTCTTGAGGCTCTCATCTCCCTCTGCTTGGCTCAAGGGAGAGGGTCTATTGAGGAAAGAGAGTATGGAAAAGGTTATGATCTTCAAAGATGAGATCCTTATTGTGGCTGACCATACCCAAGCTCCATTTCTTCCATTGAAATCCAGACAGTCCTGTCCACTGTGTTGGGACTGGTCATGTTTCCATCTGGGGGCCATTAGCCTCTTCCAGTAACATCTACCTTGAACAGTGTGAGGCTAATTCAAACCAAGAGGACAACTGCACCTGCTTCCTCTCAGCCAACAGGGCAGCTGAGCATCCAGATGTTTGTAGCTGTGGTTGAGTTTAGATATTTTCCATCTACTTCTCACAGGAACTAACAGTATTGCATTCCAGTGACCATACAATCCTGGCTTCCTGTCTTACAGGACTATAGCATCCTTTTCACCTTTTTTGTCATTGTCAAAGATCTTCCCATTGTATTTCTTTTTTCTGCAGCAAAGGGTTTAGTGGTGTTTTGGGGTTTGTTCGGTTTGGTTTTTTTTAATAAAGAATGAATCTGTACTTTTTTGTTCTTACTTGCATTCTTTAGATTTTTAAAGCCAATGTTTAAGTCAACTGTTGCTGGAATTAGCTGTGTTGCTGTTGCGAACTAGTGTATTGCTAAATACAGAGGAGGTGCTGGGGAATAATTGACTGAGTTTAACTTTTCAGATCAGATAAAACTCTTATATGTCACACTTCATGACATTTACTTATGGATTCTTAATTGAAGCACTTCCTAATCTGGCTTTATTTTAAATTATTTGATGGATGGCTTATTACATTTTTTGTCTGGAATGGAATGCTTGCAAGCCGCTTGCAATGGAGACTGCTTTGTATTTTCACACGTTCGTTAACTTTCTGATCACATATTATTGTTCTACTTTGACTCAATACATTGTGTTAGAGCTCAGCATGGGCATGTAAGCTGTAGGCATTTTACAGCACCCCTACATTCCTCAGACTTCTATGAAAATAGAATTTCATTCTCCAAAACACTCTTACGGAATAATATGACAAAAATGAGTACGAATTTTTAGCTGAATCCTTCTTCTCAGATATTATTTTTGCATCATTTGCACAGCCTGACATTGACTGTCAGGCTGAAGGTTCACTTCAAAGCAATCTTCTGCAATGGAGATTTCCTTCAGTCTCTATGACTTTATAAGGGTAGTCATCATTGAATTGCATTGGATTTAAAATCCATGTGCAATGGTCTCTGCAGATATACAGTGAGCTTTTACCACTCTGATACATGTACAGGGTTTAGTATGGTCCAAAAAACCAGACAAAAGATTATATTTTTTTAAGTTTCTATTTGCTTGGTTGTATATTTTTAACTTGAGTTACCAAGAGACTGATCACTGGTAATCACTAGCAATTGTAACTGAAATAATTCTGTTTTCTGAGAAGGAAGGGCGAAAAACAACAGGGAAGAGTACAGTCTTATTCAGTTCTAGAAATCTGCAGTGTAGAAGTTTGCTTCTGGAGTAGCCTGCATTGGGATCAGTGGGAAGAAGCAGGCAATTGCAGAGTTATTCATCTAACCTGTTTTAGACCCTATTCCTTTAGCATCTGCTGCACACAAATACACTCCTGCTATATTTGGCACACAATCACTTTCTCATATTGCTTGTGGCCTTCAGGATACAAGGTGGTAAAAAAGATAGCCCTATCCTCCCCTCAGTCAATCTATGTTTTCTCTGTTGATGCTTCCAGCAAGCCTTGCCAAGTAATACCAGTGGGTAGGGTGTAGCCTTTGCAATGCACAGTCCTGTCTGGTAAGACTTGGCCTGAACCCACCAAATCTGCTGATTTTATGTTTAGTTAAGTGAAGGTGACATTACGACTCGATGACTTCTGTTAACCATATTTTTCCAAATAACACTTGAACATGCTTGAGCCTTTTAAGTTTTATTAAAGATTAATCATTTGAAGGGGTTTTCTTTTTGGCAAGAATCACCACCATCATTCATTCATCATGAAAACAGAACTAATCAGTATAAGGGCAGAAAGTGCAGAGTTCATCCTCGAAAGGGGTATGTGTTAGGGATGGGAGGACAAATGGCTCTGGCTAACCTTCTTTACCAGCTCTCATAGCCACGAAGAAAAGATGTCCAAGCCCAATTTCCTTCCTGTGCCATCTGTTCATTGATTATACAGTTGCCTTTTAAGCAGGTACATATTTCACGGAGGGATGGAATTAGAGGCTCTCTTGATATGAGATATTAAGCCCTGCCTCCTAATACCTGCTGTAGGATTAGGTGTTTCTCACATTACCAAAGTAGTGGAAACATGAGTTTTGCCACCACCACATCACAAGGAAGGAAACAAGGGGTCAGAGGGAGGGCGAATCTCTTGCTGTGTTCATGGCAGGTGGGACCAGCCTGAATGGATAGACTGGTTGTAGCCATGGCTGAGGTTTGGAGCTGAGCCATGGGCTACACTTACTTTCACTAGCCCTGCATTGAGTGTACATATCTCCCAGCATATGAGGCACCATCCTGGTACCATGCCATTCACTTAGGGGCTGTGTTTAGTCCCCTTTAAGGTCAAAGGATAATATTTCTTACAAGTGTTAGAAAAAAGGACCAAAAGGAGGGATTTCCACAGTTCTCAGGGAATGGTCCTAACACATGTTTTCATGACCAAGCACCATTTGCAGATGCACAGAGATAAACTTGGGTGTTTGCATGTGTGTGTGCGCACGTGCATGTATGTGTGTGTGGACAAAAAAACAACACACATTGCCTTCTTTCATTGGCAGCCTAATACTTGGGGTACTTTCACACAGGGTGGGAGAAAAAGGTTCAAACTTCTTCAAGGTGGGGTGGGTCTGAACCAGTGTCCCAGCCACAAGCAATATAATAGAAGATGTTTGCCTAGTTCCCACCTCTTTTTTAAGAAAAGTGGTTGAGCATTGAGCATAAGTATGCTCAGATTATCTCCCCCTTCAGGTCCTAAACATTATTTCTATAGGTCAACAGGGCTCAGGCTGGACTCACCACTCAGTTGTCCTATTTAGGATACTGTGTATATCTTGGTTACCTACAGAAGCACTCCAAAGTCAAAAAATTGATTTTACATGTTTCTGGGCATTAATAGAGCTGGAATCATTCTCTGAAACCCAGAATCTTTAGCTGGGACTTAAGCAGACACAGTCAGTCTGAGTCTCAGTCTTGCTGCAGGAACAAGAAGGAAAAGCTTCTCTGTCCTCAATTCTAGGGCTGTTCAGGCTTCTGTTCGTTTTGTTCTTTGTTCTGCTCCTTTTGCTCTTTGCACTGACACACTCACTATCCCACAACAGCTATTTTGTTTCCTACCTTTTGCCTTCAGTGGGCTATCTTTGGCAGAGGGTTTCTGCTAAGGCAGTGAAGAAACTGTGGACATGCTGAGGAAACTGTCTGTGATGGAAGCAGAATCAAAGGTAATTAAAGGGGGAGTTTGTGCAGAGATTCCATAACCAAATTTTACAGTAAAAGTCTTTACAAGGTGAATTCTCTCCATCAGGCAGGGGAGTAGCTCCCCACACAACTGTGCATGTGCTAAAGAGAAGAGGGGTTTTGTGTGTTTTAGGCTGTTTGGACAGAAATTAGCATACCCACCAGGGCTGAGGGGTGTGGAGACAAATCGTGATCCTTTTCTCTTGTGGCCTGGTTGGACAGGACCTGGAATAGAGAGTGGCCCATACACATATATTGTATCATGGCTGAGGAGCGTATAAACACAGCATAGCCAAAATCTGTGATCTAAGAAGACAGGTTCAGTGAAAAGCTCTTCACCTGCCAGCACTAAAGTTTATAGGTTTCTTTTTCTTGGGTCAGCGGCTTTATTAAGACCTGAAATACTGCAGGGTGGGTATTCTTTAACGTACTTCCAGCTGCTGGGGATATGCTTATTTGTAACATACAGATTTCCAGTAAGAGGGGAAATTCAAAGAGAAACTAGGAGGGAAAAAAGTGATGAATAATCCAGAAAAACAGTTAGGTGTCTAACTGCCACTTTAGACACCTAAATCCAGCTGTAACTCCAAGGCGCCTGCTTGGATGAATCCTGGAGACATCCAGGTTTTTGTCAGTAAAATATGTCCGTGTTTGCACACATACAATGTCAGTAAAATGTGTCTTCTGCACACATACACAGCTCCCAGCCATTCTTTAATAAATATTTTTTGGAGGAGGGTCTAGAGCCCATCTTTTTCAAGTTAATATACAGGTTACAACCCAAACCAGAACTTTTAATCAAGCAAGCTAGAGAGAGAGCCTCAGCCCACATTCACCTAGAGAGCAAAGGTGCCTCCTCCCTGGAGTGAAATACTTTTTTCAGATTCCTGTTGTAAATCAGGAAGACGAGGATATATGGGGCTCTCGTACATCAAATGACTGGTTTAATCTCTGCCCTGCTGATGGTAATAGCACTGGGTTATTCCTTGTGAGAAAGGCACAATCTGGGCTAGGCACATAACTTCAGGTGAGTGTTCAGTCATAAAGCCAGAGGTTGACTTAAACTACAGATGGTGTAGGGCAGCAGCTGAAGGCTGGAAGCTGATAAAACCCCAGTGTTCACTCTACCTACTTTGTTTATGGCAGAGCCCAGCCATCAGGGCTTTTCTTTTCACTCTCTTTTGTGTCCATTTCCCTTTATCCCCTTCCTCAGCAGAGCAGCCCATTCTTGTCTTTGAAATGACAACTCTCATTTGGAGCAAGCTTCTGAGAAGTCTCAGATTGGTGTTGTGGTATGGAGAAAGGCTATAACACCCCAATAGGATGGAAGGAGAAACCAACCTCTTCTTAGATTTTTGTTTTCCTTTAAATTTTTTTCCATTAGTCCAGGCAATTATACAGAGAAGGCAGTGTTTTCTTAGTCACTTACTTATGTATAGGGTCACCGGGTATTTTTTTCTGGGGCTAAGGGTTCCACAGAAAGGCAAATTACTTACGGTTAAGGTGGTACAGTGCTTGATATCCAACATTAAGTAGAAGAAATACCACTTAGGAAATATCAAAAACTAAGTCATAACAAAACCCATCAGTACTGAGACACAGGACCCATGGAGGATCAATGCATTTGCCTTTATGACATATCCTTTATTATCTTAGCTCAGCAGCTGAGGAAAACACTTAAAAGCTGTAAGGCATAAGGAATCTAAAGTATCAAACTTCTATGTGCAAGGCACTAAATTAATTGTAAACATGTACATGAATTTGGGACTGAAGGAAGTCCAAATCATGTTCAGGTTCCTTTAAAAGCCAGACTGTGATATTTGAAAAATTTCTTCCAGGCACCTGTCTATCTTCCCAGCTGTTCACTAGCAGTATTTTATACTGGTTTTTTGAAGGATATGTGTCATATACTAATTCTTCTCTGAGTAAAATCAAGTTGAATTAAAGTTGTTTAGACAGGGTGGAAAAATTGGACAAAAAATTAACTAAGCACTTCCTATACAAACAGCATCCTCAGTGCTGGACCATGGTACTGGTGTTTGCTGTTTGCCCTATCTTAATTCTCCAGAGACTTAGATTTCCCTGGTGTTATCTCCTCTTCTGCTAACACAAGTAAAGTACACTGACTTCATTTGTTGAAAGAAGTCTTTCTTGGCCTTAAGGCTCTGCCCATTTAGAAAATGTCTTTGTTAAGCAGGGGGGCAGTTATGACTAAACTCACTAGACAAAAGCATATATATAAGGATATATAAAGCTTCTTTCTTGTTTCTCTTGCTGTAGGCTCCTCAACCTCTTTAGAGTTTTTCTCAAAACAAACAAGAAGCCACATTCTCTGTTGACTCCTTCTGTGACATTTTTGGCTTTAACCTTTCTGTCTCTTAGTTTCCTCTGCTGTAAAACAAAGGTAATAAAGTTTAGGGTTTTTTTTCCTAAGATTATTTTGAGGTCTATAGGAATTCTCAGAACAATTCTAGTTCCCCCGAGCTACAAATATTTTGGCTAAATGGGATGTGTGATTTTCAGAGGTGCTTACTCAACAATTTTGACATCTTGGACTCCTGTGAGGTGTGTCATGTTAAGCACCACAACATGGACACACATTGACATGCAAAACTTGTAAAAATTGCTGCTTTTTCCATTCTTGCTGGGTGTTTGAGAAGAAGATGTATCCAAATCAAGAAAAAGTAGCAATCTTCTCCTGTATAAGAGAGAAAAGTATATTTCTGTAATAATGGAAATCTTCTCCTCTTCTGATACAGAAGGCTTATTTTTTCATTAACAAATCCTCTGCAAAAAAAAAAATTACCCTTGCATACACTAAGCATTACACCCTTCCCTTCACAATACATAAATTACATGTGCTGCCAGTAATGCTCCAGCAAAGCTCTCATTGGTAAGGTATCATTTTAACTAAATACACCCTTTGAGGGAGAAACCTCCATTAATAAGCAACAAGTAAGAATCACCCATAGAGGAAATGGTTAAAAGAGGCAGAAGTGCTGTAAGACAGAATCAGAGAACACACATAATCCCAGCTTGATGCAATTACTCTAACATGAATTTAAAATAAAATTAAAGTTAACAGTTTAAACTGATGTTTGAGGGGTTTTAAAAAGATTTAGTTTCCCTTGGAACCACTATGTTATTTGAGCCACTGTAATCTCAGAGTGCAGTGCTCATAACTTCTCTCAAGCACTGTTACTACTAGATTATGCCCACAGGTTAAGTTACAAATGTCTAAAAACCTTAAAATTATTAAACCTAGATTAAAGTGTTCAGAGAATATGGTGTTATTTTAGTCTCCTGCCATATCCTACATTTACTATAAAACTGTTATATTGGCATTCTAATAAAATGTCATAAAGCAAGTATGTAAGGAGGTGTTTTGGGTTTGTTGCAGTTCGATGGAAGCCAAGTTAACATGGCAACCAAAATGTGTAACAGAAACACTTAACTGTTTTTCATAAACTGCAAACCTTGTAAGAACCTAAGAGAACGTTGACTACTGGGCAGCGCATTACTGAAGATTGCTGCCATATATTCTTGATGCTTCATCTTAGATCATTTCTACATAACTCAAAAACTAATTATCTGAAGTGAATAACTGACTTTCTTTCAGTCACACTCTTACCCACAGGTAAGCTCACAGGTGTCCCTTTGACTCCAGCAGCCACATTTAAAGAGGAAGGAACAATTTGTTCCTTGAACCTTGGGAACAAAGTTATTATACCCTGATATTCAGAAAGTGTAGAGCCAGAAGGGACCTACGAGATCCTCTGGGCTGTCTTGTTTTTCTTAAGATTCCCCACACCTTGAAGAATACTTTATCCTGATGCCTACACAGGGATATACAACATTAACAGAGTCCATAATGTCTGTAATGCCTCATCTGCTGAATATGCTCCCATTATTTTTCCTATCTGTAATGCACTTGTTCTTTGTTCTGGTATACAGATGTTTCAGAGTTCTTTATTTAACTCAATAAAAAAAAAGAGTCTCATTATTAGACCTCAGTTGTTGTTCACAAAAATAGAAGCGTTCAATAATGTCTGGACTATAGCTTAAAATGTTGCCTCCTGGCATATTCATGATGAGGATAAAGTCCACCTTGATGAGCAGGTCATCTCAACGTTCCCATTTGAGACACCCAATTCAACAATCTATTCTTGCTATCCACGAATAAACAAGTTCATTCAGGCTCAGTTCTGAGAGAAAGAAAATTACTTGATATAGTTCCTTTCACCTAATGAACTCCAGATGAATCCTTAAAAAATGTTTAGTGAAGTTACCTGTGATAAGGCTGTTTTTCTTCTCAGTAGCAAAACCTCCACTGACAGTATGGGTAGCTAAATGAGTATATTCACAGAGAGTACAGCAATATAGGGTAGGAAACTGTATAGAGGCATGAAGGAAGAGTAGGGGAGGAAGAGACCTTTGTGAAAAAGAAATGCTAACACATATTTATTCATCTCAGCTGATTGGAGAGGAAAATGCAAGAAGCTACTCTACTTCAAGAGTCATTGTGGTCATTTACAGACCAATCAAAAGTACATATAATAAAAAAAAAAGACATACATCTGACCAGAGAATCAGACAATACCCTTTGCGCTGGTCAGTGAGGTTTGGGCAGTCTGGAGGAAAAAGTGCTAAAAACATTGCATGAGGGTTGACAACTCAGTGATCCAGAACAGAAAACCTTGAGGAATAGAAGGAGGCCTAGTATTTCCAAATACTACTACTACTACTAATAATAATAATAATAGTGATAAAAATTAATTTAAGAGAATAGTTAATTAATATGATTGAAAAATGGAGCTGAGGACTGGCCACAATGTTCACTTAGCCAATATGAATTTAAGAAGAGTTTCTACTGAAAAAGCATTTAGCAAAACATTAAAAAATATTTTAAATTTTTTCTTAGTGCATATCCACCTCCCCCAAAAATCCAAACCCTATGTGTTTCATTTTGAGACAATATTTGGAATTCAACAAACTTTAATTTTTGATTGAGGATACAGATCTTTCAAAGATAAAAAGAAAGGCATCTTTGGTTTGAATAGGATGGTGAATAATCAGTTATCTACTGTGGCTTGACAGCTTTCATTTCTGATGAAAGCCAAGATGAAAAAACAAAACGTTTAAACTAAAACACCTGAAAAGCAATTGTTGACACAATCTCAGTTGCAACTACAGATCTCAGCAGCACAAATGAAACTGAGGAGGTGAATATAGGCAAATGACTTCAAACTGCCCATTAATCACTACCTCATTTGAGCAGACTTGTTCTTACTATAGGTGTACAGCTCCTGCTCCCTTACTGCCTCTCTGTCTGATGATAGCTGAACTTTGCCTGTGCTCAGAAACCTTAAGTGATGCTATAGCAAGGAAGGTGCAATTGTTGTGTAAAGGCAAATACAAGACTGAAGCTAAGTACCATGCTTTGTTCAGAGTTTTTAAAATCTGAATGAGTTACATTCCAATTATTTGCAGCACAAAGCAGAAAAAATGTATTAAACCAGCATCTGCAAGCCAATCACTTCACCAAAATAGAAGTAGCCATAACAATACTGCTAGAGGAAACACATTATAAAGGCAAGGGAGGGGCTTCTTCCTGTTAAATCTACCGTATTTGTTTCCAATCAGGCAGTGGTGAAGATCATTTGGAGTCCCATCTGTGCCTCACATAGTCTTACGGAAATGGAATGTGAAGTGTGCCATTAAAGCTTATAAGTCCTTAACAAAGAACTCAAGTTTGCTAGCACTGATGGGCCTGGTACATCCTTTGGATCATTAATGGTTAAAGGGCATTACATGTGAATGTCCTGTTTGGCTAGCTCAGAGACATCACCGTTTCTGTTGGTACAGCTGGCAGAACTTGTAAGTCTCCTTATTGTCAAAATACCTCCATTTCATGAACCATGAACCTCTCTGATATACCTGGTGGAACTCACCATGAGATAAGTGATGATGCTTGAAAGGTCTTTCAACACAAGAGCTCATCATTCCCAAGCGGGAAACAGTTATGGGTCAAAGTAATTCCAACGTTTTGCTGGCTCAAATGATAGACAGCGTAAGTGCCATAGTAGGAAACAGCAATGGTTCATGACATGTTGAACATTACAGTTGGGAGTACTTACAAATTCTGGTAGTATGAACGGTGGAGGCAGGTGAGAAAAGGACCTTTAATGCAAATAAAAGCGTTACTGTCAGAGTTTGCAGTCTTTGATTTTAAAATTTGATTAAATGTTGATTAAAAGGAAAACAGTTGCTGAATTTTCTATAAACCTCACAAAAAATACTAATCAGTTTGGCATAAATCAGGAAAGAAAATTATTCTATCAAACAGGACAAATGTTAACATATCAGAAGTTTTTCTGCCTGCTGCAGGATGTAGTCAGACTCTTAAAGTTTATGTAATTAAGATAATTTTTCATCAGTTTCTGGTAGAATAAAATTTCCTATGTGAATTACGTGGAGCATGGATTTCCCCATATCCTTCAGGCTCATCATGAGAGAGCTATTTACTTCACATTAATTGTTAGGTTCCTAAGGATAAGAAATTCATAGAATCATAGAATCATAGAATCATTTAGGTTGGAAAAGACCTTCAAGATCATCGAGTCCAACCATCAACCATGCCCACTAAACCATGTCCTGAAGTACCCTATCTACTCGCTTTTTGAATACCTCCAGGGATGGTGACTCAACCGCTTCCCTGGGCAGCCTATTCCAGTGTCTGACAACCCTCTCAGTAAAAATTTTTTTCCTAATATCTAACCTAAATCTCCCTTGCCTCAACTTGAGGCCATTTCCTCTTGTCCTATCTCCAACCACCTGACAGAAGACACCAACACCCACCTCACTACAACCCCCCTTCAGACAGTTGTAGAGAGCGATCAGGTCTCCCCTCAGCCTCCTCTTCTCTAGACTAAACAACCCCAGTTCCCTTAGCCGCTCCTCGTAAGACTTGTGCTCTGGACCCTTCACCAGCTTCGTTGCCCTTCTCTGGACACGCTCCAGTACCTCAATGTCTTTCTTGTAGTGAGGGGCCCAAAACTGAACACAGTACTCGAGGTGCAGCCTCACCAGTGCCGAGTACAGGGGAACAATCACCTCCCTGCTCCTGCTGGCCACACTATTTCCTCATCTCTGGTTGCTACATTCCCTTCTGTATCCATTAAAGGATAGATATTCTCCTTGGGATTCTTTTTACTGTTAACATATTTGTAAAAACATTTTTTGTTGTCCCTTACAATAGTGGCCAGATTTAGTTCTAGCTGAGCTTTTGCCTTTCTAATTTTCTCTCTGTATTATCTAACAAGATCCCTGTACTCGTCCCAAGTTGCCTGCCCTTTCCTCCAGAGATGATAAACTCTCTTTTTTTTCTTGGCTTCTAGCAAAAGCTCCCCCTTCAGCCAGGCCGGTCATTTTCCTGGGTGGTTCGACTTGCTACACATGGGAATAGCCTGGTCCTGAGCCATTAAGATTTTCTTAATGTGAAAAAACTTTCAAAGAACGTTTCTTGAAAATGGCTATGTTTATGGACACCAGTTTTCATTTTGATAAATCAGCATTTTCCAGTAGAACAAAAATAGCAAGTTGGAAAATTCTTAGTCTGCTTTCATAAGGATGCTTTTGATCTTTGACATTACTCAAGATTAAGAGATTTTTTTCATGAAGGTGGGATATTGAAAACAAATTGCAGAATATTTAGGAATATATAATGAGTTTTCTTTATGCAGAGAAGGTGTGAAACACATTGGTAGTATCTATTATTCTTAATGAGCCTAATATTAGGTCTTGTCTTTGGAAAAGTTTAACTGGATCAAAGAGTGCTGATAAAGGTCATTAATTCCACAATCTAGTTAATTTCCCCAGAAAACTCTGTCTTCTCCCCAGAGTAACTGCTGTTCTTGGACCTGAAGACTGAGACTATAAACCAGCCTTCACCCCAGTGTGCAAACAACTTTTGATGCAGTAATATGGCTTCAGTCACATTTTGCAGTAACAGGAATGTACTTCAGCTAAATGCAATTATAGAATCATACAGCTCAAAGACACTTCAGGTAGCCATCTAATGCACACCTCTGCCCAAAGCGGTCTTCTATATCTATGGTACTTGCTAAGATCTCCAGTAATGGAAACTTCACAACTTTCTCTGGGTAAGAAATGCCAAGACAGTTAATTTTTTCCTTCTACTAACACAAGACTGTAAACATTGTCATATTTATTGTCTAATGTATGAAAAGACAGATGCATCCTATTTTTTTGTGATCTGCATTTTATTGGAAGGACCAATATAGATCATGTTCCAAGTCTGGAACTTTGGAGGCAAGATTTTATTTACTGTCTCAGCCTCCCCTTTTCAATATGACTTTGGGTATCTCTATCTGTGCAGGTTTTTATTTCCTCAGAAATATAATGAGAGTAGTACCTCCCTGTTCCATCAGGAAGTATAAGAAGGAGAAACATCTTCGAGGAGATTGACCCATTGTTGACAAATTTCCAGTAAATTCACAGGACCTCTCTTGTAAACTCAATCTTCCCATTGCTCATCAGGCCAGGGCAGTGCCAGGAATATCGACCTTTGAGATTCTTTATTATTTGGGAACTTGGTTATCTGGTCATACAGGAGGCTGTTTTAGGCCAATGACTTCAAGATTTCCTGGTTAATTCCATACAAGTAAACTAAACTCATGAGGACTTGAACACAAGCATTTTCCCGTGGCCATACACACAGCTTAACTGCTGGCATGATCCCTGGCCTGGTTCTGGCTCACACTCACGAGCACTCTCCCACGCAGTGCCCAGGCACATTGTGAGGAATTTCATCGGCCAGAAGCTGCTCTCAACAGCATGCGTGAGACCAGTCAGTTTGCGGAATTCAGACTCCCAGATGTGAACTTTACCAGGACACTTAAATGCTGGAGAACAGGCACTGTGCCATTTTATTTACTAGTAGGGATGTAGTCACAGGTCTGAAGGCCAGGGATAATCCAACCTGACTCAGACTGAGGGACACCAGCAAATTAACGGAGAAAAATGTCTGGTTGCCATAGCATGTTACTCTCTTCCGGCAGTTCTTTAAGTTCAGTACTACCTGTGTAGCCGGTCAGGAGAGACGGGTGCCTCAGAGAGGGATGCTGAACACACCATGTGAACTGTAGCTGGGTTAGCAGCTGTTAACATCAGGTTTAACTTAGATTACCAAATCACATTTCTAAGGTTAAGCAATGTAAATAGCAACTGTAGTTAGATAAGGGGAAAATCAGAACATAGCAATAGACTTCAGCATGAATGTTTCTAGCCTTGGTTTGGACCCAGACTGGCATGTTAGTTTTGAATTCTTCCATGAACAGAGACATTTCATAATAGATAAACTTATAACAATGTGGACGCACTGCAGAGGGCCTTCCACATAGAAGTCCTGCCAGCACCCTTATTATACCTGAGTGATACCAACTCAGATTTCTCCCCTCATATCAGCTTTTAAAGCACTGCTTCATGGGGAAAGAAAGCCAGTCTCTCAGGTAACCAACTCCCAAACCACTTAGGTCTTTATAGGTTAAAACCAACACCTTGAACTCAGCCCAGAAATTTATTGGCAGCCATTGCAGGTTTTGGAGACTGTTTTTTTTTATGTCCTCTCTGCATGATGCTCCACTTAATAAACAGGTGGTTGAATTGTGCACACTAGATTCGGTTGCCAAATGGCCTCAAGATGTAGCCTCACACGGAGTGCATTAGAGTAATCTAACCTTGTGGTAAGAAAAGTATGGATAACTTGAGCAGGGACCACATGTGACAGGAAAGGTTGTGCTCTTCTTGCCAAACACAGCAGGAAGAAAAAAAACCCTCTTGGCTGGCTGTGTTTGCTACCACAGCACCGACAAGCTGCCCAAGATCTTCTATGTGCTCCAGGACCTGAATGCTCAATGGGAAGCTGGACCTAAGTTCTGAAATAACCCGCTTGGATTCTCCAGTGTTCTGGAGCAGGAGGCTGGAAATTATGTGACAGATTCACTTAAATTGAATAATGGAAGTTTTCATGACTAAATGTAAAATGAACAATGTAGCCTGTAATATAGTCCTTGTGTTATTTATTCTGATACTAAATGTAATTTTATGCTGTTCCTACAATTTCCATGTGGAATGTGCTTACTATTTTGAATTCATAAGAGCACAAGTTCATCCCTGAAGTGGGAACATGAGGTCTGGGAGAATGCGTGTGGGCTGCTGAGGATCAGGAGAAGGGTGGTATGAAGTGTGCCATTACAGCACTAACAGGCCATTCCTGCTAAATCAGTCAGCAATGAAATAGTTAAAAATGCAGACATCTTAACTGTCACTTGTATTCTCCAGAAAAGTCTAAGTGAAGGGATTATGTTGGAAATCAACATTTCATTGGTACATTTCTTAAACACTTTCTCCACTACCTGAAAGTTGAAATCAATACCTTAACACAATAACAAAGATCTAGGGTGGTGGGAGAAATTAAAATTCTCCAGCAAACAATCTTAGCTAAAGAATCATGAGTTGTCTAAATCCTAGGTTATCATAAAGCTGTGAATCTGTTGTTTGCCAGTATTAAAGAATGGTAAAAACCTGAAATCAGTGCCATCCTCACTTCACTTTGTCCAACTCTGTCAGTTTCTTGCAAATTCTACTTCATCCCATTCTCATGCACGCATCATCTTCTAATAGTAGCTTCCACTGGATTCTGGCCATCTTACTTGAATAAGGATGTAAAAATAAATAGATTTCCACCAAACACAAATTTAAACTCTCTCAACCATTGTGTTATGGTTGCAACTTTTTTAGCTTGGGTCAGTTTTTTCAGGTTGTATCAGACTTCAGGAATACAAGCAGTTGTTCAAACCCTTACTAAAAAAAGAGCTTCCTCATTCCCAGATCAGAGGTAATATTTGCTAAAGTATCTACACAATGTAGGAAAATACATTTTGTTTATGTGGTTTAAGTATCCTGATGTCTATGCCCTATTGTCCTTACTGCTGTGTTTAGTATAGTGTTTACTCTAGAAAATAGACATGCAAAATATAGCCTCTACTCTGTTTTAATCAAAGTACACTGAAAAAGAAGGCTATTGTAAAAACAATCATATAAAGTACTAATAAGTTACTGACACTGTCAATTAACTGATTTTAACCACAAGAAAAATGAAGAGTGGCTGATGCAGAGGTCTCTGTTTGCCCAAGAAACTATTTAGCCGAGGAACCTGTGTAGGTGTTACTGCTGCATTTCCTCCACTCCTCCTGAGAAAGCTCCTCCTTTGAAAGAAAGCTATTTTTGGACTGCTGAAGGACTGTTCAACTTCTGTACCCGATCTTGGTGTGGATGGGGGCTGACATTGCCATCAAGGGGGCTAACTGCAGGGTGCTTTGATAAACTCAGTTTATTCTTTTATTGCTTTAAGCATTGTAGTGAAAACAGGATTTGCATGTCATTTTTATTATAATTTGGTTTCCTGTTCAGGCTAAAATAGCTTTTGAAACTGCAGTTTATCCACTCGTGAACTAGAACAATGTCTTGTAAAACTGTGCTGGGTTTATGCTAGTTTCCCTTATTTGAAACATATGCAGAAGCTTATGGTTGTGATCTAGGATTAATACTGTTATAGGCTGGGTTAAATCTAGTTGGAACTGCTGGGTGTGACCGTCACTCTTCATTTAAGATTGTAGAAACAGGCTCATTTATGATGTGATAGCAGTATTCAAACTGAAACAAAGGCACACCCAAGACCGCTAAGGAATTTGAACTATCTTGGAGGAAGGCTTTGCTGGCTATTTTTTAGAAGGGTATGTGTGTACGTGTATCTCTATGTCATGGAGAGAGAGAAACAATCAAACTGCAGAGAAGCTCACATTATGAAGACTTCCATGGCAAAGCTAGGGTGAAAGATACCTTTCAATTTCTCTCCTGTCCTATCTGCTTGCTCCCCACCATGCACCCCCTCCACTCCTCTGGACTTGATTAGCTATCCACTTTTGCTATTGAGGCTATTTATGTGGCTGTGTTCTCAGGCATATCTGTATGCTAGTTTATTTTAAAGAAAAATAGTATTTCCTTATCTCCCCCCCCATTGCCCCCCAAAACCAAATAATTTCCCTGGTTGCAAGCATTGCCATAGAAACAGTGGCACTGGCACAAGGGGAATTTGCACCGGGGCAGAAAGGGGGCAGAGGACTGGATGAGCTGCTGCAGTCAGGAAGGGTTAGGTTGAAAACCTTAGCCTAAAGGAATCATAAATAGATTCAATTAGATACAACTTTGGGGTAAAGCCGACCTTGATTTGGAAAGACTAAGGAGCTACACTGGATGATTTAGTCCTTTAGCTGCCCTGGTAGCTTAGAGAAGCACCCAGAAGAAGAAACCCCTGCATATTGTCCATTCCTGAAGGCATCTGAGTCTGGTTTGTTCACACCTTCTATTATATCCTGCTTCCAGTGCACCTGGCTTCCTTCTGCTTTCTCTTCCCACACTGGTGCCTTCCATACCCAACACATCAGAAGGCCTTTCTATTCCATTTTCCTCCCTGCCTGCACCAGCTTGGAGCTAGAAACCTTTGCCCTCCCTAAGGACCTATACCCCATGTGTGTCCCTCTCTGAATGAGACAGTATAAAAAGGTCCTGGAAACCCTGCAAGGTGGTCTACAGACAGCTTTGGAGGTCTGCTCACTGACTGCTCTCTGAAAGTGTCATGCAGATGAGAGTGTGGACTCCTTCCCTGACTCCCCTTTGGTGTTCAGAAAAGACGGATTTCATAGAGTCTTTACAAGAACTCAGAATTGCATCAAAAATACTGAACTGTCAGAAGTTTCTTACACTAACTAGTGGCTTTTCATTCAACTAACAAGGGGTAAAATTTACACCTCACAGGTAATTCCAAACGTTAATTCACCTCTGCTGTTGGTAAGCACTAGGAGGACCTATGGAGAGTTCCCATTAGGAACCAGGAGAAAACTTGGTGACAGAAGATGTCATCTTTGCTCTAAGCTGTGTTGGTTACCCTAAATTTGCTATTGCACTATTCACAAGAACCTTGTGTGCTTACTGGCAGGTTTACATTACAGAGCAGACTTGTTTCAGATGATCGTCCTTTTAGGCATCTGTCATTCTGGCTTTGCATTGTCCGCAAACATTCTGGAGAAAAATGCTGTCCCAAATAAGTATGCATAGCTACAGCCAACTTCAAAACTGGGCGTGCATCCATATCGTGGGGCAAATGATTGGGAATATATCTCAGAAAATAACATTAATAGAGTAGAACTATTAGTTTTAGACATTACAGTGTGAGATGATATGGTATGATTAGCTACATTGACTCAACAAATATACAATAAATCTTCCTCAAATTATTTTTATTTCAACTAGAAAAATGCTTTCCAGGGACAGAGGAAACAAAAGCCAAATCTTGTAAGTCATTTCAGTGATCAATTAACTCACAAAAGGCTAAATTTTCCACTTTGTTTCAAGGCTGAATTTGACTGTATTTATTTTCAGTCACCAGTTCTGGTAAGTTGAAGAGCCTTTGCTATTAAGTGTCCGTTCATCCATTCACATCAAACCTGATCTTTGTCAATGACCTCATTCATAGACATTGTAGATAGAGTGGGGTCCCCAAGTCTTAACTGTAAAATATCTTTCGCCATCCTATAATTCAAGTCCAAGTTCTTTCTATCTCCACAATATGCTACAGGACTTAAGGTACAACTCAGAGCACAGCATCCAGTTAGTGGTTCCCATCAGTGGTTCCCATCACCACATCCACAGATAACGTAATGTCCTCTAGCTTCCTCCAGCTTCCTCTCCTCATATATATAAGAACTGTATTACCCTTTTCATTTCAGTGCTATATTGGGAATTTGAGCTCAGCTGTTTATCCTTTACAACTCACAAGCCATTCGCAGATGTACTTCTTCCCTAGTCTGTAAACACCCTTTGCTTATACTGAAAACCATTTCAGTTGCCTGCAGCTGACCACAGAATCCAAATTATTCAATGCAACTGATTTATTCTCTTTGTTATTAAGCATTCTTTCCTATCTAGGTCATCTCTAAATATTATATATAACAATTCTGTGTTTTTCTCCAGTTAATCAATAAAAACATTAAGTAGCAGATGGCCATGAATTAAAGCTTGTAGGACTCCATCCGAGATGTCTCACAAGTGATTCCTTGTTCACAATTCCATATGGCTCCTTAACCAGTGCTTCATTTAATGGAGCAATACTCTGAAATCTACAACATGTATGTTTCTCTGTTAAAGTAAGAAAATGCCAAGTCAGATACCCTACTGTTGTGGTCCAAGTCCAGCTGGCAACAAAGCACCATGAGGCTGCTCATTCACTCCTCCCACTGCCCCCATGGGATGGGGAGGAGAAAATATAAAGAAACACTCATGGATCGAGACAAAGACAGGGAGGAGTCACTCGCCGCTTATGGTCATGGGCAAAAAACAGACTCAACGTGGGGAAAGAACAAAATCAATTTAATTTACTACCAATCAAATCAAGACAAGGATAATGAGAAGTAAAACCAAACCTTAGAACACCTTTTCCCCACCCCTCCCTCCTTCCTGGCACAACCCCACTCCCACTTTTCTCTCCCTCCTCCCCTCGGCAGCGCAGTGGGACGGGGAATGGGGGTTGGGGTCAGTTCCTCACACCTTGTCTCTGCCGCTCCTTCGTCCTCAGGGGGAGGACTCCTCACTCCTCCCCTGCTCCACCCTGGGGTCCCTCCCACAGGAGACAGTCCTCCATGAACTTCTCTGGCATGGGTCCCTTCCATGGGCTGCAGTCCTTCAGGCACAGCCTGCTCCAGCGCGGGCTTCCCCCTGGAGTCCCGGCCATCTTGGGGGGCATCCATCCCCCTGCTCTGGTGTGGGCTCCTCTCTCCCCGGGCTGCAGGTGGGCATCTGCTCCCCCGCTCCCCTCCGTGGGCTGGGGGGGGACAGCCTGCCGCCTTACCATGGGCTGTGGGGGCAGACCCTCCTCCCCCGCTCCTCCTCCCCACCTTCCTTACTCACCTCAGGATCTGCACAGGGGCTCCTCTCATGTTCCAATCCCCCGACTCACTGCAGGTTCCCCTTCTTAAATCCATTCTCCCACAGAATCTACCGCCGTGGCTGATGGGCTCGGCCTGGGCCAGTGGTGGGTTTGACTTGGAGCCGGGGAAGCTTCTGGCAGCTTCTCACAGGAGCCACTCCTGCAGCCCCTCCCCTGCTGCCAAAACTCTGCCACACAACCCCAAAACACCTACAGAAATCTATAATATCAACATTATTGTCACTGAAATGTTTAATTTCATCAAAGATATGAAAGTACAGATATGTATGAAAAAACCAGAGAAGATGTTTTCATTAATTTTTCTTTCTGATACACATTATATTGTTTTTTTAATACTTTATTAAAGAAACTACAGATGACCCATTACATTATTTTGCCAGGGACTAATGCCAAAGATGACATTCTTATAGTTAACCTTTCACAGTGTTACCACAGTTGTAACCTTCTTTTGCACCTCTACAATTTCTTCAGTGTTTCAGACAGCTCGTGCGCTCCTTTCTTCCCACTTACAGATGCGGGAATCCTCACCTATTGCTTTAACATCCTCTTGCTTTGCTGTAGTGCTTGAAATATTTTCAGCACTGCCCTTTGATAAGGGCTCTGTCCTGAATAAAAAGCAGAAATACCCATTGAACACTGCTTCCTTTGTGTCATTAGTAGCAGTTGGAATAATATTTCCAACTACATAATGGCATGGACACTCCCAGGTTTTCTTCGGTGCTATTACACTTCTCTGCTTTGGCAAAGTGTTCCTCCTTGCATACTTTAGCTTCTTTCATAATTTTTGCCACAGTTTCTTGTCAAATGCTATGCTTTGCTGCTGGTTTTCACCCTATTCCTCTTTCTTCTAGATGAATTTTAGTTTTTGTATTTGCCAACATTTCTCCCCCCATTAGATTATTTTACTTTATCACCATCAACATCTTATAATTCTAGGGTTGTGAGAGAAAACTATTTTAAACTTCATGATTATCTCTTCTTTTTTGAACATCTTTTTCTACAGGTGACTTACATTCCTCATTCTTGCAAACTTTGTGAAATTAACTCTCCTGAAACACTAGTCTGTATCCACATGGAAGAAATAATGAATATTTACTTCAAGGCAATTACTAGATTTCACCTCTGCAATGGCTTGCTTGGTTTATGTCAAGGTAAGAACTAGGTAATTCTGTTTTGTTGGCTGCAAGATTTTTTGAATAGTTACATCTTTCTTTCAAAAATTCTGAGTGTTTTAAACAGACAGTATGAGGTTTCCAGTAAAAGTATTAAAGTTCTCCAGGATAATGCAGCTTACCTTTTTTCTGGCATGCAATAGATCATGAACAAACCAATTATTCAGTTTTCAGTGTGGATTGTGTACTACATACCGTGATTTTCCTGTAAGGGCATGGATTTAGTAACATGTAGGGTTATTTTCATAGGTAGCATAGAAACAGATGGGTAGAGATTGTAGCATTCGCTACATATCAAGGTGCCACGCTTAGATCACTGGTCGGCCCGGACCAGGGAAAGAGACAGATAACACACGCAGTGTGAGCGCCAACTTCCGCCTTTTATTGCGCAGTTAATTCCTTTTATACTAACAAGGGGAGGTGGGGTTACAGGTACATCACAAGGCTGCGACTAACCCTCTAACTTTCCGTGACAACGCGAGATCTTCCGAACGCCGACCCCTACAAGAGATCACCACCTCCTTTTCTCTTTTGCTCACTAATCCATTTTAAGTACATTATCACCCTTAGGGCTACCCTAAGGCTGGGTTTTCTGGACATTTCTTCCTTCTTCTGCCAGAATATTTTGTCTGGGAAGACTGGGGTGGGGTGGGTTATATGTTTCTCTGGAATTTCCCTATGGCTGGTAGCCCTAACTAGCTGGACATCTCCAACTCAGCTGCTATATATCCAGAAATACATGTGGGGCTGACTAGCTGCCTGTGCCTTTATTTATAGGAAGCATTCAGTTTAATGGCTCCATAGTCACTCTACAACAGTACAGTAGGTCCAGTGCTTCTAGGAAGTACCTGTCCTTCCCAAGCAGTCTGTGTGCACATTGCCCTGAAATATCGAAATGAGAACACTACAAAAGGCAATTTTTGATTGGACCAAAGTTTCTTCAGCCCAGTAGCCTGCCTCTGACAGTAGCTGAAGTCTGGGAAAAAGAGAATGAACAGAGCAACACAAAGTGCTCTTTCCCCAGCAAGCCTCCCCTGGTTCCAGCCATTAGAGAATTAGGAACTTCCCAAATTAGAAGTAACATCTTTGTGTTTAATAGCCCTTGTGGTAATTCTCTTCAGTGGCTAAGCCTCACCAGTTTTTGAACCCTGCTTGACTTTTGGCATGTCTAGCATCCTGTGACAGTGGGTTCCACTGTTGCATGGTGATTTGTATGAAAAAAGGTTTCATTATATTTGTCTTGAATCTCCTACCTGACAGCTTTATCTGATAACTCTACTTGTGAAATACAATTAAAAATAATTCCTCTTCTACAGCACGTATAATTTTATACACCTAAATTTCACATAGAACACTATTTCATGTCTTCTCTCAGGTGAGTTTTTTCTAGGTTCATTTTTTTATCATATGAATACTGTTCCACGCCTTTGATCACTTCTATTGCTTTTCTTTGTATTTTCCTTACTTTTCCTATGGATTTTGGTGGATGTAGGACCAAATCTAAATTCAAGATGTGAATGCACTGAGCATTTATTCTGTGACATGTCAAAGATTAATGTTTTGTCTTGAGCATCACAAGTTCATTTTAAATAAATTGCAGTTTTCTCCACCTCTCCCTTTAGCTCTTGACTTGATGTTCTCCTGACTCACCTGAAAAGCACATCCTCTCCATTTTCTCCTTTCCTCCCATGCACACAGATCCTCTTTGTCCTTGCCATAACCAGCTTTGCTTTTAGCTCTAATAACATCTGTGCTGAGACAGAGCTAAAAGCATTGGCTGGACCTGGTTGACTCCAGCCAGAGTCATTCCCATTAGTTACCCTTTCTAGAAGCAGGTTGTGGAGACACTCAGGTCGGTTCTGGAGAGAAGTAGCACAAATCCAGCAAAGCTTTTCTCTCTGGGCTTTGTGCCACAACTCTTTGTAATGGGATCCCCTTCACCCAGGATAAACCGCTACCCAAGAAGCCAGATTCAGTATAGCTGCTCTGATGTGGCCGTTGCCATAATACAGCAGTAAGCTTTGCATTCAGGTTTTGCAATATTTTACATTAATTCTCACTCTAGTGATTTTGGCTTACCCATCATCAAGACCACCATAGAGAAAGAGTGATTGGTAATTGAAATATGTGCCTGGAAAGCTTTGCATTATTAACCTCATGTGTTCTGGGTAAATTCCAGGTCAGATAATTACATTCCACCCACCATAAATTCTCCTCATGATTCCATGTGGGTGTGTGTTAAGGGACAAAATCAGGCTGCTGATTTAGGTGATTATTGTCTTAAACCTTAACCAAATGGATGAACCAGGTTGGGAAAGCAATTACATAGATTATTCACAACTTCCATTACTTGGTATGAGGTTATGCACATCCCATGCAATACAGATCAAACGCACTTTAAAACCAGCAAAATTAGACAGGTATTACTCTGGTTACTACTAACTGACAAAACGGTTTCATGCTTCAAGAGAAATTGTGTTTCCTCCTCCCTTTCATATTTTTTTTTCCTGCAGGAAAAAAATCTCAAACTAGCTCTGTCAGTAACAATTTATGGTGTAACATATAGTGGGTTTCCAGTTCTCAGGGACCTGTGCTGACTCCCAGTTGGTGCTTAATGCAATTATCATTTATTCTATTTGGATTTTATCATTAAAGAGGTGTATTTTTTTTCAGAACAGATTTGCGTATGTTCCACATTAACATTCCAGTGCTGCCCAGTAAAAATAGTTGGCGATCTGCCCACTTTTTAAAGTAAATTTTTGGTTTACTATTTTTTAAATTTGGATTTCTAATTATAGTTAGCTCTTCATAAATAGTTTAGCAGAGCTGGAGAGAGTGTTAAGCGCTGCATTTCTAAACCTTTCCTCCCTAATAAGTAACTGTAACCTGGCTCTGACACACCTCAGCTATCCAAATTCCTCCAAAATCCAATATATTTTTGTAATTTCCCCCTCTTTGTTCTGGAGACTTAGGTTTTCTCCCTGAACTTTCTAAGAGGAAACATCCCTCTTACCTTTGACCCTGGCAGCAAACTGCCATCCTTTCTGTTCTCTTGCCTCCCACCAAACCAGCTAGTGTCTTCAGATGGACCTGTGGGCCATCAGCTGGAGAGCTGCAGGTACTATGTCATCAGCCAGCTATTCTTTGATGATGTGGTCAGCCTTCCTACGGTTTCTAGTAAGCCGGTCTTGGCAGGTTCATCTTGCCAATGCGCCAGCTCATACAGCTGTAATTATAATTGAATCCACAAAGTTAGATTTAGTCTTCCAAGTCCATATATCAGCCTTAGTTACTGCAGTTTTCTGCTACTTAAGCATATTTAATTTACAAACTACTGTGCACATTATATTTCCAGTGGCTTTTGAGATGTGTGGAAGGGTGTGTGTTCAAATCAGAGGTATAAAAACCTAAGTAACCACACACATAAAAGAGAAAAATGAAACTGTGAGAGGGCAGACAGTATGGGAGGATGTAAATGCAGCCTTATGCTACATATTTCAAATCAGCACACCACCATTCACAAGGGCACAGCTAAAACTGGGTGACAGTCCTTGAGAGTGTTAAGCCAGATACCTCAGTACATTTCCAGCTCCTTTGCCAGGATAAAAACTGATCTTCCTAGGGGCGACAGCAGTGTGAAAGCACAATAGCATGTGGTGATGAATCATATCTAGAAGCTTTTCTTTGGGGCATAAATGCTTTTCTGTGACCAGCAGGGAACTCTAAAAAGCCCCCAGTAGTCCAGAAATATTTTTGCCAGTGTAACCCCCTTCAAGGTTTACACTGAAATCCCTGTTGAACAAGCATGTTCCATCTCACTCCCAGTCTTCATCAGATCATGAGGGAGCTGGTCTGCAGCCTTTTCTTGCAAGTCAGCTGCATGATTTCTCACCAGTTTCTTTTATGATCACTATCCCTTCAATGTACTGTACCCAAGTTGACCCTTTAATGGGAAAAATTTTTTCCAGTGTCCAGAAATCAGCTAAACAGTATCAGTTTATGTCTCCTTATTCTTAAGTTTTCAAAAGCACTACTCAAATTATGCACAGAGACATATTTTTGTATATTTTTTTAAATTGTCTGTTGTCCCTGCCATTTCCTAAAATTTGTTTATCATGATGTGTTCACCAGAATTCTCCAGAAGAGGGATTTTCTTTTCATAAATGTCTAGAAGGTTTTTATTGTTTTCCAGAGTAGCAGAGATGATCAGTTAAAAAACAAGTTTTGAGAGAAAATTATTTGGGAGGGAAGAGGACAGAGAAGAGGAAAAAAGAGGATATAGGTGAAAATAGCCAGCAAAAATCTCTCATGCACAGAATTCAGAATATTTTATTTTAGATATTTTGATATGTCCCCTCATTGCAGCTGATGTTCTTCAAATTCCTATCTACTTCTATATATTGCACACACAGCTTGCATATTATTTCTTATGATGTCCTATGACTGAGTATTCCGGTAAGACAACTTGTTACAGTTCTTCATGAAAAATGTAGTTTAACTAAGGATTAACTTTAACCAAAATATAAGTTCAAGTCTAACAGAGGAAAAGTGGGTATCAAAGGCAATCACATGAGGATTTTGTAATCCTTCTTTTTTTTCCCTTGTTTGTGATTTCTTGTTCAAAATATTTTCTGACTACTCCAACTGCTAGTAGTGAGAGTGGCAGAAATCTTCAAAACATTTCATAGGAAATCAGGTGACTAGAAAGAGGAGGAGAATATGATTGCAAATTAATAGCAGCTTTCCAAATTTTATAACTCACAGTAGAAACCAAATGCAACTCCAGCACCAAATTGCTAACAAAAAATTTAAAAGAATGATAAAAATAGTTAATATAAAAAGATCAGAGATGGCACTGCAGGGCCTACTTTACCACTATCTGGAACACTAACAACACACTTCAGAAATTAGATCCTTTCTTTTAACAAAGGTAACAAACCATGAAGTTCTTTATTACTGCCAAGTCTGCTCCAGTGGGACAGGACAGCTAGTATGCTCTGTGTGGAAAAACTAAAATGACAAAAAGGGGTTTCTGTCTATTAAAATGGAAGATAAAAAACCAACTATACTGCGAGACTTGTTGCTGAACCCTGAATTAGTAGTTTCATAAGGAGACTAACCTACCAGCTTCTGGCATTCCATAAATAAAATATTTTAATCTGTATATTAACTAATAGATCAGATATAACCCACAAAGTTCCATTTAAAGTTATCTGTAAAATAATTTCATTATAATGTAGTTGCCTGTCAGAAACTGGTTTAGGCAGAAAATTGTGGGCACAGATACATGTAACTGATACAAATGGGGGAGAAGAAAAAATAAGACATCCTGAGCTTCCTCCCTTTCCTAATTCAACATATCAAAATCTTGAAGAAAGCTTTGAGACAGGTTCTAGAGACAGGTGCTGAATTAGTGTGTCATTACAATGTAAGTTTACAAGTCTAATAATAGGTATAGAAGAAAAAAATAGTGTTAGTTTCAGGAACGGAGGCACACAGAGGGATGGAGCCTCTGCCCGTACATCTGAGAAGAATAATGTGGAGGCATGAAGCTGTTGGGATTTCCTGCCATCCTTTGCTCTCCCACTCTTCATCTCCTGACCTGTTCTAATTTTGACATAAGCCTGATTCTAGCATGTTCTTTCGATCAGACTTAAGGACCGTGACACTACCCAAACTTTAAAACAGTAACCTCAGGCACATTTTTCTCTCACATCACTCCCTGCATATTACACTGCTCCTTGGCACGTTCTTCATGATGCAAATTCATGAGTGCCTGTGGATGAAAGTCCCACAGGGGCTGGGGTTCTCCTTCAGTGTGAACTGCAGCTCCAAAATGTCCTGTTGACCACCTCAGTCACTAAAAAGAGGCTGGGCTGGGAGTGAGGATCTCAGTCTAAATATTTTGTTTATTAAGTTACCTCAGAAAGCATAGGACATATGTTTGTAACCACTCAGTCTCAACCATCAGCAAAAGACCATCTTTTCATTCTACAGTCTAGCAACAGCTTGTGAATATCTCTGCTGACTGATCCATTTTTAATAAATTTTGATTATCATTTTTGTCTACGATATGATTCTCCATTGTCATAATTTTTTCCATTCTATATAATGCTTCAGCTGTGCAGACCTTAGTAAATTTGCAGTTTTAGAGCAAATACAGACACATTTCAAATCGTAAAAGGTTTTCATCTTTCCTGCTTTAAACTCTCATTCAACTGTGTCAGATACCAAGCTGTTGTTTTGAAGATTTTTATTTAACATGCAGATGACTTACTCTAGTTTTGTAACAGATGAAGTGCACTTATAAACCTCAATACCTGAGCAACTGTAATGTCTTAGCAATTTCATAATGAAATTCATATGGAATTTAGCAACCCAAGCCAGATTTGTGTCAGAACCTTTAACATGTTCCAGTTGCATGAAATACTAATTAAAGGCACTCATTGTTAACTGATATAAATAGTCCCCACTTAGCCCATTATAGGTATGGGTTGTAAAACAAACAATTATGTGACAGATGATACATGTTAACACAGAGAAATTCTGTAATGACATGTCTGTAACACTGTAACCTCTTCAACCACCATGTGTTCCACATTACAGGCTAAAGGGGGTGCTGATTGCAAAGGTGACGTACTTTCCAGTTTGTGACTTTTCTTCTAAGAATAGAAATGCCTTAGAGCACCTCCGAATGATTTACATTACAAATTTAGTCCAGGCAATGAAATCATTAATGCAAGCTTGATTTTAACTTCTACATGTGTTTGCTATTCCATGTGCTAGTGCCAAACAGTTGAATATGCGTACCTACCAAACAGTACCCTACCTAGAAACCGACTTGGTAATCCGAGCAAACGATTGTTTCCTATTTACCATTTCTTTCATCCAATACCTATTTTCCCATCACTCTGTACTATGAATAAAATGATTTGGACCAAACAGGAAACTGACTTCAGAACGTATATTTTTTTTGAAAAATATGTCATCAAAACTCCAAGCTAATCATGGGATAGAAGCAATCTCCTGGCATTTGGATAAGATACACAGATTATTCAATTAGTAAAAAATGGTGTCTGCCTTTCCACTAGCCAACATGTTCCTGTAACATTAGAAGCAGGTGGTCTCCTCACTCAAAGTACAAACATGCAGAAGTTGCCTAGTGCATTTGCCCTGCCAAAAAAATATGTATTTTCACATCTGTGGATGTACGATCCTGTGTTTAACCCTTGCAACTACAGAGTTTCTAAAGCAATAGAAGAAGAAATGACCAAGGTACGTGTGTCTTCAGGGGGGCAGCCAGTGAAGAAAAAGTGACCAAGAGCTATGGACAGTATTGTGAGTTATTTCAGCCATGACTTTCAAAAGGGATTGCTAAAGTTGGGTGCAGAGTAACAGCTTTTTCTACAAAGCAAGACACTCATAGTCATGTAAATACCTGTTTAGGACTCAGAAAACTCCAATTTTGACATTTACTTTTAAAAAATTTTGGCCTTTGTGAACAAGATGAAACTACTTGTTAGCAGACACCTGTCTCCAAAATGCTTTCTCAGAGATGTATATTTCACCAGCACAAAGCCCAACTAAGCTATAACATGTATGAGACAAAACTAAAATTTTGCTAGCATTATAATGATTGATTTGCTGCAGAAAGCAAAAAAAGTAAAAGCACGAGAGAATGGATGATGCAAAACTTATACGTTAAGGGAAATATCCTTGTCTTACATCACAGCTAGAAATTGGCCTGGATGGAAAGCCTTGAGCTCATCAGATTTGTCCTTTGAGGGACTTTTTATCTAGGTCTGGATCCAAACTTTTTGGCATAGAGCTGCTTTCTGATAAAAGTGTGGAAAGTCCTTTGTGACATCTCACCAGCACAGTGGATTGAGGGTTTTCCAAGTCCACTGGGCTGTCCTCTCTGACAGTACAGGCTCCACCCATTCAATTCAAGCAGAGACTAAAAAATAACATCTGATTTCATGTCCTACAACTCAAAAATAGATACTTTTAGGCAAAGCTTTTGAAAGAACTGAAATACCAAAATGTAAAGTCAATCCATAAAGATGTTACTATCCAGAGCTGTCTAGGCACTCTGGAAAGATATTGAATAACACTAATAGCTCCGTGGTTAATTAAAAAAAAAAAAAAAAAAAAAAGTAACACTGTTAATCCCATTTTAACCTCTGCTTAATCTTGCCGACCTCAGGCAGACCCACCTGAAATTTTACCTAGCAGTCAGCGGTCTTATCCCAGAACGCTCATTTGTTTCTGGAACATTTGAAGCCATTTGGATAGGATGTTTGGATGATATTATTGTCCAAAAATGGGGATGTTCTCACTCTTTGGACTTTTTCCTAACCCTTTTTTTGGTTTTTAGAACACAAAAATGATTTACCCTAGAAATGTCAAACTTGATTCAATGCTTGCTTGGCAAAGAGACATGCCTTTGGAGCCTGTTAGAGGGCTTAGGTGGGTAATTGTGAAGTTATTGTTAGTTTTTTCCACACTCATGGCATAGAGTACATGGCCAGCTCGTGTTAATAAATACCTGTTGGGTACATGTGTGGTTTATAAAGGCTTGATTCAAAGCCCACAGAAGTCAATGAAAAGACCTCTCAGGCTATAAACGGGCTTGGAGTCAGCCTGTAAATGTAAATGACAGGATGGAAGAGAATCTGTCATGGGAAAAGTAGAGTGGGAGAATCATGTCTCCTGCAAACCTTAGAGTCTTCATGGGCAGATAGAGCACAGAGAAAGTGGGAAGACACCCATTGTCTGTGGACATCATGTACTATAAGGGCCAAAGGATAGAAAAGGGAAACGGAGTCTTGTGAAAGGAGAAATCCTAGGGTCACAGTGGGGTTAAAACAATTGTTTGAATGATAACAGCTAATGCTGATTAAACATGCCAGGCCTTCTGCACCAATGGGGAAAAAGAAAAAAAAAAAGAAGAAAAAAGTACCTAATCTATATAAAGTCTTATCCTTGCATGAATAATATATAGGTGTTCAATTGCTCTTGAACAATATGTATGCATTTCTCATGCTGGACCTTTCTCATGTGAGTGTGCATGTTGATGTGGGGACTGTCAGATAATTACAACACCCAGCACTGGAAGGAAATGAGCCACAGCAGCAGGTCACCCTCCAATCCAGCCAAATGCCTAGCCCAGCCTCATCCTGCAACAGAGCACCCGAGCCCCTGGGAGCCCCTGTCATCACCTGCCTGAGAACTATTCCCAGGGCCTCCTTCCTTCAGCTCTCTGAGGCATTCCTATGCATTTCATGGGGCCTGGCAGTATGAAGATTTTGGTAGGCAGCTGGGAGGGTCAGGAAGATTGCATGCCCACTGCTGAAAGCTCACATTTGCTCTACTTCCAGGAACTAGGCAAATGTCTGCCGAATCAGGCTGTGAAAAATCTTCACAGCAAAGTAAACATCCTTCACAACACTTCTGTTTTTGTGCAAAGCAGGAACACTTTTGCACAGAGCCTATGTATAAAGTCTAGCTCTCTGTATATCTGCCAAAAAGCACAGATCTCTACTCACTGCTTACCATGTACAAATGGTCTGCAATACCTCCCACTATGTTTGATTTCTTTATTTATTTACTTGTTCTTTCTCCATTTTTTAATACCTCTTTTAAGGTGGCAAGACACAACAATTTGCCTGAGCAAGTTTTTTGTTTGCTGTGGGAGTCCAGCAGTAGCTAGTTGGTAGTTTGCCACTCAAAGTTGAAAGTTCAACAGCCACCTGTGTCACATCTCTCCCTTTTTTGGATCGAAAGGTTGTTATAGGAAAGGTGTGTTAGCTTTTTCTTTTTTGGTAGGACTAAAAATGGAAGGGAGCGTTGTCTGTGAGAAACTTATTTCCTAGTGTAGTGAAGTAGCCAGCTGGCAGCCAGATGGCATCAAGCCATCAGGAGGTCGAAGGCTATTGGACAACTGTGTGGGATTTGTTTCTCACTTGATGTGTTTGGTTTTAAAATCATTTATTTCTGGAGTAAGTCATAGATATGGAAAGGGTTTTACCTAGGGGACGGTTGTTTCCCCATCCAGTTGAAACCACAAACAGACAGAAAGCTGGTCACTGGCCAAAGTGAAAGGCCAAAGGCAAATTGTCCCATATTTATCCTTTACTGGGTCAAAACTCAAAAGCTGGACACTGATGGCAGTTCATAAATATTTCACTGCTCCAATCAACAAATGAGATAGAAGGACATTGCATGTCAAGAAACTTGTTGACTCTTGCAGAGCAGATAGCCAGCTGGCATGAGCACCGTTATTGCCCTGTCTCAGAGCTGAAAGGCCAGAGTCAAATGGTGCCAGATTTGTTCCTGGTTTAGCTAAAATAACACAGGAATCATGTTTATGTTTTGATCTCGCTGTGGCGTTGCCTGTGATCCTCGCTGGCCATGTGATCCTGACCTGTTAGTAAGAGGAGACTCTGAACTCTCCAGAGAGAAATTCTGCCTGAAGGTTTACAATTCCTATTTCATTCAAGATTCCCATTCATCTCATATTTTATCCTCTCTTGTGTTTGCAAGTGCTTTGGGAGTCACCAAGAGATGCTTTTAACATAGTGTATGGGATCTGATCCCATACTCACAGCTCTGCAGAGCTGTGGGTCAAGTTCTTTGTAAGTATCAACGGGCAGAAAGCCACTGAGATCAGTGAAAACAAAACATGGTATGTCATGTGGGTAAGGATTGCATCCTGACCAGGAAAGTTTCCATCCATACCCAGGAGCAGTGGGCCAGTCTGCTTATTCTGAAATAGCCAACAAATGCCTGTGGCACCTCCTTGTACATATCTGGAAGGGTTAATACTTCAAACTTCTGCCCCTTGTTTGCGATGGGAGATAAACCGCCAAGAAAGAATCAGCTATATGCTTTCCATAGAACATGCCAATAGACAACCTTCTGGCTCCTGGTCCTCGGGATGGCTCACTGCCCAGCATCCCTAGTGATCCAGAAACACAATGTTTTCACAATACCTGAAGCAGTACATATAAATTTAGATTCTGATCAGCCTGGCAGGCTGCCCACATAAAAGTAAAGGGTTACGAGCATGCCAGCTGGTCCCCTGTCACCAGCTCTGGCTTCTGGAAGGCAGATCTTCCAGAAAGCACGAATACTCTGAGGAGATGGGTTGAGTAAGGCTGAGGGTTTTCAGTTACCCATGCAAAGGAGCATGGCAAAACAGATTTCCTTGGCCCCACACATGCTTTACAACCCTGTTCCAGGGCAACTCAGACAGTGACAGAAGGAACTTCAGAAGGCTCTCTGGTGGTCCAGCTTGGTGTAACCCAAGAAGTCATCCTCTTCAGCTCTCTGCCCCCAGCTCACTGCTGGGAGGTTTCCTCCCCAGCAGCAGTGGTGGCAACAGAACAGTTAGAGTGTTTGGTTCCCCAGCAACTGCAGTTGACTGTCTGGTATATCAATTTAAGTCACAGTCAAGTTCAGTTTGTGTTAATGAACATGATGATCTGTGAACTCTGCTAGTGGAGGAGCCGGCTGCTCTGTTGCTGCTGCTGGGGAAGGAGCAGCCACCAGCAGTACTGGAGGTTGGCAGGTAGGAGAGGGAAGGGCTAAACTGACCCCAGCCTGACTTGATGGAGGGGATGCAGCTCCCTCAAGGTTCATCAGAGTCCTGCCTGACTCTATTTACTGAGAGCAAATGGAGAGGAAGCAAAGGAAGGGAGGTGTGGGAGTGAGGATTCCTGCTCTTGCTGGCCAGAAAGGCTGTATGGAAGCACAAGTGGGAATAAATTGCTTCACTCAAGAGCGTGAAGTAAAGGAGAGAGGAAGAGGATGTTGAGTAGAAAACCGTAATTCCCTTCTGTCGCCTCTTGTTCTCTTGTCGGGTCTCAGCATAGGGTATATTGTCACCTTTCAGTTTATTTTACCTTAAACTTTTAAGAAAAAATTTCATCAGGAGCTTTGAAATGGACAAAATGCTGTGTGTCCTTTCAATTCTGACCTGTGAAATCACTATCTGACCCAGTTTTGTAAGTGTCCTAGCTGAAAGTAACGTGATAGCTCCAATTTTTAAGACCTTAGTGACCTGCAAAATGTGACTTGATTAAACTCCAGGGCCAAGAAAGAATGCATTTATTGAAGAAGACTGTTAATGAGTCTGCTCTATTGGTAATGTCAGATCATTTTTGAAACTCAGAGTTTCAATAAATACAAAGATTTCAAATACTGATGCATTAATGCAAACTACACCAACTAAGTTTCCTCTCATGGGACAACTGGAGTCAGGCCCTTGTCTAAACAAAGGACAAGAGCAACTACAGAGAACAGCAAAAGTGGGTCTCAAACTCTTAAGTAGCTCAGTCCCTACAGAAATGTAGGACAAGTAAATTGATTCACAGATTGATCTCCCTTCTTCAGAAAAATGTCTATGCTTGTACTCACTGTTACATTTTTCATCAGAGGAAGTTAGTAAGAGCTTCTTCCTGTGACAGGTACTATGCATAACTGTGATAAATCAGTAAATATAAGGACTTCTTGAGAACAGAAAGCAGTACTACTGGAGGCTAAAGTGTCTGGTAGAGATTCAAGTGTTACCACAGGATTTATATTTATGAGTTGCCACAAATTATTCTGAACAAAAACACTAGACACAATCCCCTCCCTGCTCCCTGAAACTCCATCAGCTTTGGGACTGCACTGAGACATAGACTTGGACTGCAATCCAGGAATAAAAGTTGTGGCTTGGATCTATATCTATATGTACCCAGGAGAAGGACGAACCCTTGTGTATCTGTGAGTGAATGGTGTATGCATTTAACTTGTCTGTGTCTTCCTCACACTCTCTGCTATCTCTGTCAACTTCCTTACACTATCCCCTGGCATGAATGCACAGCACGCTCTCATGTCACTTAAATCACCAAAAGCTGATATTACCTTTTTGGTCAAACATGTGCTAAGTCATTTTTATAAATAGGAACATGAACTGCTGTTTTATAGACTAGAAACCACAGTTGCAGGCAAAAAGACTATATGCTACCTGAACTTTGGTTACTAATCAGTTAAAAATAGATATTTGCTCCTTCTGCATTTACTTAAGTTTTCTCTCTATTAGCTAATGTGTATTGATGGAATCTCATCAGCTTTTTCATGACCATTTTGAGATGTGTGCTTGCCAAAAGTGTTAAACTACAGTCTTGCTCTCCAAACCGATGTACAGCTGTGCTAAAAATGTCATGTGTTGGCTTTAAAACAAAGTAAAAACGAAAATTGAGTTTTGCTGCTGCATTCATTTCGGATCTCAGGATAACTTCCATAAAGGGTATAGGCCAGATTCTCTAGCACATTGAAAACTGCATAGGTCCACTGATTCCCATGAAGTTATGTTGATTTACAGCAGCTGAGAATCTGGCCTAAAAAGCTCTGGGCTATATATCTATCTTATGTTATGTTAAAGTCCCTTGACCTCTTACTTGATTGCCTTGCTCCAGCGTGTGATGCTAGTGTAGGTAAATTACACCTCTGCTGGCCACTAAGCTTGCTGTTCTAGCAACATTAATAACCTCAAGGCTTCTAATTTTCTTACCAATGCTTACTAGACCCCCTGTGAAAGCCTCTGGGGCGGCTCTGACAATAATCCCAATATATTTTGTTTTGAATGAAAATAAACTTTATTGCAACTTGTGCTGGAGGCAGACCCACAAGCCTAGGCTCTAGAATGCCTAGTAGGCAGCTGTGTAATCATTAGCAATACTATAGGGAACAGCACTAGGATCAGTTCAGAAGGGTTCTTCATCCAGCTGGGACTATAATTTACAATGCCACCATCACTACAATAACAAGGTAGCAGAGGGAAAACACTCTGGAAGGGGTAGCAGTGAAATTCAGCCATCACAAGGTGTGGTCTTTGGGGCAAAACCTTTAACTGGCAGAAGGTTCACTAACTGTTCTGGTAACCTCAGGCTTTCACCTTTCATTAAATCTAAATTTACAATCAAAATGAGCTCGCAAAAGCATCTACATAGAAAGGGCTACTAAGCAATGTCCCATCCTTCCGTGCAGAACCAGAGAGATTCTGGTATCCTGGGCCCCTTTCTCATCAGGTTCCTCTTGCCCTTTTGCTCCGCCGTCATACTCACTCCACCACACTGGACTCGCAGCTCTCCTTCCTGCACCGCAAAAGAAGTAGTAGAAGCAGTAGCAACCTGTCAGGTTTTGTTTCTGCTTGGCATCCAGCTCACCCCACCTTTTCCTTTACCTTATTTTTATATAGTACATCTGATTTAGATCTATAAAGTTTTACTGCAATCATTACAGTCAGCTCACACAGGTCACTTTTATCAAAACCTAAAGTTATGGGCTAATTTTACAACCAAGACCATCATGCTGGAGAGGCACAAATTTTGGTTTGAAATCTCATGTGATCACATAGGATCGTAGGCTGTTCTCTGACCAGATGAGCATAGCCCTCAGAGCAGGGTTTTCCCTTTCTGTAAATGTGCTCTGTATCTGCTGTGAGTTCACTGTTAGTCTAACCCCCACCCCCATTTTGGGGAGCTAATTAACTGAAAAAAAAAATTTCACTTTTGAAAATTGTGAGCCCTTTCACCCCTCTGTCTTCCTGAAAGTCCCCTGAATGTCTTAATAGAGTACAGCATTTCAAGGGCAAAGACTGTGGGGTTTGAATGAAGGGTTGCTGCTTTTAATCAAATGTTAAATCAGCATAATTTGCTATTCATGTTGTTCATCTTTTGTTGTTGTTGTTGTTTTGTTAAAAAAAACTCCTTAAGTTTTTTTCTGGCAGTGTGTGATCCTCTCTGAACTCTCCTGTGACCCCTAGAGCAGTCATGACCAGTAGTGTGAGGAGCACTGCCAACATCCAGGCAAAGCAAAAGCAGGAGTAGGAACACACACAGATGCAGTCCAGGTTTTAAGACTTGTATAAAATGTCTTGAAAAAGTCATGCAGCTTTACCACCACCACAAATCCTTACTTAGGTGACTAATCTTAGGCGAAGAGTATCTGCTCTGATGGTAAAAATGCCAGGTAGAGTACCACTGGAATCCTTATTCAATAATTGAGAACCTCAACGAAAATAACATGCTCCTAGTTTTTCTCTAGTGCCAGAAATGTGAGTGGGAAAGGAGCCCATGCTAAAAGGAAACCCATCACTAGGCAACATATGGTTTCCAGAAGAACATTAGGCAAGGCTATATCTAAATAATTTATTTTAATTCAGTCAATCAGATTTTGTTTCATCATCTGTTCCATCACTTGTTCATGCTACTGCATTGAACTGGTTTGCTGGTTTCTTTAGTCTATTCAATGAGCTAAGTTATGTCTCAGATCTTGTGCATTTGCCTGGTTTCTGAATTGATCACGAAGGGTTGGTGATATTCACCTACCTTCTAAAGCACTGAGATGTCTGACTGAATGTCTGCCAGGGTAATGAGAACATGGGATACATAATTACAAGTCTGCATGTTGGTCTAGTTCTGCCACTGACTTCTCCCTTGGTTTTGACAAAGCCACTTGACTACTCCAGGTTCCAGTTCACCCAACTAAAAAAGGAAATTATGCTTTTTTATTTTTTTAAAAATCATATTAAAAACAAAGAAACAAACAAAGAAACTAACAAACAAAAACCATAGCAAAACCCCCAAACAAAACAAAACCCCAAAACAGTTCTAGGTCAACCTGAAGCTGTGGACTTGAGTGAATAGATTGGTGAGAATCTACAGGTCATGGTGATGGAGGAGCTCAGATTTAATCACGATCATGTGTCCAGCTTTAAAACCAATGAACCATAGGCCAGACTTACTTTTAATACTTAATATATTCTTTTTTTCCACTGGAAATAGAATTGTCTGGACCATCAACAGACCATGGTAAAGGGAATTGGCAAACATTAACTATTACAATGTTTTGTTGCAAATGTCAATGCAATTAAATGTCCAAATGTAACTAAATGTCAACTATTAACTTTCACAAGCATTCACAAGTACTAGGGTTACAATGAAGATGGTCCAAAATTCTTCAGGCGTATGAACCCAGAGGTTGTCATGTCAGTTACAAGGTCTTAAGCAAACTCTTCAAGAACAGGAAAAGAGTTGCCACATAGTCCTTCTCATCATACTTTTTGGAAATGCATCATACTCCTAGAAAAGACATGCAAACCTACAAACCAAATTCATTACTAAATCACTCTTATCAGCCTTGAGGGGATCCATGGGGAAATGTGATGTCCCTGCTTGTCAAAGAAGGTTTCCAGGCATTGTGATTTCCAGGCAATGTCATAACAAAAACTTTGAACACTCAAGAAGATCTGACTTAGCTGACACTATGTTGACAATTACTAATTGATCAGAGAAGTCACAAGTAAATCTTGGTTATATCATTCTGATTACTTCAGCTCTAATTCTGTTTGTGATAAGGATTTAAAAACTGATGCTAAGCTCATTATCATGTTAAAAACAGCACTTTCTAGTCAAGGCAAAGCTTGGAGAAATGCTTTGCCAGCTAATGAAAAAGCAGCTTACAGGGTTTGGATTATGAAATCAGTGTGTACTTGGCCCTACAGAGTTTCTTCATTTCTAACATAAGTTTTTCATTAGCCCAGATTTTTTCCTAGTTGAGTCTTATTTGATTTTTATGGCCTGGGGTCTACTCATACATAAAATGGGAAGTGGTATAGTCTTGCTTTTGTCTGTTGAAATGTGAGATAAGGTATTGCATGGTGAGTTTGTTTTTAGCATTGCTTGGATTTTGAAGTTATTTTGCTACAGTTTATGCCTTGACATAGTTAACAAACTTCACAAACAAGGTGGCTACATTCAGTGAACAGGTATCTGAAATGGATTAGTTTATGCATCCATGTATGTGATAGAGAATATAAAGAAACACAAACTAAACTCTGTGTAGTTGTCTGAACTGCAGCCAGATGAAACCTGAAAGAGGGCAACTTTTCAATTCCCCCTGTTGCCCAGGAACAGGCCACTCATCTGTCCGGAAGGATTGGTGTTCAGGTGGGTGATCATGCTTAGCTATAGCAATCACTGGTTGCCACAGTACTCTGTTAAGAAAATTTGTCTTGACTGATGTCTGTATTTTGTTTTTTCTTGAAAATGAAAGGATATAATGAAGAACTACACCTACATATTCATGTCTTTAAAGCTCAGTGATTACATGTATCATGACACTGCATGGTTTCTCTCTCTCCACTTCATCTTATCAATCACCCATCTATTTATCAGCCTCTAATCTTGGTTATGTCCTTAAGTTTCAAAATGTTTGGATCTTACAATTTTCCAAGTTCCCTCCAGTGAGAAAACAATCCTGTCTGGACACTCTTTAGCTCCCTTACATGGAAGCTTGTGGGATCTCCAGAAACCCCAGCATTCAACAGAAAGGGCTCTCATTTGTTAACTCTTAGCTACAATCTCTAGCTAAACCCACCGCTTCTTGGCTCAGACAGATCCCTGCCTGTACAAGTACTTTTCTCGTTGCCCTGTCAGTGTGAATTCAGGCAGTTTAGTTTACACAGTAGTGGGAAGGAGAAAAAAGGTCTGTTTGCACCAGTCTCAGCTGCAAGTGCTGACCTTTTCTACTGTCTGGCACTTGCCTGTACAAGCGCTCATCTTTTATTCCACTGTCTCTGGTCTCACCTTCCACCTTGATGCCAAACATTAATCTTAGGACAACCACAACATTTCAGCTGAGAAAGATGCTCACTAATGAGCAGACTGTTGTAAACCACACAGAAAAGGGAAAGGAAGGGACACCTACCACAGCAGAGACTGGGCTCACCTGGGGAAGGGCAGGTAACCAGGGTCTGACTCTGTAAGTGCATGTGCTCTACCCTGCTTTGCATCTCTCATGACCTCAGCTAATCTGTTTGATTTAACACTGCAGTCTAGCACTCACTCTGACAGGCAGTGATCTGAGTTCAAGGCAGTAAAAAAAGTGACAGCTTTTTCCCAGCTGAGATTAGTCACTTGGAATGGGATTCACCTTAATCAATGTAAATGTCTATGTCCCAGCTAGCCTCTCTTTAGAGACAACAAATAGCTGTTTTTAAGGCTATCTTTGTCTCAGTGTCACATAGACACCTAAAATAGATCCTATGGATCACACTCCACACCACAGATATCTGAAGTGAAGGAAGATTAATCTTTCCTTGCTAATGTAAATAACCTTTTCATATTTTGTTGCACCCACAACTTTAGCTATATGATAGTGCATTATGATGCGCAGAATAATGATAACTAGTCTGAGTCACAGGTGTAAGACAGGGCTTCCATGGTGACATCCTATGGTTCTGAAGACACTGAGTGTTCTCCCATGAACTGAGTGAAGCAAAGAGGGAACTGTGGTAAGGCACAAGAGGGATATCGGAATCCTGTCTGCAAAGTAAGCTATTTATCAGGCTAATAATAATAATAATAATAACAACATCAACAACTAAAGCATAGACTGTAACCTATAGCTCTGCAATACATCTTGCTTAGATCAAGGCATCACTCTATTGGTTCAGAGGTCTTTGTTGTTGCCAAACTGGGGGCACCAGCTAAGTAACTCCACTGTGAAGACATAATGTTGATAAGTGAGACTTTTGCTGCTCTAACCACATCCCATTCCCCCCACACACACACTTTTTATTATCATCTGTCTTGCATCATTTCCTTGTGGGGAACTTCAGCTACCAGTGCTAATCGTATTACACATAGGAACTGCCATTGACGCCAACACAAAGGGGAACAAATTCTTTTTTGCTAAAATATAAAAATTCCCAGCTATATTTGAGCAGGACTACATTTGAAATTTATCTTACTCATTCTATAACAAAAGTGATCTGGTGCACATGTTTACCTTTAACAGAAGGCTAAAACAAACACATATGGGACCTCAAGCAATAGTTGTGTAAGATGACAAGGCATAAAAGCAAGGTAAAGTTAACCCTAATACCAGGATTAATAATAAAACACAGTTGTCACATGCTATTTACTTGTTTTAACATCTGGAAGGGCTTGGGAGAGTTAAAAAAAAGAGACTTGTTTAATGTCTGATTTCTACTCTGCCTCATTTGCACTCATATGCTCAGTTTACACAGTTCCTTGTTGGCTCAGCTATGTTTCTGAGACGCTTGCTTTTTTGAGACCATGCGGGGGCTGTGTCTAGCAAGAACTTCACAAGACATTTTGCATCTTAATTCCCTTGCTCTCCTTCATCACATGGCAAAGGACAATGTCCAGTATGAGTTAATCCAACATCACAGGTTATTTCTCCATAGCTTGCCTCTTGCCAAAGCAGCCCATTCTTAACACAAGACAAGCCTAAAGAAGGAAACAAATGTGTCCTTGCAAACAGTGAGATGAATTCCTGACTGCAAAATTGGAAACAAAAAATGAAATATGAAAACAGAAACTTAAAATATATCTGACTCCAAAGTTCCTTTTTAGCTGTTCCAGTATCTTGGCTACAATGAGTGCAAAGGTCTGGCAATGTAACGCCTCTCCCTCTCTCTTCCCTTATTTCCCCTTCTTCTTTCTTCAAAGCCTGGCCTCACCTTGGAAAGCTTGCTGACCTTACATTTTCTTTTTCTCTGTAGTTTGAGACAGTCTGCACCTTCTCACTCCCTTAGCCTGGTGCATACTGGTATTCAGTATAAATGTATGAAGTGGGCTCTTCCTCTCCCATTGGGAGCTTTTTCAAGATTACATGCCTGTTTTGGTCCCAAGACACTGCCTTTATATTCTGAATTCATAGTTTCTTTCTGTGACAATGTTTTGAGGTTATCTTAATGTTTTATAAGTCATCCGTTAAATTGAAATTGTCCATTGTACATGGTCTCCATCATTAAAACTCTTTATGTCCCTTCTCCTCTTCATGCCTTCAAGGAAGTGTCCTAGCTAAGTCATCCCCCCTCAGTCACGAAGTATGGAATGAGATGAAGGAAAGAAGGAAGAGGCAGGAAAAAAGGGTAAAGGAGGTGGTGCATTTTTCTTTGATTTTCTCCCCATCAGTTAAATGTTCTCTTTCACACCAGAGCCCCATCAATTTTAAGTAGCTAACACTACTGGGAAGCTGACCATCTGTATTGTCTCATTTACCCTGGTGTGTTTCCCTACGTAACAGTTCACTAACCTAATGTGGTCAGATGAATCTCTTTGTGCTGCAGGAGCTCTTCCTGACAGAGGTCAGGGCTGTGTTTCCTTGAGGTGCCAAAGCTTTCCCTTTCATGTCATTTCATAAGCAATACTGCTCATTATAGTGAGATAATGCAGCACACGACTTGTCATTCATTCTCTCCCCTGCCACTGTTTTACTGGGCAAACCTTAAGATGGCTTTTGACCTTTTTATTCCTCAGTTCAACCCAAGAGACATTTAAGTCGATACAACTATTGTTTTAAGCCTGCTTATGATCTGCTTCTTCAAGAGGTCTGCAGTGTTGTCATGTTTAAGCTTGTGATATGCTCTGAGAGTCTGAAGAGTTAAATTTGGACAGAACATTCCTTAAATCTTATGTAGGAATGACACATGCCAGAAAACACAGTTAATTCCTTGAAACTACTACTAAACATTAGCAAAAGGTATGTTTTGCCCTGCAATTCCCTTACACAGCTGACCACTTGAGAAGAAATCTCCTGGAGAAAAATCTCTGTCAGATTGCATATTGTTTGTTCACCATGCATTTTTTTTATGTGAGGTATAATTTGTTACTATTTTGATACTGAAGTCTAGAACACCTCAAGCTTCTTGAACTGCATTCAATGAGAAGAACAATCAGAAACAAATACAAAGTTAATGTCATACTTGTTCATCTGGAAAAGCCTTCTAGCTTTTCTTTTTTTTTTTTAAATGGAGCTCTGAGAACAGTCATGAAGAGCCAGGCGCTGCCCAAAAGTGTAAAGGAAAATAGTTAGTCAGTTTAGTGTGGGTTACAGTGCACAGATGGATCACCAGAACTGTTATCACCAGTGACAGTTCAGTTCACCACCACTGGCAATTACAGCTAAGATGACAAAGGATGTGATCCATTGCAATAAATGAAAATACACTAATAAACTATAACTGACTTGAAAAGAGACACAAAATCTCTGTGTGCTTGTAAATTCTTTTATCCTTGTAATCCTGTTTCCCTCGGGCAGGGAATTACTCTCTTTAATTTTCTTTACCTGTATTTGTACTGTTTCTTACGCCTGTGATACTGCAAAACTAAAAACTTCATTCCAAGTGTCATACCTCTCTAGCATGACATAAGTTTATTGGCAGGATGGGAAAGCTAGTACTGATACACAGCTTTGCTTAGTGTGGTGCAGAAGTTTCCAGACTGCTAAAGTGATGCATAACAGCAGTAGCTGCCAGGCCTGTCTAGGTGGAGGCATTTAGCAGAGCTGCAGACAGATCTTTCAGCTAAGTACTTGAGTGTGGAAACGTCTTGGCTGTCCAACCTCTGCCAGACCCCAGCTATTTTCAAGGTCTGTACTCCTGACTGAGGACGCAGGACCAGGCTCAGGAGGCAAAAAGCCTCTGGGAGGTAAAAGTTTGCCGAGGTGAAGCATGCCTTAGGTGAATCTACCTTAAGGAGATGGGTTTGGGTGAGTGCATTTGGTGGTACATGGTAGGCAGATGAGGAGATTGGTGTAGGGGTACAGCTGGGTTCCCAGTGTGTTAAAGCTCTGCCATTTCAACTGATTGTGTGGAAGAAGCAACTGAGAAGAATATGGAACTGTGTCTCCTACTGCCCCTGTAGGCTCGAGCTGGAAGCTATTGCCCTCTCTTTTGGTGCTTGTCACCAGCGGTGGTGTTCCTGGAGCACAGAATTCATCTCACCTAATTTTAACATCTGTATGTCAGAATTATGTGAAAATCAATCATTTAATTTTATAGAGGGCTGGGTCACTGTTTTCTTCAGTTTCTTTCTGAGTGGGTTCACAGCTACAAGTTTTGCTTGTGTTTCAGGTCCAAATAAACTCAAAATCTCAAAATGAAACACAGTCAAAACTGCCAAATTTTATCTGGTTCCTTGTCAAAATCATGTGAGAATGCAAAGCATAAATCAGCCAAAGTTCACTCAAAACTGTGCTTAAGGTTTGCTTAGAAAGTCTAATATTTTTATTAAACATGAAGTCACATGAGTTTACTTAAATTGGAGTAACATAGAATATGTTCCTCATGGTTCCATAAACCTCATTTTAGCACCTCATTCATCATTTTATCTGACAATTGGTCTCATTTGTGTTGTCCAGACTGAACCCAAAATTCCACTGAACATGGTGATAATTTGGTTAAATCCTAAGAATCACCTTCAGAGTTGGATCCACTGGGCCAACTGAGCAGAGGACAATCTGTCTGACTGATTCCAGATCCCTCTAGAAGTAGTCCATCTCTCTCAGACTGGAATATTTAAGATAAGCAAACATACCAACAAAAAACCCCATGTGTCCTTTTTCTTGCTTCCTCATGTGTGTAGTCCCTGTAGTTGCTGTGTCTTAACAGAGGAGTATCCAGAAGCTATATTTATTTATATTTATCATAATTATCTGTTACAATGTAAGACACTTTTTACTGTATGTAAATATATATATATATCAAATAGTGATTTCTCTGTCATATGCATAATTTTATTGTTGAACATTTAGGCAGCAACATGCGTATCTTCTGATAAGCATCTAGCACACTGGTCCAAAACAGTGTGAAGTAGAAAGGAAGCATTGCTTGATAAGCTCACCATTTATGTTCTTTCTTGAGTCAACAGTGAGGGATAAGTAGAGTTGCAGAGTGTAACTCACTTCATCCTAAAATACATGTCTAAAAGATGAGGAATTAGTTGTCCTGTGCATGTGTGTGTGTCTGTGTGCATTTCCCTTCCCACTGACTTCACAGAGAGTCATAGCAACCAGCTTACACTACTTAATTAATTTGAGATGATTGATATTACATAGATGCTTCAGATCTAAACATCACCATTTACAGGTTTCCCTATAAGAAGAACTTACACTGGTGCCCAAAGCTGCTTTTTAGCTAGTTCTAGAGCTCCAAGGATAATGCTGGTTAAAAGTCCGTTTTAAGACTTCTATTTCTTATGTCCAGCCCATTTATGTGTTTTCAGAAATCCACACTGGAATAAAATAACAGGGAGAAAATACTTACGATTTTGATTAGCTAGTATTGGGAGTGAAATAGTTATTTTCTCTACTGTTGTGTGTAATTTTTCTCTAATAAGAAGTAGCTCAAATGCAGAAACACTGGAGTCACTGAGAACATTTAATATGATGACTGATTATTTAAAATATGCTGTGAAACGCTTTGGGTTTAGAAATAGTTATGCCCTGAAGACTATCATGAAGAATGGCTGCATTCCACAGCAAGAACAGTGTTTGGAAAGCTTAGCTCACTCCAGCCTACTCACAATGATGATAAATTGCATGTATCGTACACTGTATGCACAGTTTTTATGCAGGTGTTTTTGTTTTGGTTTGGTTTTTTACATCAAAAAACCCCTCCTGCCTGTTTTTTTTCCCCCACTAAGAACATGCAGATTAATTCCTTCACTATTTCAGCCCCTAAAGTACAAGTAGTACAATCGCTACCTTATCTTTGCAACAGGGGTGAAAATCCTGCAGATTTTCTGATATGTTCTGTCCTAAGAACCCTATTCTGGAATGAAACAGGGAAAACTCCAGAATTACTTTGACCTCAACACTCATAGTGTTAACCCAGCTAGGTCTGTGCTGCCTTTTGCCTCTTCCACTGAGTGGGAGGAAGGAAGCGAAACTGGGTCACCGTGTACTCTTGGTACATCAGATTGGAGCTTCCAGGCTCTCGCATTTACCAGGAACTAAAACAAGGAGCAATTTCTTGCTGACCCCTTTTTCAACAAAAAGTGGTTACATTATCGTTAGTAAGGTCAAACACTTCTGCAATATTGACCTTGACAGGAGCAATTTGGGGGGTTACAGACCTGAATGAAATACCGTGTATTTCTCTCCCTTCTTCTTCTCCTCCAAAGAGCAATTCCTTTATTCAGATGGAAGCAATAATGAAGAGTGTGGCTGGGTCGTCCATGCCACCCCGTCTTCATCATAAAGCCTGAAACTTTATTTGCTCATCTTTTTAGACATTTTTTTTCCTACTCATCAATGCAGGGTTTTCAGGGAATCATTTATGTATAGTGATTCAGTGATACATTTTTCACCCAGACTGAATGGCACTGACCTACACTCTAGCTGGGGCATGGTCAGGAACTAAGGTGGGTTGGGTATTTATCTCAGTACGATGGTTTGGAGACAAAGGAATAAAGAGACTTTACCTATATCAACATAATATATGCACTAGAGGTGACAATGGTCTCTGGTCATTTCATTTACTAGTGTAGATATAGTCAAAGTGTTTTATATGAAATATCCGTTTCTCATAACAATGCAAGAATCCATGAGGATGCAAACAGATACAAGGTTTTTATAGATGCACACAACCTAATATACTTCTCAGAAACTAAAATGTTTCATTACAAATTTATCGGCATGAACAAACGAGGCTTCCTCAGAAATATGTTGAAATTCTTAAATCACTGTTTATTTCCTTGCCAGGCAGGAGCAAAACTTTAGGGATCATGGGATGCAATATTTCTGGCCATGTGAAATAAGTGTTGCAAAACTGGAGATGCTGCAGATGATTTCCTAGAACTTTGTTCCATGCTATGCATTTTGCTTGAAATATTTCACCAAAGGGAAACTCCTATTTCTCTCACAGCTCACACAAGAGGAAATAATGGAGTAAAAGACTTTAGTTTTGTTCTGTTTTTCATGCCCCAAAACTGCACTGAGCTAACTGCATTTTATCTTAGGAATGCAGTCACAGAGTATTTTTTCATATTCATGCGCAACATATTCAAGATGCTCATCTACTTCATTTTTTATTCTTTTCTCAAAGAGAAAATTGTACAAAACTATATGCAAAACAGAGAGACTTTGTCTGAAGCAATTCAGTTATAGATTATTTTTGTTTTGTTTTGTTTCCTTTTGCCTCCACTAAAGCCATTAGCACTTAATAATACAATGTAATTCACCGATTCCCCTAGGCAAGGAAAGATTGTAGGCACAAATATGTTGGGGGGGGGGGGGGAGTTAAATAGGGGACTCTAACCTCAGAAATTATGCTCTCAACAACCAATTTAAAAGATAAAAGTGAATTTTCTCCTCCACCTTTTAGGAAGACAGTTAGTACTTCATTTGAAAGGGATTGCTTGTTTGCCTCTTGAAGATGCTTCATTGTCTTGAATCTGGCTATAGGCATTTCTGGGCAGCAGAGAGTAGGGCTTAAGTCACAGTCTCTGTTCCCACCCTCCTTCTCCTCAACACTTCTAGATTGGGCAGATTTTTGCCTGGTGTTCTAGTTTCTGAAACTCCTACTGTCCCTATGCATCACAAGGTGAAGCCCACACTGCAAAACTGGGGTTGTGAGTTGCACTCACCTGCACAGCACTTGGAAATTTCAAAAGCTGTAAGGCACTGTGTTATGGAGTGTAATGCTGTCTTATCCATTGCCTTTTTGTAGAGAAAAAACACCAAACAAAACCAGAATCTCCACAAATTAGGTTTGTTTTGCCTGCTGCACATCTGATATGAAAAAAAAAAAAAGAACTACCACAAAACTGCTTAGTAAAACAAAATTCTGAAGAACTTAACTCACAAAGACCCAACAGAGTATGCTTTGCTTACTGCAAGGAGTTCATAAATTCTTTTCTGTCCAGCACTTTTTGTGTGATATCAACAGCTTTCACAGACAAGTACCTGTAGCACTGCTGACCCATCCAGCATGAACTAATCTATAATTGCAACACAGCTAAGAACACGGTTATTTGCTAAGCAGCTGTCACTGAAAAGACCTCCACAGACTACATGTAGAATAAGGCACTGCTCAGCATAAGTAAGATTATAACAGCCTGGTATTTTATGAACACGTGACAAAAATACTAAAAGTATTTGGAGTGAACAGGCAATAATTCTGTTTGCTTGATCAACAAACCATCCTGACTGTCCCTCTTGTAATTTGTAAATGAACCAGAATTAACTTATGACTCAAGACTGCTATTTATTTTTTCGGAGCACTTCATGATGTAGGTTGTGGTGGGACAAAACATAAATGCTGTTTAAGTAAGTCACATACAACTGAAGAACTAAAGCCAAACTCAACTGAGTCTGAAATAGGATTAAGCCTGCAATATGCTTTTTAGGAAGAGCGGTTTAAACGGTAAACCCAAGTGCAGCGTCTCTGTGACTCTAACCTAATAAGTATGCATAGAATCATTAAAATTATTTGGAGAATAGTGGGTTTCTCTTCAGGTCACTAATTCTTATACATGCTTCAGCTAGATAAAAAATGATATTTAATAAACCTCAGGAATGATATCAGGAAAAAAAAACCCGCACCACACCAACTACAGCCAAAAATCTTTCAAGAAATTAGCAAAGTAAAATAACATGTTGTGCATTATACTGGGTTATTTATTTATTTTGTTAGCTTGATTGGTTAATATAAAAACCTCATAGATAAGGTGATTACAACACAGGAATAGCATCCAAAGTCCTGGCACAAACCACTAAAATCCCTCACCTCACTTTCTTCAAGGTCAGCATCATTCGCAAGACAAATTTCACAAAAAGGATATACTACTTGAAAACAGAGCAGTGAAAAAGGGATGACTGGAGACTTAGAGTCTGGCAACCAAATTCCGGGAAATTCTTTTAAAAAGTGACTAAACTGGAAGCTGAGAGAGGCTTTCCTGAGCTTTAAAGGGGACCTGTATCATGGACACAGTGTACTCATCACAGAAAAGCAGTTTTTCTTTCAGTCAACCATTTATTAAAATCCAGAAAGTACAAGTGGACCTTGGTTTTTATTTATACAAAAACCCCAAAACCAAACCACAAAAAAAATCCCAAACCCAAAACCAAAACCACAAAAAAACCATTTTTGCATTATCTAAGTTATTATCTATGTATTTTTAGTTGGTCATATAAAAAATGTGCATGAATCATGACCCTGACCTCGAATGTGATGATGAAATATCAAAACTCCTTTTCCCTTTCAACTCACCCCTGCCCCAGACCAAAAGCAGCTTGTAACTTTTTGGAATTATTAGGATGATATTGACATTGTGACACCATAGTATACACAAAAATGCGTACTATAGTATTAGCTGGAATAATCCATTTAGATTACTTTATTCTAATAGCAAATAGACAGGTTTGTTCTCCTAGGTTGCCCCTTACCTAACATTGTCTAGTCTCATACTCCCATTTTAGTTAAGAAAACAAGTAGTGCTTTTTTCTGTCTGGTCATGAGGATATCTAGCCACATAAATATTCTTTCCTGACTATCATTACTGAGCAATTAAAAGGGGAATAATCTGTTGTGTAATTGATTGTCTTCAAGACATACATAAACTGCCTTAGAAACAATAAAAAATGTAAAAAGCTTACTACAGTCAAACAGTTGCCATTTTGACAATGAATGAGCATTTACAACAAATAATACTAATACTCCAACTAAATAACAATGTTAACTCTTCCATTCAAAATAGAATAAAAAATAAGAATGAATATTTGTGTCCAACTACCTACCTAATTCCTATGGTGAATAATACAAAAAATTACCCTGGTTGTGATTTGACCCTTGTCATAATTTGATCTCAAAGGCTGATTGTCTCTGTACCCTGCAGCTGGAAGGAAATGTTTTCCAGCTCTTAGAAGTCACTCTGCATACTAGGCAAAGCTACCTAGTGGCAGTTTTTAATTCTGGAAGGGTGGCAGTCAGTGATGGAGAGAAATGCTCACTGACTGAATACTGCTTATATTTCTCATACAACGTGCTATAAGATTTATATGATGCAGTTTAAAACAGTCTGATTTTCCTTATGCTGAAGTTTATTACCTCATTCACTTATCCACTGAAGGTTAAATTATATCAGAGAATTGATGACAGATTCTCCAGTCATAAACGTAACTCTTATCTGAGAACAAATCATGGCAAACTGGAAGAAAAGGGAAAGGGTTTCATTTAGTGATATACATTTGTTCTCAAATATCTGACTTCAGACTTTGATTTCTTCAAACAAAATTATGTTAACCCTGTTCAACCACCTTTTCTTCCTTTTCAGGAAATTGTAAGGATTATTGAAAACTGAAATTTGATGAAAGGTAGCATATGAGAAATACACAGTATTAAAAGATTCAGTAAAATATGTTATATCTTACAAGCCCTGTGCTAGGAACTGGCTTAATGTTCTATTTTTAGATGTTACTTCTCTTCATTTTTTAAAGCTTTTATGCCCATTCTTACCTCACATGCAGAAGTAGAAAGAAAATTTTCCTTGTATAAAAAGGTAAGAACACTTTGCAGACACTCAATAAATTTTCAATACGAACTTCCTGCTAAAATTAGTTTCAAATGTAAATTTAAGGTGTTTTATAAACTGGTTTCAGAAGGCAAATATAAAGTAAAAATCATTATGGACATTAAGTACCATTTGAATTAGTAAGTTGAAATTAATGATCTCAAAATTGTACATCTGAACACAGTATCAAGCTACACTTGAGAAAAGATACATGGTATGCCAAGGATTTTTTTTTTCTCCCGAGTAACATTTAAAATGAAGTATTGGCCACCACTTTTCATATGACTCTGGTTTTTTTCTATTCAAGCAAGATAGAAAGTGATTGATGGGCTAGAACAAGGAATTCGGGATGTCTCCTTTATATTCACAGACACATAAAAACATCCCACTCCTCCCTCTGCTTTAATCAGACTTTTCCAGAGTAGGTTATGAACTTAACAAAAGTGGTTTTGTGGCCTGTGTCTGAAACAGAGAAGCTCCCAGAAAGTAAAGGAGGGATCAGGTATTTATTCTCTTCCAAAGCACACTTATCCTTCCACTTCTTTCCTTATCTCATATAGACTGGTCCTTAGCAGGCAATGGTTTTCTTGTCCATCAGCTTCTCCTCAGAAGACTGCAGACAGCATCCTTTGCCTGAACTGTGACAACATACCTACAATGAACAATCCCATGGCACAAAATTGAATCCTGACCTTGCTAAAGTTGTAAAATAGTGGAAATGTAAATACTTTGTTCAAAATCCTCCCATTCAGGTACAAAGACTTAGATACCTATTTCCCATTGATTGCAAATCAGCTGTCTAAACGCCATCTGAAATCTGGGCTGTGAAGACCATGGCTGAAAAATTGTGCTGCCTTTTGCTGTAATTCACATGGAGACTGTACTGTCTTGTAAAAAACATCTACTTCTTCACTGATTAATTTGAGCTCAATAAAAGCAATGACATAGTCTTCGTTGCAAGAAATATTTCTTACTCTAGAGATGGTTCTTTTGTGTGTGTGCATGCATACACACGTGTGTGTATAACCATCTATTTCACCTGAAACTTGGTTAGAATTAATACATGCAACATAATTATACTCCTAATTTGAAATTAATGAAGATCCGCTAAACTAAAACTATTTACTTCCAGGGACTGACTATTGGAGTAAATTCTCCACTGGTGTCCAATAGAGAATACGCCAGCAAGAACTTGGCCATGGTCACCTTATAAAGAACACCAAATGAACATGTGCTACTGAAAGTGAGTAATGATCAAAAAATCAGGCCTAAAACTCCTAATGGATATTAAATACTTTGACCCTGGCATTTAACCAAGAGGACTAGGAGATATAATGCCAACTATTAAAATAAAAGCATTACTTTTACATCACATTTATTACACTTTCATATTTTTCTGAGTGCTGTTGCCATCTTTCTGACCTGTCATGATAACTTGTTTCTGGCTCTTCCTTTATTTCTGTCGATCCAGAGGCTCACTCGATACCCACTAATAGAGGGGGGGAAATCTTTCCATGACTTCAGTGAACTCTGGATCAGATCTCACATTTTCTTAAACTTCCACATCCTTTGAGACCCCAGCTCTCACATTTTACCTTAGACAATATTGTCTTCACAAATGGATATTTTTTTACTATGAAAATCAGTCTTTTCTTCTTGTTGACAAAAGTGATGCCAGCCCCATTATTTATATCACATTTAGCAAACCCATAGGAGTTAAGCAAATCTGGAACCCTCCAGGAGATTGACTGCCTTGATGAGTGTAGCATAAGTCACCCAGGCTGAGGCCATTCACTCAAATATTTCCGTGTGTAAATATTAAGTTACAATATACTGTAATGGAACTAACAGTGCATGCCCAAGTCAGGTGCAATGAATGAGCTCAGGTTCAGTACCAATAGTTATACACATGCATCACCCTCTGCTTTCAAAGGTACGTGGATTATCTCAGATATTTAGACCAAGTTCTCTGTAATTTCACATCCCTGGGACACCCTTGTCTTCTTTTGCTGTAGTCTAGCTCTTACTCTGCAGGTAAAATTGCTCCCAGTCTGTAATTACTTGCCTCCACCTCTGCCACAGAAAGGATGGGACACATGACCCACACTAGGACCACTTGCAGAAGCGTGTCTGTTACTGCTATAATGGCTGACTCTTTTGAGCTTAAAAACAGATCTGCCCTCTGCTAATGGTCCTCTTTTCACTTTGGAAGAGTACTACTCAAACATGTGGTTGCATTTTGTGGTTTTGGACCCTGAGAGGAGGGGGAAGGTGAGACAAATTATTCAGTACATGAGGCACCTTACAAAGTTTTGTTTCACATGGGTCACTTGTTTCTGTGGATTGTCTCTGGGCAGAACATGCAGAACTTCTGTGCCATCACTTAATAAACACTAGCACAGAGAGTCTATGTTTTCCATATTGCTTACCTGTCTTACAGAGGAGAAAAGATCGGTGATATTTCTTCCACATTCCCTAGTAAGTATCAAATGATTCTTTAATCTGGCCAAAACAGAAAGGTCATTATACCTTACGTCACAGCCTTTTCTAAATTATCTACTAAAATACCAATGAATTTCCTAATGCAAAATAATTAACCAACCTGCACAGGAGCCATTTCTCCACTTGAAATCCCCTGATTTAATTATTTTTTTAAATGTACACAGAGGCAGTAGACTTGTGTCTGAAAAACTTCCAAACCTTCATTGTGGAAAGAAATATTTTTCACATTATAAATATGTAAAACAAGCTTCTGAAACTTCTTTATGTCTAAGTCATCTAATTTGATGTTGCCCTCTAGTAAGTTACAATCATTATTTTCTCTGCACTCTTTGGTTCAGTCATCATTCATCAAATCTCAGACTAAAAGGAGTTTTTACAGCTGGGTCATAAACCAAATCAATGGAAATGTTGATGCAGCATTAACTATATCAATCCTAACAGGTGTCTCTATAATAACCCTTGTAAAAGAAACACCTCTATGCAGCTCACCAGCAGGCTCCAAGGAGTGTGCTAAAGTAGGGAGCAGGGAATAATGAGTAATTAGGGTTTTCACTAACCAGAAAGATAGGTTCTTTCAATTTTTGTCCATTAAAAGTCACACATGTAAGCATTATGGTAATATAGATCTCAGCTGCACACTTCCAGTAAACTCATGATGAAATATTAAAAACCAACCCAAAAGAGAAATTGCTAATCTTCCAATTACCTTACTCATTATATGCAACCCCATGAGCTCTGCCACATATTCCCATGCAGGTGTCCATGTAAGGTATTTTTAGCAAGGAAAATGGTGTCCGTTGGCGTGATTGGTAAGAAAAATATGACGCTGGTCTGCCATATTTATTCTTTAAATCACATTTTAACAAATGTCTTTGCATGTTGTGTTGGAAGTCCAAGCTGAGAATTCCCCGGAGAGCTGACCATGAGCCTGCTGCAGAGAGCACCACCACAGCCCTGGAGGTGCCTCAGGACAAGAGTGAGCTGTCTGTCAATAGGAGCTCTTTTGGGGCATGCTCCTATACACAGAGGCACATTGTTCTAGAAAGCTCATATTCCAATGCTAGGTGCTTTCTAACTTTTTCATATTGGAGCTTTCTTGTCAATTAAGATCTCTCTCTGATTAGCCCTGCCTGGTGCAACTCGGTCTATGCCACATGACAGACCCCTTGCCACTTCTGTCCTTGTCACAGAATTTACCTGCATCCCCGCAGAGCAGTAGCGTCCTCCATATGCTGTGGATGACTGTACGTCTGTGTATGCTAGAAGGATATGTAAAGTCAAAGCCACTGATTTCCCCCAGAGAAAACTGAAGAACCTCCAGCCGTGATTAGTCAAGTTTTTTATTAACTTTTGTATGACTCACAACAGGCTAAAAATTATGATTAATTCCGTTTCTAATGACACAGTAAATGGTAGCAAAAAGAAGGACTGTAAGCAGTGCGCAGAACACCTGTTCATTGTCAAAACCCAGGAGCCTTTGTACAAGAGGATGCAAGCACGTTTCTTCGTTTCTTAAACTGTTTCTGTCTAGCACACAATACAGCAGTTTATCTGAATCTCCAGAAAGTAATTTTGCCTGTAAGATGTTACACAAATGACTTGTGAAACACAGAAAACACTAGTGTACTGTCAACTTGGCAGTGTTTTTAAGGAGTCTGCATATCCCTTCGAACATAACACTTAACAGCACTGGGATGGGGCAATATGGCCCTTCCCCAGGGCCACACACCAAACACCTCCCAAAGCTTCAAAGCAGACAAAAGCACTTGTTCCTTGTTGCAGTCTCCTCTGTTGTGCCTCTCAGTGGCAGAGTCCAAGCCAGGTCAGTGGGGCTCAGAAGGAACACTATACTTGTTTACTTCTGTTGAACCTTCATTCATGTTGAGGGGAAAAGAGTGAGAAGGAAGGAAGTGCCTACAAAAAGCCACACAGAAAACTTTTTCTCTCCCATATTTCACACCATTGTAAGGGACAGTCAATATTTGCCCCTTATTTGGGAACACTTACAGTTCTGATACCTTTAAAGAAAAGGGAAAGTCTAGAGTTCTGCAATGTCTCTGAAGACCATTATGTAGAAGTCCTCCCGTGTAGATTAATATGATATTGCACAATAGGTTTAGAAACTGAACTCATGCGAATGTTTTAAGCAAAATGAATCAAGTCTCCCCATCAGAGACTCCTGGAGTCTTTACTGGGGAGATGTCTGGGCTTTGCCTGGGAGGGAAAGAAGAGTGAGGGAGGAGACAAGAAGCACAGCACAATAGGTTGCTAGAGAGTCTGTTGGGAGCTATTAAACTAGGGTGAAAACATGGGCTTCCAGAGGGGCAGAAAGGAATACAGCTCCTTCTCCTCCATAAAAAAAAAAACAGAGAAAAAACTTTCTTTTGCTACTTTGGGTACACTCCAATGCAAGTCCCCCTCTGGCCTCATTAGCACAGCTAGAGCTCCCTCTTCTGATTCACTTACTCCTCCTTTTTGGGATGTGGACCTTAATATTCACAGGAGCAATGGCAGGACACATGCTGTCCGGCACCCAGCTGAGTTCTCCACTACTGAGCTGGTATGTTCCATATCCTGTCAGCATCAGACTGTGATTTACAGGGATATAAAATCAAGGGATGCAAAACCTGGAACTGCATATAGGCAGTTTAATTCAATGGGTTTCTTTAGACATGCTCCAAATATTTGTACAACAGACTAGAACCAAAGGTAGAAGTATCACCTCCAGAGGAAACCTACCATTTGGAGGTAGTCACCCACTGAGGCTGCCTCAGGGTAACAAGTGTTTGCCATGTGACTCTCTTCTAATCCCTGTGCAACTTGGGGTTTCCTTGCAGACCTTCTGTATCCAAGAGATACAAAGAAATGTGTGTAAAGTTTTTCTTTTTTCTGTAATAGTAGCAAGCTCCTACACAAATTCCAGAACAGAATAATTTGGCAGCCTCTCACAGCTAAAAATATTATTTTTTTTCTTACAGAAAAAAAAATTTAGTACCACTTGACATTCATATTTTTTATCATCTTGACATTATAAAACCCAAAGGAAAGACTAGCAATTCCCTTTTTGTGCTGCCAGCATTGATCTGCCTTTGATTTCCACTTCACTATGCCTAAACGTGCAAGTGCTCTTCAGAGAAGCCAGATAAAAAGATGTGGAACATGCAGAGTCTGTTCTTCACCATTTCTTTGGAGGGTAAAATCAAAATGGGGAGTCTGACACTTCCTAATGAGCCACTCTATTTTCAAGGCAAGTTCATGTAGAATTAGCTCTGTCTCTTTAAAATAAAAAGGTAATACTAAGGGGGAAACGTTCTCCACTGTTTAATCCCTTCTAACACAGCATTTGAAATCTAGCCAAGCATCACATGTGTACAGTGCTCAGTACATACAGAATGTATATGAAGTCAGCAAAACACACAATTGCAGGGTTTCTCTTGCGAAAAAAACAAGCCTGACCTTTTGACAGAGTAAACATTGCTTTCTCGCCCAGATACATCAAACCGGCTTTATATTTCCTCGCGCGTTTCACTTGCCTTTTCTTTTTCTTTTTTTTTTTAATCACTATTTTTAAATTTTTCCTGATCATTTAAAACCTGGGGGAATAATCCTAATGATCATAATCCTTCCCCTGCAACCCTCCTCCTGCTCCCTCCCTTTCTTTTTTTAGTGTGTTGGCAGCCCTGATCAATGTTGATTCATTGAAGGGAACAGAATCTGCAAACTCTTCGGTAACACTAGACAAGCTGCTACTACAAGCAGCTGCAGTTGCAGTTCGCATCTCACTAGGGGTTTTTCAGAAAACCCACCCACAACACACAAGGGGAATTCTCCCGGACAAGCTGCAGGTGCTATGGATATTTTCATTTAATATTCATTCTTGCAATTCAGCACATTTGTAATCCATGTGGTAAACTGTTACTTACATTTCTCCCAACGGACCACAACCAGATGTCGAAAATAAGAAGTCCGGTGGAGATACCGCTTCTTCTCCTCTTCATTGTGCATTTCAATGGTCTTAAAACAAATCTGCTTTCTCAGGACCAAAAAATGTGCTTTTATATTTAAAGACGCTTTTGTTGACATTAAATAATAATAAATATATCCAGAAATTACAGGCCCCACATAGATTATGAAGTGCTTCAACTGGATGAGTATTCTTTGCTATATTAGAGAAAATGTACCTTTTTTACTTGGCATCACTATCAAATTGTTAACTAAAAGACCAAAAAAGGATCACAGTGGAATATTACATGAATTCTTAAACTGTCTTCTGTATATGTTACAAACTTTTCCCAGAACACATGATTTTTCCAATGTCAGGACATGGGAATTCCTGTACCTGTCTAATTCTTTGTTTTGTTTATTTGTAAGCATTTCTATTACAGCCTTCACTCTAGTGCTTGAGTATTCTGAAAGCATGCCAGAGTTAGTAATTTTTTGATACTGAAAAGAGCTAATACGAAAGCTTTCTACAGAATTTCATTTAAATATACACCAGAGATTGATTGGTTTGTGGTTGTTTTGGGGTTTTTTTTGAAAAAGACAAAAGAAAACCACAGCATTTTTATCTGATGCAGTTTTACAAACAATTCCCAGAATGTGCATCAATGACAGTGAAGGATCTGCTGTTCTCTTCATTTTCCTACACTCTGCTCATTCCCAGCATCTTTAGGTACATTTCAGCAGTACTTGAAATAACATCAAATCTTTAATTAGTAACTCCTCCACAAGGGAATTAGCGGTGGGAGGAAGATCACCTAAAGCCTCAGGTACAAAACTGTTTACATTTTTATAAATTTTTAGGGTAAAAATGTTACTCTGCAAATGAATGCCCACAGCCTCCTGGCTTATGCAAGTATCTCCAAACTCATGAACAGTGAGAGGACAGTAACATCAGATACAGGTAAGAAAAGAGATGGTTCTTTCCTTGGAGGTCTTTAAATTATGAAGAGATTTTGATATTTTTTCTTAGTGTTGAACCAACTCTTGTTTTTTCATACTGAATATTTTCCTCATCCTAAAGGCCTTAGAAGAAAGCAGAGTTCCATATGGCTAAAGGTTATATAATTGTATCGAAGGAGGTAACTGTTGTCTTAAAAAACTTTCAACAGAATTTCAATCTCATTGAACAGTCATACTCTTTTCCTGACAGTTTTGATTCAGAAAGAGACCAGGATCTTTATTGAATCTTCCTGAGAAGACAGTTTGAATGAATATAAAAATCTGGTGAATGTGGACAGCACTGTGATACATTTAAATGGTTTATTAGGGCCCCCAAAACTGGTTTCTTTTGCATCTGTCTCTCCAAAGTCAGGAATTCCAGCATAAGCTTAGGTCATGATTAGATTAGTGACCTCATCCCAGTCTCATATTGCAGACATTGGCCATGACCTCCAGTTTCAGGGCACATGGGGTGAAATCCTAGCTATGCTGAAGCCAGAGGGGCCCAGACTGGTTTTGTCCTCACATTCTTGAGTCCTTCAGGCTTTGCAGCTGTGCTGCAAAAGGTGACATGGCTGCAGAATCCAAAGGGTGAGTCGACTGTCCTTTCTACAAAGTAAAAATATTCACGCAGAAAGGGTTTACTTCTTTTTATTGGGGGGCGGGGGGAAATTAAAGCAGTTCTAAAAGATTGCTTGAAAATGGTTGGAAGAAAAGGGTGCTTGCCTCAGAGAAGATAGTATGTAAGAATAATGGTCCCACTATGCAGGATACCAAGGAAAATCCTAGAATCAATCAGCTACCAAAGGTCTACAAGTAATAATACAAGTAGGTATATAGCACACACTTGAAATCATACCTTGCCAGGGCTACTGTGACTCCTTCATGAGAATTACATTGATTCACATGTTGAGGTGGGAGAAAGATGAAAAAGCTCAAGGGCCTAAAGCACTGTTTTTTCCATGTGCATTACCATTACTGAAACACCTGAGCTAAATAGCCTATGTTAAGCTGCTGTAAAAAAATTCAATAGCTCTCATTATAGCCCAGAATTTCTCATTTCCTACTTGTGGTGAGATGCCGGTTGCACCCTGGGTTGCTGTCTGGAGCGTGTAATGACAGTGGTTCAGGGCCCATTAAAGGTATTCTCTTTTTACAATGCCAACAAGGTAGTGGCAGTAAAAAGAGAGGAGGGGGAAAAATTGAATGCATAACAATATTGGTGAATGAGAAGCATATGTGCTGACAGAGGAATGCATTCTGCGGGGAGTTGCAGAGAGTTAGTTAAATCCGGATGGTCTATGGGGTTCAGAGATGTGACAAGAAATAAGGAAGGCAAGTGGGAGAGTGACAGGAGACACTGGTACAAATAAAAGTTGATAAAAAGATGGGTGTATTTGCATGTGGTTATTACAGCAAGAACACTTTTACAGTAATTTAAAGAAAATAAAAGTGTGAAAAGGTAATGGCAAAAGAGTTTCTAGACTGGACTCCCTGGAGCTACATAAAGGGATAAGCATTCAAAAGTGCTTAATTTACATTCCATTTTCAAAAATTATGTATAACAGTTAAGATGTTATCTATTACTATGTTTCAGTGCCTAAATCTGTTCTGAAAATGGAAATTTGATGTCAGGTCATTTAAGCTGTTTGAACATTTTATTCTGAGACCTTTGCCTTTAATTAAACCAAACCTGTGATGATTCCACTAATCATGTAAATGTTAATCAGAATAGTGGAATAATGTTAATGGAAATAATAAAGGACTATTTATTCCAGCAGTATAAGCCATTGCTGTGAAATACAAGATTAACTGCATTCGTCCAGACTTCACATAGTAACTGATAATATTGCTTTAAAAAATCACAGAATGGCCATATATAGACCATACGACTGCTCAAGATGATATCAGAAGATGTTGCCTTAGATTCTTTCATTTTTGTGGTCATGAAAAATGAAAACTCAGAGCCACACAGGAAACCAAAAAGTAAGAACTCAGGGTATTGTTTGTAGGTACCATATACCTAGACTTTCTGGTTCTGAATACAAATACAGTCAGGAGTAGTTCACAGAAGTGGTATTTGAAAGAAATCTGAAATCTAGTTAAATATATACCTGGATACTTTGCATTTTATGTAAGACAATATTAAATGCTAATATTTTAGTTAGCTCAGATAAAATTTTTGTGGAAATCTTATCAGTGCCTCCACAGTTTGCCTCCAGTCCACACTTTGAGCTTTTCCTTACTTGTTTTTTCCCCCCCTTCTTTTCTCCTACTGCCTTTACAATATAACTGCCTCCCAAACCTCATTTTTTCATTTGTGAACCCAGTTCTGCCTTTTCAAAACAAAACCTCAGATAACACACTCAGATTTCTCCAGTTCCTTGTTCCATTTTATCCAAAGGGTGTTCATGCCATCTTGGTGAAATATTACCATGGCAACATCTGCTTGGTAGTCCTCGCCTTCAGTCACCAGTACAAGCTTTGGACTAAGATGTCTTCAGGCTATTGATTATTATTTTAGATTTTTTGGAGTTTTTAGCCTTCTTGGTGAAGTTTGTGATTTATTCAGTCTAATAAGTATACTGTATGCATATTGGAGGAATTGGGGAGTCTTCCATCATTTTAGAAATTCAGCAGGTAGTCTAAACAAAGCATATATAAAATGCTCCTTTTGGTTTTCTGCTGCACTTTCTATCTTTCTAAGGTTCTTCTTCAATGCAAAATATACCTTGAAAGATGAAATTTCTGGGCTTCTAAGACTAGCAATAGAATTTGTCATTTATTTTTCCATATACAATGCCACCGAATTCTCCTGTGACAGCACTTGAAAGAAAAAACTTCATGATCTACGTTACATTTAAAGACCTTTGCACCTGTGGGAGTTGAACAGAATAGAGTCCATCAACACTTCTTGAATCTTCATGCTTTTTAGATTTCCCTTGCTCAATAATCCTAGAAAGTAAGTAGTTCCAATTAAACTTAGATGTCAGTCCTTTGCCCATAATGATGAGGGAATCTGACAAGTTCATCATGAATAAATGTCAATATAGTTTTGGTCTTAGATAAAAAAATATCATTACTCAGTTTAGATCCTATGAAATTCCCAGCACATCTGTGAAAAAAATTATTACTTCATTTTCAAACCTCTGTTTTGTCCAGAACACGTATGGATGTCCAAACCTACTCCAGTGAAATACCACATGAATAGAGCCCTCAGAAACTGAATGGATCACATCTGAGAGAGCTTGATTTCAAGGGTATTGAGAACTTTGCAGCTGAAGCCAAAATATATGATTCATTTCAGATAAAGTATGGACTGCTTCTGCAAATGTAAACCTTAGGGCTACCTAATATTGCTTCTGAGGAGATGGGATTCCAAGGAATAAGGTCAGAAGTACCTTGTAACTAGGGAAAAAGATTTTAAAGTACCAAGAGAAAACTGACAGTGGGAAACAGTTTCACAGCTCTCAACAAAACATCAAAATATGCTCCTTGGAACTTGTTAGCATATATTTTTTAACTCCCATTTGGATAGTCTGGGAAAAACTCAGTCTCAAAATGCTCAGAGACATTCTTCATAATTGTCTGAAGGTGAGGGTGGCCTAGAAAGTGTTTCAATTATCAAAGAAATTATAACAGCACATTTCCCTTCAGCACACGTGGGCTTCAATTCAACAGAGCACTTGATTTGGTCTATGAGTTGTAAGTGGTTCCTTCACTAAGATCTTATTGGAAGAAAGGAAACCCAAGAAAAGCAGCAAGACTATTTGATGCGCTGCCCAACTGCTCTTAACTGCTGGCTATCTCACAACTTTTAATCAGACAGAGGGGTTTTTTTAAATGGCTTCACATTTCTAGAGTAACATTGGAAATGCTCAAGTCCCACTAAGGACAACAAAAAGTATGGGAACTGCCTTTCTTTCTGCAACTTCATTTTCCTCTGTGCAAGTAAAGCTTACTATTTGAGGCACAAGAGAATAAAAAGACATGTTAAACAGTTACTCTCTTTTTGTCTCAGAAGAGGAAGGTGGAACAATACACTGACTAAACAATGGGTCAATTTTCCAGAGACAAAAGGAAGACAGTCTATAGTTAAAAGCAAAATTTGTAATTAGAAAAACAAAAATTAAGTGCATTTATGGTAGATATAGCCCCAGGTCCAAATAACATGATTTCACAAGCATTAATAAAAGGCATGAAATTAACTGACATTCTTAAAAATGAAGGAGATTCCTGAGGATTAGGAAGTGGCAAATACAACTCCATTAGTTTAAAAAGGGTCAAGAGATTAAAGACCAAGAAACTAGAGACCAGTGATTTTAACATCTGTTGAAGGGAAATCTTGGAAATTTTAAACTATGCAGTAGGAAGAACACCTGGGAAAGTGGTTTGGTTAAATACAAGCAGTGTGGAATCAAGCAGGTTGTGTTTAACTAACTATAAATGCCAGTAATAAATACACCTGATCTGCTGGAGTTGCTTGAAGACAGCACCCTTGTGATAAGAGAAAGGGAACTTAATGGCCGTGCATAGCAACACTCAGTCATACACTAGAATGTATAAAATATGAAGCAGTAGGCCAAAATGCAGGCTGGATAGAAATGCCATTTAAGAATATGAACGAAAGGCTGGGATCTTTTCGAATTAGAAAAGGGTTCCAATTGGAATAACTGAGAGGTCAGTTTGGCTCCTCTCTTACATGTAATATAGATGTAATATACTGTCAGAGTAAAGGTATTAAAAATAGTATTCAAGTATAAAGTGAATTTTGAGGCTGTAAAGTTGGGTTTGTTTATGCATTATACCATTACACCTTTACTGATTTCAAAATATGAACTGATTTTGGTGAGGAATTCCAAATGTATACAGCTATGCAATCTTGCTTTTACGTCTTCTATTCATCCATTCTAATTTTTTCTCCAACTAAAGCTTGTTTGGAACTGCACATTATAATCTTTGGAATAAAAATAATTCCTATCTGTGTCTTTATGTTGAGTACAGTGGGGTTTCAGTAAGAACTGGGACCCTTAAATAAGAAGTGTACAAAGCAGTAATCAACGATCACAGATGGGATTTTTCTGAGCAGTTGGCAGTGTGTAAAAGCACTAGAGCTCTCTAGCTTAAAATTCAGGGGTGGCTTTGAGGAAGGCTAAAAAATCAGGGGACCTGGGCTCTGTTCCCAGCTCTGCTACAGACACCTTGTGCTGGTGAGTACGTTCTTCTACCACCTCTGTTTTAGTTTTCCCTTCTGTTAAACAGAGATAATAAAACCAGCAGGTTTTATGAGGTTAAAGGTGTTACAGTTGTGAATTCCTGTGAAAACATAGAATTGGAAGATCTATAGAAGTACAAAATATTCTTATTCTGAAGGAAATATGTGTGGCATATTAAGCACAGAAGGAGTCATTTGCTGTGAATCAGAAGTACTTCTACTGTGTCACGTTATAAACATTTTGACAAGACAAGACTTGGGTATTAATATGTCTTCAAATGTATTTGACCATTTTCTGCTGTGCCATCATCAAGTTTGTTACTGAAATAGTGACATGTTAGCTAGGACTGAGCAAAAGAAAACACACCACAGGTTTAACTCCCCGTGCTGCTTCTCAGACAGGGATGTGATATCCTAGGGAGGACCTGTGCCACCGGGTGACACAGAATTAAGCTGTCACTGAAAATTCATATCAGAAACCTTCCTGACTGAGTTATTTGACCAGCTGATCCCACTGGCACGCAGTAGTTTCTCTGGCAGATTTTAGGAATAGGTCTGTCCTCCGCAGGAGAACATCTCTAGCTGGCCATCAGCTTGCCTCCAGCATCACTGTCCGGTGTGAGGACTGGCACACTGGGAAACAGGTCATGGCAGATTTCATGGGCCCAAATCTCCCAACAGAGTGCAAGCCCACATCTCCCAGCAGAAAGCAGATGGAGACTCTTTTCATATGCTGCAGTGAAACAGGATGAGGCTTTAAAAGAGCAATTAGACCAATAGGACAGGAAATCTAGGCCTAAAAGACTGTTTGAAAAGCAGATTTTCCAAACAGATTAGTTATGATTCTTAATGAAGAAAAATATTTCTTTCAGTTGCTGTATGAAATGCCTCCCATAGCATCTGTTTTCTGTGTTAATCCTTGAAGAAATACAAAATTTAAGTATGTTTTAACATAGCTTTTTAACACAAGTTCTGTCTCCCAAAATGCAGCTGTTTGTGGTGTTGATTTTATCAATATTTTTCTGTATAATCCCTAGGTTTTTCCCTTTGTTCAACAGTGCAGAGGGGTTAATAGAGGGAGCCCAAACTATCCAAATTGGTTACTTGCCCCTAAGTATTAAATTACATTCACCATTGCTGAACTGTGTTTGCTGTTTATTGACCTACACAGCTGATGTTTTTTGAGGACAACATGGCAGTTGTGGGTTTTTTTTCTTTTTTAACATTGTGGCTTTATCTCTATTTCATAAATCAATCTCAGACAAAAATATAATATTTCCTAAAAACAAAACCCTTGTTTCCATTACTGCTCTGTCCTGTTAGACATAAACTAACATACCTCCATTGACTTCAGCTGGGTGTACTGATTTTTAACAACTAAAAATCTGGGCTGGGATATATTGTATGGGGTAAATTAGTTTCCTATACTCTGGTCCAGATCGATCCCACCTTACTTTAAGTAGCTGAGACATCTTCATTGGGAGCATACTCACATCAGCTACAGTCTGTTAATAGAAAAGTAGCTGCTCTAGTAATATGAAAGACAGATGCATTACCAGAGATCTTTGTTGTAATTATTTTTTCTCTGGACACGTCAGCCTAGGGTGATTAGGTAGCCATCTTGCATAGCTCAGATCAGTGCCCTAAATTGTGTAATGAATCTGAGTTTTAGACCTTTCCCCAGGGCAAGTGGGATTCAGCTGCAGGTTTAGACACTTCAATTTAGATGTCTAAAGAAAAGGATGCAAAGAATGCTCCTTCACAATGAGGCTGGTCAGTCACTGAAAACTACTCTTAGACTTATGTGAGGAAGACAGGGCAAGTTATTTTTCTCAATACACAGAGCAGATTTGTTTTAGCATGACAAGAGCTGGCTGGATTTCCTATATTCTCCATAGAAAACAAAATTTGAAAATCTAACTTTTAATTAAGGAAACAAGTAATTTTTCTTGTAAAAGTTCTGTTGTGACACTTCAGGAAAAAAAACCACCAAACAACTAGTTTTGTAGCCTTCTGCTTTTGATGGGAAGTTCAGGTTCCCTGGCTGCACTACATGAACTACTCCTGACAAGTACTATGGTATCCTGCCTCAGCAAGAGGAGGTGACACATTATCAGATCCTGCAGGAAGTATTCCTCTGAGCTGTGGCATTACAGCGCTTGGACCGTACTCCTATTAGGATACATTAAACTCAGCACTGCAGAAAAAAAAGTTCAAGTAAAATATTGTGATTGTCTCAGATAGGTTTTGGAGGAATTTCTGATCAAAATCAAACAGACAAATCCCAAAACACCATATACAGACAGGGCACTTTTCAACAACAATAAAACATCTAATCCAAAATTTAGATGATAATTTAGACAGAGTTTTTTGATCATCTTCTGGACACAATCTAATAAAAATGCACAAAACATAATTAACGTGTATATTTTTGGTAGATAAACATCAGTAAGTCAAAAAGAGCCTGATTCTTCTCATGTTTTCCATGCTCACCTGAGCGATTAGCTCTCTGAAATAACATTATTTCTGCTTTACAACAGCACCAGAGATGAAGTACTGTAGACTGAATTTTAGTCTTGTGACCACCTCTCTGCATTTCCAGAAAAAGCACCCTACATTTTGTCTAGTTTAGTGAAAGATTGCATTTCTGAAGCACCTGAATTTGGGCTGCATCAGGTGCAGCAGTCAAACAGGGAGGATGAGAATGATGAACAACACATTGAGATAACCTTCTTCCCTCCTGCAGCATGATTTTCAAGATGAAGTAATTTTAAAAGATTCTTTATTTTACAAAGGGAAGACTACACAGCAGCAGAAACAATCTAGTGATGTTTTTGCATGTTTAAAATACATGGGGTTTCTTCCTCATCTGTTGTAAATCAACAAAGCTCCAAGTGAAAATCTGACCTGACATTTAAAGCTAGGGACAAGCTGTGCCAAATACTCGGAAGGAAGAACGGCTGAGCTCAGCAGCCAGTGGAAGACCTGTGAACTGGTTTCCCCATTCATGTGATAGGGAAGCTAATGCCCACTACCCTTTCCAAAGTGCAGTGCTTTAGAGACAGAGACTAATCAGGACTTTGGGTGGGAAACTTTTCACATTTTTGCATTAAAGCAAGCTGTCAAACAATATCCATGAAGCTGTTTAGCTTCTGGTAGTTCAATACTTCTTAGGAACAACCAATGGAAAAAGATCAGAGGTTTAAAGGCTAGACTACTAAATTTCCTGAAGACTTTGCGCCAAATATCCAATGAAATAATCACACTGAATAAGCATTAGCTTACAAATCTGCATTTTGTTAAATAGCCAAATAATGAAAATTTGATAAGACATGATGGGTTTTTTTAAGGGAAAAAACCCCTTAATTTACATTCCAGATGGCAAAATTGGGGAAAATGGGCAATGAAATGTTAGAAAAGGGGCGAGACCAGCCAAAGCCTTGCTTGTTTTTCCAAGACTGGGTTAGGTAAAAAAAAGTGTGGCTCAAGTCAGAAATACACCACCAGAATTAATGTTTCTCAGATCTGGCAAGCCAATAAGCAGACATTCAGTGTATAAATAACAGCCAGACATTTTATTAGTTTTTCTCCAAATTTTTCAGTTTTCAGGAATCATAAACTGAGATTTGTTTTTTAGGTGCTTGTGAAAATAAAACATTGATCCTGAGCATTTCTGAGGGGGTGGTTAAGAGAATTCCAATTATAACAAAGGCCAAAGTTTGCTCTTCTAAACAACCCCCTTATCCCCACTGAAGAATGTGAATCAGAGGAGAATTAGCATTCATAATGCTGAAGAAAAAAATTGTTTGCAGGAAGGGGAACTAACTGGCACACTTAAAGATTGGGGAATCATTAGCTGTCTGAACAAAGTCTGTTGTGAGCCGTTCCAGACAGCACTCATTCCATGGTATTTCCATACGGTTACAGGGAAACCAGAATTTCATGACAGTAAGACACTTGACCTAAAACACATGGCAAACTTAGGAGATGGCAAATACAGTTCGACATGGACAGATAGATTTGTTTTGCACAGAGCAGGAGCACAGTGAGAGAACACTGCCGTTGCGAGACAGTAAGGGAAATGAAGACTGTGCCTTCACTTGCCGCATGCCATGTTTAAGAAGATGCAGCCCATCACTGTAAATTTTTTATGCAAGACTCCAAGTAAGGCCAAACAAACTAGGTCCATGGATTTGGATAAAAGCATCTCTCTTTGGCAAGCAGCAAGCCAAAGTCTGCTGAAGATAGGTTGGGTATCCAGCAATCTACTCACCCACTCAATTCATCTGTGAGCACAGGTTATAGTATGACACAGGCACATAAATTCAGATCATCTGAACAGAACTATCTCCTTGCTAGACATGAAGATTCAGGCTGGTAAAAATACGATAGCTCCATTCCTGTTTTGACAGTTCTGTGACTCCAGCAATAAATTCTGGACTGATTTTTATTTGATCCTCTCATTGTCTCACGATAAATTTGTGCCAGCACTGACTCTCAAAGTACAGATTATATGCTTCCCTTTCACATCAAGAGACATTAAATTCCACATATATCACACATTTATAGCAGATGTTCCTAAACAGACAAACCAGGTGCTAAACATATTTTATTCTGATGGGTAATTTTTGAAATTATTGCAATCAATGAGCTAATAATACTGGTGGTAATGATGAAGTCAAGTTATTATTACCCATTACATTTAATCATTGACAGCAAGTTAATTGGACCTAATTGGAGAAATCATCATAAATAACATGGAGCAGATGGTAGACGTTTGTTTTTCCACTTCCAAATCTATGTAACAGAGTTATAGATAAAGTTTGGATGAACCAATGTAAAAGGGCAGAGAGCATGTACATCCCCCCATAAAGCTATAGTTCACATTGGCAACGTTGCAAGTCTAACAGGCACAGACAGCTTTGACAGGGTTGGGTAGATAAACACAACTTTTTAGCTGTTAACCATGTCTCTCAGCTTTTTTATACACTGGTCGCAATTCTGTGTGCTCTCCCAGTTGCAGCAATGAGATTCAAGGGTGATGGAGGTAAAAGGGTGCAAATTAAAAAGGAAGCAGGAAAGGGGAAACCAATCTGCTCAAACAGATGTGTTTAAAATGTGAACTTCTGCATCTGACCTTATCACTGGAGACTCCCTTTGGGGAGAAATAGGTGCTTCCTGGGTGTGACTGATCCTACCCTAACACAGACTTCTCAGAGAGGCTAGAATAGCAAGCCAAGCTGTCTGTTTCTCCCTACCGAGTATAAATGGTGTCAGATGGAAATGTTGACACACAGATGTCTAAGTGAGAGGATCCCACCCAACTTGTACACGAATTGAGCCAAAGGCTAGGGAATGGAGCAAGAAATCATGTTCCTTTTATGATAGCATGCCCACACGGGACAAGAAGCAGTGGCTGCAGAAAGGGGAGCGATGCTCATGCCAGCTGTAACTACCTGGCACAGAAGTTGTAGCATTGTGATTTCGGCACAGGTTAGCAGCCCAAGTGTGCACTCACTTTCACTACTAAATCAAACACTTTCAAGACACTGAAACTCAGTCCAGTTTAATAGCAGGAATGGTCCCTTGCATGCACAGGGCCTGCACCAATTAACACTCTCCTGGATGATTCCCAGGCACAGGTTCAGAGTGAGAGCAAACCCTTCCCATTAAGTAGCTGGAGTCAGCTACCCAGTTCTGGAGGGTAGGAAAGTTTAGAAATATAGAAGCAGCCAGACCATCACAGTTGACTTTCAGGCCAGAGGAGAGTCCCTGTTGCTGTTCCTTTTGCTAGTTCAGATCTAACAACATTGTCCATAATCTTGTGTGACATTTTTTCTGAAGTTCATGACATTTATTGTTGGTGTTACCCTTGATTCTAGGGGGGGGAGGTAAGAAAGGGATATGACATCTTGTGATACACCATGACATACCAAGAATGTATCCTTTTGTTCCTGCTTAGTTATATCTATGTGTATTTCAGATTTTCCCCCTAATAACTATTTGCCTATTGTCTGATTTAAATGAGAAGTGTCTCACCTACTTTTTTATACCACAATGAGAAATAGAACATGCAAGAGTGCACTGTGGGATGATGGTGTTATAAATCTAGAAACTTTATTCCACTTTTTACATCAGTGCTTTCAGTCATTTCTACATGTTCCCAAGCTGTTAGGAAAACACTTGACAGCAGTGTAATAATCTTCTCTCAGATGCACATATCACTCTCTCACTGAAGAAGCCACTAATTTACGCAGAGCCTATTGCCTGGCTTTCCTCTTGTGCTTCTACAATGTGCAACCTGTAATCTGCTACTTTAAAGCTGATTTCCCGTTTTTAAAACATGACACAAATAAGTGTATTACAACTACTAAATCACACAGGTTGTGCCCTCATTGCAGCATGCAGGTTTCGTACTCTGTAGACAGGGAACAGTGGAGGGCATGAGATTGGCCCTAGGTTCTCATTTGGTTTCCTGGATTGCTAAACCTTGTAGCAGGTGGTTTTGAGAAAAAACTGACTACAGTTGGAGTTTACTCTTAATTCCCTACAGTCAGAGGATTTATATAATGGTTTAATATTCAACAACTAAACCACAGTTAGGAATTGAGGTATTTTGAGGCCTATTGAACACTGCAGAGTTTTTTACTGAGTCAGTCCAAGGTTGTTTGATAAATTAAACCAAAGGTTTAAAATGCCATAAAAATGGTATTCCAATCACTCACAAAAATGTATTTTTATATGGTTTAGCTGGTACACATCAAAAAAGATCTTTAAATGTTCTTTTTTTTAAGTTCTCCCATTTTCCTATAAAAGTCTTTAAATCATTTGCCTTCCTGTACAACATTGTTATAATGTTGTTTCTTTCCATTTCTGCAGTGTAAATGTCCATTTAATATTCTGTATTAAATCTTCAAGTGCAATCCACACTGTTGTTTACTCATTGGTCTGTACCCATACATTCACACTTCAAAAATTTCCATACAGAAATGAGCTTTGAGAAAAATCTGAATCTTGATCACAATTTAAATGTGTGCAAACTTACTTCTTTCCAATGCACATTTAAAGTAAATGTGTTATTTTGAGACTATATTTAGCTCTGGCACTACATCATAAAAAAAACATGCACAAAGAAGTGAATGGAGAGTAGCATTACCATCTCATATCTTCTCTCTGGTTGTTTTCTGCATTTATTTTTTCTTTCCTTTTTTTTTTGTTTTTTTTGTTTTTAGCGAAATTTATTTTTAAATTGAATACTAACATGAAAATACTGATCTCTAACTTTAACCATGTAAAAGTTGGGCATTTTGTGTAAACTAAGAATCTAGGCTGCCTCAGAAGTCAATGGAAAAAAGAGGCACTTTGAGAAGGTGATTTATCCTATTTCATTTGGGTTCTGAGAAACATTCTAGACATTTCATTGGGAATTCAGTGTGTGGACTCACATTCATGCTTGATACAAGGGAATTTTTTAAAATCTTTTTGGTCTTCTACTACAAACTTCCAAGGTGTATGAGGTTACATATTGCTTAGAAACACTAATTTTTTCAACAGTCATTGCAAAAGGAATCTTGGTGCTTAGACTAGAGCAGATAGCTAAAGTTGGGTGATTCACCTAGTTTTAGGTTCTGCAAGCTGATCTTTGAATTGGTAACTCTTTATCATAACAGAAAGCTAAAGAAGATGCTGAAACTAGCAGGTCTGGAAAGATTTCATCCTAGATGGAAGTCATTCACCCAGCAGGGAAGCTGACAGAGTCACGTGACAGGGGGATTCTACTTGCCGATATGGAAGTTAAATATACACTGTTTTCAGTAAACTAAGAGCTCACTCAAACTTCTGATGTTCCCCAACTGAATTACTAAACTTAATCAACATTATTTTGAGATATTACTATTTGGAAGACAGTTTTCCCACCAGAACATAAACCAGAGAACGAGCTCCAGCAAGAGCACTCTCTCCACAGTCTATATACAATATTAAATAATCTTACTGACCAAAAATTTGCCAGCCTGCAGTGGGTCTAGCTAACAGTGATGAAGTGCAGTTGCCTGGGACAGACTGTAAGAACAGGGCTGGCTGCACACCATGATAATTTCCCTTTGCCCTCTCAAAGTCTCTAGCAATTGCAGCTCAAAGTCCTCCAGCAAGTCCATGAAGTTTGGTGGGCATTTAGAAGTTAAATGCAAATGTGACGAGCTGCACTCTACTTCAGTACTCATCCGAGAACCTGAAGCTAGCCGGGATGAAGCTGGTCTCGCCCTGTTTCATGCAGGTTGGTGGTCCCAAGGGCTAATGCTTCCTTCCTCACTGAGAAGACACAAACACAAAGCAGCTGATGTGTAAAGCCGCAATAGATAAATGCTGTCATAACCACACTCCCTGAACTACATTTTGAGTGGACAGCAGCAGCAATCTGTGAACAGAAAATAGCGGAACCAAACACAGCAAGAAACACTGCCGACTAGCTCAAGCTAAGGTCCGTTACAAAACACAAGGGGACTCTTGCGCAGAAAGAAGTTCCAAGTAGCTGTTGTGTAGCAATAAACTTTGATCAGAACCTATTTACAGTGATTAGATAGCCCAGGAAAAAAGTACTTTGTATCTATTTGTCAGTCTTCTCAGACTTCTGAAGCTTTAATTCCATTACTTGCAAAGTGGGAGGACTTGTGTTAAACTCGAGTAGCATTAGCTCAGGTGGAACTTTCAACAGTGTCTCAGCTACGGTCACAGACGTTTTTACTTTTTTTAAGAGGAATGAGAAGTGGAAAGCTTTAATCATCTGCCAATTTATTATTTTCTTAAGAAAAACTGAAGTTCTGTTAACAGGCCACTGGTTAAAGTGCTATTATTAGTCAATATTAAAGAAAGAAATCCAAAGACTGGAAGAGGCTTTGGAAGCAAAAGCGGCTGGGAATCCTAGACTAATAGAAATCAGATACAGAAAAGATCTATTAAGTGATCCAATCAATGCCCCAGTTAATATAAAATCATTCCCAATAGCACAGTTACTAGTGCTCTGTCCAGTCTGGATTTAAATACCTTGAGCAATGGGGTTTCTGACACTTCCCCACATTCCTGTGGATCACTCTGCCAGGAATTTTTTCCCCTGATATTCTGCATATATTTGTCTTTTCCCACTATTCAACGTATGCTAACATTCCTAAAGTAATTCCTTTCCTCTTTTTTATTGTCAATTATTTTTACAAGATTTTCATTAGTTTTAATTAACCAACCCGCTTTATACTTACCATTTTAATGTTTGAAGAAGAAAAATTTTAAAATTACAAGAGTTAACCACTTCTGAATTTTGGTCTATTGGATAAAAAACTCAGTGGAGATTCTACAGTGTCACAGTTAATCTGGAATGATTTGAAAGCATTTAATCTTCAAAATTCTTGGGAAGTTTTTTGTTAGCTGGACATGTATTTTGCAAGTGAAGAGGTTTTATATTTTAGTGGAATCAGCCAGGTCCCCTTCTTTACTCACTTCTTTCCTTGGCTTTGGCTTTCTCTGATAATTCTGGAGAAACACATTCCTATAGGGCTCAAGCTTTGTTGCTGCTTATTACCATTTTTGCATCAAGATATAATAAATTCTTAGGTGAGCTTTCCTGGGACAACTAGCATTTGCACACCTTTGTTTGAGGACCCCTTTAGAAAGCTACCTTGGCCATTTCTGGCTCCCTTTTGTTCTTTTTCTCCCATAGGAAATCTGTTGTATATCATCATCATGCAATTCATCTTCACCTTCCTGTAGGTCCAATTTTGGAGAAGGGTGCCAGGAGGAAGAGCTTTTCACCTGTGAAAAGCTCGGAGAATTTGATGGGACCAAGGACTCTGTCATACAGATCAAATTACAAGATCACAACAAAATTTTTTTAAAAAGACAGAAAGACATAGGTTAAAACTTACAACCCTACCATAAATTTTGTTGTTCAAAAGTGCTAAGTACATTGTTATTCTTGCTATTCACAGTACTGAAAGAGAGTGGCTGTCTCTTAGGGCTGAAGGTGGGCCATGTATCCTTTGCACTTTACACTTATGAACATGAGGGTCCAAACAGTGACACCATTTATGCCAGGTCTAAGTCTTAAAAAATGAATACTTACAAGCCCATCACCCATATCTGATGAGGAAAGAGTTGGCTCAGCATTTAGTAAGACAGGACTTCTCAGTTTAACAACAACAACAAAAAGGCCTAACAAGATCAAGTGTCTCAAATAAAATATGTGGTTATTTTTAAAGAATGAGGATAACTAAACATTAGATAAGGATAGTAATGTTGGGACAGCCTACGTAAGAATGACAGGCTCTTTAGAACTGTAATAAAAATTGAGTCAATTTCTAAAAATATAAATTAATACTTAAATCCAAAATATCGGCCTGAGGCAAAGGCTACTGTGTGATTACATGCTTTAGTTTGTGTTATACTATGTTGTGATAATGGTCATGTCTCAGAATCTATTTAATTTTATTGCGATGGAGACTCATATTTTGTTTTGAATCTGCACTAAGTAATCCAACAAAAGAATGTAAAAGAGAGGAAAAAAACACATTTCCGTTTCACTCTTGTAATGAATCCATAATTATTAAAGGTAGACAGGTCTGGTAACTTCACCCATATACTCTCTAATTTTACCTTGATTTTCTATCATAAATTCCTGATTAATTAATCTAATCCCACTTGGTTAGCTTGTGGCAGTTGTACAGCTTGCTCTAATGAGCAGACTTCTTGTTCTAGTAGAGATTACCATTTCAAATCAACTGCCAGGTGCAGGACACAGGAAAGCTGGGTTCAAAGCTCCATACGTCTTAGGATACAACAGTGTAATATTTTGGAAAAAATCAACACTAGAACTTTCTAGAAGCCCCAAAATAGGGGGAAAAAAAAGAATCCTCTGATTTAGTACTGTATGTCACTATGTAACAAAATAATTATTTCTTTGTATGTCAGGGTGAGAAAATGTACATTATATTTCAGAAAAACTGAATTTTGATCACCACACACAGAATAAATCTAACAGAACTACAGGGCTTCCAAAGTACCCCAGAATTGTTTTACAGATTTTTTGAGACAGCTTATTGGCTCCTGATGGACTTTTTAGGTTTAGGAACACTATATTTTTAGTCTAAAAAGTGAGGCAGTATCAGGTTAATATTGTATATTTATTAGAAAAGACTGACTGCCTGATACAGCCTTAAAATATTAGTACTGAAATAATGGCATTAACACAGTTTATTGACCAGTAAAAAGAGTTTTGGTTAAGAAACAAAATGGAGAGTCAGGAAATCCAGTTTCATGTCTTGCCCCTGGTACATATTCTCTGTGCAACTTTGACTGGTTAGGTATATATTCATATACTGAAGCATATATTGAGATTGTCTAATTTAGGTGCTGTATAGTATTAAATTGGAAGGACAGGATGTTTTTCTCAGGTATTTAAAAATCTCTTTCAGAGGAACCTGCCTCCAATACCTGAAAAAGAAATTTAGATATCTAATTTTATTGGTGTGAAGACCAGGCACCTTCTGTTTGGTGATCACCCTACTTACACTAAATACCTAGAAGATGTGTCGTAAACTCCACTTTTGGTGGTACTGGACTTACAACATCATTGAGAGAAATTCAAACTACTAACAGTTCATTACCACTTCTTTCTAAGCTTTCTTTAAATCTATCCATTTCAGGGCAGCCTCCATTTTAGGCTGTACTAGTTCCTTATGTATCAATCTCCAGTACTTTTACTTTGTAGTAAAATATACTCTTTTACTTTGTAGTAAAATATACTCTAGCGAGGGAAGAGATAGAGAAGGGTTAGTTTTCAGCAGGCAGAGAAAGAAATTCCTGTGAAAAGATGTACTGAAACCAATGGCAAAACCATTCAGTTTCACTAGTACACAGCAGAATCGGAGTAAACCATCCTAGTTGGTTTGAATGATGCATAAGTTGGACAGAAATCTGAAGGCAGATTTCTAGAACCAAATGCCGGAGCTCTCCAAAAGTATCTCCGTAACAGACACTCTCACTGTAAGCATTTCTTAGCTCTCACTTAACATTTCTTAGGTGTACTTTACAGACCACTGGGTGTTTTTCATTCCCTTTCCACTAGCACAACTTTTACCAGCCTGTACCTACTATGTATCTATAAGAAATCAGTTTAATTCACAGTTTAACAAAATTCCTATGAATTCTGAATGCAGACAGATGACATAATAACAAAACTCAGGATTTTTTGTATGTCATTTTCCATAGTTTTAAGTAGATAAGTAATAACAAGTAAATGTTAATACTACGGTTACAATTATTATTATTTCATTTACATGTAAGTGCCTAAACTTTCCAGGCTTGTCTGATCACTTTTTTTGATTTAGTCACAGCAGTAAGAAAATGCCTTGTCATCAACACAAACATTCATGGAAATCTGCAAAACTATTCACCCGCATGGGTGACGGTAGACAATGACCTTTAGCTGTCTAAAATGTAGGCATCTTGTCTAAACTAGTTATCCAAGTTTACTTTACAGTCAGTGTAGAGACAGAGATGTTACCAGAAGAGGACCAATCCTATAATAAAAAAAAATTCCTAAGATAACTGAGTTGACTTTCTCTTTAGAATTGCCTTTGTTTCCATTGATTACAGAGAAATGCTAGCCAGGACTGAGTCTAGATGCCTTACAGCTGAGATTAGGTCAGATGAATCCCACCTGGATGCCAGTTTCGTCTCGTGTACTTAGGAACTTAATTAGCTTATTAGTTATAATCACAAAACTATGATTAAAGCCAATAAAAGATGAACATAAACAGTGGATTGAACAGTACAGCCCCAGAGGAACCCTTGGCTCTAGGCGACAGTGTGATTGGAAAAATGAATCCTTCTATATCATCTCCTGCTACAAGGGTTACATGTAATTCACATTTCCTCTTGTCTGAACACTCAACTGTAGCTTGTTAATGCTAATGACGATTGCAGCAAATGAACTATTTTCAAATGATAGAAGTACATACAAACTCTCTTGTCTATCATTTCAAATTTTAAGTAAAGCTTTCTTTTTGGTTAAAAGGGCAGTCAAGGTACCTTTTCTCAGCCAGATTGCCTCTGTTTAACTCTTGTCATCTCATCATTTGACATCTCCACAGTGATTCTTGCACCAGTGGAGCTGTGCTGAATGTCTGGCTTACGTATGGGAGTTGCTCTGTAGCAGAACAATTTCAGTCGGCTTGTTTCAGAATGTGCTTCGCAGATTGCACGTTTCCCTCGGCCTCTCCATTCAGCTGCGAGGATAACAGCCCAGTTGTAACGTGACAAAAGTTATGCATGTCCATAAATCATATGTATTCTTCCTCATCAAACAGGATGCCTTGGACTGTGATAATTTCATCTGGGTTTCTCTGTTTTGCCAATATATTTTTCAGCTGATTTATGGCACTTGCACTAAGTGTATGATCTCCAAATATCTGGAAAAGAAGCCACGTACTTTTGTCTTTAACTCAGAAATGTCAGTCCCTATGCTTTTGAGGGCGTGAGTGATTATTAATGTTCTTTTATGCTGGCTTTCTTAACAAAATTCACACCGGCTAAAATCACAACATAAATAAAATGTCTCTGTTTCCCAGCCTCTGGCTCCAAAACAGTGCTTTTTCACAACTGTTAGCAATGCCCAAATACCCCATCTTGCTCATTGGAAAAGGATAAGCATGACATTTCTCTTGGAAAAAGCACTTATCACACAAAGTAACCTCTCTGGTTCTATAAGGTTATGTCTTAAAAAAAACCCCTTTACTCACCAATGATCTTCTACTGAGTCTTTCAACAACCATAGGCGCCCTTAGAATCAGTCCCTGTGCTTCACAGAGTGCTCTGGAAGCTGTGAATCTGCAGGTACTTGCAGATTTCATGCACTGGCCACATTCAGAATACACTGATACACACAGTGATCAGGGCTTCACAAGGCGTGTGAACCCTCTTTGTCTCATGTCTTGCCATACATTGAAATCCTAGTTGTTTCTCCAGCACACAAAAACAAGTTTCACAGTAAGCGAAAAGTTTAAATTCTTCTAATCTGTATCCTTTTCATGTACACAGAACAAAACATTGCAAATTTTAGCTTTATTATATGACATGTAACTGATTTCAGATGATCATCATCACCACAATGGTCTTTTCACTGGCACCAGCACTTCCAGGGCCTCACAAGCACCATAAAGTTATCCTCCAGAAACTTCCGAAAGGATTGCCCTGTCCTGTTTATTGCTATAGTTCGACTCAACATTCATTTTGCAGTGTTTCTGCTAGGTGTGCTTTCATTTAGGTGTTGAAGGAAACTATGAAACTTTTCACATGCTGAGATTTTTCTGGGAGTCTGTATATTACTTTTGAATCTAGGCTCAAGTGTTACACATTTATGATGTGTCCCAAGAGGTCTACCATCTCTGACACAGCAGATGCCTTTCGCTGTTACTGCTGTTTAGACTCACTAACTGAAAATTGACTGTTAATCAATTAATTTGGGTGCATTTTATTGTTTATTGTTATCATTTGTAAATCCATTCAGTTCTGTGTAAGACAGAAATACAAAGGCAGTCCAGTCCCCAGAAAATTTATTGTCTAGGAGATGGATAGAGAAAGAGGGTACTCATAACCGCTCAGCACTAGGTACCTAATGCAACCCACTACCTCTGCTCACTTTCTTCTCTTCCCTGAGTCCCTCAAGACTTAGGCACCAAAACTACATGCCTAAGCTGGAGCGTACCCATATGTCTGAAAAGATGTGGTGGAAGATCAGGAGAAAAATCACCTTGTATGTATTTTTTACTTCTTAGTCTGTTTGTTTGTTTGTTTCTGGTTTTATTCTTTTCTTTTATGAGTTTTGAGTACAGATTTAATTCAAGAGAGAGTTGAGGCCACATGTTAAGAGGTCATTCACATGCCTTCCTGCTATGTTCTGTGTTAGTATCATCATTTTCCCTTGCATTATTTCTGTGCAATGATAATAGCAATTCTGCGGCACCCGAATTATTGTGGAAGTGTGATGTTTACTGTTATCTTGGGCTTGCCTGAGTGCAGAAATGTATTTGCTATGAAATGCGTGGTATTTTTGAAAGGAAAATAATTGGTCACTGAACAGCCTTGGAAGGATGCCATCGTGGATAGATGAGATGTATTCTGCCATTGGAATCAGCATGTTTAGTTATTTCAGTGGAGTGTACTTTTCCTCACTAGTAAATACGCATGCACAGAAAGCACTAGACTAAGACTTATTATGTATCTTAGTATGATCATTTGGTCTACCTTTCTGCTGTCATTTTGCTAACTGAGCTTATGCTCTAGACTTGGAATCCTTCTCAATGAATTCATGCCAAAAAGTTTTCATCATCTTAATTAATAGAAATGAACACAAAAGTGAGTGCTCAAGCATCAATGTTTTTTTCTGGCTTCTCAGTGTTAAAAATCACAATACTAGTCAGTATATTAGAATACTGGTGTTAAAGAAAAGCAGAATAATGAACAAAATAGCCTTATTTCAAGCTTATTTCATTATAAGAATGTTTTTATGGCCAACTAGTTCAGAAATTCAACATGCAATTGCTCCTCTCAGATTCATGTGGTCTTAAGTGACAGAAGACAAGAAATAAAATATATTATTAACACAGAGTAGCTGTAACTTCACTGAATTGCATCAATATCTATTAAGTTTCAAACATATGTTCAGCTAGGTCAGGTTGAAAAGACCTTTTAAACTAAAAGAAGCACTAAAATTGTTACCTTGATGCTGCAGGGAAGGTGTGTTGAAAGTTTTCTGGTTTTACTCCAGAGCTACCTTGAAGCTTATGGAGGACCATAGAAATGGAAAGGAAAGCTCTCGTTGTATTTTAAAAAGTAATATTAATGTCTTTTCCCCTGGATGATAGATGCTTTGGGTTAACAGGAACACTGGAAAAGAAGAATAAAGCAGGGAAGGGAGAATGGAGACTGAAAATCAGAATGATGTAAAGAAGTTAATAGGAGATAACTACATCCACAAAACAAGCAAATGGGAACACTTCATGAAACTATCATATAGAAAGTTTAACAAACAGAAACACACTTTTGGGTTTTTTTTCCACAGGACAAAATTGCTCTGTTCAACTTCACAGTAAATTTTGGATGTCAAAAGCATAAATTAGCTGAAAAGAGAGTTAAACAAATTTCTGGATATCCGGAGACAGCTATTACAAATGATGGGCCAAAGGCAAACTGTTTCAGGACATGATGGGATGTCCTGATTGTGAGATGCAGGGAGTGTACAGCTGCAGCTTCTCTGAGCATCCACTCCTGGTCACCATCACAGTCAAAATACTGCAGAAGAGGGAAACTGTTTTGCAACTGTTGTTATAATTCAGACTCGATAGTCTAAAATGTATAACTGAGATCTCGTTAATGATCACAGGCTGTTTCCATCTGACTGGCTGTAGACTTTTGTTAAAACAAACATACAAACAAACAAGTAATAACCCTTACCCCCTCCAAAAAACAAAATTACTTCTGTTTCAGGGAAAGCGTCAAAACAGCTTGAGGGCACTCATCCTGGCAACGTGAAAGTAGTCTCATTAAGTCCAGCACTGCTTGAGGTTCAGGTCTCTTCCCTTCATCAGTGCCATCATGATCTCTAGCCATGGGGTACATAACAGCTCAATATCAGATAAGACCCTGTGATCTAGCACGACAAGCAATGAAAGGCAATGTGCACTGTTTTCTACCACCTGAAACTGCCCTGAGAATCTAATCAAAAGATGGCTTCACCACCAAGGCCTTTTTTGTGCTGGGATGGGACTCATGCCTGGACTGTAACTGTGGGCTGGAGCCGGCAGGGAGATGGGTTTGGTTGGCACATAGGAAGTACAATGTCTAATTTAATGTTATAAGGGAATTAGTACCGTATGTATAACATCCATACTCTTGCAAAACATGCAAAGAGAAGGCAGTCAAAACCTCAGATTTAATTCTTCTTCAGCAGTAACATTGCCACTTCTATTAGTTCCTTTTTAAAAGCCATTGAAATGTTTGTGGAACGAATTTGTGTGGTAACAAACTCTATGGTTTTGCTTTATTTTGCATGAGGTCACCACTTTAGGTTTACTATAGGTCTGAAGTGTTTCACCCACGTTTGAACCTCAGCCTACCACAATTACAGTGTTAGAGTTCATCTGACTTCTCCCAAAAGTCTTGGTGGGCTATTTTATTTTTTTCCTGATGAAATTGTGGAAATGTCATTGTATTGTTACTGCTGGTCTACTGTTCATGTATTTGATTTGGTGGCACTGAAAAGCTCACACCACACATCCAAGCAAAGGACAACCATGAAAATTAACCTTGTGTTGCTTAGCCGGAGAAAACATGGTTTAAATGGTTGGTCTTGGCATGTCTCAAAGGACCTGTGAAATGGATTTGGAGCCAGCCTTCTTCATCAGCTAATCTATGTGTGAGAGCTAAATAAAGGAGCCTGGGGGAAAGATGAAAAAAGAGAGCAGGTAATTAAATATTAGAAAAAGAGGAAAATAAAAATTTGATTTATACCATTTAAAATGTTTTTTTTAAATTGAGTTGACAAATATATCATGAGGCAGAGGTTAACTAAACAATCTCTGGTGAAAACTGTATAGACTAACTTAACATAATAAAATGTTGCATGAAGCAGAAAATTCTATGACAATTTGGTACATGGGGTATTGCCTCTCTTTCAGTTAGAGGGCATTTATTACCCACTGTGTCTTGATACTCAAGCAAGACAGATGATGTGGTGACAGATATTCAAGATTGTGAACTAATGTTCAGTCTTTTATAGAGAACAAGAGAAGGCGGTAGAATTTTTTTTTTCCCTAACAGCTTGCCTTTTTTATTGTTCTCTGGGAATGGAATTGAGCAATGGTTTCTGAAGGGCTTGAGTGGGTGTTAGGGATGGAGACACAAAAGACTGCAGTCCACTCTCAAATTTTTATTTTAGGCCTGATATGTCTTTGAAACTCTAGTAACACCAGCGGAAGTGCTCTGACCCTGCTCTTTTCCAGTGTTTATGCAGAATTTTAAAGAACTTATCAGGCAATTGTCCATCTTCTGTCTCAGTCTAACACAGGATGAGTGCACGTTATGTTCCTTTGAAATGTCTGTGTTTGTGAGATGGGACTCTATTTTAAAGGAAACTCCTAAATTACATGTGACCAGCTGAACAGTTAACACTCTAAACAGCATCCATACAGATATCCACAGACTTGTAATAATGCAAAGATATGATTATATTGACAAAAATCTACAGATTTTCAGCTGATCAGCTGAAGGATCTGTTTCATGATAAGGTGAATCACTCTTAGTGCTCTCAGGTTGTACTAAACACGGCTTAATTCTTTTGTTCATAGGCAGGCAACTAGCACCCCTGGGCTAGATGCCTGCCCCCTAAATCACCTCCTTTAACCTCCAGCAGCTCCAGAAGGGCATTGATCTACCATAGTCATGTGCCATATTTGTTATCTGCAAGCAGATGTCTCAGATACCTCACGTATCTCTAAAGGTATTAGCCCTTTGTGTGGGCAGCTGAATGAAATCCTATTCCCTACTGATTACGGTGGGGTCTTAGACACCCAGCACACATACAGCCTCTTCTATTGTAGACACTCAGAGCCTGAAGCTGATGCTGCCTCAAATTTTACTGATCCCCTCAGAGGGACAAGAAATGAAGCAATTTTGTTGCATGTTACTCTTTGAAATATTTCAGGAAAAGAGCTTGATTAGTCACATGAATTCAATGTTCACAAATTGTGTTTGATTCAACAAATTTCTTTGGATAGGTAGCTCATTTAGATCAAGTTATCTTGGTGATTTTGATCAGTATTGGGTCATTTCCCCAACAAGGCTATTCATAAACGCCATAAATGACTAACAGCAAAGTTGCGTAGTCTCTGGACATACCATGTGCCTTTCTGTTATTCTCAATGTCTGGTTTAGGTTTTCATTTTACATCACAGCTCAAGGTAGGTGAAGACAGTGAGCAAGATATCACTGAAGTTACAGGTAAAGTTTTATCAACACTTGTCCCTATATTAACCATTTCAAAAGGTCAACAAAAGTTCTACTTTTCTATGTCATTCACTCTTGGGCAGTCAGAAAATCACAGGCTGTACACATAAAAGGGTGTAAACAGAATGATCTTGGAGCCTTGCTCTTTGAAAACACCTGTAGGATTAATGACATCACAGATGGTTTCATTTCCATGAGACATCTAAACATCTAAATCAGTATCACTTCCCAGAGTACATTCTGCCAGGCAAGATACTTTCTGGCAAAATGAATCTCCAGCGCCTGTCCTTCCTGAAGCCATGCAAGACCTCCATGAGCAGAGCAGTGCCGGTATTCTGTCCGGGGTGATGCAGACATTTAAGAAGACTACTGCATTAGCTCATACATACTCTAAAGCTCTGGTTTATTGCTTGGTTTGTAGCAGGATTCCCAACAAAAATGTTTGCGTTGTTGACTGCCAGCTGAAGGACCTGTTCTGCAGGCTCATGCCCTACAGAGAATTTGCAGCTCAAAGGCTGGGACCAGAGATTTTCCTCTTCTGAGCACATTACATGGTGACTTCTCATAGCTCACGCAGAAGTGAGGTGTGAACTAAAGGAGAGGTATGGACAAAACGAGAGAAAAAACAAACTAGTCATAGTATCAAGGGAGAACAGGCAAATCAGATGTGAGGCTGCAGTCAGAGATCATTGATTACCTTTATCTTGTTTCAGACCCACAACTAGAATCATATTTTTGTGCATGGGCCCATCTCCATTTGCAGTACAAGAAAGGGTGATGCTTTTTCTTTAAAACATTTTGGATTCCCCTAATGAACAAACAAGTAAAAATGATCAGTGCTCCCCTTCACCAGAACATCCTAATCTAGAATATTTTGATAACAACATAAGATTCTTGGAGCTGGAGCTGAAAGAGGAAATTTCCCAAGGGAAAAACTGGCATAGTATTTTTTCTCCTTTGCCTGTTTTCCCCCTACAAATAATTAATATTACTACCAGATTCAACGCAGTACTAGAATATTTTTTTCCCCCATATTGCCCCAAAATCCTGCAGTTTGAGTACATCTAGGACACAATTCTGTCTCTCAAACTATGCTCCACTTCCAGGGTGCTGTTATCCTGAGATTTTTTCCTCTAAGCAGTAATCGTTCCCCCCCTAGGGGCTTGAAGCATTCACACTGCTACCTTCAAATACGAGGTGCAGCTAAAACAATTCCCCAAAAAAGACAGAGATGTTCCAGCCTCCTGGATGCTCCCTCTGAACCTGGCATATATAAAAGGAAGCAAAGAGGCTATTCATCCCACAGTGCTTAACCATCAGAGGATAAATTATCTGTGAGAAACAAGGTAGGCTCTCATCTCATGCCTTTGTGATTACACGAAATGAAGCACAGAGCAAACTTTTATGCCAGAAGTTTCTCTCTCTATCTGACTGAGCTTATCTCATCCAACTGACCTTTGCAGGCAACATTTGCAGACTTGCTAATATTGATTGGTCTACTGGCTCTTTCACCTCCTCGAGCATCCCAGGGGTGTTGTCCACCTTAGAAAGCACAGAAAGGAGAGTAAGCATGGGGACAAATAATTTGTCCGTATGGGAACTATGTGAAAAATCAAAACCTCATCATTCAGTCCTCAAAATCAAACATGTCTGAGAGTGAAAATACCTGTATATCCACATAGTAGTTTCAGCATCTTTGAGCCCAGGCTATAGACAGCATTAGTCAATTCATTAGTTTGTGCTCTTCTGATAAAAAAGGAGAGAAACTCATATTTAAAGCATGTTTAGTATCAGCCTCTGTTGGAAATGGGACTGTGGTGTAGCCATTGATAGAAACCATTATGAGAGCTCCAGTGTTGCCACAACTTTAAGAGAAGCAAATCAGCTGAAATCAAGGTGATGGCTGAACTCAACCCCAAACAAAAATGAGTCATACAGATTTGAAATTAAAAGGCTTGCGTTTTCACCTAGGTTTTCCCTTTGTTTCCTGGTATGAGTTTTTCCTCTATTCTCTGGTCTTAAATCTGCTGTGGTTTTGATTATAATCTTTCATAAAGGATTGTGCTACAAAGTAAAGTCTTTGCTGTTGTGCCCACTATTTTTAAAGAGCCTTTGAAGATTTTTTTTTTGTAACATGGAAATAAAAAGTTGCACCCAATTCCTAGTGACATTCTGGAGAGCTATTTTTATAGTCACCTTTGCTATTAGACATCTTCAGCCCTTTCATGACCACAAATAGTAAGAGCTGACCTGTGAAACATAGCATGCATCTCAGAGGGTTTGCAATCTGAAAATCATTGCCTATAGACCAAAAAAAGAAAGTAGAAGCATATGGACAGCTTGGTCCCCCTATTCCCTCCTGCAAGATCTAAGCAACTGATACATTACCCATGAAAGAACAGAATGTTTGGACACCTGTGCCAGCCAAGTACCCGTCCAAGATGTTTCATAACCACGCTTATTTATGGAATCAGAATAGGATGCCAAGTCAGGTGGGATAATAGGAGATGGCCCTTAAGTCATAGTAAACATTACCCAGCAAGGGGGCAAGGGGAAGTAGTGCTGTTGTTAACTGGAGAGTAGGGGGTGAGAGAGAGGAGGAAATTGCAGAGAGAGATTAGATCCCACAAATAGCCAGAGGAGTCAGCAGGGAGAGGGATGTGGTAGAAGAAAAATGGAAGTTTTTCTGAAAGTCAGGGGTAAAGGAAATAAACTGAACACCATAAAAACAACTTACAGAATCCCTGTTGCTGAAAGAGGCACCAGCAGTAAGAGAAAACAGTAAAACGGTGTTAGCCTCCCCAAGCATGGATGGGTGCCACAAGACTGAATGTAAAAGAAAACACTAACCTGGACTTCAGGAAAATGATGAGGTATCCTATCTGCTCCCTGGCTTTCAGGGGATGTTATTCAAAGGTAGGAGAGAGGAAGCACCTGGACACCTGGTTGACTTAAGCCATGGAATGTCATTTGCACAGGAAAAAGTCACTAGAGAGGCAAACCACCAGAGTAACGAATGACGAGTAAACGAGAAGCTGAAATAAGAGAGGAGCAGACTTGAAATGGTTGATAGGGATGCTTTCAAACTCAGCCGGTCACCTCATATATTCTCCACAAAACTTTCAGTTTCCCCCTTGAGTCCTTCCCATTCAGTCTTTGTTTGACAACTCTTACCAATCTACATTTCCTAACAGCTTTTCCAACTCCCATTCCCTTTCCTGATATCCTTGCCAAATCCAGGCAGTATCTTTCACTTGTTCCCTTCCCACATCACATACCAGAACATAATTTTCACAACCTGAGGGTGCCAGCTCTGTGCCGTGCATTAAAATGACATTAAGCATTATGTGGATCAACGGAAGCTAGAATATTTTTTTTGATGGGGTGAGGGTAGAGGGATGGGAGAGAAGGAAGAGGCCTTGTAAGTGGGCCTTCTTTAGCAGAACATCCTATAAGAAACATATGATAATGTAATCACCACAGATATTTGACAAATGCTACTCAGTTCATTTTTTCCCTTCCTGATGACATATCCCAGGCTTTACACTGAGCTTCCCAAAGACAGATTGTGCACACAGCAAGTATCTAGAGGAATGCAAAAGCAAAAAACCAGAAACACTACATTTGGGAGAGATTCCTTCACACTGGCTTCTTCAGCAAGATCTGCAAATGAAGCTATTAAGATAGTTAACACAAGCCAAGGTTATCTGAAAGCAAGCGAATATTTTATCATTAATAGTAGCATTGTTTAGTTTTAGCATTTAAATCACCATCCACACAGTAGCTGTGTTTTGCCCCTTTAGTAGTATTATTTACCTTTCATTTATTTGACTGTGAAAATGCAGAGGAAAGACTTTCAGTTAAAAAAGATAGTGAAAACTAGAGAAAGAATTTATTGAGAATCATATAATGTTGTTTATGACTAATATCATATGAGCTGTAGCAAAAAGTGCTTTTAAGAAAGTATAGTCTAGAAACTTGCCCTAGAAGCTGCAAGTAAAAGTCAGAGGAATCTTCAAGAAAAAATTAGGAATAATGCTTACTACAGATGATTATTATTATTATAACAGTGTACATAACAGAAAATAAGGTATAGTTGGAAATGTCATTTTCATTTTCTGGGTTTTGAAAATACCTATTTTTGGAAGCAATAGAAAAGTCTGGAGAATTTCCATTTTTCCTTAAAAAACAGTGTTCTGATGTTATTTTTCTCTGCTTTCTTCCTATTCTAGAACTTCTGTTGAATGGAAATCAGTATCAAATTGGGAAAAGCACTTTTCCATGTTTTCATATCATGTATGAACTAGAAGGAATGGAAAGCAAAGAATTACAGAAAGGGCATGTAACAGAGGACAAGCAAGGAATGAAATTTTTCAGAATTTCATCACGCAAAGTAGTCTTTCCTATAGGAAAAATGTTAAAAAACCCCTTATGCACTTTATCAAAATAGTCTTCCTTCCTGACCAGACTTTCATGTTACTTCTAGTATATTTAAATTGTCTCACTTGGCAGCAAAGGAGCTAATAGGCCTATACCCTTTAAAGCTCAGATAACAGCTGATCCATCTTGTTGAGTTAAATCTCCTTGGAAGATGCTCAGAGTGAGATCAAGGCTTCGTGTTGCCCCAATTCTCTACCCATGCTGAGGAGGTCACCCTTTGATTCCTGGACTCTCATGCAGGAAAGAATTTACAGGCTCTCTTTAAGATGTTTTACTTTTCACAGATTTTAATTTCTTAGCCCTGCTTAGTAATGTATCAGTTTTATGTATGGACCCAAAAATGCCAGACGAGAGGAAGGATATTCAGCAAGTCCCTGTGTTTATTTGACATTCCAGAATGAATACATGTTGTGTGGACAAAAGCAATGTTTTACAAGTTTTCACATTGCATTCTGAAAGGAGTGTTTTCTTTATAATCTATGTATCTTTATATAGGCTGTAGGCCAGGTTAAGCAGTGTGATGCAAAGGCTGGGCAGAGGGCCTCTATTCACAAAGGCACACTTATTTCACTTCATCTCACATGGCTATCTGTACCGCCAAGCTCACGCTGAGGGATGTTTTTCACACATCACAGAGTGTGTGTTGTGCTCCTGCTTCGCTCTTCTACTTTTATCCCATTTGTGCAAACTATAAGGTGGGACCAGCAAATCTAACCATCAACAGTGGTGATGGGGCAGAGGACAGCTTTTGAAAGGGAGCCTACAATTTCAGCTGTTTGACATATCTTGCCATCAACCCATGTTATTGCCAAACATAATTTCTCTAGTTTCACAATGTCATGCCCTGAAAGAGATCCCTTGGAAAGTGGTAGCAGAGCAGACCACTCTGAAGGGATGATATAGTGATGCTAACAGCCATAACATGGCATAGTGCCATGCTCTCTCTTTGAAATGTGCAGTGAAAAATGGCCCGTACATCCATGGCAATACATTATCTGCCTGAGAAGCAAATGTTGCAAAGCATAGAAATTCAGCCTGATCCATGAGTAACACAGATATTTTAGCAGAAAGAGGGTTACTGGTAGAGCACTGGCAGAGACATGTAGCAGAAAAAGGGTTACTGGTAGAGGTCACAATATCCTTAATGTATTGTTCAATTAAAGCTTCTGTTGTAATGCTTTGGCTTTCTTATTTGCAGTCAGAGAAGGGGAAGGGGATCTTGAGGGCTCCAGGTCATTGGAAGAAGCATGTTCAACACCTTGTTGACCTTTTGGCTCCTTGCGTGAATTTGAGCCAGTAAGTTTGGTATATACAATTGAAATCCAGTACCTATAATAAAATATGCAAGGGTCTTCAGCAAAACTAAAGCAGCTTTGCAGAATTTAGGCCCAATATTTTCATCCAAAACCCACCCACTGAACTGCGAGTTCAGCAAGTATCTAAACTCGTAGCATTTCCTCAATTGGTCTGTAGCTGTTTAACACTCTGTTTCTGCACATGCCCCATGCAGCTGGCTTGGTACACCTCTCCTGTAGACTCTGTAATAGTGGCAACACTGCCTGACTTCACGAGGCTGGCACTAACATGAGACTATAGAGGATACATCCACACAACCATGCAAAACAAGCAGGTTGAATGGCCCTGCTATGGCCCATCTTTACTACTAATGAAAACCAAACCTAATGAGCTCCAAACAGGCCTCTCCAAATTGAATTACATATAGTACACTTTCATTCTGCTTCATAAACCATATCTTGGTACATAATTTTCTTGTTTTCTAGTTAATATATATTTCCCAGGTTACACACAACTTTACAAAAGAGCATCAATTGTATTAAACCATGATGTAAAATGTTTCTCTGTCAACAAGTATATTGATTTTTTCATTTAGGTTCATACACACACACATTTGCACTTTGTGGTTAGGTTTCAGGACAGCTACAGAATTCATTCCTGAACACTTAAAAGGAATTCAGTCGATAGCCAAGGGAAGAAAGGCAGAAAGAGTGAGATAAAGTGAATTAATAAGCAAAGCAGGCTGCAATGGAACCATGTGGACCTTCGGCCATTTTGCACTTAGTACCAGAAGCAGCGTGCCCAAAATTATTATCATTGTGATCTGGACTGGATTTATTGTGGCAGGAGTAGTTCAGATACTGAGCTACAAAGGAATAATGGTGAAATCTTCACACTTGTTTCTTTTATAGCTAGGGGGTGCCTTAAGGTCCATAATTCCATAAGACAGAGAGTTTCCCTGACAAAGAAGATAGTTATAAGGACATGTTTCAAGTACCAATTTCAAACCTTGGCTCCAGTTTACTTGGGTTTATCTGCATGCCTGAGGTTTAAGCATTAAAAAACACTTTGCAGTACTGACAACCTAGCAATAGAAAAAAAGTTTTTTATTGTACTGGAAGACAGTAATACCAGAGCTGGTTTTTATTAAATTCACTGATTGTTCCCAATTCTTTTTTTTTTTTTTTTCCACTGGGGGTTTCACTAGGAACAGTAAAGCCTGTGGATTTTATTTTATTTTGTTTGCAAACACATCACCTTTATGCAACAATGTTCAAAATGAAGAAACACAGGCAAAAAACCCCTCCTTACTGTGAAAAAAATGCAAGAGAAGAAAATTTTACTGCTGCGAACACAGCACTTGTGTTTCTTACTAAAAAAACCCAAAACAACCAAATAAAAATAAAATAAATTGCCAAACTATGACCCTTCACATCAGAACTTTGGCATTTTTATAGAGGACAGCAAGGTACAATGAATTTAATGCAAGCAGAGACCATCATAACGTGCCTATAGACATTAAAACTTTCAATACCATTTAGCATTGATGTAGTTATCTTTTTACTGAGTTCACTAGTGAGACGAACACTTTTAAAATCCTACCTCAATTACATATGTTAAAAAAATTATATTATGAATCATTTTGTGCTTAATATTCTGAGCTCTACTCATTAAGCAAGAGTAAAGAGACATTACTGGTGAAAGCTGGGCGGAGGAAATGAAAGTATGTTTTTCCATTGCTGTAAAGAGAAAAATACCTACCTTAACTCCATCTAAAGTTTGAATTCAGTGCTGATTCAAATTAGTTTACACATTCTGAAACCTCTTGGAAACAAGTTTCATTTTTTCTGTCTGAAATTTTATAAGACCAATCTGACTAAAATGAAGAAAAAGTCAGGAGATCAGTCCATCTATGGGCTTGCTTTTGTCTAACAGCCTAAAAACTAACCTCTTCTCACAATCAAAAAGCAGGTTTGAATAGGTGGATCATACTTTCTACAAACTCAGCTGGAAAATATTTCAATCCATTTCAGTAGATCTTGCCGAGATTTAATTGTTGTAATTAGTTTGAGATACCAGGTAGAAGTATATGTAACCTGAAATTATTCTGTGTCTTTAAAGTATGGCTATTACAATTAAATAGAGACTGATCACATTCATCTCCATCTAGCCAAATGATGGAAGCTCTCCTGGAACAGTGATTTTCAGTTTATGACCTGTAGACCCTGTGAGGTCGACAAACTACTTCAAAAGGACCTGTGAAACAAACAAAATGCTAGGGGATTAAATTCTGTAAGCGAGGAATCATACTTTTGCAGGAATTTTTTTTAAGTGAGTCCACCAATCAAAAAGGATGAAAACCACTGTCCCAAAATATTTCTGTGCCAGTACACCCTGTGAGGGTTAATGGCATACACAGGAGTTCTGCTAAATGTCACAGTAGTTACTATGCTCTAATCCTGATTCCCAACCTACTGTAGCTGCTGTAAAATATATAGTAATAATTTCCTGAGGCAGGGTAATGTATAAGGAATGTCAGACCAGGCTCTGGACATATTTGCCTTAGCTCTGTTTTATTAAAGTGAAACTTTTATTAAGGCATGTGGTGAATTGAGCAATCTGCATGATTCATGCAGTTATAAACTTATTGCTACACTCACAATAAATCAATGAGCTATTGTCGTATGTTCACTGCACAGTAGATTAAATAATAAGGGGAAAAATCAATGTGGAAGTATTATTCGGCCATATGAAAGTATTAAAAATGTACTCTAAATGTATTAAAAGCACCAAATTGTAGTTGAGCTAAGCTTTATTCCATAAACAAGTTTCTTGCATTCAGGATATTTATTTACTCATGGTCTATATAAGAGTCAATATAATTAAGTAAGTTAAATTATGTCTTTCACTGAGTTATTTCTGATTGGAACATACTCTTATGATTCACACAGTAAAACTATGGGCCAAGGCTCCAGCCTGACCTCTGCATACCCTCAGCTCTACTGCTCAGAGGGAAACATGAGAAAGAACTACTCCTTCAGGACTACGGCTGTCATAGGAAGATGCTGATTCATCACTCCATTGATGCCAGAGTTACAAAGGGTCATTTTGGGTTGGGGCTAAACAAAATCATTGTGGTTTCTCCACATATATCCACATACCTCTGATTTTCTCTTAGCCCGCTCTGAATTCTCATCTCTTTTGGGCACAATAAGCCTGTGCAAGGCATTAAGGGGACAAGTGAGAGTGAAATAGATTAAAAATTCTACTTTCCTTTTTCACAAGAGAAGGGAGGAAATGGGTGAAAGACTGTTACCAGTTCCTAGACGGAACCGTGCTCAATATTGATTCAAAGTGATCATACAGAAATTAATGAAGAAAGAGATGAGGACAAAAATGCATTATGCTTTAGAATTTACACATAAATGACATTGTTTCACAGTAAGAAGCAAAGTATGCATTTCAGTCATAAAATTATATGTCTCTTCTTCTCGAATATGCCCACTCCCTGTGGTTTATTTAGATTATTTGAAAACCTATTTAAATTTAATCAATCAGAATAATTATAATTACAGTTCATTCCCATTATACTTCCAATAAGCGCCATGAGCAGAAGCTTGTATCTTTGTTGTTTAAAAATGCAGTGCTGAAATGTATTAAATTTTCTTTAAAATTACAGGTTTAATCAATGTAATGCAGATTCATTTTTCTCTACTATTTTTCAGATAAACTGTCTCTGTTACTGTTGCTAAGCCATTGCAAAGATTGAATAGATTTCTGATCTGACCTCAGGGACAACTACTTACCTTCAAGGAGTGGAAAGATCTGTGTGTCCAAGGGGCTAACAGCTGACTACATGATAACCACAGCTCTCCAAAATCATTCCTAAAATATGCTTTAAAATCTACAAACGGTATACTTGATAATCCCCTTAAGGAAAAATAGTCCAGATACAAACAGGAGAACGGAGACTTGTGTCCAATTTTTCACATGCTATGTCAAACAGCCATTCCCAGAGTACGTTTCTTGATTGTAAAGTAGACCAATCAAATGGGTGACTAATTGGGAACAGTCTGACAACATGTTACTTTTTTCATCTCTCGGGAAAAGCAGAAAGTCAAATGCAACATCCAATGCTATGGGTCGTCATGTAGATTTTGGGATCCCTCATGGCAGGACTTTGGATCCACAGATCAATTAATGCTTTACTAGCAATAATCTGTCTATCTCCTTGGTGGCTGTAAGAATAAGGACAATATTTTTTATTTATGTAATGCAGTGTGCTCTCAAAATCCAGTTCCGAAATGGAGTTTAGAGTGGTCAGTTCTATTTAACAACTAAGTGGCTCCACATACCAGAGGGAACCCATTATATGCTGACTTGCTACCTGCAACTTAGAAAACTGTTGTAGACATTCCTCATCACCAGTTCCAGTCACAAGCCAAAACAGTGTATTCTGGTTCACAACAGTCCCCAGGTCTTAAACTTACAGGTTAAAAGGAGGTTGAATAAAAATCACAAACCTTTTAAGGATCTCCTTGTGGGAAAAGTTCAACAGCTCATGCAATCTCCTTTCACTTATCCTAGCCTATGCTGGCCTCTTCACCATGAAGTTGGGCAGGAACAGCTTGAATGCTAAGAAAGGGAATAATAAAAGGAAGATTTAAACTGCCAGCACCTCCACATCTATGCAGAGCCCTGGAGCCCAATCTTCATGATGCACCTATTAGCTATGATACATCGGACCAGGTAGGCAGGGACCCGGACAACATCCTTTTACCTTCAGACTCTGTTCAAGTCAGTAGACTGGTGACATTTACAAAGTCAAGTTTAAGATTTTTCAGTATATGCAGAGTGACACTTGACCACAGAATGAATGTCACTTACATTGATTAGAGCTGTAAAGATTAATCCCACTAAATTTTCAGGATACAAAGAAGAGCTTGTAAATTCTGTGAATTTTGACAGATTTACTATTTTTTAGCACTGCCTTTCTCAACCTCTTAGATAACTCTTGGAGAAGAGATAAAAAAAAAAGTCTTTTTTTTCTGTTAAATATGTTAATTACTAGGGAGACACGAATCTGAGTCCGTACTGATACTCTAGCTCTGCAGACATGAGAATTGGCATCAATCTCTTCACAGTTAACTAAAATTAGTAATGGACCTGAACCAAAAGCCATTATATCAATACATTCAACTTCTAAAACCATGCTTCCACCCACAAATACTTCAACCATTCATATTTTGGGGAAAAGTTTCTCATTTTATTGATTTGCAAGTGACTGATATACCACAAGCTTTCAATAAGAGTCAGTCTTTTCAATACCTAAACCACTTTTTAAAGTGGAACTTAGGTTTATAATTTATTGGGATGGTTTTGAAACTTACCTCTGGGCCTACTGTCAATTAGACCTTTTGGTTGGGTCTTAGCAAAAATCATAAGGTGTAAAATTCCACAAAAATGTGCAAGTTTCCTCCTAACTGTGGGAGCAAAGTACAGAAAGGTGTTTCTGATAAATACCCTCACGGGACACTTGATGGATGAAGCAAAAGAAAGACAAAAGGGGGAAATATCCGAAGCAAGAACAGGAGCAATCACTAATTATTCTGAGATACAGTTTTCATATTTTTATACCTGTGATGTTAGTGTCTCATTGCACAAAGACCTGCTTTTCTCACAACTCCAGAGGTGGACAATGTGGAAGCACACAGGCTAGCTCTGAGCAAGCAGCACTGGAATGAGAAACAGTGTGGTTGTATTGGCACAGACTTGTACGCAATGCAATAGGATCTGTCAGAGAGCCACAGCACACCCTCGTTACTGGTCCTCTCTGTGCGCTGCAATGATTTGCTTGTGCTGCGCAGGGGAAGTGGGCTCATGTTTGGGAACAGCAGTACATCATGCCCTGTAGATGTTCCAGCTTTTTCCGTGTTACTGCAGGAATCCCAATACACTGCTCCATCACACAGAATGGATGTGCTGGAGTTGCTTTAATATAGAGGGTAAAAGTATTTCTCAGACATGGAAATATACAGCCAAAAATATTCATACCGTTGCTCAAGATGAGATAACCAGTCAGTTGTCAAAGCATGTGCAGAATTCATCTCCTGGCTCCCTGATGAGTGGCTTCTCTGTTAGATCAGAGGAACTGTTATGTATTCATACTAGCCCTTTATGTGACTGATTAAGAACTGTACAAACAGGTTTTATTTCAATACAACAAATGCGAAGCAGTGAATAAGAGAAAGCCAAAATAAGCAATCATAACTACTAGTGAAACTTTCACCTACACAGGTTTGCAGCTTAAAACCTGATCACCTTGGTTCACAAGAGCTTATGAAACTCATCCCCTATTTTCCCTTTGCAAGGACTTATTCCTTTTTAACCTAAACTACCAGGTTTTCTCTGGTTGGGGGTCAAACCACCACATTTTCCCTGACTTGCACCTGAAATCATAACTCAGCATAGACTTGCTTCATTGAGCCTCAACTCTTTAGAGTTGTGAACTCTGACAAACCCTTTAGAGAACCTGATGTGAGTTTCAGATTTGTAATGAAACTCAAGCCTGGGCGGGTTTTGGGTTTCATTACAAAAGTTCTGCACAGCTGCACTAAAAACTCAAACCAGGTTTCATAAAAGTACCTGTTGTATTTAAGCCAGGGAGTCGCACTGGGAACTATATTTAATAAGTAAGAAGTTGTAGGAGTGCTGATGTAACTGTGTAAAAATGGTTTTTAAAATACAGGAGATTTGACATGGAAACCCCTTTTAAAAGCAGTGGAATACTTTTTCCAGGACTGTTGTCCCTCTAAACCCAGCACATTACTAGACCCAGTGCAGTGCCACTTCTGAGAGGAAGGACTGCAGGCCCTACAAAGTTTAGCTGTTGAATATGAATATGTTATTATTCTGCAATTCCTAACTCTCACAAAAGAAAAGGATAACTTTTAGCAACTATGGTGGCTGGACTGCCTCTTCTGTCACAACCAACTGCAACACTCCCATGGAGGGGACAATCTCACAGCTTTTTCCTGGGCCATAATAACATTCTTTTGAACTGTATAGCTACTTGGTTACATAGGGTAGTTTCTTGCAAGAAAATCCAGATGCAGTCAAATTACCTAACTTAATTCTGGTAGGAAATAGTTTCTACCCTCTACAAGCTAACAGAATTAATTTCCAGCCCTGTTGCCCATTCCTCCTGAGATGCTCCTAGAAGACATTGTGTGATCTTCAGTCCAGCTCTGTGCATGAAGTTCTGAGAGGAGAAAGCACTCAGTCTTTCTATTTTGTTTGCCTCTCATTAAACATAACAGGATCCTAGTCTATGGCTGGGAGTCTTGGCCAGTGATAAGTTTTCCAGAATAACAGTACCAATGACAATGGCAGTAAGTATCAGTTGTAGTAAATCAAGAGGTTGTTCTGAGCTTGAAAGAAACCAGTAGGGCTCTGATCCATCACAGTGTTTAATACATGCTTGCTTTAAGTGTATGGGTAGGTCAATTCATTTAAGTAAAATTGGGCATGTTTGCACTGCTTTACAAGTTGCAGTCCAAAAAGAGAGGTAGAAAAGAGAAAGATGTTACCCTGAATCTAGGAGGTGAGAGAATGCACACAGCAAGATCCAGGCTCTGACAACGGTCTGAGTCCACTTCCAAGTGAAGGAAAATTGAATGCCACAGGAGAGACTAAGCTGTTAGGAGATTCAAGTACAGATTAAAATGATCCAAGAGAATTAAAGTGACGCTGGAGGCAGCAGTGGCATGTTTGGACAGGGGAAAAGGGAATCCTTAAAGAATCTGATGGAATTAAGAGATGGAAGACAACAGCAACTTCAAAACACAGAATGTGCAAGAAATGAACATTGTTAAGTTAAGAATCTCAAAAGTAACCAGGACAGTATTTTTTTTTTTTTTTTTCAAAAAGAAGAAAAAAAAATTGTTGCTGATTCTTCACCAGCTGACATAGGCTTAAATTTCAACCCTCTGCATGCTTTCTATAGTTAAAGAACAGGACATTTTGGGGCCATTCAACACTGACACTTTTCTCAGTGGATCAGCACAAATATCCAACACAACTGTTTCTGTAATTGTGCAACAATGAGAAAATCCAGTATTTAACGACTCTCTGATGAATACCTACACCTCTGAAGTGGTATGGCGATATCGTTGTCTAATGTTATTATATTGGGCAATAACATAAAATATGTTGGAATATTGGCTGGGTCAACACCTGCTAAGCATTTTTTTTCCTGCTGACACCATCTGTAATTATTAATCCGGATGTGTTTTGTTAACTTTTACATTTATTTTAAAACCACATTTTTTAAAATTTGATTTTAAATAAGCATCTGACCAAGTCAACTGCCGAAACATCAACATGACACAAGGTTAATTCATGTGATTTATGTATTATTTTTTTTTAAAGCATGGCAATAGCATGACATTTGCAAGCAATTCTTCTTGTTAACTTCCTACATTCCCATTCCCAAAACTCTATTTCTCTTTTGTTTTAATGGATTATAAGTTCTTCAGATCTAAGAATTTATACTTTTGAATCACCAAGTGTGTCTCAGCATGCGATTCCCATTCTCAAATAGCTCCATCTTGGAATAAATAAAACTATAAAGAGCAAATAAGAAATTGGATGAGAATCCACGTCCATTCATGGATATTAGAATTTATGGTTATGCAAATGGCTATCATTCATCACATACACAAGTTAAATATTTAGTCAGCTCTGCCTCTGTTACACAGGAATTCTTAAAATGCATTTCTGCTGTAAACTTACTATATTATACTGCAAGCATTTAGACCACGTATATATGTATGCATATGTGCACATACGTATTTGTATAGAACACCACACTGGCAGAAGGTCTCAGGCCAGATTATGTGCAGATTCACAACTTCTACAGTTCAGTACTTACAGTGTTATTCGGCACAGATTCTATGGCCTCTTCCTCCTCTGTCCATCTACAGATGAGTTTAGACTTTATTACGTCAGCTGAAGTTTCTCCCGAATACGAGATTCTCAGCTGACAAGAGAATTGAGAGTCAAGTCATTCTTTAATTTAGGCCACAGCATTAGGTTTTGAGGTGAGACGCATTGAATTAATGTAAGCAGCTCCTTTAAACATGAAGTGTGGTCTCTGTGTTGAAAGGCAGGAGTTGTACCTGTTAAGATATAGAGCTCTCCCTGCTTTTCACCACTCTTACAGAGGAAAGGCCTCAACAGAGACACAGGGTTTTTCACTTAGGATGACTGCCTTCCCCTTTGTACAGGTTAATTAGAAGTGGAGGAGGAGTCAAGCAACACTAGTCTCCATCTGTTCTGCAGCTGCCCCAGCTGAGGCTAAAGGTGCTGATTTTTTTCCAGTGTCATGCTCAACGGTAGGTGTGCTGGTTGGGAAGCACTATGTTGCTACTGGTATGAGACCCACTGCTCTCTTTAAAAACTTTTAGAAGAAGCCCAAGAGGTTTATTTGGCTCTAGAAGCTAAATAACTTTCTATTTATTCTCCTCTGCATTTTAAATTTCTTCACTTTAACCATTTAGCTTACTGTTTTATTTAATAGTTCTACCATTGTCCAGCTGATTTCAGCCCAGCTTTGCTGAAAAATTAGAACTGAAGCCATTGAAAGCTCAGGTGTATGATAAGGTTAATGTGACCTACCAAGTTTCTGGGCATAAACTGAGCTGCACCACATGATCATAGTCAGGTTTTTACTCCTTTTTCTCTGCTGCTGGAGTAAGAATTTTACCTCACACTTGGCACAGGCGAAGAGTGGATAAATGTGGGGTTTTATCTCACAACTGTAGACATCTGTGTCTGAGCCAGTCACTGACCAGTCTAGTAAATAAAGTCAGTGCAAAGCACAAATCATCTTATCCTGTAGTAGATGTCTAAATTAAGTCATGTGAATCACTCTAAAACTACCTATTTCTCTCCAATACAGTAAAAGGAGCCTGGAATGACTAGCTGAAATGTAGACACATATATGCAGACACCAAAAGTAAAATTACTGTTTCCTTCAGCAGCTTACTAAGGCATAGCAATTTGATTTACTTTGTGAGGTTTAATGCAATCACTGCTATTGCTATTATTTGCATTGCAATAACCTCTAGAGGCTAGGATCTGTTTGTTACAAGCCCTGTATAGATAAAACTTCTTTATCTTAGTCTTCACAGATAAAGTCATCCCCTAAGGCTCTGTGTCAAGAAGTAAATCAAAGCAAATGGTGAACCATGAATAGTAGAGGAGGGCCAAGATGGTGACCAGCTGTACAAATTCGACATATGCAAGTGTATGGAACTGGATGGAGTATATCCAAGGGTGCTAAGAGTTGCTTTTCATTGTTGCAAAGCCACTGTCTACCATTTTTGAAAGATTGTGGAGATCAGAGGAAGTCACAGGTGACTAGAAAAGGGCAAATATCATGCCCATCTACAAGAACAGTGAAAAGGAAGATCTAGGAAAGCACAGACCAGGCAGCCTCAATTCAGTCTCTGAGAAAACTATGGAACAGGTCCTCATGATAGGTATTTCTAGACACATGAATGGTGCAAAGGACATGACTGGGAAAAAACCAGGACAGATTTACCAAGCATAATTCATACTTGACCAATCTTATTCCTTATATGACAAAAAATAATTTCTCCGTAAGCAAGAGCTCTGTACATCATCTACCTTGATTTTAGCAAGGTGTACGACACATTCTCCTACAACATCCATGTTGACAAACCGGTAAGATATGTACTGGACAGATGAGGCATAAAGCAGGTGGAAAACTGGCTAAAATGCTGAGTCACCTTAATGGGTGGTAGGTAATGGCTCAGAGTTGAACTGGCAGCCAGTCACAAGCAGAGTTCCTCAGAAGTCAATGGTAGGTTCAGTCCTGTTCAGTATCTGTATTAACAGTGTGGATTGCAGAGCTGAAGGCTCCCTTACCATGGTTGCAGGTGATGGGGAGAGACATTTCAGTGCCAGAAGAAAAAACCACCACACAGAGAGAGCTTAGCTGGCTGAAAGATTGTGATGACAAGATGTCCTTGAGGTTTAAAAAAGATAAATGTAAAGTCCTACACCTGGGGTGGAATAACCCCAACTAGCAGTAGAGACAGGGCTCTGACTTGCTGGGAAGCAGCCTTGCTGAGAAGGTGTCACGTCCCAAAGTTGGACCGACTCAGGTTCATGGATTTCCTTTGTCAGAATTAAGGCGAAACTGCACGAGGGGAGTTCAAACAACAATCAACATTTATTCAACCTAGCTAACCTTGCCCAAGTACAAGTGAACTTATCAATATGAACCTTGCAACATGTCGTTAAGCCGCTGTTTGAAAAGAGAAGGGAGGTGTAGAAAAAGAAATGGAAAAAGGAACATGAAACGTATCAGAAGGAGAGCCCTCCCATTGAGTCACGAGGTTCAGAGCAGACCCCCCTGCTTTCTGGACTCCTTCTCAAAGAGGAGCCCAGGGGCAGCTAGATCCACTCCTAGTCTCAGACCTGGTCAATGGTTTATGTTTAAAAGGATGAGGTGTAGGGACTGTGGAAAAGAGAGAAGGAAAAGAGGGAGAGAGAGAAAGAGAGAGAGAGAGAAGAAAAGGGTTTCACCAGTCCTGGGTCCAGCATTAGTCCAGCCAGCATAGAGATCCAGTTCTGTAGGGCACGCACTGAGAACTCGTTCTCCCTTCTTTTATAGTGTGTTAGTTGATGGTCTCGACATGCGCAGTTCCCGTTCCCGGTGTTCTCTGGAATCGGTCGGTGAGCTTTGGGGAGGGGGGTTTCATTGCAGCTCTGCCTCTCTTTCCCTGCTGGCATGACTGCTTAAGATAGAAGCACAGTCCCATCTTCCATGGGGCCTCATCCTCCAGGCACATACGCTGTGCTCCTTCTCCTGGTCACTTAAGGTAAGGAATTGCGGCTTTGGAGAAGTGGGGTCCCACCCTCCATGGGGCCCTCTCTTCCGGCCACATTGTCCTGTTCACAAAACTCCAGCATTTTTACAGAGGCCGTTTTCTCCACCAAAGTTCTTCAACGAATGTTTGAGACATTGACTATAATTTGTCAGACTGTCACAGAAGGTCATGGGATTCCTGGTGGGTAGCAAGCTACACCTGAGCCAGCAGTGGGCACTGGGAAGAGTGAAGTTAACAGCATCACGGCCTGTAGTGACAAGGGAGCAACCTACAGATCAAGGAGTGTTATTACAAACTCTATTCAACACTTGTTAGGCCACATTTCAAATACTGTATCCATTTTGGTGCCTGCAGTGTAAGAGAGACATTGAAAAACTGGAGAGTGTCCAGTGGAGGGTTATCAGGATGATTAGAGGACTGGAGAACTTGACATATGACAAAAGAGTGAAGGAATTACATTTGTTCAGCCTGGAGAAGAGGAAGCTTAAGCGGAATCTAATCACAGCTTTTTAATACCTAAAAGCCAGTTTTAGAGAAGATGAATGTACATCCAAAGGATGCACAGTGACAGGACATAAGGAACACAAGAAATTGGCTTTAAGGGAAATTCTACCTAGATGTAGGAAAAAAATCATCATGAGAACAATAAACCTTAGGGTTACGTTGCTCAAAGAAGTTGTGGAGTCTCCTTCTCTGAAAACATTCAAGACTTGGCTTCATAGCACTCTGGATAACCTAACCTAAGGCCCTGCTTTCAACAGAACTTCAGACCACATGGTCTCCAGAGGTCCCCTCCAACCTGGATTTTTCTGTGGTTTTATGATACTATAGCAAAGCTATCTTCCTTACCCCTAATAACTGAGCCTATAAAATTATAACCTAACCCTAAATTTGTTTCTTGCTCTTAGCATGAATACATGGCTAGGACTCTTGGCTGCAATCTCCATTGGCTACAATAGGAGTGCAAACTGCTAGTGCAAATTGCTAGTGCAAAATACAGACATCAGTATGGAGATATCTCAGTGACTGTCTGTGGAAGAAATACTAGGACAAAAGGAACTAAAGAGAACAGACACCTCTTAGAAGAAATATGTTACTGAAGAAGGTTCCTATTCCTTGATGGCTGTTCTGTTTTACCAGCTGTTGTTATCTTCCCCAGAGAGATATGGAGGTTTCTGGCCTATTGTTCATGCCAGGTCTAGATCAATTCTGTATTTTGCCTTATTATAATAGAGGAAATAGAAATCCCCACTGGATTCTGGGATTGCATGGAAACCTTAAAAACCCATAAAAAAAGAATAAAGTAATAATCATTTGGGGAACACAAATCAGTAAATCACTCACTTTCTAACAGGTCAAAAATGAGACAAGATACCAATAGGAAAGGAAAAAAAGGAGAACAATAATTCAGACAGGTATGATAAGCACTAGGTAACTATTTCATATTATAAGGAGTGCTAGTGATGTAGTTAAATAATTTGCACTGACATATACCTCCATGGTCAAACAGATTGCCATTCAGGATTTACAGTAGTATGGATGGGAGCTGCAGCCATAACTCTAAGGCACTATGTTACTTCTAAATCAAGGTGCAATATGTTACAAGAGGCACCACTTTTCACATGGGACATAAAGTCCAAGGTCCAGAGTTTGACCATTCATCATTAAAGATTGAATGACACTTTTCATAAGAAGAAAGGTGTCAAACATAAAGTTCAAGCCAAATTCCAAAATTTGAAATATGGGTGATGTTTAATGGCCTGTAACTCAGGTGTGGTTTGGTGGCTTTTCATCACACTCCACAGAAGAATTCTCCTTTGCCTTCAGAGTAAAATCAGCAATTATCAGGCCAAGGGTTGGTTTTTTTTTTTTCCAGGTGAAAGTTATAAGGTGGCAAAAATAAAGCCTTGCAATGGAAGCTGATGACCACTGTAGTTATGGAAAGCCCATTATTTCTTAATAATAAGTTCATAAAGCTGTTTACGTCTTTAGGGCAAAAAAACCTGACTAAAAGTAAGTTGTTATTAATTACACTAAGTGGAAAAAATATACACAATATAAAGGTATTTTAACCCTGGGTGGAGCACTAAAAATTAACATTATTTGGCTCAACATATAAGCTAGCACTTCCCAATTAGAAGGTCAGCTGTGTGCTTTAGCTCTGAAAGCTGACAGTCTTTTTAGGTTAGAATTGAACAAACGTTTCCTTCTGTATTATTTGCTATAACAGAGGGAGGGCACTCTGCCTCTCAAAAATTTTTTAACATCAGGACTGAATCTGTGTTCTCAGTGCTAAAAAGAATAATGTTTTGCTCCACATTGCCTGCAAAGGTCAAATAAATTTACAAGTACCTTGAGACCAGTGGTTTACCCAGAAGAAGAGTCTTTAAATCCCATATGAGGTTCAGGCATTGGCATAGTATATCTGAAAGTAAAATAGCAACCGTACAATACCTTCTTTCCCAGAAACAGTCAATAAAAATATGATGTCCAGATACAAAATGTGGGCCATTCCTACTACACTGCAGGGAGAGGAAACAGAGGAAGAGTAGGCATAGGGATCATCTTTTCCTAAGATTTGATAAACTGTATGATTATGGAGAAGTCTAGCTCTTTAACACAAGTTTTATTCTTCAACCTTGTGCATTACTGTAATGGTGTCTTTGCAATGTCGTAACTAGAGGAAAGTAGCTACTTTTGTATGATCTTCCATTAGATGTGCTGCACTACATGTGAAAGTATTTTCCATTGTGAACTTTATTCTAGAGAATTCCCGTGCTGAAGTGCATGAATATAATGGGTCTGTACTGAGGCCTGGACAAGTATAAGTTGACAGACTCACAGAAATTTTGGTTGGAAGGGACCTCTGGTTTGTCCATCCAGTCCAGCCTCCTGCAGGACAATTCCCATCACTAGATCAGGTCAGTTCTGCTTTGTTTAGCTGAGTGTTGAAAAACATTTAAGGATGGAAATCCCACCAGCGTTTCTGATTGTCTAATCTGATCCTCAATTTTTCTAGTCTAGGTGAGGTCCAAGAAGCCATCCTTCCACCAAACCCAGCACACAGGGCCCCAAGGTGCACTCACAGCATCCACAGCCCAGCACCTATGGAAAATTTTCAGTTTGACAGGGTGACAGTTTCAGAGGGAGCAGGCAAATTTCCTTTTAGTAATGAGAAACAGGGAGAAAGAGAGAGGAAGAGAAAGAGGCTTACTCACTTCCCTGTTACTTTCTGCGATGAGATTTTTGACACCACAGAGAAACAGTGTTCGGTTGCCCTTTCTCAAACTACATAATGCTTTCAACGCTCTCTATCAAGCAGTATCTCTCCACCCTCTGAGTATTTTTTAAATGATCAATAACTAAGGTGTCCATGATTTAAAGGTGAACTTACAGTAACTGCTGACTGCTTTAGTGCAAGAAAGTCTGTCTCTTGTTTTTACTGTGCAATTGGTAGAAGCGCTACATGTTCTTGGCAGGAAAAATAGCTAGAAACCTCAGGAATGCATGATTTCTAATTTCAACAGAGTGGTAGTTGATTATAAGTATTAGCATAGCTTAACTTTATCCACTATCCAAACTTAATATTATCCTTTATTTAATATACTGATAGAAAAAGAGCACTCTCCTTTGTATGACTCTATTGTTTTCATTCTCTGAGGCCAAAGTCGGTGTTGACATAAGCAGGCTCTAGTCCATGAAAGTGAATGAAGTTAAACCTCATTTTGCCAGCAATGAAAGTTAGCCTCTGGAGCAATGCTAATTATGGTTTGTTTGTATCAATTAATCAACACAAGGTTAACTTTCAATCAGCACGTGGAAAAAACGCAACACAATTAACTAAAAAACAGTACAAAATCCCGTGATTTACCATGAAGTGGGATATTTCTATAACCACACAGTACAAGTGCAGGAAGAACTAACCAAAGTAGCTCTGAACAAGCAAACCCCTGAGCTACAGCTGCATCAGTAGGGCTCGGCTCAGGGATTACATAGCCATACCTCCAAGCTGCTGTGCTTCTTCCAGCTGGGCTGGTACCTTAAGTAGCACCATGCTGTTCCCTGTGGACATCTAGCTCTTTCAGTGCAAGCTGACATGTTGCAAGCATAGTGCTCTGTTGTGCAGTGTAGATAAGACCAAAATGTTAGGTGCACTAAAGGAATGAAACTTCACCTACTAAAATTAGGACAGCTTTCCTAAAGAATTGAAATAATACTCTAGGTTTCAGAAGCTGTCCATAAGACATTAGGAAATGGCATGCAAAATAACACCAGAGATACTGAAGAAACTATAGATGGTGAAAAGAAACAACATTCATCCATCAAAAATTTCACTGTCGTTACTGTCATTCACCCTATCTAGCTGCTGAGTGAAATGATTTCATTGCACCTTTGGCTAAGTGCAGTGCTCAAGACATGGGAGACTTTGTTTTACTGAGAATTTTAAAAAATAGTTCATAGATGACAACATGAAAACAATAAATTCCTTGAAAAGTGTTCTCATGCATTGCACAATTACAGTGCACAGAATCCAAACCACCAAAAGTTATTTCTCACCTGTATGGGCAAGACTGAACATTGAGTCGATCTAATTGATTAAAGAAATAAAAAGATATATTTGACTCTCTCTGTGTCTGAGTTGCATCATAAGAACTTTACTGACACCAAATGGTTGGGATTTCTGGTTTTTATTTTATTCAAGCTTTGAGCTTTCTACAGGCCAAGTTCAAATACCTCAGTGCCGTAAGGCATAGATTGAACACGACGTGAGCCTGAAGGAGGGTGAAAAAAAGCATTTAGGGGGCAAAGGGAATTTCATTTCAGAAAATAGAGCTCTCGTGCTAATGAGGAAGTGCCAAGAGAGTGCCAGTGAGAGTTCTGGATTTTGAAGGAAGGGTCAAAACCAAAGCTGATCTTTAGGCAACAGGACAGAGTTGCACAGACAGGTCTCCTGACTCCCCCTTGCCTGTTCTTAAGAAAGAACGTAAGAGCAAGTGGGCCTTAGAGAACATTATGTAGAAGTGCTCTCTCCTTGAGGGATTCAGTCTTATCCTTGTGATAAAGTAGCTTCACTACTTGTATACTAAGTGCTAATCAAAAGTTTTCTTCTTTCAAGTGTTCTGCAGCTGGATGTGTGGCTGTGATGTGATGGGTAAGGTATTTGAATGCAATTATGACCTAAATTCTAGCCTCCCCTTTAAAGACAGCAATCTGCATTAAAAATAAGGCAGGAATATGATGGGTTAAGGCTATATAGCAAGCGAGCTGAGGAAAGCAGTCTCCTAAGTCTAGGCATCTAAATTAGTGTGAATACTAGTCTCTCTCCTATTTGTTCCCAGGCTTGCAATTTGAGGATCCTCAAAAGCACTGAAAGACGAGTTCAAATGAGTGTAGCAGAACATTCCTCAAATGACCAGTCAGAGAAAAGGGTCAGAGTTTACAGTGCCTTTGTTACCAAGTCAGCTATTGAAACCAATGAGAAGGAAGAGGATTTCACATTTTCCAGGGGTGGGGGGTGTGAGGGGTGTAGGAAAAAGGTGAAAGACCTGACTGAGAAATAGTATTCTTGTGCAGACTAAATTAGGTTTCCTGAAATGACGTGTGAGTTTGAGCCAGTGGTATTCTGTTAGAGGATGGGCTCTTTATGAGCCACCAGTAAAACTGCTGAAGTATCTGCTTTAACATCTGAGATACCATATTTCTAAAGAAAATGTAGGACATTGTCGTGAGTTCTAATCAGCAACCAGTAAAATGCAGTCTTCTCAGAACAGTGTAATGCAGCCAGTTTTGTGCAGCAAACAAAATACTCAGACAGACATTACTGCATTAAGGAAGAGCAGGGACACTAGACAAGCATACAGAACGAGTAGCAAAGGATCTTAAGCAAAAGCCACCAACCGAAAGAATGATGGAGAAAGAGAGTTCATCATTTAGCAATTTGCAGGCCTTTTAGTGGTACTGGATCACCAAAGGACATCTGTGTAACATTTTCATCAGTCTGACAAGAGAGCCAACATCAACATTTGTCCACAGGAACCAAACTAAATATTTAAAGGTGAACTGCAAAGCTAAAATGAAAGTTGAGTTAATCATGGAAATATGCACTGAATGACCCTACTTACCAGGTTATTGGAGACAATTCATCACAGAAACAAGTTGAGACTCCTATTTATCAAGTTTTTTTCTGCTTTGCTGAATTTTCCTATAGATTTCCTGCTTTTCAATGGATGATAAAGAAAATATTCTGTGAGGACAGCAGAAGTCTTGTGTTGTCATAGATATTGGACGTCGAAGAATAACATACTGTGTGATCTTTAGTGAATTAAGAAAAGCTGGAGGACACCCTCAGATAAAAATGTAAGGTCGGTAATGTCATTGTAGCTAGCCTGATTTAACTCCAGGGTGCAGTCTAACAGATGAGCCCACATACGTCCACACTCTCTCCTTGCTTTGCCTCTTTGGGTTTTGAGCAAACAAGTTTACTACACCTTCAGTGGGGTAGATTTTAATAGAGAACCTATTTAAGAAAAATCAAGGGTTCTTCCAGCAGTTACGTGATTTTGACTTGGGGTTGTGAAAGGGCTGAGCAATAGGAACAAATAGATTATTTGTTCCAGGCAATTACAAGGAAAATGGAAAATTATCTGTTAGAGGTATCAAAGTGTTTTCAAAATGAGATTTCATATTCTGTTAAAAAAGATCCTTGGAATTTTATTCTTGGATTCTTTTGGCACTTTTTTGACTTACATTATTCTTACAGTCATAAAGTTGCCCTTATTTTTCCTTTATTCCAGCAGCAATGTCCAATCTGTGGCACATGCATCAACTGCCACATAGTAAGCACAGAGTCCAGCTCATATTCCATCTTCTGCTTCCCTCAGAAGAATGGAAACATGCAGAAATAGAGACAGACTGAATACACTGATTCAGAAACTTCGGAGTCCGAGAAAGCATGGGGCCATTCAAAAGCACGAAAGCCCTGAACATTTATTCCAAAGCCTGGAGAAACCAGAGGGAGTCTGGCCACTGAATTCAACAGTCATTGGAGCACACACATGCAGGCAGGGAGAGTTCACCTGCGCAGTCAGCTGTAGGAAACTGTGAACGAACATCAGCATCTTTTGAAGGTGGCTTCCCACTGCCGACTGCTACTTTGGAGCCGTGAGGGAGCAGTGGAGCGGTGCCAAGCATGGGTTAGCCTACCCTGCCGTGGGAGTTACCGCATCAGGCACTGCACAGCACTGATCCAGCTCGGCAACTTCTAGATCAGTTTTTCATCTCTTTTGCCAGGGCCCTGGTGAGAGCAGCTGGGCAGTGCACTGCATCCAGCACTGGGAAGGCTCTCTATGCAGGGTGGACAACTGCGCCAGAATTTGAGAATTTGACTACATGGAAGAACAAGAGAATCCTATTCACCTTACAGGTGAGCCCTTCTTACCTGTGAGTTTCTGGCTAGCCAACTGCAATTTGATCCAATTTTGGTGCTTACTTGCACATTTAGTTTCTATTTCCACTCAGTACTAGTAAAGTATTAGGAGACTCCTCACTTACTAAACTTGAGAGCAGGCAGAGACTCCCTTGACATTAGCACAGACCCTGAGATTGGGGCAGATTTTAGCAAATCAGGCTGAGATTTGAAAAGGTTAATCAGAATTACTGTGAGAATACTAAATCATTAACAAATTGTTAATAATCAATGGTTAATCAGAAAAAAATGAGTGAAAAGACTTGAAATTGAATTTTTTATATCTGATGGGAAAACCAAGCAGAAAGTGATGGCTTCATATCAGATTTACTAATCATTTTTTATCTATTTATTATTTGGAATTGATACTCAAAATGGTAATCGAAAGAAGTCACTTAGGACTAAATAGAGGTTCACATCGGACATAAAATCTCACCAAGTACTTTTGTTATTAAAAAATCTGTAAAGTCCTAAAAACATGGGCCTGTTCCAGAACACAGAGAAACTGATGGGAGCTCGGCCACTGATTTCAACAGGCGTTGGAACAAACTCATTGTTAGCTAAGCACACAGCTATCAGCATGGCACTGAGCCTGAGTTAACATATTCTGCCTCTCATCAGGACTCTTTGTTCCATGGCATGTCTCAAGAAAGTCTCACAGCTAGTCATTAACCAAGCATGCTCAAAAATATATGGATGGAGATATTTGATAATAGTTCAGAGCATTGTCATGAGAACTTTTAAAGAACTGGACAACATGCCTCTTGCAAGGCACGAGGACTTAGCCGTGATGAGCATAACAAGAAGACAAAAACTAAGAAATTATTTTTCTACAATCTGTAAAAAAAAGTAAGTTGATAGCATCAGGCAAGGGAATAGTATTTTAGCAGATAAAATGCCTTCCAACAGCTGGAAACTGGAGCAATACAACTCAGGCATGAAATTACAGCAAGAATCACTAACTAAAGGAACTACACACTAAGAGTAGTAGTGGATTCTCCATCACTGGAAATGTGTTCATCAGATTGGCCTTTTTAGTGAAATATATACTCAGACATCCAGGGAATTCCTATGGCTTTTGCTAAGTAGGAAGTCAAGTTAGTTCCAATGTATTAACGTTCCAATGCATTACAATTTGCAGCTCCTTGAAAAATATAGTATCATAAAAGACAGTGTCACTCACAATTATTCATATGCCATTTCTTGCTCTCAGACCTGTCTGATTACACTTTAAATCAACCAGCACAGAACTAAAGGGAATTCCACCCTAGATCCTCCCCAGTTGTTGGTTTGATCAATGGTCACGAAGGAAAGGAAACATGAGAGAACCAGCTGACAAACAGCTTGTTGACAAGGCTACATGTAACCAGAACAACAGCAGGACAGCCATCTAGGGAAAAGTTGACACCTGCTGTAGCAGAAATTAAGAGTTTACAGATGTTGCAGTTAGGGTAGTTAGCTTCTAATCCACACCCTCGTAATTCAAGCCTCAAAAATTCTCCAAACAATTGTAATAAAGAAGAATCCAAGCAGTTAGGAAACTGAAGCAAACAGGGCAGAGCAGCTGTTTTAATTAGTGCTTTGCTTAACCTGAGAACCATACCCCTACTCACTGGGATCATTAAAATAAATCAAGTTTTACATGGGTAATGGCATTTTATTTTGCTCTTCTGTAGCATCACTGATAGAGATAAGCATTTACAGAGAAAAGCTAGCAATACCACACCAAATCTTGGTCATAAAAAAGAAATCAAATGAATTCCTGCCTAGCACTAGGATAAGGAGTTTTCTGGGCTCATCTTTACGTTGCTCTTATCCAATATTTTTTTCCCGCTGAAGAATGAAATTTAAACCACAGCTGTCCACTGCTATCTTCATTCCTGGAGAGTGTTCTACCTAGTTTTATGAAACATAGTTTATGAAGCATGAGCAAAACATGTGTGAGTACATTCATATGCACATGTCTAATGGTATGTTGGAGCCATGGAGCCCACAGTAAATAGCAGGTAGTTACAGGAATGACTCTCAAGCTCAACACAGTTCATAGGGTTAAAATGCTATCCTCCAAATCCTTCAAGCTCAGTTCTACCGTATTATACAATAATGTAAAATGTATTAGCTGTTCTTAATTAGCATACATAAATATATTGTGATTAAATGAGTGAAGAAGGCACTCGACTAGTGGCCTGTGACTGCTAATGTCTTGGCACAGTTTTGTGGTGGCAGACAGTTATGCCAATACAGACTCTGCATGGAGGTGGTCAGCGGTAGGCAGCTCCCCTCTGCTGTATGTTCTAATGCATCAACAACATGATGGGTAAAAATGCAGTATGGAATAAGCATTAAAAGGCAGTTGGGTAGAGAAAATATTTTTGAACACTTTTTCCATTCTTTGACAGCTAGAAAATCCCTTACCAGATTTGAGGAAGAAAACAACTTTCTCAAAGCTGGAAAGTTCTAATATTTTGGAACTCTGTTTTGTTTATGTTTGAGAAAGTTGTGGAACAGCAACAGGCAATGAAAGCATACATTGGCACAATTAAGTCTGGTAACTCAAGAAGCCAGATATTGTTTTCAGTTCTACACACATTTTAGTTGAAATTTGCCAACCCACTTGAATAGGCTATTTTGGAAACCAGTGGTGACAACATGTGGATAAAGTTCTGCTCTGCTACTTACCAAATAAAGGAGTCTTTGGCTGGAAAAATAATGATTTGTGAACTGAAATGAAAGGAGGCAAGATGAACCTCTGGAGAAATGTTCAAGAAGAGAAAGACTACATATAGAAATGGTTCTAAGGAGACACTCTCCAAAGTAAAGTGTAGTTACTTTACAGGGGATGGAAAGATCCTCACGTGTTAGCATCATTAAAGAATCATGTTTGAAGAATCATAAATAAATAAATAAATGGAATAGGCCTTCTCCTCCTGAGATCTTCCCTGTATACTCTGCAGTTTCGAATGCCTCCCTCTTTCTGGAAAAAATAGACCTTAGAAAACTTGTCTATGCTGAACACTTGAAAAAAAATACATCTCTTGCTTGAGGGGCTTTAAAAAGAGAGCAGACACTATCAGGAGAGGGAATGATATGTTCCCAAATAAAATGCTAATAAACTACATTCAAGAAGTTTTGTAAACCAACAGATTTTTTCCCTCATATCACAGTTTTTTTGAAGAAGCACAAAGGGAGAAAGAGAATGAGGTGACATCCAAGCTAGCTCTAAATCAATTAGTATGCAACACAAAGAAGGTGCTTACCATTGTTTCTTGTACTTGATTCCACTTAGAGTGCATGACTGACCATATCTTTGTGCTGTGTCTCATTTAGACTCCGTTCCCATAAAAGAGGCACAGGACTTCTACTCCTCTACCAATTCAAGACATTTGTGGTGAAATCTACTTCTCAGGAAAGAGCCAGAAAAATCACTCTTTGAGGTCCTCAAAACAGTAGTAGGATTCTTTGTATAGTCTTGTTAAGGCTTTTTTGATTCTTGTCATTGCTCCTTATTTTATATTTGTGTAGTCATTTATTCAAAGAGTTGTTGCTTTTTTTTATACATGCATTTTAGGCAGTAGCTAGCATGGTAGGCTACCAAATCTGCATTGGATTCCTAGAAGCTTTATTAATGAACAGTCAATCAAATATAGCAAATTTAATATTTTAAGCTACATGCAAGCTCTGAGTTTGACATAGCTCCAAAGATAAGTTTCACGCTTGTCCATGCTTTGGGTTCAGTGTTATTTATATTGCTGTACACCAAGATAAAAGCCTAACAGCCTGTCTGATAGATAGCTCAAACCCTGATGACATTAGTTATGGAACAGCCTAAAAGCTGATAAGAGTTAGAGCTGAACATATTGGCCCATTACGAAATGTTTTCTTTAAATGCTGTGGAGTAAGTTTCAGAGTAAAAGTTCTGCACTATTTAAGGTCATCATATTGTGTGTACTGTGCCAAATAAAATTTTGGCGCTACAGCTATGCAAAAGATAAAGATTTTGCCTGAATATCAAAAGGGTAGTTCATTAAATATCTGTAGCAAAGAAATCATGTTCAAAGAGAAATAACAATGCCTTTCCCCAACATGCATGTCTATACATATGGAATTGTGAACTGTACATGACCGATCTGAGAGTGTATGTGGAATTGCGAAAGGTTTTCAGTATTGGTCTAAATCTGCTCCCTGTAAAGTCAACTCAGGTCTTACCCTTGGCTTTTCTGTGAGCAGAGGTGGGCCAGCAATGACTGAGAGCTTCAGAATATCCCATCTTGCATATCCAATGCTAAACAATTCAATAACAGTGCTCTTGGGTTAAGGTTAAGGTGCTACCCCATACAATCATTTTACTGTATGTAGGATCTGGAAATGCAGTGAAGTGCATTTCTGTGACTGCTAAAACTATAACATCTGGAATGCCATCCTGGAAGTTTTCCAGGTGATTTCCATGAGGAACACTTTGTAAAAGTTGTTACCCTTCTAAGCAGACTATGTTCCCAGGCCTGCATAGGAGCAGAGATTGGATTATAAAGTGCTAAATGTTTTTTACAACTGTATCAGCAACAATACTGTATGGATAACTATTCAAGGGAAATTATTTTTACAGACAATTTCAATGGATGTGTTCCAGTCCTCAATTAGATTCATATTTCTGGATTCAGAAATGTAAGATAACTTATCCTATACTCATCCCTTTGTGAAATCAGGACACCCAATCCATGACAAAGTAGATCTCTTCAGTCTTCCTATTTCCTATCATTTTCACATAATGTTTTCAAAACCCAGGGCATGAGCAAATTCGCATAGGAGACAGTGTAGAGAAGCTGAGTCTCCAGGCAATTTACAAAGCTGGTGCTGGTCATTGTCACATGCCCTGGACAGCCAAGTGGTTTGACCATTTAGCAGGGTAGGCAGGTACATGATTATGGGAGCAGACAATAAAAGGTATTTTTGGATACAGCAAGGCTTCAGGGGCTGGTCGCAAGTACTCACAAGGTGGAGCAATGAGATGTCTCATTGGCACATTAGGAGTTTAGGTTGTGAGGCACCAGTTCCTTGCTGGGTGTCTGTTGACTTCAAACCCTTGGTGAAGTGCCCTTGCCCTACAAACACACCATATACATACTTCATGCTAGAGGAAAAAAATATTAAACGTGACTAGTTTAATTAGATTAGAGAAGGAGAAGAGTAGTAAATGTTAGGGGAGAAAAAGCGAATAGTAAGCTATTTGAAGGCTTTGGATTGAGTCTCTAGCACAGACCTTCAGTAAGGAATGAAAGGTTTGGGACTGATGTATGAGGAGACACTTTAGGGAACGACAGAAAAAAAGCTGAGGAGGCTAAGGTAAATCAAGTAGTTATAATTTTTGCATAACTGGGTACCCATGAAAAAGAGTCTGAAAATGCTGGTCAGCATGGATTGCAAAAGGAAATAGGGATGAAGTGAGAAAACCGTCTCAAAGACACATAAAACAGCCTCAGTACCCCTATTCTCATTGTTATATGTCCTGTAAGAACAAGGTTTAGTCAGTAATTTCGGAAGTTCACAGCACTGAAGCAAAAGGGAATCTCACAGCAAGCCAACAGGCACAGCTGAGTTTTCCCCATGTTTTATACCTCTAAAACTATCTACCCAAATGAGTCTTCTGGGTAATGCCTTACACACATTTCAAATTCTTTTTTTTTTTTTCCCAGAAAACCACACTAATTAATGTGATATTATTCACACAATTGCCACATGTAAGATGTGATCACAAGAATGAGTCTGGGAAATAACTATTTTTCTTTTTGTAGACTTTTAACATTGCATTGTTTAAACCTATTTCTTGATTAAAGAACTGAAGTCATCAACTGCAGTTACAAATTAGAGAGAACTGTTTCCAGCAAAATACTTCATGTTGCACATTAATGAAATAAACTGATATAGAAGAACAGTTAGTGTCTTTTTTCAAGTAGAAATGTTTTCTGTATATTTCTTTGCCTTTCAGTCAGAACAATGTTAGCCTATGATATGTTATAATAAAACTAATAAACTAAGATTTTCTGAGTGCATATCTTACCTCATCTAAATTGCATTTATGATTGTGTAGTTCTTAAGATTTATGTCATTCAAGATATCTTTTTTAATTCCCTGATCACCAAGTAAATAAGAGAGTTTTGAATTGTCTTAGTGTTATCTGTCCTAGCAGCAGCAAAACCATGCTCAATTTGTACAGATATTGGATGCATTTTTTTAAAGAATCTTCAGCTCAATGCCTTCAAATCTTAATTATGACACTGCAATTACAGAAGTTCAATGACTTTTGAGTGTAAATAGCACCATTTAGCCAGGAAACTACCTAATTGTTTCTGAAAAAGGACTGTGAGTTCAGTTTAGAGACTGTTCAACCAAAGTTTGTGTCTTTTGAATTTGAAAGGCTCAGATATACAACAGTCATTTCTGTGAGCCTGCTTGTAAGATTTCTGATTAGGGAAAGTGGAACAACATAATTTTGTCCAAAAAAATATTTTTTTTTCTGTTGAAATAAGAAACCAGGTCATCTTAAAAAGGGGGGAAGTGAGCTGAACACTCAAAAGACACAATTTCACAAAGAATACAACTTTCTTATAAAGAATCATCTGTTATAGATGAGCCAAACCACTGAATAGTCAGTCATAAACTTTTTAGACCAGTGCCAGCAGTGCAAGGTTTGTCCTGCCAAGAAAGGGTACCCACAACCTCTTCTGAATTCACGGGACTGTAGATACTGTAATGGTAGGACACCCTGGCTTGACGAACATCATCCTAACTGTGCTCCTTTCCTTCCATGGCTGTACAGCTAACTAATGCAGATCTGGGCATCTGAAAATTTCATTAGATTAATGTCTCTGTGCTCCAGCAATACCATGACAGAATTTATCTCGAGGCTCATTTCTGAACCACGAGCTCCTTGCTTTTAAAGACAACAATAGGTTTGTAGCCATGATCATCCCTTTCTTTCAGACCTTTTCTTCCGAAAGGGTTATAACTTGAAGTGGCTTTCTCTTGTGCTCACATACTGAGGCTCACAGTGCTGTATCAGTCTCCTCATCAAACAAAAGGAAAGAAATGGGATAAAGCTAAAGAAAGAAAATATTTCAAGATTAGCCCTCCCAGTGTAAATCAGTGTGTGGACCTTCACTGGGTCACATAAAAGCCTCACGCTCACATTTAATTTGCCCATCCTGAAGTATTTTTCCTCCTAATGCCAAATGCCATAATGCTCTCTGTCAGTGATTTGAAATTATTGTATAAGCTACATATCGGGTACACTATTGTTAATGAAATGCACACAAGATGATGAACAACTTCCTTTTCCTGCTGGAGCCCAGCTGCAACCAGGCCCTGTATCCTTGATGCTGTAAATCAGGCCTTTGTACTCCGGGAGGATTCAATCAGCTGCAGGTGTGGGCCCGCCAAGGCCCGCCTGGGATTAGGTAGCAGTATTTGATATGAGATCCCAAACAGCACCAGCAATCTACACACCACATGTGGCCAGTCTTTGGAGAAAGCAAAGGAAAAACGCTGATGAAATGTGGCACAGGACCATGGAATGCAATTTCAAACTTCCACATCTGCAGGAAAGAGAGAAAGAAAGTTCCTAATTTTACAATGATGATGTCACTGAGAATATACGATAGTGAAAATGATGTGCCAAGGCTTTCATAAATTTAACCACTTAGGATGCTGCTAACTGAGGGTTGAGTTCTGTGTGTGATATCCATTGTTATAAATGCATTAAAGTTCTGCAAAGTAACACGCTGCTCTGCCGGTCTGTCAAATGGTGTCTGTTGGTGTGTTGGTGCATTCGAGTTGTGAACATGGCTGCACAGACCGAGCGTGACCACGGCGTTTGTAGTCTAGGCAGATGCAAAACCAAAAAAACAAGCCTTTGATGAAGCTTGTTCACTAAACACTATCATTAAAGAGAGGCGATTTGGTCAAACTTATTCCAGCCTGAAAAGGTAAAGCGCTTGCCTTCAACAAGAAACAACAAAAATGGTTGTTCAGTTCACTCCAGGAGGTTAAAAGTTGTGAAGAGTTTATTTTTATCATATATCCTTGATATCTGAGGGATAAAGAAATGTTAAAACAGGTCTGGTTTTGTTATTACCGTAAAGATAAAATATATTGAAAAGAGCGTGTCCTTGATTTTTTTTTTAATCAAAAAAATCTGTTTTCCATTAGCTTATCTTGATAGCTGAAGTTAATCATTATTTTCAACCATATATGATTTAGATATTATGTCATTAATTCATGTACAATCCATCTGAATAATGATTGTGGTTTTCTGCTTTACAAATTCATCTACTTCACTGAGAAACCAAGAGAGTCAAATTCCATGCAACATCTGGTTTCCATTTAATGTAATTGCTATTTTCAGAGTTATAATCATGTGTTATTGTAAGGACCACAGTGTCAATCATGCTGCTAATGGGGAAAATTCAATGCCTAAATACCTGAGAGAACAAGAAGCTGACTTAAACAGGTGCATTTAGACACTTGGTTTTAAGTATAATTCTAGTCTACCAATTTAAATAAATCATTTTAAGAAGAAACTATATTCTTTCCATACCTTCTACTGAACCAAAGTTTAATACGAGCTTTCTACACTGTGAGCCTGGTTTTGTTCCCATCCGTTCAAAAACAGTAGGATTTGATCCCATGCAAGTTCCAGTACCATTAACCCAGAGCAGCTCTAAATCCACTTTACTTAGCCAATGTCAGTACACAAAGTTAGACCCCTTTTGCACATATGAGTGCAGGGGAGAAAATTTCAGCTCCTTTTAAAGAATATAAGGTACATATCTGCTTTACTTAGCAATAAAAAGATGCAGAAATTAGACAGACATAGGAAAAACATGACAAACCATGTTTTCAGTTAAACTACTGTACCAAAAATGCAGTGGGAATATATTCTTATGAGGTTAATTTAGAGTTTGATTATAAGTAGAGTAAAAAGTATTTATCAATATTCAGAGCAGTTACAGCTCAAGGCACAGATCATGACAGAAAGAGCTCTCTGATCAATCTTTCTTGTATTTACTACTTCCTCTTTTTTGTAATTTTGTTCATACAAATTTTCAGGTAGAGCTGACTAGTTCCTGCTTAAAAAGAAAGTATGAAACTAGTATACATTTTTATGATATGCATAATGTTTTATTATAGATAATAATGCATATATAGAAAATATATATTTACATGTGCAGTAATTTTATATACTTTTGGGACAAGAGGGTATGCTTTGAACAATTGGGTGTGTGTGCAAAAATACATTTATTTTTATTTCAGTACTCACTGTATCAACCAGCAGGTGCTCACTGACCCATTACCTTTGGGTAGTAACACTCAGTAAATACATAAAGTATTGTTAATCTCAGCTTTGAAAACAAGATAAGGACAAGAGTGATAAGTCTTGCAATTCCAGCAAGAAAATTGTCTTCTAAGAAAATTGCCCTTAGCAGGAGAAGTAAAAGCTTTTTTGTTAGGGAAAGGAAGTTGTTCTCCTTTGTCTCGGGGAATATAGTTTTGAAAACACATCAGTTTAAACCAATTAGATGGGACAAAAAAAAAAATTGTCTGCACCGCCTACAGGATGATGGCTTAAAGGGAAAAGCCTGGAGGCATTTACACATGTGTACACTGTTGCCATTAATACCTTCTGAATATACTTCTATTTCATCCCACCTCTCCTCCTCGAAACCTTCAGGTACACAGCAGTACAGGACAGGAATGGGTTGTGTTTAAGAGAATTAAGACTGGGAACGACTTTCCTGACCTAACCCTGAAAGCTAATCTCCGCTAGCTCCTCTGGTGAACGTTTGAAGCTCAGGCTGAAACAAGCTGCCAAGTTGGAAGCTGTGCCTGTTATTGCCATGAGAGCCGCAGCGGGCACACCCCGGCTCTGCTTCCCCGGGGCCGCAGCATTAAATTCTCTGCAGTCGCATCCGCACAAGTAGTTTTGCATGTATGCACAACTTCAGCTCTGCAGGGTGTGGTTGAATCCTTTTCCAGCTTGGATAAGTGCCTTTGTGCACTGCGAGGGAAGAACTGCATTTACCCATCTGGTAATTTTATGGTCACATTAATTGACCCAAAGTAAATTTCTGCATTTGCTGGTATGCACACATCAGTCAGCCACGAATACAAAGGATGCCTAAGGTGATTAAAAAAGATAAACAAGACCATGACACTTGGGAAACCCTGACCTGCCATGTCATCTGAATTACAGGCAACAGCCTAGTCCTGGTAGGAACATGCAAGTAAAGGCAATTTATATTTCACTTTCCCCAGAAAACAATGATTGAGGTGAAGGTTCATCACTACTGCCTGCAGGGAATGCAAAAACATGAAAAGAGACACACTGAATTAGTCCAGAATATGGTGGAGCACACTCCAACATGTTCTGGGGTATATGGCAAAGACAAAGATGCAGTTATACAAGTGAAACACAGTAGGGGAACGATGGGTGCCTAGTCAGCACTGGGGATCATCACAGTTTTCATGAGGGGTCCCTCAAGCAAGGGGTTGTGTTTGTTTCTCTTTTTCTTTTTAAAATTACTTTTCAGCTCAGGATTAAGTAAAAACCTTAGTTTTCTCTTTTTAAAAAGGACATATCAAGCCTGAAGAAACTCCTGAGGACTTCAAAGCTAACACCCCTGATGACAGAAGGTAAATCAAAAGAACTCCAGATTTATGATTTTTTTTAATCTTATGATTTTGAGAGGATGCAGCTCATGATTTGTAATGCACAGGGTAAGCAGAAATGCAGACATACTCTGCATTGTGAGCCTCTGTGTAAAGCACAAGACATATACTACACCAGAGGTAGCTCCTTACTTCTTAGGGTTGACAGTGAAATTCCAGGGTCTAATTCCACAGCTATTATTGCACAACTAACTGTAATGCTGAATTTGTGGGTATAAGTCTTGATACATTACATTATTAGTTCTGTTAATAGCTGTGTTTGCAAAACACTGCCTTAAAATAATTAAATCAGTAGCATCCTTCTCATATGCAGATAAATGTTTACTGGATTTTTTTTCTTTATGAGGATTATATTCCTCAGTTAAAGCAGTAAACAAGGGTAGTTAACTGTTCTTCCTGAATTTACTTACTGGTACCATGCAAATCAGCTTTACATTCCCAAGTCTGAAATTTCACTAACATGAATTTTGTCATCATCTATTAAAATAAAGGGAACAAAAAGCTGTACTCAAATAAATCTTCACTTCCAAATATAGCAGAGAAAAAATTCCTGTGCAACTCATGGCAGTGAAGCAAAACACAATAAACTCAGCATTTTCCATCTCAGACATAGAGGTATGGAGAACTTGAATGTAGTATAATTTTCACAGAAGTTCAAATAATTAATTGATCTAACAAAAATAATTTAGTATCTTCTAGAATTAAAATTTGTTGCAAGACACATGACAAATTATTCATATAGAATTATTTTTACTACATTAGAGTCAACTGAAAGTTGGACAATAAGCAGTAGGAGAATTACTTGTCTGTGCAGACACCTTAGTTCGTATTTTGAGTATGCAATTGTGTTTCTTCTCAGTTATTGGCAATGAAGAGTCTATCTCAGTCCATTTCTTAGGACTCATCACTGTGGTATTGAACAAAGACCACAGCAGAAACCTAATTTTCATAAATAAGCATTCAAACAACAGAGTTCAGAATAGTATTTTGAAACTGCTTTCAGTAGGTGATGGTCAGATGCTCTGTTGATTTTTAGACTTTCAGCTCAGATGATACTCGAAGCACCCATGCTTTGTGTTTTGTTCACTATACAGTCAGGGGGAGAGGAAGTCACTTCTAATCAGGATACTCAAGCTTGATGCCAAGCCAGATGACAATGTGAATATCCCAGGTGTCCATGAGGTGTTGTAATCATGTACTTGCTAGCTCCCTGCTTTGGCCATCATTTTTAAGCATATTTGGATTAGGTATCAATGGAGTTTCCCTTATTTTCTTTTTTAACCTCTATTTGTCCTACTATAAACTAGGTGCACTAAATGAACCATTAGTGAAAGGCATTAAAACACAACAGAAGAAAGATCTTGTGTGGTTAAATTAGCTGAATAAATACAATTCTTGAAAGTTTTGAGAGACATCTCAATATTCATCCTTCAGAAATTCAGAGTGAGATTCAGTTGTCTAAACATAGGTAAAATGTAGGTGCTTAGCACCATTTTAGATGGCTTACGGTGTTCCACCACCTCTGCGAACCTCTCCAGATACATGTGGGTCCATTGCACATCCTGTTATAGGTAAAACAGCTTGTATGGCTAGTTTGGATATATCAGGGCATTTCAGATTACAGCAGACATGTATGTCTAAGCAGCTGAATTTTGTCTATGAGATTCAGCTCACACAGCAAGGGGTATTATGTAGGGTACTAAAACCCACTGTGAGGGGTAGCCAATACAGTCAGAGAGGCCCAGGCCCAGGTGACTGTAGTGCTCATTTGGTATCTTGGTCTAACAGCTGAATCCCACCTCTAATAGCTCTCCCATCTTGTAGAAACCAGGTAGGTACAGCCACAGATTATCCCTAGCCAGAAAAAAAGGCCAATCCCAATGCCAAGATTTTAGCGTGAAATCTTCATTGAAGAAGACTTTTTGTAAGACTTCACATTTAGGTCTCATCATTCTTACCTTAATCTGAAGACTCACATTCTTAAAATGGGGGCTCTTTGTGCAGCTGCCTTAACACAAGTACTGAATGCCACCAGAGACATTCACATAAGGCTGGCACGGTCTGACGTAGGACCTTCTGGATCAGCAGCAGGAGGCCGGGCAGGATCCCATACGGAGCTTGAAAGGACACAAGGTGTCTACTGGTAGGCAACAAAATCAAGCCATCTATGGGCAAACCCCAGCTATGACAGTTCACAGCATGATTTCTAAACCTCCTCAACACTCTGATGATGCCTTAGAAAGAGTTTCTTTCATTTGCATGGAGAAAGAGACATCATGGTAAATAAAATAACAAATGATAAGGGACAAAATGATGCAAGAAAAACACAGTCTAAATACCAGAGTCATGTTCCTAATGGTGAGGTCCACCAGCCAGTGGAACATTTTCCGAAGGGAACTCATGGTAGAACTGCTTATTAGCTACTTAAAACAAGGCAAAACAGTACTCTTAAGAACAAATATTTCTGTAGGGAATGATTTTGTATGTGCAGGGAAATCAGCTTGATGACCTCTTAGCTCTAGTCCATAGACATTTTCTTTGAGTGTGTGATACCAGGTAATGAATGTACAGACTCAGTGTAAAAATTAGCTGGCTTAGGAGGATTTAAAAAGTAAACATGTGGAACACAGTTTGAAATATTCATGTTTTCCTCTCATAGTAGGCCAATGTAAATATTATTCCACATGTTATCAAGTAATTCCAAAGCTAAATGTACTCACCCCAAGAATGGTCATGATCAAAATCTAACAAAGTCCTTTTGAAAGGGCTCAGTGTACATAAATTAAAGGTAGCCCAAAGAAAGGCATGATTCCATTCCAGCTCCTGGAGAAAGAACTGAGAAACACTTGCTTTTGCTAGTTCAGTAAACCAGGTCCACTACTAGCCCAGTCTGAGCTCCAAGCAATCCATATGCAAGGCAAGGAACAACCTATTGATGCCTTTGCCCCTCAGGAAGGACCGATTCATGAGGCACAAGCAGAACTTGGTGCGTGTGTGTGGACACCATCTTCTATGCAAAACATAGCAATCACAGTGGCTTTCAAACAGACCGAAGGAGACAATCATTTACAAAATGAGGAATGGCAGGATTGTGTACTGAGCAGATGGAAAGTTTGAGCTCGGTATTATTTTCATTCAGCCTTAGGGGCTCATACTGTCCCCATGACTATTGCACTTTTAACTGTGCAGTGGCTCAGCTCCCAGAAAAGAGGAATGCAGTGAGTTCCCTTCATCTACGCAGCCAGCCTGCTTAATCCCTGTTGATTGGGATAAACTTCTCAGAGAAGGGCAACTATGCTTTTAAATGCCTCCCACACTGAGCACAAGTCTTCACTTCTGAGCAATTACTCAAATTCAGATAATACAGTCACCCAGTGAGGTTCTCTCTGCTCCATATTGAAGCAGGTGAAGATGCCCAATCAGTGCCCAGGAGCTGCAGCTGCAGTTTGAAATAAAATGCTCACTCCAGGTCCCTGTACTTGGTCTGTCCTATTGGCTAGTATCAGACAGTTCCTACTCAGCTTTCAGGAGTAAGGAATGACTCATTGGAGGTCGTCACATCCCTACAGGGACTGTGTAAGAAAACTATGTATCCGGATTCCCCGCCTGTGTCCAGATAGATGTTTATAGACATTGCACTGCCAGAAACAGATGCCGAGAGAGGGAATTCTGAACCTGACCCAATGGGAAATAATAATGATATGCCTGTCACAAACTAATCATATCATCACAAATGGGGCAAACAATCTTTTATTGATTTGATTTTTGGCTGTATCTACAGTTTTGGTTTTCAGTGAATTAATATCTTCTTTAGATGACATAATTAGAAAATATTCCCAAGGAGTAACCAAGGAGTTTTTATTGTTCTTATCTGCACCCTGCCTATGGGTGCTACTCCGCTTTAGTCAGCAGTTACATTCCCTTATCCTACTGATGAATTTCTTCCAAAGCCTTAACTGTAAATAATTACCTCCCAATAGGCAGATCCCATCTTTTAGACAGTTAAGCTTCTTTAATCAGAATTTCTTAAAAATATTCTCTCAGGTTTCCTTCATAATCTATTTCTGGAATATCGTTATTTGTAGTGAAAAATCTTTGCTACCAGTTACAATACTTTCATCAGTCCCATAAAAGGAGGAGAAGCTGCTTCAGCAGGAATCATTTATTGATGAAATTTCTGGGTACATGCACAGCTTCTGCAGAACGCTGAAAGCCCATCTCTTTTAGTCAATCCAAGATTCAGAAGTAGACAAGTATGTGACTTCAGCATTGCCAACTCTCGTAATTTGCGTCCTGAGTCTTATGATAGTTTGCTGTTTCTTTTCCATTAAGATTCAGCTCCTGGGGTCATATGATTAAACAAGAATCTCAGCTTTCCTCCTATAAAATAAATAGATTCCAGTTTCTACACCAGAACTGCAAGCTAGAAAGAATGAACCAAAAGAAACCAGGAGTTTCCCAGTGTTATTTAGTCATGTGACTTTTGAGTAATTTTTTGACTGTTTGAAGACCAGTACAATTTCTGAGTATCAACAGCTGGCAGTCTTGAGGTTCTCTCAGCTCACTACAAAAGGAGAATGAAGGTGCTTTCTTGGAGGGTTGCTTTACAGCATGACAAAATCCAGTGAGGGTAATTGAAATGCTGGACCAGTTGTTAAATGTATATTATCTAAAGGCCACCTGCCTGGCAGATCAAGGCAACGAGTCCCTGCAGAACTATTGAGGGTACCGATTTTTGCACTTCCTTGACTTCAGTATGGTTTTACCGATTTTTGCACTTCCTTGACTTCAGTATGGTTTTACTTAACACATACACCTGCATAATTGAAATCAATCCAACCATAAGTGATACTCATGAAAAAAAAAAAAGTATCCAAAACAAAACAGAAAAAAAGACAGAGTTAACAGGACCGGCACTAGACCAGTAAAAATAGCTGATGAACCTTGCCAGCTGTTGAAAAACTGTCTGTGGGATCAGTTCCTTTGTTCTTCTCTAATAATAGTTTTGGTTTATGTTTCTTTTTTTTCCCTTCTTTTCTTTTACTTTTACTGTTTTCATTTCGCTTTGATGTTGAAAACAGCCACAGCTGCAATACAAAAATTATTGTTCCTACTTTCATACACAAGTTCATGCACTCAGAGGCAACTTTCTTTATGCATACACATTACACGTGCACACACACTCACACGTGTAAATATATACATGCACCAACACATGCAGACTATATGTTGTTTGTAAATGTATCCTGATGCCAAACAACTACAAATACAAAGGAAACATTATAAACTTGAAGATCCTTTTAATTACAAACTTCTAATAACACATAAGAACGTCTTCAACTCTGTGAAACTCTGCAAGTCCCCTCCAGTTGTTTCATATTCCTATACAGATATTGCTAATTTATGTTTTCATTTATTTAAATGTTATATTTCCTGCAGATACCCTGAGCATCCTAAACAACCTTTTAACTTGCAAAGAGTCACAAGTATGACACCAGCCCAGCTCAGCAGCAATGTAAAGATAACAGAAATCAACCTTCCCAGATGCACAGTACCAAGTAACAGAAACCCTCCCATCCAGCTTAGTCTAATATAGTTCTTCATATGCAGAGGAGATAAGATAGACCCTCCAGGGTGCTCTGAAGTCTAATGCTCTGAGCATATTGAGAACATGAGGTTGTAGAGTAACTTCCAAGAGCCAGAACTCTTCTAAAAGTTATTTGTCTCATTTCTTAAGTTAGTCTTACAAACCTCCTGTGATGTTAGTAGATATAATTATTTCTTTTTTGATGGGAGGAAAGAGAAGAACTGGGAAATGTAAATGGCTTATTCAAGGTGACACAGGAAGTCTGTGAAGAGCTGCAAATTGAACCCAGGTCTTCCAACTCCCAGTTCAGTCTTTATATCAATCACAAAACCTTCCTTCCTCCGTTGGATATTTAAAAACAAAAACATTTATAACTTGACAAACAGTTTCTTTGTTCATGCATCAAATTGGATGCCTGAAGTAGATTTATTCCTTTTGAATTTAACTCAATTTACTACGTAGTCCCAATTATCACAATATTTCTTAAGTTACTAAAATGATAACAGATCCTAACTTCTGGAGTACAACTTAGGAAAAGTAGCAGAAAAATATGTCATACCAGTTCAGGTCGTAGAATCACTTTCTCAGATGGGCCAGGCAGTAATCCAAGCAAATAAACTTAAGATCATTGCTGCAACTCCTTGGACAACTTTGTAATATAACTACACAAGAAAGTGGGAGGAGGGGTCAAGATTTTTTAGTTCTGTTTCTAATTATCATTATTATTATTATTATACATCATTAAAATTCTAGTTCAGGATCTCATGGCATATTGTGTTTCCCAACTAATATAAAAAAATACAAGTCCTGCTTTCCATAGTTTACCTTTGAAAAGATGAGATTATAACCTACCACAGACATGTTGAGTATCCTTTCGTCAATCACATCTATTTTCTAACTAATTTTTCTTCATTGTAAATGGATTATAATAACTACTACTTCCCTAGAAGCTCAGTTGCAAGGCCTATATAACAGGGTGGGGAGGTGATCTTGTCTTTGTAATTTATGATAAGTCACGGGGCTCATTTGCAAGATGAGAAACCACAGGACTGAATGCCAAAACTAGAGCTAAATCTCTAACTAAATATCACCCTTCACAAAAATGTAACCAGCTCTGAAACATACATATCTGTGTATGTATTAAAGTTTATGTGTATAAATATACAGATAAAAATTCAGAAGGAAGATTAGTAACTGTGTTGAAATCCATACACACATGCATATACATATGTGTTGAAAATACTGCTGTCTCTTGGAAACTTCCCAAGAACAGCTTCAAGTGCTAGAAATTGTTACCATTAGTTCACCTTACCAGGAAGATAAAAGGAAATTGTTCCAAGTATCTGAATAAAGAAATCTAGTTTATGGAGGTGACAGGAACACAGCTAGCAGCAGCAACATCTTATTTGAAGTTTTTAACTATTTCGGTATTTCTCTTCTAAATTATTCCCAGTTCTTTTTACAGTGCCAGCAGCCAGAGTGAACTGTCCTTCCTTTCATCCTGTCTGCTTCCTTTGGACACTTCCTAGCCCTGCTAAAAACATTTTGCAATGTTCAGAGTGTGGTAGATCTACAACAGGAAACAGCTGGTATTGGCAGCTGGCAGGCACAGGGCAGCAGGCAAGACAGGGCTTGGGTCCCAGCCCTGAAATTCCTGTCACCCAGCATCTTCTGTGGCTTCAGGTTATTATGTGGTGAACTCTACCTAGAAACAGTAGCGTGGCCATCAAGGGAGGGAGAGCCCTGCTGTGAAAAAATGCTGACCTCTGACAGGTGGTATGGACCATAGGACAAGAGGAGAAAAATAGGATCTAAGTTCTAGCCAAGGCTCTCTTTCACAACTGTAGATGGCTGGTGATAAGGTCTCTCAGTGCACGCTGCAGACACTGTGTTCATAATTTGTTATACAGCGGGAAGCAATCTTTATGCTATGATTTGGTGAGGGGTAGAGAGGAGACAATTTAATTTGTAGCTGGAGCCATTGCTCAACAAGAACAGCTTCAGCTTCCTATTGAATTTTAGTTTTCCTGGAAAAAAAAAAAAAATCTCATATTGTCTGTCACTCTTCCTGCTCCCTGGAAGAGGACTTAAAGGGGAAAAGTCAACGGCTCTCACTTTCCACTGAGGACTGCATGCTGTTCTTACAGAAGGGAGGAGAGGAAAGGAAAAGCCCAGCTTCTTGGGGAGTGAATTCTTCATCCTTAGACTTCTGGCTCAAGGGTATCCCTCCACCACCCCTTCTGCTAAACAGGGGAAATAATGGAGGAATCCTAAGGTGGACACCCTTATTTTGAATGGATAGATGGATGTGGCAGGGGAAGATGCCTATTTTCAGGATCTCCAAGATGATAAAAAATGTTATTGGGAAAATAGAGGAAGAACTAAGGATATATGCCTTTGGAAGAGAAAAAGGGCTGTGTGGAATGAAGAGATAAATGGGTGGTGACAGAACTGATGAGAATAGAAATGATAGGAGTCTTCTAGGAACAGGGCACTGAATCATCTTATCCTATGCATCTGTGGGAGGTGGGACTCCAGGGTGACCCTCTAGGGGACCAGGTGCTCTGGGGCTGAAAAGAGACAGGAAGAATTCCAAAGCTTAAAGACAGACCAAACAATTCAATGTAGTAGGTTTTAAATAAATCAGATGAAATATACTCATACTTTGGGAATTAATCCCACAGTTTTGCAAATCAGGCTTGTGATTTTTGATCCTCTGGAATTGTCAACACTGTATGCAGCACATAACCACAAATGGTATACAGCTTTTTGTATGGGCACAAGGAAGAACAATAAAGTGTCTCCCGGAGCATTTACAACACTTTTAAAATGACTTTATTTGCCTCTCCCAGAAACTAGGTTTGTGAAGAAGGATAGTCCATCAACAATCATTCCCTTCAATAGTACCCTGTGCAGATGGGTAGAAGGGAAAGGAGTGAGATCTGTGAGATCGTTAGGTGGGGACAACTAGAGCACCGTGACTGTGGAATATACACCAGTGTATACTCTCATCTGGTATGCAGTCCACATCTACAAAATGACCTTGTCTGAGTTTTTCCACAAATGCAGTCATGAAGTAGTTCTCTGAGACAACATGTTGGGCTTTTGCACTACACCTTCCATAAATGAGCAGTTTAAACAGGTGAGTAGAAAAGCAGCATAGTAAAACAAACAAACAAAAATCCGAAAAGCTTTACCAACTAGCCAGAAGGCACTGGGTAGTGATTTGGCCTGAGCCATTGGCTAATATCACCAAGTGACCTTTCACTAGTTGTTTGACCTCTTTGTGCCTCAGCAAGTTCAGCTGGAAATAAAAGCAAGACTTCACTGGAAACCAGACATTGAGTGTAAACTGTGGTTTCCTAGATAAATAAATTACAAAAGAAAGTTTTATAGGAGTCACACGGCCAGTGTCTAGCACTTTGAACAGACAATGGGTAACAAAAACCGTATGTGGGAATGCTGTGTGGCAACACTGCTGTACTACAGATTCCCCATCCAAATTTGCAAATGATCTAAACAGCTCTTATTTCTGAGCCTTTGAAATGACAGCAAGCCAAGATAGGATCCCCTTGGGGCAGTACCCTATCACAGCAGCATTACCACCAGTTGCATGAAGATATTTCACAGAGTAAAGTAAAACTTGATGGTAGAAGTGAGCAAAAATATATCTCTTCATACCATAAACAAGTATGACTCTATAATCAGCTTTACTTTTCTTCATGTAGTACCAGTTCCCACTGATAAACATTTACTCAAATGAATTATGCCATTGAGCTCAATGGGATTTTCCTTAGTAGTGTGTGCTATGGCAAATTGAAGGATGGCCCTGCATTGGTCAGTGACTGAGATTTTGAGCATTTTCTTCCAAATTTGGACACATAAGTAATCATTTAAGTTTGGGTGAATGGAAAGTGTTGTCCAAGTAATTGGGGAAAGCATATAAGGCAGGCTGACTCCTCAAGATCCCAGCTGAGCAACTTATCTCACAGATCTGAACTACAGTCAGTTCTTTTTAACTTTTATATCAGCAGACTTTCTAGAATCCTGTCATCTCTGATGAGATCTGCTTTAGCACTGAGTTTCAGATCACTTGCTACCATAAGAGCATTCCCAATTTTGATATGGTTAGTCATGTTTCATTACTGACCATAACTGATATTTAGAGCTGAATACTTCAAAATAATGTGTGTGCATTTTTTCAAACTCAAAAAGCTTGTGGAACTCAGGAGATTAATGTTGTGATGGAGGTAACATGCTCCACTCAGGCTATCTTGACTTCATTCCTAGTAGGTGTGCAGTATCTTATAAAATCAGCTGCCAAAACTGAGATCTATAGCAATCTATTGGGATTTAATAGCTAAGTATTCTGGATCTACCTGGGAATTTTTCACCCTTTCTCTTCAGGACTCTACCCTTGACCTCTACTACAAATTGTCAACATATTGGACTCCACTCTGAGCCCACTTGTTTCACATTTCATTGATTGACATGCAACACCAAGAGAAAACCATGCATCACATTGGGGAGCCTACAACCCATATGCCTGCCTGGTCAAGTGCTATCTCACAGTCACCATGAAGACACTTCAGTCAGAATGGTGGCACATGCTGATGGCTCATCTGACCTCCCACTGTACCACGATCCATTTCACTCCCCCCATAATTCACAGCGAATCCTGCCAACTTTCTATTTCATCTTTCTCACACCAGGACTTTACAGCGGGATCTCCCTGGCAGAAAAAATGCGACTGTCAGCTGTGGTGAGACACTTTCTCGCTAGGAATCTTATTGTTTGGCAACCAGCATTTAATTGCTTCAGATTTGTACTGAATTGTTTCCACTCTGGTCAAAGCTAGAGAGTGTTGCCAGCAGACACAGATGGGGTTGTCAAGAAAATTTGAAGTGCTGATATGGCCACGTGCAGACTATGACTCACAGTAGAGGACTATCCTCTGTAGATCAGCTGAGTCTAGGCTGACAATTCTGCCACCAAGAATGCTGTGACTTGGCTTGAGCAAACACTAGTAATATTTATGTGACCTACATGATTAAGAATCAGATAAAAGGCCTCTAGACCATTATTCTTAGAGTACAGTCTACATGTCACTAATTTAAAGGGATTTTAACTGTTGAATCAGCTAGTACAAGGGCAATGCATAACAAAGCTCATTCATGCTTCTGAATTAAAGTAGATTTTTATGTTATACACTCAATATAAAGGACTTCTAAAGAAAGCCTTGTCAGTGACTTGCATAGGCAGAGCTCCACAAGATACTGGAATAACACTAGAAGAAATTGTGCTCAAGTTTGTCAGGAGCTCGTCAGAAGCAGATATTGCAGTACAGGTAGCACCCACTGTGGTCTGTTACTATAATCCCACCTTGCCTTCTTCCATTTTACACTCACCTTAATTTATTTGATGTCTGGAGAGCAGATAGCATAAGCAGTTCTTGCTGTGAGTGGTCCTTGCCCTGGCTGCACATGTGGCTGAGGAAAAAGCAGTTTCTTAATATACACACAGTGCTTGCCCTAATTGCTTTCAAAAGAGATGATCACAATGCAGCTCTCAGAACGTGTGTGAATGAGTTGCATTCCAGATTGCTGGCTATCTATTGTTTTCCTCCTTGCTGTGTGAAAAGAGCAATTCTGTATATAAAAAGCCTGTTGGGAGAAACGTGTTTTTTTTCCCCAACAGTGAGCAGATGGCCCACAGATTTTGTGCATCATTTGTAAATTATTTCAAAGTCTATTTATCTATTCCAAAGAGATTACTGGAATCTACATCTGCATTTTCATGTAATTGTTTCCATGTCACATGAATGAGGCATAAGAGGGTTACAAAGGAAAGATGATCACCTATAACATAGCTGGCTGACATCTGCAAGAATTTGGGGAACCTATGTACTAAACTCTTTCTTACTACACCTCTTTCCTTAGTCCCTATTACTTTTTAATAAATTTTTCAGGGGGGAGCTAGAAATCAGTGTTACTGAAAAATCTTCAAGATGATAAATTATTAACTCACAGAAATTGGGATAGCAGGGATCTCAAGAGATCATCTATTCCAATCCCTGGGAGTAAAGCAAGATCAATTCTTCCCAAAACAGCCCTGAGAGATGTTTGTTTACCTTGTTCTAGAAAACCTCAAAAGAAAATGTGGAAATTTTACCAATTATCAAAAGAAAAAAAGAACGAATATCTGTGAAGTATTATGAACTCTGAGAGATTTAATCTCAGATGTGAATCAAGACTTTTTGAGGATGTAAGACAACAGGAAACTTCTGTTTTATCACAACCATAATAATTGTAATGACCATGATAATCTGGCTCTTTCTTCAATGCAGACTAGGCTACTTGTCAGTGTGTGGAGACAAAAAGATTTTAAGCATTCTTCAGTTCTTGAGATGAGGGACTGAGAGACAGGATCTTTTCAGAGGTGATTTCAGAGATAGGACAGAGGCAGCTGAATAAGTGGACACAGAATAATTATGGACAACCACACAGTATCAGACAGCTTCTGGGGTAGCCTTGAATAAGCCAATACCACAAGGCTGCTTTGAACAAAGTTTAAGGACCAGGCTCTGATTCTGTGATTATAAGATAGATACATATGGGGCTGAGCTCAACAGACCTTCTAAGGAAAGACTTGAATGAAGAGAGGATGGAGACCTGCTGGGTAGACCAGGTCAAGAGAGCTCTTTCAGGAAGTTGTCAAATTTAAATGAATTTTTCAGCCATACTGAAATGCAAACCATAAAGATCTCAGCTCAATCAGTTTATTAAAGATTGAAAGGTGACTGGATAATTCAGTACAGCAGCTCACAAATGGAAAAGATATCTTGTGAGGGAGGCAGAAGGGAAGTATTCTCCATGTTGTTGATGAAGTCATGATGCAAATCAATAGGAGGAAGATGAAGTCAGATTTGTGGAGTAAACCAAACTAAACTTTAAAAAACAGTATCGCTTAGACCTGCATCTTAAAGGATGTATTAATCAAAATGGTTGTTTAGTTACACCATAATACTCAAGAGAAACCATTTGACCAGTTTTGGAAAAGCACTGATATCCTCAATAACACTTGATAATTCTACCTAGTAATTTACTTCTAAACATTAGTTTTATATCAGTCTATAGAGTAAAGATTTGAGAGAATTTTTCTGAAGTGCGAAAAGAGGTAAGGAGTTTACATAAAGACTAGTTGTTATGAAAGAGGACATGGATCTAGTTATCTTAGTCACACCTTTCTAAAATTATGCTTATTAAATCCATACCTTCGATAATATTCGTATTAGTTCTGTGTATTCCAGTATTACCCAAAATCTGCTGTCATCCATTATACACAGGAATTCCTGTCTTGAGAGCAGAGTCCTAGTTAAGAATAGATATCATAGCCTGCTTATTAAGGGATAAATAAGGTCATTGGGAATTCTGTTGAGGATTTCACTTGAATGACAGGAAGGATACTGTGGTCTCAATATAATCCAAGACCCTGGAAAGATAGAGCCCTAAAAAGCTAACACAGGATACAAAGGGCTCCTCATTATTAAAATATAAAGAAAGCATTGCAGTTAACCTACTCCAACAAATCTTGGCATTTTAAAGAACTGTAAAAATAATTGCTAATAATTTTCAGAAGTTTTCCATCTCTTTCAATATGCAGGGTGCAACTTTACTGGATCTACACATGAACATCTTTACCTCCCAGTGCCCTTAATTCTCACGTTACCCCTCCTGAGGGATGAAATGTGTTTGTCTAATCTAACTCTGCACTTGAAATATGACTATTGGATAACATGCCAATGAACCTTGGTATACATCAGCTTAGAACAGCCAATGTTCTTTTCTGTACTTAAATCTCTGTTAAATTTCTCTGAAAATGTACTTTGTAAAGTAAAATAGGTAAAGCCCTGTTCAAGTTCAGTTTGGACATTTTCTCTTAATTTGAGTATTTTTCTACTGTTTAAGTGTGTTCTTGAGACCAGAGTTCTGTGCACATTAAATTTCCTTGTTCTGTGTTTATGCAAACAAAAAGAGCATGGGTCAGGCCTAAAAAAAGAGAAAATTAAAAAGAGCTAGAGGGGGCTTATCTTGCAGAGGGAAAAATGTATTATTCACAGATTTATTTATCCATCTTTACATCTGTGCATGTCTTTCTTATTACAAGACTCACACAGTATATTTAGCAGGTAGTTTGCAAACACTGCATCTTTCCCTCTTGGGCATGTATCCTCCTTTGCACAGAGAGACCCAGATCCCTGACCAAGGCTGTATTACACTCTGCTGTCATACAGATGAATCACTGTGGTCTGTCACCAACACAGAGGCCATGAGAAGCTCTGGAATGTCCTGAAATTGTCCAAATGGAATTTTTGAGGCTGTTTTAGTTGAAGAAATATTTATGAATGTTAAGCATTCAGACCTCTAAAGCTACTGAACCAATCTATTAAAAACTTGGCTTGAACTTGAACACTCAATGGGACATACATAAGTCAGGCTTTAAGTATAAATTTTATTGTCATAGCAGCTGTGAAGAGCATATTGTTTCATACTTATAACTAAAGAAAAGCGGTTTTGACCAAACATCCCCAAAACATTTGCCTGTGGGTTTAGGCCAAAGCTGAACATTTCATTTTAGTAAGAATTAATTTGTTAAAAATAACAAGGAAGATGGATTCTGTACCTGAACCAGAACAGCCAAGAAAGTAAGACTGGACAACATGTACAGAAAAGCTCCTAGACTATAAATTTAACATTGACATAGACATTATAAAGTACTACAGGAAACTCTCTTGCACTTTCTGGACAATCTATTGGACAGTCTACTATGGTTTGATTTTTTTTTTTTTCTTTCCAGCTTTAGTGGTCATTTCTTATTGATCTGTTGTAAGAGCCAGTGTTTCTGTAGAAAGTCCTTAGGTTTATGTCCCTGGCTGCTTCGATACAGTACTGTACAGTCAGCAACCTGTGTTCACTTGGCTTTGAACTTACAAAACTGGGATTTTACCCAATGTTGGTCTCTCTCAAAAGAATGAAGTCAATATTTTTATCACTAGCTTGCATTTTTCCCTTTATTATTGCAATATTATGAAGCATACCTAGAGAACGGGCTCAAGATACACAGATCTTAAGGAAAGTGTGTTCGGGGCAGGGGCAGGAGTGAAGGGGATGCCAGTGGGAGCCGGCGGGGGGTGCTTTGGCATGGGAGCGAAAATGATGCACTTCCACCTAGTGGTGAAATGCACTTCCAGGAAAACTGATGAAATTTGACCCTCTTGGGAATCTAATTCAAGAAGTAGAGTATCAGGTCAGGCAGAATTTTCACTGTGCATTTTGAAAATCCTTATTTCGGTATTTTTAAGTATCCTGTCATGGTACAAATGTTTAGGGTTTAGAAATGCTAATTACACTGTAATTCAATAACAGCTTGGCATAGAATAGGAAAAAAGTGGACAAGATATCTGTGCAATTTCTTTGCAATATTCCTTCCTCTCCTGCTTTTCAGCCAAGTCCCAAGTGCACTTTCAAAACACATATTGTGCCTACATTCTCTTCTTCAGACATTTTATATCACAATTTCCTTGACTATAAACTGTTTATGCTAGTATTACATGACGCCAAGCTTTTCTGATGAGTCCTGCACGTGGGATCAGAGAGTCGTTATGACGCCCCATGAACAGACCCAGGACACTGATAATGGTCAAATCACATCCGCAGTTATGTGTTTCAGAAGAGTGGTCTGGTTTGATCTTTACTCATTAATCAAGGAAAACTCCCACTGATCAGCATCTGAATACAAAACAGCGGATTGATTCTTTCCTTTGTAGAAAGGTCTACGCTTTAAAAGTAGTATTACAAGACTGGACAATATCCAGTACAAGTTCTCCTCGCTGAGATTTAAAAATTTTCTTCACCTTTGCCTTTGGACACACATGAAGAGGAAATCATGTTTATTAAATTCTTGCGGTTAGAACCACTGAAGAAAAATGTGGGGTTTTTCTTTCTGCATATTTAGGTCCAGATATTATGCCTATAACTATAAACTGACTTGTACTCTTACCAGTGAATTGTTCAGTACTCACACTTATTAGAACTAATGAATGCTTTTTTTCAACTCCTGTCTGGAATAAAAGCTATCAAATGTTTAATGCATATCTAGCTTCCTTTACATCATTAACAGGAATGTTGAGGCCTAATCTAATTATAGAACCTGTCATTAGGCAAATTCCTGAGCATTTTTTATACTGTGTGTTGTATTGTATTGCATTTCCCCAAACTGAATGCATACACCTTCAAGAGAACTTGTGGCTTCTTCTTTTCTATATGAAGTGATTTTTTTCTAATGAAGAGCTTGTTAACTGGAGGCACTAACATAGCTGAGTATATAACAAATTTCTGACCCTTTAGGGAGAGCACGTGCCATGGAATTTTTCCAGAACTCCCAAATTTTCTGGAGGAAATCACAAGAATGAGGGTGGTAGCACTGACAATGGGACTGTCAGCCAGGCACATACAGAACACATCTATAAACATCAATTAAATTTGAATACAGCATCAACTATGTTTAAGCATTGGTTAATTTTAAATAAACATACACATGCACAGTCCACCTTTCTAAATGCAGTTACCGAAAAAAAGAAAAAAATTCCCTCCAAGAAAACAGAACCAACCCTACATTAATCCATTAGTCTCACTTCTGTGCTTGAATCCATCATTTTCATAATATGTATCAACCGTGAATCCTCAAGGCCAACTCCCTGGCCTTTTCAGCAAGTACCATCTACCAAAAAAGGAAATCAGTAAGAGTTTGTTCTTTTTCATGGCCTTGACATGAGCTGGTGCACATTTACCCTTGCATGCAGTGCTATTGAAGTCTCAGTGACATAACTGTGTAATGTAGTCTCAAGGTCGATGAATAAGTGGTGCCAAAATGAAAATCCATAACGAGAATGGCCATGAATGCTACTCTTTAAAGAGCTTTCAAAAAAAATATGTATCTAGATTACTTCATCTAATCGTTTACTGCAAAGTGCACACACTTGAGCTTTTCTTGTATGTTCCCAAAGACATTTTCAGGCATTTTCTCAGCATTTTCTGGACTCTCAGCTACTGCAGCCACATGACCATTAGTAATGGGTAATTTGACTTCTTGGATTCACCACTGAGATAAAAATAGAACATGTGGCTGATACATAAGGAAGCAGATACTTTAGCAAATTTGTGTTATTTTAGAGGGTCGGGAATACGCACTGCAGTATAATTTATGTGGGCAAGGATGAAATTAAGCAATGAAACTCAAAACTTTACTTGCATCCCAAGATTTGTTAGGGGCCTTTCCGTAATTTTTGGCACAATTAATATTTGGTAAGGGAAGAAACGGGTAGCCCATTAGAAGCTTAAGCACTAAGTGACACTATTTCTCAGGCCAGGAACAAAGCAATCAATTACTAGCAAACAGCAGCAACAACAGCTGGTAGGGAACATTGTATAAGAGTAGTGCTGAATAAGCCTAGGGTAAATGAAATGTGTCTTTGATAGAAATCGTATGTCAGGCCTTCACTGATGAAGCTGCAATATTTCCCATGGTTCATACTAATGAAAAACAGTCCTCATGTCTTCCGGGAAAAGTTACTCTTTTTCAGCAAAATATTTTTGTTTCAATTTTGTTATTTCTATGGATGTTTTCTGGAAGAGAAAAAAAATCACTGTTAATTATCTTCAACAGTTTCCTATTTATAGCTAAGATCATTTCTCCATCATGCAGAAAGTATGTTCAATTGCTGTTTAACAAAAAATACCAGAAAGTAATTATACTTGTCTTCCAGTTCAGGTGCCCCAAAATTACTTGTATAGAAGCTGGTTTAGTACTGCCTAAAATCAATGTCCTTTTCTTTGCATACCTATTGCATTCTTTTTATTTTTGTCCCCAAATACAAGGGTTGGGGTCTTACATATCCATTTTGAAAAATTTGACTTGAGTTTATAGTTCAGCCATAACTGTCAATTTGACAAACTGCCTTAGTTCATGACAAGTTCAAACAAACCACAATTGTTCTTTCTCAGTTTAATCAGCAGATAATGTAAATAACATAGCCTACAAATTGGGTAACACTTAGGAATCAGTCATCCCAGGCTCTTGATATAGTCAGTGGTGAGAGGGGGGGAAACTGCAATATTCCGGAGGTGCCTGGTTTTTCCATGGAGGAAGCACATGCAGTCTTCAGGTGTGTAAAGCTAAGTGATACAAACCCAGGCTGAGGGGTTTGCGTCTCTGCCTTAGCTGTAAAAGGTGCTTGGGACAACTCTGATCTCCTTCGGTATTTGGATTAAGTGGCCCAGGAAGCTGGCACAACTCACCTTCTGATCATGGATGTGCCTTTTCTGGACTGAAAATTCCTCTTTTTTGGAAAGCCATTTTAGAAGTGGATTAAGTTGTACATTTTATGCTGCGCTCAAATAAATACTTTGTGTACTAAAGTTCAAGGTTTAATATTACCTCATAATTTTTGGTACTAGAGCAAGCAGAGTAAATGATAGATCAAACAAAAGTATGAAATTCAGTGCCAACTTTAAAGAGGTAGGTTTGGATCTTGCCTAGCTCCCTAAAGCACCAGAATCATAACATATGATATGATTCATATTGAAAGATGTCAGGATAACACTGTGGATCAAACAGCAAAGGAACTGAGAGCCTGTCACCTCTCAATGACCAGCTCTAAGTTGGGCAGTGCCAGTAGAATTGATTGAAAGTCCTCAAAATCCTCTACATCCAGAAGGTGTTTATCCACCTCTCTGAAATTAGTAGGGATTCTTCATCCAGCTGAAAGCAGAATGCAAATCTCACAATGAGAATGTCTCAAAATGTTATTAAAAAAGCACAAGCTGCAATTCTTTTGTTTGGGCTGAGGTCTGTTCTGCTCCCACAACATTGATTAAAAATTGTCTTTCCCAAAAATATAGCAACAACTCACATATCCCCAGTGATGTTTCTAAGCGTCATTAGTTGATGGGCTGCAATTCAGTAAATGACAGCTCCCTTAAGAAATTCAGAGTTTGGATTATACTTAACATTAAACATTTCTAATCTTATTCAAAGAGCCATTACATGATGTCACTGCCAGGTGGAATTAAGATGGTCTGGGTGCATTTACAGTGAATCTACATACCACAGAATGTTTACATTTATTTTCAAGTACAGCCTTCGAGTTACACTTAGAGGAGTATTTGCAACCAGTTTAATTCATATTTCCCCCACATTATTGACAGGAATCTCAACTGCCATTCCAGTGTTGGACATCAGAATGAATAAAAACTCGTTTCATTCAGAATACACCCCAGATGAATAAAAGGATGAAGTAGCTGCCTCAGAAGAGAAAAGGAAGTATTTTGTTAGGTCTCTACCTCTAATAGCCAGAACGTGTCATGAACACTAATTTAATGTAAATTTAAGTGCTTTTATAAAGACAAATTAGAAAAAAATCTGCTACCATGAAAATATCTAAACATAGGTGACCAACTCCTTGTCATCTACTGAGTATCCCATGGCTAGAAGGCAACCAGGTGGAATGTGCAATACATTTTACCAAACTGCTGGGCTCACATGTTAAGAGACATGTCATTGCTCTACTAATAAAAAAAAAAAGGATATTCATAAATCCATAGCAATGAGCTAACATTTCAGCCCCACAGATACGATTCCCTGACATCAAGATGTATGGGTTGCAGCAAGTGTTACATCCCCAGAAGTGTTATAAAGCTCAAATCTGCCTGTACTCTTTTTCGTACTGTAAATCTGTGATCCTGGTGCGAGCACCTCCTGTTGCCGGAGTGGGAGTGGGGCTCCGAATGGCAGCCAGCAGGAGGCTGGGAGACTTTTGCACCTTTAATGACTTGCAAATCAAAAGCATAAAACCCAAACTACATTTCTCAAACGGTTTTCCCATTCAGGCTTGGTAGTCTGCATCATTTTCTCCTATACCATTCCTGTTATTCTTGATACTAGAGTGTCAGTCTTTTCGGTGCATTTTTTAACATGGAGAGAAGGGGGTAGGGTGGGAGAAGGGATCTGTCCAATGATCTCAAAGCATGTGTTTTTGATTCTAATAAGATTATGGATACCAAAGGAATAAAAATGGAAATCACTACTGCCAAGATATGAAAGAAAGTTTGCATAGTAAAATAATTTAAACCCTAACATTTGGACCCAATAAGGCTAACAGAACGTTTATTCCATATTTTTGGAAAGTATGCTTTTTCTGCACATTAAGTGGTACCAATAAAAAATAATGATTCTCACTCAGTTTATTTCTATAAATTATATTGTTTTATAGTTTTCCAGGGCACGGTTATGTGTCAGATTCTATGGCAAACACCTGGGTGTAAAATGCAATAAGCTTGTTACTTCCAGTGGGGGTTGCGGGGAGGAGAGCAACAACCCTCCGTTCTCCACAAAATGTACCTATTTCCAAGAAAACTGAATTGCAGCTCATCTGAAAATGGCCAAATTCTTTTTCACACATTAGGAATTATCATTTGCATCTCCTCTCGACTTGCTAGTGATATAAAACTGAACCTTCAGGGACTTGGAATCAGACGCAGCAACAGCTTCAGACATGAACATGAGTTTGGTGGTCTTTGCCCAATGCCTAATGGATGACTGCCCATATCACGGTTTTGCCCTTTAATTTAGCATAGGTCAATATACATAGAATACAACGCAGTACATTTATGTGAATTTTTAAGAAGTTATGAATACTACAAAAATTTCATAACTTTCAAAAGTTATGATGTTACAAAGACTAACACTCAGATTATGGATAGACTACAGTTAGGAATGCCCTTACAGCATCAATTTGGCCCCTTTTATGTATGCACTATAATTACAGCTGGTTGGAAATGTTCCATCAGAACTTTTTTTTTTTAGTGAAAAACAGTTTTCTGTGGGAAAATGTTACTTTTTCCAGAAATGCTTCGATTTTCCATAGGGAAAAAGTAAGCAAAATACATTCTTTTGGGTCAAGTCAACTGGATTCTAAATATTTCAGCTTGTCAAGCTGAATAAAAACACTTCTTTTCAGGTCAGCATGATATTAATGTGTATACACCAGAACTGCTGTGGTGCATCACAGAACTTGCAGCTTAGATCAGCCTCCCTGCTGCAGGACATGTACAGTGCAGTCCCCCTCTTGCCAACTTCTCCACCATCATGTAAGTGGCAGCCCAAGACTGCACACCATGAAAGCAACAAGACTCAGTATGGCAGCTCAGGAGTGACCTGAAACTGAAACAAATTGTGACATTTGTTCCATTGTACCTTAGCCATCTAAAAATTAGTCATGGTGTCTAAGCAGCATGGTTAAAATCCCTTTACAGAGAGAATAAAAACCTCCAGAAGACAATTTATCCTCTCCAAAGACAGATAATTAAGGTAGGTAACACTGAAGGGGAATTCATCTCTGCCACCCTTCTCTACTGATAAATGATGGAGCACAGATGCCCACCTTAGACTAGACACTAACTTTGCTGAAGGCAGTGAGATGCTTCTACCCTTTGGGTTGACACCTTTCCCAATCAGCTCTGTCTACTCTGTTTCTTGAGGAAATGTGTGTCTGCTTTCAGTCTCAAAGTTAAAATGTAGGGGTAAATCCTGGTGCATGAACAGTGCCCTGACGATTTCACCGGAGTTTCATATCAGCAAAGGTTTCTATGTAGGCCTGGGAGAGTGAGCATCAAAACGAATCAATCACATACCTTAGCAAAAGAGTAATAACTATTTATCTGTAAAGTAAGATGCACTGTTGTAGGAAGATTGACATAATTTTGGCACACAAGGACAACTCTTGTTAAAAAAAGTAATACCTTGTAAGTTAGCAATTGCTTAACTAAAGGCAATAATACATGAATACATGTCATAATACATGAGTTTAGAGAAATAATTAAAGTTGAACTGTGTTTATTGCAAAGCATCCAAAGAACAATAAAGAACAATGCATCTACATGGTAATCACTGCCCATACTCCATGGACCGGGTATCCTTTTCCCTGTAGAACTTTAGTCTGACCTGACAGGTCAGATAGAAGGTAACGGAAGGCAATACAACAATATCAGCTCATGATGACATCTAGTGCCATGTTAGAGCCATATGTGAGAAGTGTTACTTGCTAAAAAGGAAGGCTATCCAGAGAGGAAAGGCACTGAGGAGAGAGAGGAGGAATATGAGAGGGACAAGCAGGGAGAGAAGAGGAAGTGGAAGGTGTATATGGCCAATTACACTGGAGAGAGGGAGAGTCCAAAGTGCATGCCTCAATAACTTTTGCATTTCTTGAATTTACAATACTCACTTTTGCAACCTTATAAAATGTTCATAATATTGTTTTAGAATACAGAATATAAACCATATGTGCCTGTGTCAAACTACATATAATATGCATGTCCTGGGTATTGTGTTTTGCAAATTTAGCAACAGTCTCACACACACGGCTCTCATTAGCATATGTGCAACCACAGTGAAGTTAATAGGATTAGAGCTTGTCAGGAATTTTTCAATTAAACTTTTTTTTTCTTCTTTGGAAAATACCACTTCATTGAAATTTAAACTGTGCATGAGAACCTAGTGGTTTGGGTGCAATTTGCTTTAGGAAAGGTTCCTCAGGTCCTGGAATTTTGATCAAAACCGGGAAAAATAAAAGCTCAGAGTAACATTGTAGTCAGAGTACAGGGCTGGACATTGAAAAACCAAACATGCATGCCTGCCGCATTGTCCACACAGCATCAATGAGATCCTCACTCAGCCTGCTGTTCATCCAGGGGTGAATTCTATCATCTCCGTCTGAAGTTGACTCTGTCAAATCCTGAGTGATCACAAGACCATAACATCTTTCTGTATTGGGGCAGTCTCTCCACTGAATAGGTTTCATATATAAAAGTTGAAAGGCCTTTTCTTTGTCCTAGTAGGAAATAAAAAGCATTTCCAAATTCTAAAAGTTTAGAGGAAGCGGAAAACTTTTTCCCACCCTGCTCTGTGCAGACCTATCTGCACAAGCTCTCAAAAAAACATTTCACCAGCATCATTGTTTAGCCAGCTATCTCTACTCTCAAGACTCAGTGAAGACAAGCTGCACTGAATGAAGGGACTCAAATGAATACATGAAAGGGAAAGTCCAGATTAAAAGATACAATGCTACTGTTTATTGTTCAAACCCTTTAGGAATTCAAACATGTATTTTTCAATTATCTCTGTAGTGCTCAGCATAGAATCGTGCCATATCTGTCTAAGCTCCTCCACACATTTTGGCTATCTAGTGCCTCTTTGCAGATGAGCCTGCTAGCTGTCCCATCATCTTCTTCTCATTTTAATTTAGACATTGTGGGGGTTTTTTCTCCCCCTTGAATGCATTTCCTTCAGCAGAAATGTAAAACAGTTTGAAATCAACAAGGTTAGGGTTCGCTGAAATAGCTCTTAAATTTTCTGCCGTGAACTGAAGGTGCTGTCAGAGTGCGGTATCCCTTTAAAGAACAGCAGATATGCTGGAAAGGCACCAAAGAAACTTCTATACTTCTGAACAGCATCTTTAAAACAGCAGCACTAGAACAGAAGAAGAGCTCAGGGGAACGCACAGAGCCACTTACTCTCCAAAAATAAAGCTAGAAATGCTTCACTTTGTTGAAGTTACCAGCGGTCGGTCATTGTTGGTTGAAAACTAAAAATGTATACTTTTACATTCTTAGCACACGTACATAGTGCCAGCTGGCTTTATGGCTTAGCTTTGCAACCTAGGGGGCTTACAGGATCTCAACATCTGCAAAATTATGCTTTGATTTCTGGCACCGTCAGATCTCAAGGGAATGAAACCAAAGCAATCGCCAGCCAGAACTCACATTTTGACATGTTAAGCAAGGGGCTGTTCCTCAGAGTTTTTGCCATTTGGAGAAGAGCAGTAAGCTATACACTTGAAGGGGAGAGGAGAAAGAAAGAGAAGCCGACAGACATCAATGTTACAGTATTTCTGCTACCAGGGAGAGTGGCTATTGGAACCAGTGTAAAGGAACAAATTATGAGAGGGATGGGAATGGAAGGAAATTGGCAGATTCTGTACGCTAGTGCTTACTTTTCAGTTGCACCATGTTCACTAAAATCACTGAAAAATTAAACCAATATAATTATCTAGTGTTGGGCTGATGCTAAAAGACAAAGAAGACAAGACGAACTCTAGTGTGAGAGAAAATACTATACACTATTACCTTTCATAAAGGCTTTTTAAAATATTTTTTCATACTAATAACCTGGGATCTTTTTTTAAAGATTTGCGGCCATGCAAACAAAAATGTGGCAGTTTCATATTAAAAAACAGCACATGAAGAGTTTAGCAGATCAGGAAAATGTGGGTACTGTACCTATGTACTTCACAGCTTTTATTGGACAGTACAAGCAAAAAGTCTGAAACCTGTGGGTAGGAACTTAATTTTTCCCAACTTCTTCCACACTCAGCACTTGAGGAATTGCCACTCTGCAGCACTGGAATTACTGCCTGACACTCATCATGGCTGTTTGCTGATCCCAGGGATTTACAACAGGTCACTGGTGTTTAGTGACTGGTAACTCTTACCACCCTTTCTCACAAGAAAACGAACAGAGAAAACTTGAGTTAGAGCAGTTTTTCAGCACAAAGACTTTAGTGATTTCTTTCCTGGGCAACAGCATCGTTTCCATTCATATCAGCTCATAATGTCCCTTGGAAAATCATTTCCCCAGTACATCACTTTAACCACACCAATTTCTGTCTTTTTTCTTTGCTTGCCTCCTTTAATTCCTTTCTTTACTGTGTCTTCATGTCCTTCCCTATATTTTGCCTACCTCCCTCCTCCCATTTCTTATGGATACCAAGAGAGCAATCTTCCTTGGCAAAGCAGCACTTTATACTTTTGCCCATACTTTTTCTTCTTGCTCGAGAAGAACTTTTTGTAAGCAACTGAAACAAGGAAATTATTAAAACAGTTTAAAAATAAAAAGAAGAAGATGAGAGGATGGATAACTTTTGCATTGCCCTTCCTTGGCAAGAAGCATCCTTCAGGCCCTTCTGCCGAAGTTTCCCCTGTCATGATATCTACAGGAAAATGGAAAACATGTAGATACTTGATGTGCTGATACTGTTGAAGACTAATAATGTCTCACAGCTGCCTCACCCTCCTCTACTTTAAATTGTTTAATGTGTTTTACATACCAGCACTGTAAATTCAGTCAGTATGGTCCTGGTGGGGCAGAAAGGGCCCTTCTGTCTCATGTTAGCGTAGCACCTAACACATCTTCTGTGCTAGTCTAGGCTGGTTATGATCTGCACCAATACAAACAAATACAGTAATTTTAGAAAGGCATTGTACTCTGATTAAATTCGGGGTCCACCAAGATGTTACCTTGTGCTCAGGAAATCCCAGATGGCTGGAAGCTGGGTGGGAGGAGTGAGAAGGCAGAAATATCTCTGCAGGACCTTCACTGGCTGTGGACACCTCCCTTGGTGTTTGTCAGGGCCAAGACACCAGGCCAAGGGGACCTTTAGTCTGATCCAGCATAGCCATTCTCACACAGGTATGTCCTTTTCCTTCACCTGCCTGATGGACAGGAGTAAGCACTGAAATGGCCTTTTGCAGCAAGAAGTAGTAGATTTAGCATATTTAGTACATGGACTGTACATCTTTCCTGATCATCTCAAAGGCAAGCATGAGGCTTTGAGCTGTAGAAGGACTGGGGATTGCTGGAAGATCTGAAATTATTTCCTTGACAGAAGGAGACTGCAGGATAAAATGACTGTAGTCATCTTGGACAAAATCCTGTTGTCTTCACAATGCTTTCACACCAAAGAAATCCTGAAACTGAAAAGTCCTGAAAGAAGCCTGGTTCTCCTTTAGCCCCAGCCAATACCACTGAAAGAAGATTAAGGCCTTTTGTGAATAGGAATTGATTCACCTACAACTTCACAAAGACAGAAGATATCAGTATCAGTCCCTTCTCCACTGTTTTACCTGTTTCATGGGTCTTAGAAGGAAAGTCAAATGTATACTCAGCCATACAGTGGGGAACACACCCTGCTCTCTTTCCCTGAAGTTCTAAAATTTACTCCCTTCCTCCAGAAATCATTATGTTTCTTCAAGAGTTGAAACTCTGGTTGACTTGCTCTCAAATAAACCTAAAAAAATCTTCTTTGGATTTTAGACAAAATCAGAAATCTGCTGCACAGTCTAGCTTGCTGTAGTTGTTTTACTTAGACAGATCTGAGCCCTGTCAGTAACTTGTCCTCCACAGTCCTCACAATCCACACAAACCTGAATGAAGAGATAACCAAAAAACAAAAGGAAAAAAAAAAGAAATGAAGAAATGAGAGAGCAAGAAAGAGAGAAAAGAGAGACCCTCAAGCTTCAAGGAGACAAGGAGAAGCCATGATTTTGCTCAGAGAAGATGGGATCTATTAGACTGCAGGAAAATGATCTTGATAGTGAAATGTTCTTTTCTGAAATGTCCTCCCTTGCAGTCTCTAAATGTAAGGGAATATATTTAGCTTACACTTCCCCAAAAATGTCAGCTTCCAGGGAGTCAGCCTTGGAAATGCACAGAACCGTAAGGTGGTTTTGCTCTCTCACAGGAAGATCTCCTCTTCTTCACCTGGAATTTGCTCTGATATAATGCCCTCTTCTCCCATCACCCCCAGCAGTTCCCTCAACAGGAGATATGGCTTCACTTTGCAGGAAGACAAGAGTTTAACATCCTTCAGTCTTGGGTAATGCACAAATCCCAGCCCACCCGCTTCCTCCCGGGGGGACTTCAAGGCAAGAGCAGGGACGGCAGTCCTCCCGCTGACCCTCCCGCAGGGGCTTCGGCCAGGACGCAGGATGGGAGCCGAGCAGGCGCTAACAAACAGGATGGCCATGTGTAATCCTGTTGTGCACTCCTCTCCTCTCGTTCTCTCCAGCAGCAGCCCTAAATGCAGTGGGCTGGAGAGTGGGTGTTTCAGATACTCATCAGTCACATTCAGTACGCAGGAAAAGACAAAAACAGCTGGAAATGGCTTTGATGACGAGGCAGACACACTGCAGAAGAAAAAGCTTATGGGATGGGATACTGTTTATTTGCTATCTGTGATTGACAGGTTTTAATTCCTGTTTCCTGACTGGCAGCACCATAAGGCAGATTGTAAAGGGGGCTGCCAGGCAGGATGGAGAGCAGAGACAATCAACAAATCCTTTTGTTGTTTTCTTCCCCCTTTTTATTTTTAACCTTACAGGAGATTTCCCTTAAGATGACTTTACCTCAGCTCTGCAGGAGGAAAGGGCAGTATGGCCTCACAGTCCAGGCACTGCCTTACCCTCTTGGACCGCGTTTGCAGGCTGTGCAGTGTGGAGGGCTGCGCTTTGTCGTATTAAACTGGAAACATATTAAAGTTAGTCTCCAGCACCTGCCTCAGTTTCTGCATCAGTAGAAGGGAGATTAGACCACTTTCTTATTTCCTTTTGCCACTCTGTGTAAATATCCCAAAGAGCTCTGAAGGTCTAGTTTGGCTAACCATTACTAGAACTAAAGGAAGAAGAGATAACAGCTTTAGAAAGATCTGATTATTATGCTGTGAATCTGAATCCTGGGGACACTAAGTAAATTATAGAAATCATAGAACAGTTGATAAAATCAGAAGAAAAAAAAGCTCAGTCCCATGAAACCAGAATGGGAGTTCACAATAGTATGAAATCAATCAAAGAGTATGTCTACACTGCTGTTACGTTTGCACTGGGAATGCACTTTTGGAGTCTCCTGACCATTCCCGCTTATGTTACTTTTGTTCCTGCTGCAGGAACTGGAGCTTTTGGGGATGAAACTTACTGAGAAGTTTCCCTCCAGGACAGCACCCCATGAGCTCCAGCAGCTAACAGATATTCAGTCCACAAGCCAGACAAAAGATGCTCTGAGGTAAAACCCTGAACTCCAGCTCTTTCATTCTCCAGAGTTTCCTCCTGGCACACGCTCTTACAGGCTATGTCCGTAGTATTTCAGTAAGAATCTCATTCCATCAGTGACTCAGGGCCACACACGGACCTGCAGAGACCTTATCAACCATCAACCTGCCTAAAAGCTCTGCGGTGCAATGGTGCTGCATTAGGGGCTGCCCACATTTCCCCCAGCTCTGCCCAGGCAGCAAAGGCAGGAGCAGGGCACTGAGCCCAGGAGCAGGTCCTGCTTACTACACGTTGTTTAACACCAGCACACTTCATAAAAACAAAACCAGGATACAACTACAGTTATAAATACTTCCTCTCTGCATCTTTAGGTTAAAAGTCCCAGAGATGAGAGAATTAAACATATGGAGTGAGATCAGGCCATGAAGAGAAAGACATAAAACTGCCATGTGCTGATGTTAAAACCACCCTTGTCTGAATGGCAAAGAAATCTCACCATATATATTTTGTCTGAAATCAGTACTGACTTTTAGCACCCATCATAATAACCTGACAAGCTGACCAAACTCCTGTAACAGAAGTGACCTCCATCTCCCCTTTGCATGACTTCTCAGACAGCAGAAGGGTAAACTGATGACTCACTGAAGCCACAGTACCAGCTCATATTTAACTGCAAGTGTATGAGCTACTGATTCAGCATAAAGGGCCCCATACATAAAGAAAAAGAAAACAACGTTCAAAAGAAAAGATGTCTGACACGGTAAGATATTTGAGGAAATTAACTTGACCCCTACATAACATCCAATAGTAGCACATCTGTAAAAAATAAACAATTCCTACCGCCTACAGGTGGCATATTTAATAAGTAAATATGAACACAGCAGCAAAAAAAATGAAACCTAACCATCGCTCCAGTGTGACCTTGAGTGATCCCTTTTCCATAGCAGCATAGCACTCTGTTCAGAATCAGAATACTTTATTCAGTACTTTTCTTTCAAGGTTTGCAAGATAAATTACAAATTATCCTTATGTTTGTTTTACAGACTTGAGGGGGGCGGAAAATGAATGGAAGCTGCTTGCTCAGAGTCTCCATCATACCGGTTACAGAGCTGGAACAGAAAATAAATCTTCCATTTGTCACAATTAGCTTGGGGTTTGGAAATATCGTAGCGTTTATTATCAGCTCTACAATGAAAAATAATTAATGTTGTTACTAAAAAGAAATAGTTAATGTCAAACATTTTCCCACAGTATGGAAAGTGAAGGAGCTTTTAGGATAATATTTAATGAACAATGTTATTGACACACTTCAAAATGCTTTCTATAAGCAATAGACATTTCAAATTAAGTTACTTCATTTCAAATTGATGTCTGACTATTGTAATTCCTGTGGATAAAAACTCTTTTTGTTTGAAAATCAATAATATTGATATTTGAATTTCCAGCATTTTATTTTTCTTCTTTACTTAGGTTTATTGCAACAGTCGAAAAGAATAGGTATAGCTTATCATGACATTCATCTTAATTAATATAGCTGTATTGCATTGCTTAATTTAGACAATGTTCTAACCTGCACCAATTAAATGAGATTTGGGTTTGTGCATTCACCCAGTGAATCAGAGCAGAGAATGAATCCCACAAAAAAATCACTATTATTATCCATTCAGTTTAATTTCTGTAGCCTGTTCACCCTGCAAGTGTTGGCATTTAAGCTTTTTGTGCCAAAAGGAACTTCTACTAATTTTACAGTTTGCTGCCTCTCAAAAAGGGTCTTTTTTCACCTCCCTCCCTGTTGTCTAGCCCATGCTAGTGCTCCAGCTCTGCCCTCACCTGACGACCTAACGAGCCAGTTCAGCTAGCTAATCAGCAAACAGTCAACTTTTATCTGATTGGTTTTCTACCAGTTTATTGGACTGAAACCCACCACAGGGTAAGGTAAGCATTAGAGACATACCAATGAAAGCAGGAACCCAGGGGAGGAGGAGGAGCAGGGGTAGTATTGATTACAAACCATTGGATCAGCTCATGACCTAATGAAACCTCACTATGAGAGGGGAGGACCAACAAACATGGACCATGTTCCAAGTGCCATCAAATGACTTATTGACTTCTAGCAAGGACTAAGGCTGTTTTACACACAGAAAAAGCAAATAGAGGAGATAGGAGATAGCTTCTCCTCTAGGTAGGTAGGAGATTTCTTTTTCTTTTCTTTTTTTTTTTTTCTCTCATCCTTTCTTTTTTGAAACCCCAGGAGTAAGGAGGATCCTGTTACTTTAAGGAAACAAAAAATTTTACACTTCAAATGTCAAAGCATGCAAGGCTTTAGGATCACCAGAGACTTTAAAAAGTTGGAACTGAAAGGGCAGCCTCATGAGGAAAATTCTACGGCTGGTTATAAATCTCTTTGAAACTATCTAGTTAAGTATGGGGAATGCCACCATTTTGAATCTAACCTTTTTATGTCTGTGCTGACAAACTATCATTATGTTTCTTATCTGAGGTGGTACTTAATGTCAAAGGCAGGAAACATGTTACTAATTATGTCTTTAGTGTCTGAAAGAAGAGGAGAGGAAGGAGAAACCTTTAAAATCCTCTTGGTATTGTATAGCATGTGTCTGCCCTCAGAGTTTGCAGCCTTTAGTTTTACACCTTAAAGTCATCATTCAGTCATCAAATATGACTGTTAAACAGAGCAAGGGATGGTACTTGCTACAAAGAACTCAATGAAGTAAAAGATTAAGTGAACACATAAAACGAGGAGGGACAGGATTACACTATCTCCATTTTATAGTAGGAGCACCCAGACAATAGTGGCTTACTTGAAGCTACAAATTCCCACCAGGGGCTGAGGGCTGGTGCATTGAACTGTGTCTGTGGTGACTGTGAATGCAGCAGCATTTTTCTTGGTCATCCTGCTACACTTCAGTCACTCCTCACTCCTCTAGCCTTGTCGCTAAGACAATGCTTTTAAGTAGGAGACAAAATACCCATCACCAGCCTCTCCCAGCAGCATCTTTTAAAAATATGATCCATGAAAACTGAGCAGTCTTATTCTGCAACAAAAATGAACGTCCATTTACTAAGTGAGAAACTCAGTCAGAAGAAGAAAGATAAGCGAATGTGAACAACACTTCAATAATAGAGCACACTGCAATGATACCTACATTTAGTCACATTTGTAGACAAAGATTCTTTCACCTAATTTCATTTTCTTACAGGCAGGTTACCTAAGTGAAGGGCATTACTTATATGGACGCCTAAGTTCATAATTTAGCTCAAGTCCTAACTTTAGTGAATGGGGCTTTAAACGTGTTTTAGGCTAGCTGAGAGGAATCTCAGATCCTCTTTCCAAAGAGATGTCAAAAAGGGTCTTCCTCTCTCCTGCCTTCCTCCAGGCAGAATGGCTTGGTATTTCTGTCATTGCCATGTTACTAAAAAGAAAACCGAGCCTATGTGCCTAGCTCAGGGGCATATCTCATTCAGGTTCATAACTCCTGCAGAGTTTACTAAGCGTTAGATACTGAAATATATTTGAAGATTAGAAGTAAAAAAGTGAGACTTCTGGATCTTTATGTTCTACTTAATTTCCCCAGTAACATATGACTGGTTTTAAGAAGCACTGCATGTCCACTTCCATGCCAACTTGAAGTTACAGGTATTCAGAAACAATTTATATTGCTTTTTAAGATACTACTTATAAGATTTTAATTGTGCAGAAATTTCAGCCTAAGCAGTGTGCTTAGTGCCCCCTGGCTTCCACATGGGCTGGAACAGAAAAATCCTGGCAAGGGGATCTTGCACAAGCCTCTTAGACCAAAATGTCCATCTTCAGATTCCTGCATCCTTGTGCCCTGCAGGGAAGGTTCTCTCTCCAAATTATGTGTTTACATTTCAAATGCTCCAGAATCTTTTCATTACCTGTAGAGGGAACTTTGACACTTTGAGGGTCATTAACTAATTAACTTAAAATTTCATTGCAAGTTAAATGTTTAAGCTAGGCAACTAGATTGCTTCCAAAATTGATCAATTAATGAATCATAGAACCATAGAATATCTCAAGTTGGAAGGCACCCATAAGGATCATCAACTCCAACTCCCTAGTTGGAAGTTCAAGGTCAGACGAGACCTATATATCATCTAAATAGACCTTGTGTTTGTCACACATCATTAAATTTCGCTGCCTTACTTCTCTATGATAAATTAAGCAAGCTTATAAAAAGGCTAAAAAATAATATTAAAAAAAATTAAAAGTAAAAAAATAAAGAAGTAATCATGCCAAAGGATAGAGCTGACTAAGTTCCTGGCCAAAAGGTTGAAAAGGCAAACTATATTTTCATAGAATCACAGAATGGTTTGGGTTGGAAGGGGACTTAAAGATCATCTAGTTCCAACCCCCCTGCCATGGGCAGGGACACCTCCCACTAGACCAGGTTGCTCAAAGCCCCATCCAACCTGGCCTGGAACACTGCCAGGGATGGGGCAGCCACAACCTCCCTGGGCAACCTGTTCCAGTGCCTCACCACCCTCACAGTGAAGAACTGCTTCCTTACACCTAAACATAAATCTAACCTCATTCAGTTTAAAGCCATTACCCCTTGTCCTATCACTGCACTCCATGTTAAAAAGTCCCTCCTCATCTGTCCTGTAGGCCCCCTTTAAGTACTGGAAGGCTGCTACAAGGTCTCCCTGGAGCCTCCTCTTCTCCAGGCTGAACAACCCCAACTCTCTCAGCCTGTCTTCATAGGAGAGGTGCTCCAGCCCTCTGATCATCTTCATGGCCCTCTGGACCCACTCCAACAAGTCCATGTCCTTCTTACACTGGGGGCCCCAGAGCTGAACACAGGACTCCAGGTGGGGTCTCATGAGAGCAGAGTGGAGAGGGAGAATCACCTCCCTCGACCTGCTGGTCAGGCTTCCTTTGATGCAGTCTGGGATGCAACTGGCTTTCTGAGCTGTGAGCACACATTGCTGGCTCATATTCAGGTTTTCATCCACTAATATCCCCAAGTCCTTCTCTGCGGGGCTGCTCTCAATAAATTTCAATTTTGAAACGTTTCAACTACGTCTGCCATTGGCTGTAGTACATGCCTTACTTGGAAAGACATCAGGGATGTCTTCTGTCTCTCAAATCATCCTTCTGAATATATTCCTGTGCTTTTGATCCTGGCATGTGCACCATTACATAGGGAGCTTGCCAGGACACATGCATAGCGGGAGAGCTTTCCTCCTATCACCCACTAGGGAACTACTAGTCCTTCTTTAAAAGTTTTTCCACCAATGGAGTGGTGTCCATCCAAGAAAAAAAGCATATTGACATGTTTTTAACACACAGTGCTCACCATTAAATAAAAGAGAAATATGACTAAGATTTCCTACTTGAGGACTGGGACAGTTTTTGGAGCCATGGATGCATCTTTGTGCTACATGGGGGTTTTTTAAGATGGTAGGCTTACCTCAGACTGACAGAACTTGCACAACTATGAGACAATGTCCGAACAGAAAATGGCATGTTAGTGCCCATGCAGTCAAGAGGGCTTGAGGAGGAATGTCTCAGATCTTTGCCTCCAATACAGCTTTACCTCACCAAATCAAAAATTGTTCCCAGAAATGAAGAGAGTACTTCCGAAAACATCACCCAAACTCAAAAGTTGGCAAGACTCACACCTTACTTACAGGATATTAAATAGTTTGGGGGAATATTTTTAAGCATTTTTATTTTTATAGGAAAAAGTTCCCAAAACTTATTTTTGTGGTTAACAAAACATTTCATCTTCCAGAACAGTAGCCCAGGGCTTGATATAACCCACGCCATTTCCAAAGATAAAAAGAGAAAGCAGAGGTTCCTAACATACAACTACACAGGTCTTGACAATCCTCTCCAAAAGTGTTTGAGAACAGTCTGTGGAGAAACAAAGAGAAAAATCTTTTTTTTGCATTTTCATATACCATTAAGAAGGTGCCTGTGTACAACAGTATGCTCAAAGTGATTTTTTTTTTAATAATGAAACAATAATTTTATAAAAACTGCAGTTGTTATATTTTTGCAAGACTACTTAGTGACATTGACATTTCTTTAACCTCCATAACAAACCACACTCATTCAATATCACTCTTTGCATGTCACACTGCCCCAGTGTTATGTGATCACGTAATGAAAGACCCTATCATAAAATATAATATGCACAATGGGAACAGAATTAAGGTTCCCAAGGGAGTCTTAATTCTGAATTTCCTGACTCTTGTGGGTTTAAATCTCAAACTTAACATTGTATTAACATATTTTTAATTGAGCAAGAGGGGAAAGAAAAGCACATATTAAAATCCTTTATTAGTTAAAGATGAGGATTTCCCAACAAACTTGTTTTATCTCTCCATTTTTCATTCCAAAATTTCTGTGTAATTTAAAACTAGCTGCTCTGGTCTCTTTGCAATGAGTTGTCTTAAAATTAAGACCTGTGATGTGACACAATTCATCTTTATTTTCAGTCCATTTGATCTTGCAATCTCTGATCTTGCAGGACTAGATCCTATTCCCTAGAAAGCCCTCCCCAGCTCCTGTTAGCTGGAAGGAGTAGGACTTGTTCTGTTATAATTTAGACACTAATATTAAATGTTTTTAAGTAAATAATAGGAGCGGGGGGAGTCAGTTCTTCTGGCAACAAAATCTAATTGGAGTTCATGTAACTGTATAGAAAGGATTTAATTTGTTCAGTTTGTTTAACTTCCATGAGTATAAGATTCAAGAACAGAAAGAGAACAATTCTTTCTTTTTCCCTATTCTTTTTCTTTTGTAACAATGAATTTTTACCAGAAGACTTCAGGTTTTATAAGACTTTAAATCTTATATAACATTTTAAGCCACAACAGAGAATTTGGTCATATTTTTATTATTTTTTTCACATCATTCTGTTTTACTCACCCTGTGGAAAAATCAAACATTTGATGTTGACTATTGTATAAAAATCCTTTGACATGTCTCTGAAAATATGGCAAGTCTGTTGTATTTGGAGAAATGTCTGCTTAATTGCCTGGTGTAAAAACTTTTTACAAAAAGAAATTCTCAGTATATGCCTCATTTAAAGTTAATTTAAGTCAGGAGGAGAGATTTTCTTTTAATCTTATTTTTCTCTTCTTTTTTTTCTTCTGATGATTTCTTTTTTCTTTTCTGCTGATCTTTAGCTGTTCTAAGAATCAGACTTTTTATTGTAGTTATTGAATAATGTTCTAGGAGAGGCATTCTTTTAAAAGGACAAAAACACCCCTTCCACCATAGAAAACCCAGAGCAAAATACCAGAAATTCCCAATTTTGTAATTTACTTCCAGTGGTTTTGTCTGTCTCCATAAAAAGACCACTGGAGGTGAAGTTCTGGAGAGGCAGCTCACTGAACAAGGAATTCAGTATGAGTTCATCAAAAGGCCCACTTGATAAGAGCAGCATTATGCATCTAGTCTCCGAAAGGAAACCAGGGTTATTTTGGTGCTAGAAATCAGTGTGTCGTCTAACACAGCCAAGTGTCCTCTGAGGACCCCACTGGGAAATCAATAGAGTTTTATGAGGTTAGCTGCAGCTTTTGTGTAAACACCATAACATTTTATGATGGGAAACATAGTCTTTTGCTTTTTATGTAAAAATGGCATTGATTAGGGTTTTTTATGTCTTGTGTGGCTGAATCGTTGGGGGCTGTTCAAAGCGTATAAGCTGTGGTTTGAAAGCCTTGCTGTCCAACAGCAGATAATGCTTTATTTAAATATTTTTTGTCCATTAAACTAAACAGATATTTGGGGACCTTTAAACCACTGAGGTAATGAAATAGATTTTGTTTTCTGAGAATAAATTCTTAGATAATTTACAATATAAAAATGGTTCATTTCACATTCATTTTTATTATGCTCCAAATATGTACCAGGTAAAAGACCAGCTGGTGTAGTTTCCAGATGACATTATGGCCAATGCTTGATTTTTAATCTGGGATGTTTTCCTCCCTCAAGGTTCAGGATCAGTTTCTCTTTTCTGATGTTTATTTTTTGCAGGAGACTTTCATTCATGCTGCCCATCAAATCACAACATGTACATTAGAGGTGACTGCGGTCTTCCCTTTGGGTGGGTGTGGTGTTTGGATGAGGAATTAGACTATGTTTCAAATGCTTTGCAGAAAATATGTACGTACGTGTGTGTTGGCCTGAGATCTAATGGAAATTGAATTATCCCTCACCAATCTCCCTGGGTACAGCAAGAGGCCTTGTGGACTGCTTTTGGGGATCTCGGTCCCCCTTGTCTCCTTCAGGTCCCCTCATAGGAAGGGGGATATGGCACGGTCCCAACCCAAACTCTTCCACTCTTTGGCTTCTCCCCCAGGAGTGGGGTGGGAGGACAGAAGATGCCCAGCTTTTGCAGGGGAAAAGCTGCTTGTCGAGTACCTGAAATTATGACTAGCCTTTGCATGATCTTTCCAAGATTTTCTGAGACATCCTGAGACTTCTAAGCTAAGGCCTATGGCTATGTCTTTCCATATAGTCGATAAAAGTTACATGTGATTCCCAGTGTTGATAAGGCAAAATGCTATATTTAAAACCAGATACATTTTAAATGGAGGAAATATCAACAATGAAAGCATTGGATTCAGTGGAAAATTTCACAACCCCTCCAGGAAATGTTTGTGACCTAGGTCGTGGTTACAGCTATACTTCAGCTGGGAAAAAATATTTCCAAAAAACAACACCGGTGTTCATACAGTGTGAAATAAAACTCACTAAACATCCTTGCCCATCCAGTCCAAACTAAAGCTACTCCTGGCAGACAGCAGCAGCTCAGAGAAGTAAAATTTTATGGACTGTAAATAAAATCAGTGAAACATTCCTAATGTAAAGGTTATATATTTCTCCCCACTAGCCCCTTATTAAGGGTGGGATGGTCAAGGCCTGCGTGCAACCATTTCACTCCGCATCAAAGTGGCTTTTAAATTATACTTCAGCACACCGAGTAAAAACATATCTGCAGATCCCCTTATGACTTTTTTTTTTTTTTCCTTAAGAACAGTGTCAGGATCTCTTTTTTTCCCAAGTTTTATCTGATTATTTAGTTAAAAAATTAGAAACTGAGCCTTTTATTTATCCACGGCCCAGAATTTGCAGCTGCAGGACAAGCAAGCTTCCTCGTGCCGCCCTCGGGGTGACCTCAGCTCTGACCTGCAAGGACCACCCTTACCGGAGGTGAGGGGTAACCCAGGTCCTGCTCCTGCTCTGCCTGGGTCTCCCCTGGGCAGAAACTGGTGTTTTATGAGACGGTTGCACATCGGTGAGAGACAAAGCCGGGGCCACCACGTAAATTCTGACTCTGGCCACAAAGGTGGAAAACCAGCACTTTATCACCGAGCCACCCAAGTCCTCGATGCGATTCCCAGTTATTTAAGAACAAACATAAAAAATCTACGGGCCAAGTTCTTCCCCAGGTCTCAGCCCAGCAGGCTCACTGCCTCTGCTTGCCTCCTCTCAAAGGAGTTGCAAAGAGTGCAAGCCAGCGGAGAATCTGATCGACTTTATTTCTTTTAATTTACCCCACAGAGTTCTCCTTTGCCCAGGAGATTAATTTCTTTTTTACTTTAAAAAAGCCACTTACCTGTCAAACTATCCCCAGAGTTATACCACAGAACTGAAATAACATTTTTAAAACCTCAGAGTAAGATCCTGTGCTGTTGAAAAATTTAGACCTTTTAGAAGCTGGTTAATTTTTAGGATCTTAGAAGAACCATACACGGTTGCTTTAAATAGCAATGAAAGGCTGATTCAAGCCATTAAATTTTATGTTGTGTGTAATGTTGTAATTGATGTCAAGCCTTTCCCATATTCTTCACACTGACATTGGGCAGTCTCCTAAATGCTTAGGGTGCAGTTACAAGAGTCCAGACCAAGTAAAGTACCAAGAAATGGGTGGCAGAAATGGGAATTTATTGCTAAGAACAGAAAGGTTCAAATGTTAAATAATTAAGCGTGAGCCAAATTTTGCCAGTTTCTTTCCCATCCATTTATTTTGGGGGATAATTGGGTGCATTAAGTATTTTGCTGCAAACTGTTTCTTCTGTGTATGCATATAAAACTTTATTACCCTTGTAAAAAGCATGCTGTGCATTCTGATGCTTCTGTGTGTTTGCAAGCATATAATTATTCTCTTTGCAGGAAAACACTTTTACCTACATCCTAAACTGAACAAACTGGCTTCCAAAGCAGCAGCAGCTCAAAAGCACTGTGCTCGGCTTCCAGCATCACTGAGGAGAAAATGCAAATTCAGCTCCGAGTTAAATAAGAAGTCTTCTCTCCTGACAGATTTTAGTATAGTGCTTTGCCTCACCTTTGCTATTTTTCTAATAATCCTTAAGCAGTTTAAGAAAACTTGTCACGATTTAAGGCCTTAATCCTGGCAACACTAAAAGAAGCTGAGTAACCTCATTCATGCAAGAGCAACAGCTGAGGTCAGCAAGAGCAGTCTGGGTATAAAGATACAGAGATGCCACTGTCAAATGAGAAGAAAGAGCAAGGGAACTAAGAAAAAGAGAAGTTTCCCTTTGCTATACCATGTCTCTGTAGGGTTTGCTCACACTAGGAAATTAAACGGAAACCATCCCTCAGCACTGGTCACACATTAAATCAGGCCAGGGACCCTTCCCAGCAGGCAGTTTGCATGAAGCCACCCTGTTTTGAAGGACGAGGAGGTTTGCTAGCACAGAGATCTGCAGATCTCAGAGGTGGTCCCGGAACGGTGTAGGTTGCTGCTTCAAGTGTACTTGAGCCTGCTGTCCTGGTCATTGCATCCAAGGGATGCGGTGATCCAGCCCCCAGCCTCTCCACGGTTCAGACAGTCCTACCATCCAAAGACGGCTCATGTAGAGCTACCTGAATAGGTTCGACTGCTTTGCTGAGCAGCAGCGCAGCTCCAGCAGCCAACAGCTGATTTGCGGCTAGTGCCCAAATATTTGCCCAGGAGTCCATGAGCATTTGGAAATAGGCTTTTTTAAGCTGGATTGCTTAAACTGAAACCAAGCATCCAACCGCTTTCATGCCCATACCCATAAGGAACACGTAACTGGGCAGGTTTAGGATTTTTTCTTTCTTCCTTTTTTGTGCCACTCCATGGTGCAACTGCTTTATAGCACAAAAGTGTGACTATGAACTTCCTCAGAGCAAAGCAAACACCCGCAGGGATTAAAGGCTGTCACCACTGTCACCTCTTCTCCCCTGAGCACAGGCTGTAGTTCTTCACTCTGTTCTCTCTTATATTTCATGTACATTTAAAAGGAAAAGACCAAAACCAGAACACTCAGCTCAACAGATTTAATTCTATCATTTTGGAAAAGGATGCAAAACAGAACAAACCACATGCAACGGATGTTAGTCACGTCATTTAATACATGACTAGAAGATGTGCAGTTACTATAGTGATAAGAAGCACTGATGTAACAAAATTTTAAAAAATGCAATAGAGCTTTGAATTGGCCCCTACAAAAGATTCCAGTTGTTTTACAACATTTCCCTCAGCCAGTGATGCTAAGCAGTAGTCACTGCTATGTGAGATATATATATTTCAGTGAAAAAAAAGAGTGAATAGAGTTGAATAAAAGGTAGGAATGGTCTTTGTGCAACTAGAGCATTGCCAAAAAGTGAGTGGATAGTGGGGATTCAGACCTTGAACTGGGTGTGTTCCCCAGTTATTCTCATGGTCTTCCCTCCCCCCAGGAGCAGGTCAGGTTGCTTTCCTAGATTTAATCCCTCTGCAGACAGCAAGCTCAGAAAAGAAATGCAGCTGGAACCATCCATGGCGTGATGAGGGAGTGGGAAGGAGGAAGAGGACAACATTTCAGTGATTATGGTGCACATCTGCTCCAAAGTCTATCTGCCAAGGGGATGATTCCTTTCCTTTAATGGCCCATACCTCTAGAAATAGTTATGAACATGCCCTGAGAGGGGAAAAAAAAGCAGTTTGGATGCAAAGCCACAAGCTTGCTTTGACAGAGTTATTCCTGTGCAGAGATCCTGTCTTTCACTGAGCCAAGAGCCTCTCCTGAGGATGAGATTCATCTCACACATCATCAGCCACCTAAAATGTAGTCCTGTCCTCCCACCTGGCAGCCTCAATTCCCTTTACAGCCAGTGGCACATCCAGTGGTATGGCTTGTCCTATGCTAGGACATGTCAGACAGGTTGTACCATCCTCCAGATATACATGTCGGCTCCTGTCCTGGAAGTTACAACTTGATCATTGCTGAGAAACCAGAGTACAGTGTAGCATCACGCTTTTGTTTTTAGCACACAATGTACAGACTCCATCCTACAAACCCTTGCGTACAGGAAAAATCTTCCCACTCAGGCCAAGGGAGCTATTTTGAGATACGTGGATAACTCACGTGAGTAGAGGTTTGCAGAATGGGGCCCAGGATCTGTACAAGGAGGCCACACTCCGTCTTTTGCCTTAGGCACACAAATCTGTCAGTTTTAAATCGGTCCGTACCATGACTTTTAACCTTGGCACTAAAATTTGAGTTCCAGGCACTCCTGCCCACTGCTTGGAGGCACCAAAGAGAGGCTAATTATTTCTCACCCTGTTGCCTGCCAGATCTCATCTCACTGCAAGAACTGCAGCTTGTGTTTCCTGGAATAGATTCCTCTCTTTTTCTTTTTCTGCCAAAATAATTCATTTTTGCTTCCATAATTCCTTTGGAGATTTAATAAATATCTATAGGCAGAAAAGGGCAGCTGCTTCTTGCATAGCACTAAGATCTTAAAATGTCAGAACCAGCAGGACGGTCACCTCTTCAGATCTTTAATTTCACCCTAAGCAGATCTGATTTGTTGGAGGAAGTAACAGTTTACACATTGCAAAAATAAATGGTGCAGCAGGCGTTCATACACAGTAGGAGGTGTGAAAAATGGGGGGGAAGGGGGAAGGGAGACTGATGGAAACAATCAACTAATGCAGAATGAAAGCCTTTTTCTCTCTCCAAGTGGAACTAATAGGAACATCAAATATGTTAAACTAAAACAGAAACATGAATGATGAAATTGTTTTCCACTTTTTTTTTTAAGAACCTTTTTTTCCAAGAGTGGTCACACATACTTGTGGAGGGAAAAAACAAAGGCTTGCCTCTAAGCACAAACAGTTTCGAATGCCTGATTTTGGAAAATGATTTTTGTTCATCTACATATCATGTGTCAGCTTAGAGCAAACAGCCTCAGTGGTGGCTGTAGATGGTCCATACTCAGGGGATATTCCCACAGGTGCTGGAAGCCAAGCAATATCACAGCAATAATCACCAGAGTAGGACTCAGTGGATCAGTAATTGTGAACATCCCCCAGGCCTTCAGGAGACAGAGTTAGCAATTTCCAGTGGCTTCGGTGGATATGTTTTATGTTTCATTCTGTTGTAGGTGATGCTGGAAGAAAACAAGAGCAACATCTGGTCCTGCCAAGCATCTGGCCAAGGGAATGGGCATAAAAATGCCAGTTTAACTTTCATCTATTACTGCCCATAAATACTGCTGTCAGACCAAAACCAAGTGGTGGCTCCATCTAGTCATCTGCCATTAAACTCAATATTTCAAAGGTGTTTTTTCTTTATCAGAAAAGCCATTAGATGTCAGAAATCATTTCATCAATAACACTGTTTGGAAGCAACAAGCTTCCCAATAGGGCAAGGGCAAATTCTTGAAGGAAGCATCTTTGTCTCAGAGGTTAAAACAGTAATATAAATAAAACAAACAGTGAGTGACATATTAGCCCAGTTTCATTTAAAAACACCCAAATTAACGTTAATGTCAGAGGGTTAAATTATAGTTATTTATTCATGATGTCATTGAAATGTCCCATAAGCTAAAAGAAAAACAGAACCAATTTCTTCTGAAAATGTCACACACAACAAAATTCTGTCCCTGCTGGTGAATGCAATTGAATGGCTTGTTCTAGCAACCATCATGCTCACTATCACGTGTTCATCCTTCTAGAGGAGATTAGGTGACAAAACAGCTTTACTGGGCTCAGTCCTACAACACTCTTCAGGGCTCTTCCTGGCATTAGCCCAGACCCTGTTCTACCCATCTCTCGGAGCCCTCACACTTTGGACATCCACATTTCAGCTCTCAGAGCTGAAGAACACAAAAGGAAAGGGAGGCCAGTGGCATAAACACTGTCACCTCTGCTAGGCACTGCCACCATCATTGTCTAAAAGCACACCCAAGAGTTTGACAGTGCTTCCATGCACAGCACCAGACATTGCAGCTCCTCAGCACCTGGTGCTGTGCTTCCTCTGGAGCTCCTGTCGCTGTTACAGAAATAATGATTGCATCCATACTGGTACATGGTGATGGTCCCAGGCACTGGAGCTTGTTTGTCTGTATAATTACTTTGCTTAAAAGATCCTTTACATATTTTTGGCCTCTACCATCCGGCACTCTTGCAAACAATCCCAAGCATCACTGAATTTTTAGCACAGTACAGGAACCATTCCCGATAAGGAATTTGAATGCAACACCCCTGCTTTGGAAGACAAGAGTTTAACTGTATGGACATGGCCAAAATGAGTTACTTAGTCTCAGAGCCATATACTAACAGGCCCTAGCACTGCTTACTGGTGCAGATGTAGTCAGTGGACTATTCTTTGTATGAATCTTGACTAGCTGGACCAGTTCAGACATGGTGAAGAACTGTCCCAATGCCAGCAAGCATCGCTATTCTGGCTAGACATTATTGATTTTCTTTGTGCCAGAGAAACACCTAGGATCAGTTTGCTTCAGCGATACCTGTTATAAATAAGATAAAATGGATGGTGGACCTGATGTGGCTAAATCTGGAACCAGAAATGCAAGGCAATACAGTACAGATGTTTGATCCTACCAGATCCAAAGCAGGTCAAAGAAGCAGCGTGGTGATTCAGCCAATAGATTAAACTTCAGTAAACAGAATTAAAACACTTTAGCCATTCAAGACTGCTTCTTCTTCATATATTAACTGATGTAGCTAAGTCTGTCATGACATCAGTTCGTAAGACTAACAAAGCGCACTCCAAGTATCGTGCATGTGAGCGGAACCATTGCAAGACACACGCAAATTTAGACTTGGAGTAAAGTAACTTTCTTGAATCAGAGCACATGTATATATTTTGGAAACAAAGTATGAAGAAGCCAGAAAATTCCCTAAAACAAAGACTGCATTTAGCCAGGTAGCCACTGATGCCATACATGGTCATCTCTGTGTGTTTGCTATTGATAGTTGTGCAAAAAGTAAGTAGGCCATGGAAATGAAACTAAACTCATAAATGAGTGTAGCTGCAGTTAACATGATAAATAATTCCAAGATGAGCTGATGCTTTCATGGAAAATAGTTCCCTTATTTTGAAAAAAAAATCTTTTTGGTGTCATTTTAATACTGCGTTTTTTCTACTGCAAAGCAAAGTTAAATAGAACTCTGGTTGAAATACCAGTTTATATTTGGCACAGCTTATTCTTGGTACCTACCCATTATCCTCATCTAATTACTTAAGTTTTTCTTGTGAACTCCTTCAGTGTAAACAAACTGTGTTAGTGTCCTTTAGCTATGTGCTTCAAAAGACTTACAATTACAAATTTTATTGCTCAGCATTACAAGATGATGGTATCTCAAGAGAAGGTGACAGTGAGTTAACAGATAGGTCCCCAAGGGCAACTGGCCCAGACCTACAGACTCCCTTCTCCAAACAGAGAAACAGGCACAATTAGCAACTTTCAAAATGATAAATCTCTTTCCTTCATTCACCAAGCCCAACGTGGTTGAGTGGACTGTCTTTCACTCACATTTTGGTACTAATTAACTCATAACATTTGGCTTTGTCTCATAAGAATCCCTAGTTCTTTAGATGCCATCTCACATGAAGAAAAGTCACACAAATAATGCCAGAAAAACCAATTACAAAAGGAATTACTTTTCAACTGTCTTTTGGCAAGCTGTTACAAGGCATGGCATATTGATTTCAGGTACACATTTGTTTTAGTTTTTTTTAATGTGGCCATCAGCTCAGAATAGCAGTACCAGCAGTAGCAAGAGACAAACAATTACCAGAAGTCTTAGAGGTGCATATAGCTATATTTCTAACATTCCCACCACTACAATATCTGATCACTAAAAAAGACGTTATTAGAAAACACAGCAGAGTAATATAAATTATTAGTTGCTTGGGTTTTTTAATAAAAGTGGGATTTTTATTTTTCAAAAATATATGTAAACTGAGGTGTGGACATTTGGAGCTAGATCTCTTTAGGATCTACGCGGGAGACAGCTTTTATATAGGGCTAGCATTTGTGTTCAACAAATAAATAAACCAGCCACAAATGTATTCAGGAGACTAGAGTTTTCTATTCAGGTCTGCTGCTACTTTGAACATCCCCTGGGTAAAACCTAAAACTTTGTCAGGAAGCTTAACGACACTTTTCTGATGTGAGTATATTTGTATGTCCTCTATTTCATTTTCCTCTTCATTTCATGATATGAGACAGAACGATTATATTGGGCAGTAAAAGTTGTGTGTTATAGAATATACTCTAGCAGAGCCACAAGAAATACCATGTCAATATTTAGAGAATTCCTGAGATATCATTCCACTGCATGGACAAGAGTCATTAGCTGTGGAGGACACTCTTAAATATCCTTTGATCCATGCATAGTGGAAGTTTTTGTCACATTTCCTTCCTCTATAGGGAGCTAAAATTTATCATCACTTTGATAATTTTCAGTACATATAATTTGGAAAACAATTGACAGTAAAGAGCGAGCCTAAGAATTCAGATATGGTCAAAATGAACACAAGCTCTTCTCCACAATATCTACGTTTGGTGGTTTACTAGGGATCATGCTGCAAAGGATCAATATGCTTTCTATGCTTACAAACCTCTGGTCATTTTTTATTTATCCAGAATAAGACATCGATGGCTTCTGAGGAGCTAAAAATTACTTTTCAGTCTCTGCTTTCCATATTCTTTAGAAATGCTAAAAAAATACGTGTAGGTATTTCCCTATTTGTAATATTCTCTGTTGCCTAAATAGAAAGATGATTTGTCTCCCAGTCCATGCAAGAAATCTCATTTCTTAAAGAAACCTTAAATCTTGATTTCTAGAATCGAGTAAGAATCAAAACACAGGATCTGGCTCCATGGGACTACCCTTTTATGAACAGGGTCAGTAATTTACAGTTCAAAATTGTCTTCCAGTGGGCTGTCTTCCTACAGTCTAGAGATGGGAAGTAACTGAAAGTGGACAAGTAATTTTATACCTGATTTTTTGCAGATTTTGACAGTTTCAAATAAAAAAACCATAGACTTCTACAGCTCCTTTCTCCTGATTTGCTTAGGTCACAGAAGTTCAGGTCCCATCCAGCCATAACAAAATTTTCACCAAACTGTCTAAAGTTTGCCCATCGCTATTTCAGGCAGAGAGCAAATAGCATATGTGATGCTTTTGGCACCTGCAGACATAGCAACATAACTAATAGAAAGACATCTGTTTCTGTTATGATGGAAGGATGTTTACATTATGGCAGATTTGCAAGTTCTACAGAGCAGAGGCCCTGCATTGGTAAAGGAAGTCATCGTTTAGTTTGTTTAGCACTGAACACTTACTAGGGGCCACCTTGATCAGTAATCTGGAAGCCAGAAAAAGTTGTGGATCTTGGCTTCCCAACAGGCTAAGCTATTGAGCAGAACTTTTGGCCAGAGAGCAGAATCCATCTTCTTCATTTCTGACAGCAGTGACTTTGGTAAATTGCAGGGGAAGAAGAGGTCTCTTCCTTCAGTAGCTCTGCACTTGATTTTGTCAGGTGGTTTAAATCCAGATCTGTGTAGCAAATTCAGTTTCCACAACTTAGAGGCTCCAAGGTCAACAAGCTGATGGACATGGAAAGTATCTTACACTTCCACTCTGAGAGGAGCTGTTCAAAGCCAAGGGTTGAGTAATAGCAGTGGGGAGAGGGGAAGCTCAGGCTGCTGGGCACAGGAGGAGAAGGGAGAAAAACAAAGGCAATAAGTGGCAACATCACATGAACAAGCAATCTGAGTGCAGCAGTGATCAAATGGAAAGTAGAGTTAGGAGAAACAGTTTGAATATGAATCGTATATGTATATGTACATGAATCACAGCAAATCAGTCTGGAAGATACCTCTGGAGATGCTCTAGTCCTCCTCCCAGCCCAGTGCAACACAGTTCAACCTCTGCCATTCTAAATGGTTGCGTTTTAATTGTTCTTAAAGAACAACTCTTCAGCATCCCCAGGGTTTAATCTCTTTGTAGGTAACATATTTAAATTAACACTTATTTGCTTTAATTTAAGCCCATTATCCCTTGTACTATACCCAATGACATGGAAAAGAGTTTATTCTGTTATTCTTGTAACAATCTTTTAAGTGTCTGTAATCTGTTTTCATGTATCCTCTGAGGCATCTCATCTCTGTGTTAAGACAACCAGGTTTTCAGTCGTACGTGCTTCCAAATCTCTACTTACCATATTGTTAGCCTCAGGACTTTCTTTAACAGACCTTATCTTTCTTAAATGTGGCCCAAACAGGTCACAGTACTTCAGGGGAGATAATTCCACAGCTGCTGAGTGGAAGTTAAAAATTTTTTCATATATCTTATATTCACTTTCCTGTATTGCTATGCTTGATATGTGTTGGATTGGTTTTTTTTGTTTGTTTGTTTCCAACTGCTGGACAGTTTGAAATACATAAAACTTTTCTCGAAAATCAAATCTCACAAGCCAATTTCAAATGCAGTGCTCCCCATGGGTTACAAACTTTTTATTTTAAGCCCTTGGAAGGACTGCAATTGTGAAAGGTGTTAGTTCCCCGTATATGTGTGTGGTAGAGTATGGCAAACGGCTTTGAAACATTCCACATATTTGCCAACTGCCTGAGAGACAGCTTGGTCCTTGGTTTAGGTAAATGTAACCTCAGTCAGAGCCGGTATTGCTCTGAATGCAAGGACTCAGCCTCAGTGTGTCACCTCATGTTTCAAAATAGTAAAAATACAACATGTCCTAGGAGCATATCTCCTATTTCCACTGAGAAACTCTCCATCTAGGGTTGTTTATAAAATTCAGTCTCCATCATTGCTGCCAAAAAAATTTCTGAAATCCCACTGACAGCCTCTTTACCTCACCGAAACTGTGAAAAGAAGCTGAGATGTGATGATTAGGGCCTGGAAACTGTATCCGCTTCCAGAGCTTTGACATCACAGTTATATTATAGAGATATTGTTAAAAAAAGGAAGACTTGATAGTTAAGTAACAGAAAAGCTAGTGAGCAGCGCTTTGAGTTGAATATTAACGCAGATTTCCTATGAGGAACTTAAATGCCTTTCTACATGTTCACAGACTATACATAGCTGAAGTATAGTGCAGAACTTGAGTACTAAACTTTGTAAGGGGAAAGTTAGAACTCGACAAGGGAATCAGGGATATTCTGAGGGTCTGCTGAAAACAATGATAACAACACTGGTCAAATCATTGTTGTCAGGATATTTCAAACTAAAGTCTGCTCCTGAAGAGAATCAAGAAAGATATTAATACCAACCTTTTAAGTAGCACTTTTCATCAATAGTGCTCAGACACCTATGCATCTTATAGATAAGGAAACAGAGGCACCCTGAGAGAAATAATTTTCCCAAAGTCTTCTGACTGATGACAGAGGTAGGAGTAGAAAAGAGTTCTCCTGAGTCTGTCTGATGCTCTAGTCTATCTTATTTGTTAAGTTAAGCATACAAAATACTTATACTGTTAAAACTCAGTTATTTTTTCAGAATAAACTCCCCATGAGATTAGAATATGTGCACTTCATGCACTGGCACCCATCTGTAAAATGGGATTTAAGATGGTAAGAGGTCCGTAAAATGGGAATTATTCAATTGCTTGAACAGCTGAAGAACAAAAACTACCAGCAATGTTCCACCTCATTGATCCCTCCACATCTACATACCTTTTGTGGTGTTCAAGGGTGGGAGACAAGGATGTGAGAAGAACAGGTTGTGTTAATAACTGATTATAATAGATCTCAATTTGAGGGAGAAAATTTTAGAGCACGGAATGAATCAGTAGAGTTAAAGTCAGCCCTGGATGGAAAACCAAACGTGTCAGTCTTCTAAGGAAGA